>NW_020194349.1:0-600000 GCF_002847485.1 Aspergillus campestris IBT 28561
TAATACTATATTTAAAATATAAAGAGTCTATCTTGAAGGAGTAAAGTAATAAGTTATTATTAAAATAAATCACAAGAATCTTATCTTCTTTATAATAATTAAAGAGTTAATATAGAGACAGGCAAGATAATTAGAAATATTATTATAATATAATTTTAAAATCTAATATTATAAAGATAGTAAAAACAGCCAAGCTAATATACTAAGTTAATAACTAGATTATAAGCTAAAGAATAAAATTATTAAACCTGTAATTCTCAAGTAATATAAAGATAGATTATTAATATATAACTATTAATAGCTAGCAGGAACCACGGAGATTAAGAATAATTTATTAAATAAATTAATTTATAAAATAAAAAGAGATAAAATTATTTAAGAGATATTAAATAACTTAGTAAATAGTAATAAATTAATTATAAATAAAGATAGATTAGTTTATATATATAAACTTATTTATATATCTTATTATAAGAGATAAGAGATTATCAGGATATATTATAATAAATTACTTTAAGAATACTTTAAGACTAAGAAAATATATAAATAAATTACTTAGAACTATTATTAGCCTAATATATAAAAAACTATACAGGGTTATATTTAAAATTATAATATTTATATATAAGATAAGCCTGTAAGATACTAATCTTATAAAAAGATATAATTACTAGATATACTAAAATAATTATAAAAATAAATAATAATAAACTTTATTAGACTACTACTAGAATCCTGAGAATAAGATATAATCACTATTATTATAAATAGATTAATAAAATATATCTAGCTTATATTAATAAAGAGTATAATAACAGCACAAGACATGGCTTATATATTATTATATTATATTATTACTAATTATAGGATATTATAAAAGATTATATTAAATAAAGATAAGCTTTTTATATTAAAATTTTAGAAATTATTAATAGATATTATGAGAATTAATTACTACTTAATAATAATATATTACTTATAAATAAATAGTCAAATAGAAAGAACTAACTAGATTATTAAGTAATATCTTTAATATTATATTAATTATAATCAAAATAATTAAGAATAATATCTATTAATAGTATAATTTATATATAATAATATAATATACATAACCATATATAAGATATTATTTTATATAAATTATAATTATTATTTAAAGATATATAGTAAACCCAGAAACAAGAAAACTATATTAAAATAAATAAAAGAAGTAATAAAGATACTTAAAATATTATACTAATAATTAATAAGAGATATTAACTTTATAAATATAAAGGCAGTGATTTATTATAATAAGTATTATAAGAAAGAATCTAATTTAAAAGAGAAGAAAAAGATATTCCTGTTTTATAAAAATATTAAAATTAAATAATTAAGTTAAAAACTTGACTACTAGAAATTAGGATTATTTATTATTAAAAAGAAGTTAAAAATAGTTAATTATTAGCTAAAGCTATTAAAATTAATATATTATATATATCTAGTCTTTTATATCTTATTATTAGAACTAGTACTAAAAAAAAGCTAAATTATAATAAATATAAAAATTAATAAAAGTATTAAATAAGAGTATAAAGTCAAGAAAATTCTAAGAGATAAATAAGTTAGTAAGAAACTACTTTACCTAATTAAATAGAAAGATTATAATATCTTAGAAAATATATAAAAGCCTATTAAGAATTTAATAAATTATTACTAGCTAGTTTAATAATATTACTAGTAAATAAATTAATACTTGCCTAGAAAGAAGGATTATTTATTACTTAAGAAAAACTAGGAAAATCTAATATTATAATAAGTTAAGTATTATCTTAAGTATTAGCTAGATAATCTAGCTCTTAAAGATTCTCAAGACTTAAAGAATTCTTATTATTAAGTTACTTTATAATAAAGGAGTTATGACTAAGTATCTAATTATTATAATCTTTTAAAAATTATT
Source organism: Aspergillus campestris IBT 28561 (assembly GCF_002847485.1). NCBI lineage: Eukaryota > Fungi > Ascomycota > Eurotiomycetes > Eurotiales > Aspergillaceae > Aspergillus > Aspergillus campestris. The sequence goes on from NW_020194349.1 coordinate 1,943, forward strand.
CTTGCTTCCTTAAACAGAGAATCTTAAATATAACTTATAATATTTTTTAAGAATATTTAAGTTATTATTTTTTAGTTTTAATTAAATTATTAGCTAAATATTTTCTATCTCTCTTAAGAGATTCTTACTCTTATTTACTATATAATTACTTTATATATTTTTATTTATAATATATATATTTAGTATAGTTCTTGCTCTTTAAGTTTATAATATAATTAATATTATAAGAAAAATAAAATTTATAAGAAATATTAATAACAGAGCTAATAATAAGAATAAAATTATATTAATAAAGATAATTATACTTTCAGGTATTATTATCTACTAGTATAATAATATTAATATAAGAAAAGGATTAATAAATTTTAGAAACTATAATTAAGAAAGAAATATATCTTTATAAGTTTCAAGAATAAAATACTAAAAAAGAAAGAAGTAATATTATAGAAATCTAATAAAATTAATATCTTATAAAGATAGTATAGCCAGGTAGAAGCCTAATACTAATTAATTAATATAAGAATTAGAACTCTTACACAAGAATAATTATAAGTTATATAATATAATTACTTACTTCTAATATAAGATAAAGAAGTAGCTATATAATATAATTATTTATTTTATATTTATTCTTAAGAAGTAGTTAAAAGAGTAAGTACTAAGAAAAATATATAATTAAAGTAACTCTGGAAGTGATTATAAGAAAGTTACTATAAAAATAGTTAAGAAAGAATATATAAGAATACTTATTTACTTATATTTATAGTTTAATTAGTTATGTTTAATATACAGTTCAAGTCTGAGTATATATTTAGTCTAGTTTCTACTTATCCACACTTTACTAAGTATCAAGTATATATACTTGATATATCTTACTTCTCTTCTTACTTATTAATTATCTTCAGACTATCAGGTTATCTTGTTAATTAATATAATCAGTACAGCCACTATGTGAGGCCTCAGGTTAGTCCAACCTATTATTAATAAGCTGATAGGAAGATCACAGGGCGCTCTTCACCTCAAACAACCCAAGCCACTAATACTAGTACAGCAGAAGCTCGAAGGGATCCTAGGGTCTTGACAGATCCTTTCAAGCTTCTGCTATACTAGTATTAGTAACTTAGATTATTTAAGATAAAGAGTACCCTGTGATCTTTTTATTAGTTATTAATAATAGATTAGACTAATCTAAGGCCTTATATAATAATTATACTAATTATATTAATTAATAAGTAATTTAATAGTCTAAAGATAATTAATAAGTAAGAAGAGAAGTAAGATATATTAAGTATATATACTTAATACTTAGTAGAGTATAGACAAGTAGAAACTAGACTAAATATATACTTAGACTTGATTATATAGTCTTAAATAATAATATTATTAAATATAACTAACTAATCTATAGATACAGGTAAATAAGTATTCTTATATATTCTTCTCTAGCTACTCTTATAATAACTCTTTTATAATTACTTCTAGAGTTACTCTAATTATATATTTCTCTTAATACCTACTCCTCTAGCTACTCTCTGGGAGTAGGCATGGAGTAGGTGATTATATTATATGACTTGTAATCCTCTTTGTGCAGGGGTTCTGATCCTTATATTAATTAATTAGCATCAGGCTTCTGCCTGGCTGTGCCGCCTTTGAGGGGTATTAAACCTGTTGGGTTTCTGTAACAATAATAATTAATAATTAAATAATTAATTACTAAATATAGGAGAAATATAAAGTTTTATAACTTAATATATTAATAAAATTAATTTTTAATATTATTAAAAAAAAAAAAAAAATAGTAAAGCTAATACTCCTAATCTAAAAAGATTAATTTATTATTAAAATAAATTAAATAATAATAATACTTTAATACTTATCAGGCATAAGTACTAGATTACTTTATAAAAAAAAATAAAAGATTTTTATTTATACTAAGACAAACTCTTCTAATAAAGTAAAATTATAAAATCTAGTTTATATAATAACTTAAGATCTGAATTATAATCTTCTATTTTTCTTTTTTTTATATTAATTCTAGATTATATGAATACTCTATTCTAAAGATAATAGAACTTTACAGGATTCCCCTAATTTTCTAGCTAATCACAAGCCACGCTCAGCACTCTGGAATGGAACCCTACCCATTTTTGAGTATGGTTCTGTTCCACCCACTTATTAGGGGCTAAGCCCTACCACGACAACAAGCTGACCGCCCAGGGCGGCTTGGCAGAATCAGTGGTGGTAACATTTAATCTGGAAATCCAGCAGATCAGGATTTGGATCCAACTTTTGGATCCTGATCCGCCCCATTTGGAGGTCTAAACAGAACCATACTTGAAAATAGGTAGGGTTCTGTTCCACCCACTTATTAGGTTAACAGGTAGTTAATCTGACTAGAATCTTAATTATATTAATCTAAATAAGTAAAATATAAGTGTCTTGACACCAAGGATAGTCAAAATAGTTAATTATTACTATTTTTTTATACCATGGTCAGGTATAAATGGAGGGTCTAACCTGACTGTGTACCAGCAGTCAGGTTAAGGTGAGGGTCCTTAACCTGGCCTGGCCTGGCCGTTGCCTACTCTAGTACTAATAAAATTCTAGAAAAATATGTTCCTGTCTAAGGAGAGGCAGTGCTATTAGATAATATAAATTATAAATCTTCAAACTGTGTTTATGGGTGGTACTATTACCTGGAATATGCCTATTAGACTGGATCAGAACAGATCCTTTTGAGGTCTACACCATCTATTCGTTCTTGTATATAGGCGCAGCTAGTTTAACAACCAATTAGCCACCCCTAACACTAGGTTACTTTATAATCTTTTTATATAATACTTCATAAAAAGTTTTCTAATCAAGTTACTTGTTTGGGATATGATTAAGCAGATATATAGCAGTATTAACTATTTCTGGCTAATAAGCTATTGGGATTCCGGATACTTCTGAAGCCATGTTTTTGTAGTGATTATACACTCCACCCAAATCCAACTTTTGGATCTAGATCCGCCCCATTTGGAGGCCTACCAACAATTGTTCCCTGGGCAGTCCTCAAAACGACCAATTCCAATCCAACGGTAAGAATGATTTGGATTGATCTTCATGCATCCTGAACGCCGTTTCTCGCACCCAACTTGGCATGAGCATTTTAGATCAGGTGATTCCACAAGCCCAAAACCAATAGCCGTGCCAGCACGAGAATCAACCATCATACTGCCACGGCCCTCAGGGACGTTCAGGCAACCAGGGTTTGCCATCTCAACCCCCTCTTTAGAGCAGTTTGAGCAGTCGTCACCATCACAGAAGTAGGCCCATGCATTAGCCCTGGGGACTAGAAAGTTCGTGCTCGGGACCGCAGTAGCGAGGTTCGTCATAACCGCGAGAAGCAGTCCGGCTTTGAGCATGTGCATCCTGGGAAGGTGGGTAATTATTAGTGTGTGGGCTGTATGGGGAAGAGAGCAGGAAGGGAGACTCGATGGCTTGGTACTTGATTATGAGACTGGGTAATGAGCTGGATATTTCTTAATGCAGCGTGTTGGTATTGTGGTTGTAAGTTGTAAATAATGATTCAATGAACACTATCAGTTAAGACTCAAGAGGGTAGGGCCCAGGGGTGAGGAGAGCATTTATGCCAATGGATTATTGCAAGAACTGCCTTTTCTGTCCATTAGAGAAAGGTAACTAACTAACACTAGGAGCTAATCCTCACATGTGGATCATGAATCATGATCTTCTGTTTTTAGATGTTAGATCCTGTAATAGAAAATGACCAACACCAACAACATTAACTGCAAGATATAACTCGTTACAACTTCATTCTCATGTTGGACACCGCCCCCTTTTTTTAATAGGGGCAAAGGATTAGTGGTCACTGTCTGATAATCTATCCTTTTCACCTATTACTGCTAGACCATGGGGGCGGGAAGATACAATGCTGTTGGACCCCACTAAGAGTGAGACTACTATAATCACTAAATAATCCATAGCACCCCGCGGCAGGATGAGGATATTGCCTTGTTGAAAACCCCTTGGTATTAACTTCAACTGTCCACCTCCTGCAGCAGGGCATGGATAATTGTGCATGGACCATGGTCACCATGGTTAGTGGGCCCCGGCATAGGATCAGGATTGTCTCGCCCGGAGCATAATCTGGCAGCCCCAGCTATTCTATGGTCATAATATTCAATGTGTAAAAGCAACTACCCCACCTTATGACAGGACGTTATTTATAAGTTTGGTTTATTCACTAGCAAGAGCGTGATTGTCCCTGATAGTAGAGCAAGGCCGTGTACGCCCAGTAGCCACCGTCTCCTTTCAAGCAAAGCGAGTGCTATCGAGGGCCGTGGGCATTTTGGAGGCCTAACAGGGGGGCTTTCATTTGCTATGTAAAACTAGAGAGCTGGTGAAGCAGGGTCTGTTTGCTCCAATCATTATGTTAGACTCCTAGGAAATGTTCGCCTCGAGCACAGTGGTCATATCGGGGTTGAACCCTTCCAGGATTCGTTCCCTCTTCAGTGCGCTGCCTGGATATTAAACCAACTCTTCCAGATATTACAGTCACAATAATGTCTTGACCTTCTCTGTCCTCGGTGCCCATGTTGGCGACCTATCTGCTGTGTTCATGGCCAAAAGGGAGGAGTTCAAAATTAGACTTTTTGACGTGGTAAGAAGATCCCGCACAGGTAGAAGTATGTTGGCTCTATTGCTGTTTTGATTCTGTTGCTATTCCTTGGAATGTGATATATCTTGGTTACTGACACAATTTTAATTCTTCTATGTGTTACTATTGTACGAGTCCAGCGCCATTTCAGCTTTCTATTGCTAAGTTCCCCTGAGTAGGACCACGTACAACTTTTCTATGACAGTGCTTGTAATTGATCTGATAAAGGTATCTAGTAAGCAAAGTAGGTATAAAATATACGTAGTCCTGTCCATTAGTCTGGAGAAGCTCAACACTTGCCAGATAGAGTTGAATGGGGTATCTAACTTTAATCCAGGCTATCAGAAAGCCAGGAGTCAGGGGCCAGGGCCCAGGTTTAATTATATGGAGTCATCACTGACTCAACTTGACTGTACATACAGGTGTTACTCCTTACTAGATATGGAGTGAAAGAAAGCAAAAGAGAGAAGATTGATTCCTTAACTTAAGTAGCTTCCACCAGCTAATAAATACATATCAAGGAAATGGCAAGCACGATTGCTGCGCAGGACTGGAGAACGTTGCAGGCTGAAGTGATTATCGATTTACCTTACACACCACATTTCAATTTCCCCCTGGTTAAGCATGTTTGCCTTACGTCGCCAATTCTTGTCTATAATGTGTGACATGGGTGCCGGGATTCTCAAACAGTGTACTGTCGCATGAGCCACCCGGACTCAGGGCGACCAGAACAGCTCACCGCATCAAAGCAAGTTCCTATATCATAGGCGCCATACTCGTAAAAGATGTTCTGCTTATCCTCGATATCCGACGCGTCCAAGTTCACTGGCAGCGAATTGATCCCGTATCCCATGTATCCCGTGAAATCAAACTCCCCATTTGCCGCTTGCGACGCGTGGTCTGCAAAAAAACCAGATGTATAGTGGTCAGGATGATCCCCGTCACCGATGCTATTCACATAGTCGAGGGTGTTGATGCGGTCAGGCTCAAAACCCTCAATCATTTGCGTCAGCACATCTAGCAGCCCGTCCCTGGTGTACCTCGTGTTGGAACCGTCTACTGTTCCAATGGAATCGATATCCTCCTCCCACAGTCTCATCAGACTTTCGAATCCGGTAGAGTCGTATCCGATACCCCCAAGGCCCCCGTCAGGCATGTGCATGAACACCAGCGAGATTTGCGGCATGTCACGCAAAGTGAAAAGGGAAATATCATAGTCGTTGATGCCGAGATCGCGTTCGTCCCAGATATTGGATGCGCTGGCCATGCGGCTGTAGGCTGCAAGGGAGCCTATCTGACGCCCCATCCAGTAGTCTGGGCCTAGCCCTGCGTCACCAGCTGTGAGAAAAACAGTGCGTACAGCACGGCCCCATACTATTTCGCGAATCAAATCCGGGCTCATAAAGAGAAGGTCGTCGTCTTGATGAGCAACTATGTTGAGTGTTTGGGCAAAACTCAGGCCAATGGCGGCCATCAAAGCTATGGTATAGACGATCATTTTGAATTGCATGATGGAGGAAGGTTTTGTGGACAAACACTTAGCAATTCTCCGACTTATATGCTCGCGAGATCGGTTCGGTCGGGCCTTTCTTATAACTCTCCATTTCCTCTCTGAGTGGTCTCTGTCAATGGAAACAAGGGCTGGGCTTCATTCTGCCTGACCGTTTCATGTGTGACGGTCCACGATCATACCAAAACATTGGACAAAAACAACCCAGTGACCACAAACATTCCTCAAACACGAGTTGCTTTGCCAGCATGATTTGAACCCTTGCATTCTTGCGGTTAATAAGCTCTCCTGAGAGGCCGGACCCTCTAGCCGGAATATGCAGCCTGACATGACCCATCTTCCCAGGGTTGGACCGCCATCACAGCTCAATACGGCACAAATATGCGGATAGATTATACCATTCTAGTAATTTCCACCTAGGTAAGAGCTATCACCGCAAACTTGATTTAATATTTCAACTGTAGTTCATATGAAATAGTCATAATAGCTGTTACGAGGTTACATTCCCTGACATATTATTCTAGTCCTTACTTAAAAATCCATACACTCATTCCGAATTGCTCCCAACCCTAGACACATCTACCTACCTAGTCGGTCGGAAAGCGTATCGGGCACATCCGGCTTCAATCCAACCGCCCGCGCCGTCATTTTCAGTACCTAGAATCTGTTAGCCAGGGAGCCCATCATGGAAGGAGGGATAGATACTCACAATGAAAAAAGTTACCGCGAAGCAAGGATTCACAAGTTACCTCCTTACCCTTATACCGGTAGTCCTTGCCCAATGGATAGGCGTGTGACTGCTCGGTGTCTCCACCATCCAGTTCACAACCGTCCACCCAATAAACCGAGAACTTGTAGTCATGCGGGTCATTGAAGGTGCCGGATTGTTTTGTCTCGACATAATGGAGGTCTGTCTTCTTGCCCTTGATGACCTTCAATTCCTCTCTCTTTTCTGCTCCACAGGCCTTCCAAAGTAGGTCTTTCCACACATCCTCGCCTGTCTGCGTGTCTGTGTGGTCCGGAAATTCGTCATTGTCGTGACAGTGTTGTTTCTGGATCTCTTTCTGGCCCGTCCAACGTACTTCGTAGGAGTAGGTGCCACAGCCCACATCCAGAGCCCCATTCGTGGCCATCATATTCTGTTGATTGCCCTTTACTCCACATTTTCCTTGGGAGATTGTGTAGAACGCATCTTTGCAGCTCTTGGTGCAGGGCCCGTCATTCGTTGGCGCAAACTTCAGTGTGGTCTTGAACTTGGTGTAAGACTTGGAGTTGGCTGGAGGGGTACGTTTTTCAAGGAAGTGCGGGACATCGCGCTTGATGAAAGTGCTGTTCTTCCCCGAGCTATCAACAGCCCATTCCAACTCTTTCTTCTCGTCCACAGCCCCACAAAAGTCGTCGGTGAGAGTGTCTCGGAACAGCGTCCCTGGGAGTCCAGTGGCATCGTCAGAGCACCCCTCGCTCGCGGTGATGCTGTACGAATAGGAAGCACCACACTTGTCAATCGTGCCGTCGGCACTCTTACGAGTAGAGTGGCTGTTTAGCTCGCCTATAAGTGTCCAGTTAGTATTGGTGAAAGTTGAATGGAGGGTTGTAGACTCACATTGTTTCATCAAGTCCATAACGGCATCCTTGCAGGTTGTCTTGCAGCCCTTGCCCACCTTTCTAGTGAAGTGGAAGCTGTATTTTCCGTACTCATCCGAGTCAATCATTGAGTTAATAAGTCTGGCCTCGTCCTTTTCACCGCTGCAGAATTTGTCTACCATCCTCTCCATGAAACCGGGGTCAATGTCGACTGTGTCGCTTGGGTCGCCCCGCAAGTAGGGTCAATCCTCTCTCTGCCAGCCTCCTCGGCAACCTCAAGCAGTTTCTGCCGAAGGCTGCTCAGACTAGCCCGCATAGCTTCAGTCTGCACCAATCCAGAACTATGGATACCCTTGTCTCTGGGGTTGCACTCGCACTCGTTGAATTCCCCTTCCTACTAGGTTGTCAGTGACGGGCCAAAGTAGAGTGTAGAGTCTTTAGCTTACAGCCGTGCATTTAGTGTCATCATCCCCATCCTTCTTCTCTCCCTTGCAGTAGTCGGCCTCACAATTAAGGTATTTCTCGTCCAAATTAGGACACTCAGGCTTGCTGTCCTTGCATTTGCAGTCCTTGTGGAGACCCTAGGTTAAGATTAGTTGGATATCACAGTGCATTGGGCCACCATCCGCTACTTACCACCACACATTTCTCGTCGACACCCTGACAGCCGTCATCGTCACAATCAGGCATGTTGTCATCCCCGTCAGCAGGACAATCGTCAGTACAAGGACAGCCTGCGTGATCGCCCACTGTGCACCAGTGCTCAAGCGCCTTACAGTCCTTGCACTTGACCTCGGTATAGTCCATCGGACATGTATCAGCGTCCTTGGGGTGAGGGACCCCGGGTGGGGGGGGTAAAAATCCGATAGGGATGATGAAAGGAATCACCCCCACGATGGGATGGACACCACTGTTGCCATCCTCGTCACCTGTGGTGCACTCGCAGGGCTCCTCGGCATGATAGCCCATGGGCTGCTGCAGGCCGTACCGTTCAATCTCCAGGGGGAGCCGTTGCAGAATCATTAGCTTGCAATGGCCTTTCTTATCGGGGTCCTCTCCTCCACAGAGGGCATCATCACAATGCCACTTTTTCTGCCCAAGTCTGCGTAACACTCTGTCAGCGGCTTTGTTTGTCCAGAGTCTCAGTAGGTTACTTACGTGGCGGGACAGTGTGTTGCGTCAGACCAACCCCCCGGGGAGTAGGGTACCCTTTTCGCCAATGCCACCTCGGCCACAAGACCGGCAGCTAGAAGGAAAGAGAGTAGATTCACCATGGTGCTTGGCTGCAAGGTAGAAGGGTACAGCTAGAGACGTGAAGAGAGGGATTGGAGGTCAATCATCTTACGGCGGCCGCAAGACCTGATATAGGTACAATGCTTTCTCAAAAACACCCCAGCGGCAGACGGCCCACGGATGTTCCAGCGACAAGGCACACTTTGCTTTCCGCTAGCGATTCGGCTGAATCCCGCCCGAGATGAAAATAACCGCAAATTGACTAGCCATCGCGGGGGCCAGTGTATCACTTGGGGCTAAAATGTATATTATTAGGTTCCGTAGTGAGCGCGGAGTACTGGGTCTCGCATGCTACCGGCGGAAGATACCTAGATTCCTTAGCGTTGTGGGTAGCTTTGGAATCCTTGCTCTAACACAGCACTGTTGATGTTCTACAAAATTAGGGTGCATGACTAGTACTAGTGCTGATGGTGATAGACTCGAACTGGGTCCGTTCAGGAACGTAGTATTTTTAGATAGCTGTGGGGGCCGTGCGACAATGGGGGCCGAGCACGGTGATTGGGTTCTGCAGCTTCGATTGCTAACAGTCTAGTTGACTACTGCTGTTAGTGATTACTACGTAGTGCTGCTTATTCGGTCCTGCAAGTCTATCTTCTATAAGCCCTAAGCAGACCCACTCAAGATGTCAGCTGGAATACTTCTTCATCGACCAATCATTACCCAACCCTGATGGCGATACAGGTCTAGAATTTGTGCTACTATTCGAACCTCAACTTTCCAAGTAGATTTCTCATTGTCACAAGTGCAAAATGCAATATACCCCCTGCCAAGCTTTCGGGCCAAAATGTGAGGCGCAGTTGTTGGTGTCCTTTGCAAGGCAGACTGGACAATTCTCATACATCTGGTGTAATCCCATAACGAGTATATAGACTTGGGTGGGGATTGGTTTGAAGATTCTGGCACAGAGCAACATTGGATCCCTCCCCTCACAACTCCCCTTCGTCCATACAATGGCTTTGTTACGGTCGGTGATTCTTCTGGCGCTGGTGGCCTTCAATCTATTTACAGTCGGTAATGCCTGGAGACTGGACAAAGAATCGTGCGACCGTTAGTTTCCTCGTACCTTCCCTCCTGAAGTCAATCACTCTAACACCATGCAGGACACCCACTATCGAAAACTCGCCTATTAAATGGCCTTCCCAAAGCATTAAAAATGGTGGACAATGCCGTCAAGATGCTTGACAAAAACGATGATGAAACTTTTAAACTTCGAGATATGCTATTCCCCAAGCTCGCCTTCCACAAGCTTAACAAGCCAAGAGGTGAGTTAGTCCCTTTTGTGTGTGGAATCCCATTGCGTACTAACCATATGATGATTGTCCTAGAGGCATTGCAAACAGTCTCCGATGCGATGGTCTTGAATTCGGGCAGAGACGCCGGTGTCAAAGATATGCGGGACCCAGTAAGCTCCACCGCTCCTAACTCTACAAATCTCAACCACTGATTTCCACAGATAATCTTCTGCGACCTAGACCGATGGGAAAAAGTCGGCTCTGCCAAACGCGGCGAGCCGCAGGCTTACAGAAACAAACTGACACAAAAGTTCGACGATAACGCAGACGGGATGCTCACCAAATGTATGCACAAAAAAGAGGTCGCGGCCTATTCCTCCAGATTTGAAGGGGAGGGTTCCGAAAATAGTCAGGATTTTATCCAACTTTGCCCCTGGTGGTTGGAATGGGTGGAAGGAGACGAGCTTCAAAAGGATCTCAATAAATGGACCGACGCGGAATGGGCCAATATGAGGTTGCCTCCTCAAGCCTCCAAGCCGGGGAAGGAGACCTGGCTAGATGCGATTCTCACATTTGAGCGTAATCTTATCCATGAGGTTGGCCATCACCACCACGTCTCTGACCATCTAGGCCAACGCTAATTTTGGTTACAGTTCTCTCACACAAGCAATGGTGGTAAGACGGACGATATGAAGGGCCCGGATGGATCGATGCTGTATGGATGGAAACAATGTGTCAACACGCCCGTTCTTGATAAGTTTAAAAATGCCGACTCTCTCGGCCTTTTTTGCGTTGGTATGTCAGCCCCTCTCATTTTCAAAAAGATCATCCCTAACTCATGATCCTTCCAGCCACGGACTTGGTGGATAAGAAGATGCAGAGGCCACTGAAGGATGGAAATTTGGAGAGGATGTGTCCTGGCAAGGGAAAGACGTATGAGAATAAATGTGCGGTGATGTAAACATGATCAAGTAATATGGGCTCCCCACTGGGTGGCCCAGATGGTTGGGATAGTGAAAGGAGGACCACATCATGACACGCTATATCCAGCCATGTAATAGTTTTTGCTCTACCAATACAAGATGTGAACTATGTCCAAAATCGACAATGCTCCTAAAACAAGTATGTGAATCGGGCTGTCCCCGTTTATTTTCACACCACATTTACCAAGTCAATCAATGCTGGGGCTTCCTGTGATGGAGGAAAAGAGTGGCGAGTCCGAACAAAAACCTTCTGCATTCCTGGGGACCGCTGTTCAAATAGCTTATACAGCTTTGGCATGTCAGTCAATTGCACAACATGGGTGACCATGTCAAGGGGGTTGATCTTTTGCTCCCGTATCAGCTCGAGCAAATGCTTCCAGTATTTCTGGACGGGCGCCTGGCCATTGCCAATTAATCGGATACCTGTCTGCATGATAGCACCAATATTGAAATGGTTTGTCTGGTCTGGTCAGACATCAACGTTAAACCATTTGGTCTATATCACTTACATAGCCAGCATAGACACCAGTTACCCCAATCCGTCCAAACGGCCTCACAGATGTGATCATCTCGTTCAAGATCTCCGACGTGTCGGTTTCGGCTCCTGACAGCATCTCCAAATAATGCGTCCATCCCTTGGCATACTCGCCGGCAGCACATTCCAAAGCAACATCGACCCCACCGGAGGCCATTCCCTTGAGTTTGGAAGTCACAGATTCCCTCCTGGATAGATCGGTGAAATTAAGGGTCTCAACGTTGGGGGTCTTGCTCCTGACGAACTCCAGTCTCCAGGCACCATTTCCACCATCAACCAGGATGACTCGACTGGCTCCCTGCTGGAGGCTGAATTGCACGACCATCTGGCCAATGGGACCAGCGCCCCATACTGCAACCGTATCACCCTCTTTCACCCCGGTGTCCACCACGCAGTGATAGGCGGTGGCCAGGACATCAGATAGATACAAACCCTTCTCATCAGGAACATCTTCAGGCAGGACCAAAAGATTAACATCGGCATTGGGAACACGAACATACTCTGCCTGTCCGCCTGCAAACCCACCCGTGAAATGACTGTACCCGAAGATACCTTGAAATAGATGTTAGATACCCATCTAACCCATGGCCATATAGTGAATCGTACCTGACGTTCGCTTGCCATACATTGCATTCGTGATAGTATTAGAATTCGTCCGTTCACACGCCGATGTTAATTCCATCTGACAATTTCGGCATTGCCCGCAGGCAATTGGAAACGAAGCCACAACGCGGTCGCCCACCTTGCAGCCAGTGACGCCCGGCGCAATACTTTCAACAACACCACAGAATTCGTGGCCTAACACATCGCCTTTCTCCAGCTGTGGTATCACGCCTGAATGACTGTTAGCTGTTCGATGTTCACACCAGTAGCAGGCGGATAACAAAGTACTTACCATGATACAGATGGAGGTCGCTTCCACAGATGGTTGAGCCAGTCACCTTGATCACGGCATCTCTTGGGTCAATGACCCGAGGCTTAGGCATGTCCACTACGTATTCTTAGCGCGGTGCATGGCATAAACTTAACGTCCTCTTCCAAAGACTTCTCACCAATTTCCACTTTGTTCTTTCCCGCCCAGACGGTTGCCTTGATCTTCTCCCCAGTGTCCTGAGCACACTCCACCTTGTTGGTATTACTGATGTCGGTCGTCACATCAGCGTTATCGTCATGTCCGACCAAATCTTCCACGAGATTAGCGATCTGGGATGCAGCCATTATGATACTGTTATACTAGGTAAGATAAAAGTGACCATAAACATACGGAGTTTCCTGATCACAGGCGAGTGTTGCCTTCAAATTGACCTCGATGTGCGGGAGTTGGGTCTGGCCAGCTAGGGCTGACATCATTGTGATGTCGTCTCCCGTCTGACCAACCTTCCCCATCTGGCAATCTTCCATCATCCGGCTCTAATTCCAAGCCATACCATGGTTGTTTTTCGACCACCAAACTTCATTCTAGCGTTCATAAAACTCAAGGGCGCGCTCTATTTACTATCCGAAAGGCTATCATGCTTGCCGCAGGAGTTCTAATAAGATTAGTCACTGACACATATTCTCTACCGTCGCAGCAAGGATTTTATAGAATAACACGCTGGTTGGAATAGTTTGTGTCTTATTATGATGTCAAGAAGAGATTCATTACTGAGATCTAAGTCTACTTTACAACAGACTGTTAACTAAGTGGTGACCCCAAATATATATATTTAGGATATCCAAGTCTACTATAACCACAAATATACAACCCTATTAATCAAACCTCTAAAAGTCGTAAAGCTATCACCTCCACTTCAGTAATTAATAATTATAATGATTCTCTAATATTATCAGATTACTATTCCAATGCTACATCAAAACAGTGTTTGGAAGTACTTTGCCACATATTGATAGTACGGGTCATATCGCGTCAGTGTCACTGACTAAAATATGCTTGGCATGCGGAAATCAGATTCTCCTGTAGGATCCACGGGTTGCTCGCATTTTGGGAGTTAATGCCGAAGGAGACGGTCACATTCATGATGATTGTGGTATCTTTGCGAAAACCATAGAAATTCCAAGTATCTCAAAGGACTAAGGATAAGCTTGTAGGAAAACTGGCAACTTAGCTGGTGTACTAACCAATGACATTCACTACGGCCGCAGCAATGGCTTGTCCCTTTGGCGTAGCGGTATTTATATCCCTTGACCGCCACTTGCAGGAGCTGGTCAAAGATTGTTCATTCCACTTTTGCTCCAGCATTGCCAAACGCGTCAAGTAGTGTACTTGGCTTCATCCCCAGTCAGTATCATCCACCCTTTTGCTCTCAACCTCTCAATAGGTGGGAGATACCCTATCATGATGAGTGGGGCGAAGGCAATGGTCCGCTGGATGATGTGGGCGCCCGTTGTCTTGCCATGCATCGGGGGAGTCCCCACCGCGCACACCCGGAATGGGTCCTACGCGGGTGTGCACAATACGCAACACGATCAGGATTTCTTTTTGGGTGTCCCATACGCGCAGCCTCCGGTTCATGATCTGCGATTTCGGGTACCCGAGCCGCTTAATGAATCGTGGAACGGCATTCGGTCTGCTACGACTTACTCTCCCGGGTGTATCGGGTATGGTGATGATGGACTGGCACTCGATCGTACGCTCATGTCGGAGGACTGCCTCTATTTGAACATCGTGCGGCCGTCTGGCCTTCAACCGCACACAAGGGTCCCCGTTGCCGGTAGCGTTGATCAATCCAGCCCATCTAGCCCTTCCCTCGGATGCTGACGGGCCCCTAGTGTGGATCCACGGCGGCGCTTACGCCGAGGGCGCGTCGCGCGACCCACGCTACAACCTTTCCTTTATAGTCGGCCAATCAGAGGCCATGGGCCGGCCGATGGTGGGGGTGAGCTTGAACTACCGCCTGCATGGCTGGGGTTTCTTGTGGGGGCGGGAGATGGAGGAAGCGGGGGCGAGCAATTTGGGCCTTCGCGATCAACGGTTGGCCCTGACCTGGTTACAGGAAAATATCGCCGCGTTCGGAGGCGACCCATCTCAGGTCACCATCTGGGGCGAGAGTGCGGGAGCCAACAGTGTCGGAACACACCTGGTCGCGTATGGGGGCCGCGACGATGGTCTTTTCCGCGCAGCCATCGGCGAGAGTGGCGCGCCCACTCTCTACCATCCCTACCAGACGGTCGAGGACTGGCAGCCCTACTTCGATGCCATCGCCCGTGCGGCGCAATGCCATGGCAACGCGGGAGTACTAGACTGCCTGCGTGACGTCCCCACGGCCCGATTAAACACCCTATTCAATGGATCCCTGACCCAAGGCGCCGCTTTCGGCCCCGTTATTGACGGCGACTTTCTCGTCCAGAGCGCGACTACGCTGCTACGCAAGGGCGCCTTTGTCAAGGTCCCTTTCCTCCACGGGGCCAACACCGACGAGGGGTGGACCGTGGCACCGAAGGACGTCAACACGACCGATCGATTCAGGAGCATGGTGGAAAGCTGGGGCCTGGACGCCATGACCGTGCAACGACTGTACGAGTTGTACTTGGATCCGGTCGGCGAGCCCGTCGTACGTCGTACGGAGACAATCTTCACTGACCGCAATATCCATGCACCACGACGGCTGGCTAACCAGATCTGGTCGGTCAACAAAATTCCCAGCTACGGATATCACTTCGATCTAGGCAGCGCAAAGTGGCCATCATATCACTTTTGTGAGATCCCCTTCGTTATGTACAACACCATAGGCCTTGGCTACGAGAATATACCCGGTTTACCGTACACACAGGATCCCATGGCCGAGGACAGGCAGAGACTCTCGCGCCTGGCGGATTTGGTTTCCAGGATGTGGATAAGCTTCGTTACCACCTTGGATCCGAACCATTTCGGGGATGAGCCCGATGTGGATTGGTCTGCTTATCGCGCCGAAGAACCAGCTGTAATCATGTTCGACGGCAATGCTTCTGTGCCGGCATACATGGTTCCGGATACATACCGTGCGGAGGGCATTGAACTGTTTGCCAGTCTGCTCGATGGTCCTCTTGGACAGTAGCAGGTTGCACATTGTGACTGGTCATCATGCAATAGACTCTAGTTACAGCTCGGGATGACGGGGCAGACATGTTAATACTTAGTCTCGGAGTAGTGGTTATGTTTTGTGGAGCATAGTACAAGATATTTCCATTCTTGCACGCCGCCTTTACGGTTGGTGGATTGCATCCAATCCAGCTACTATCGCTTCAATGGGGTGGGCGCTACCATTAGTGTTGGAGCATTTCCCACGCTGGTCATGGGCACCAAGTTGGGCGGAAGCCTTTACCCTGTAGATAGAAGGTGGATAATTGCGCTGGTTATAGTTTCAATAGCCCTGTGAACTATACTTAGTGTCTAACAGGGCTTTGTAATTACTATTTCTCTCAAGAGATGAAACTTACTGGTCCACAAGTTTGTCCAGAAGGAGCTAGTCTTACTGTTTATCTTCCATGCAGTGATAAACACAGTATTCTATATTAGTGTCTATCACATAATATGAATGCTCTGATCCTGGTGATATCAACAATTAAGTTACAAGTGGAATATCCTTTCCCCGTGAATTGGTGCAAAATATCAATTCTACAGCAACCAGTGTTGGTGGTGATATTATAGATCTCAAAACCATCAATTACTCTATATGAGTCATTTCTTGTTAACATCCAGTACATACGACCATAGGGTGTGGAGAACAGGGCTTCCCGTCCGCTCAGCCGTACTTAAGCCACACGCCGGCCGGTTAGTAGTATGGTGGGTGACCACATGCGAATCCCGGCTGTTGTATGTTTTTCTTGCCCAGATTTTTTGGTTCTCGTCTTCGCGTTTGGACCAAATATGGGTTCTTCAAATCCGCTAGTCTACTGTAGGTATATACACTTTGGGTAATTAGAAACATGGATTCACTTTCGTTAATCAGGAAAATAAGATACCCGGGACTTAGCTAGAAATGCCTAAATGAGATTTTATTATATAAAAACCTTATGACAAGATCCCTGTAGCTACGGCGGACCATTACTAAAGGCCATGTAGGTCCCTTTTTCTTTCGTCGCGTATCACGCATCGCACCTCTGTTTTTATATATGTCGTCAGAGCTTTGGTTCCAATGCCGCATGAACAGGGCCTAGTAGCGGTCAGAACCCACCGTCTAGTGACTACAAGCGTCTGTGTATACTGTAGAATGTTTACGAGGTCATGATTACCGTGGGAGTGTATAGAGAGCTGAAGAATGATTATATTGATGTTGGTTTGTTGAATTGGTTGAAATCAGCAGACACCGCAATAAAGTTGGCCACCAGGGCCGGCTGCCCGATTCGTCCACATATATGTCTTGCCCATTTTATTACACCCAGTGGGTGATGGTTGCTACCGAAATTAACACTACCTTTGGCCAGTATGAGTTAGACGCCCAGGGGGGTACTCAAGTGACCGGGTGGTTTTATCATGCGGGTCTCCGTTGTCTCACCACCAACTGATATACCCCACACGGTCATCAATATTTGTCCCAGTCCGTCAATTCCATCCTCGCGGAAGGGTGGATCTTACGGAGTTCTCAATGCTCCGCTGCAAGAATGATTTCCTTCATCAGCCCCGCCGCCTCTTCCAGATTCTTACAGAAGCGACTTGCACGATGGGCCTCCAGAGTGACAACAGAAAAGTACACACTGCCGCAATTCTATTAGCATTGGATCTTGATCGCCAGCGAAAGTTGATGTGCACTCACCTCTGATCATAGACCTCATAATGTGACCAGATGGCCTTGGGATCCCTCCAAATGTGCCCCTTCTCCATCATTCCTGTCTCGAAGCAGTGGCTAGTTAGGAGCCGAGGACGCACTTTATTGTATACAGGATCTTGGTATAGCTCGGGAACGTCTTCTGGAGTCGCTGCTAGTGTCTTTAAAGCAGTTAGATTGCGCTCCCATCCGAGGTTGCGTCCAGCCTTGTTGATCGTGTTCACATGCGCGCGGATCGCTTCGACTAGAAGGACGCGGCGCTTGGACAGCGGAATGGAGGAGTCCCCGGCAGCTCGAATGAAGCGAGCGACTGCTGGCACTATCACCTGGATAATGTCGACGCGACCCAGATGGTAGTGTGCTTGGTTGACCGTCTCCCAACATGGAGGCGTGAAGCCAAATGTGGCCAGAGCGGCTAGCTGGACGACCATCTGGAAGACGCTCTTCGGGGACAGTCTGTGCGCCCGTAAGAAGGCCGAGCCGTAGCCTTCAAAGAGTAGGTATGCGTGTTCCGCGTCTTCTGTGGTCGCTGCGTACTGCCTTTGAACTTCGAGAATGCGCGTTTCAAGTGTTGGGTTGGTCTTGAGGGGCAGGTACATAGGAGAGAGGGCTGGGTTTTCAGGAATGACCGCGTCGTCCAGTGGAGCATGGCTGCGGATGGCTGTCGCTTGATCATCCAGAAGCTCAGTGAGCGTCAGAGCGTCCAGCATGCTGTGCTCGCCGATAAAACCAGACGCCCCGTTGCTGCAAACTACGAACTGGATAGACTTATCCTGCCAGCGGTTTGCAGCATCTTTGTGGCCTCCGAAATGGAACTGCCTTGCTCGCTCCGTTGCCGTCAGAGGCGTAGCTTCGTCCAAAGCCACGATGAAAGCCGATGATTCAATGGTGGCGATGCTGGCAGCATTCATTGGATCCAATAGCTGAAGCTCGTCCCTTGCCTCGTCCCATGAGGGTCTGTAGTCGGATGTGAAGATTGGCAAGTTGGAGCGGTCTAGGTCTTGACTTAAGATGGAGCGGAACGCTTGAAAGTAGTCAATGAACGCCGCCGGCTGACCTCCCACAAGAAGATCTAATTGGAATGCATGCCCCCGCCAAAATACCACGCAATACGTGGCACTTGGGTCTCTTTGGATTTCATCACTGCCAACGCGCGGTATCCGCACGCTGTTGAAGATGTATGGCCGATACGCAGTCGTCAGCTCCTGCTCATTAAGCACCGTGGGCTTGACCAACCCAGCCTCTAGCCTCAATTTGAATTGGGTCGCCGTCAACGTAAGCAGAGCAGCGCGCTCAGCTTGCGAATGCTGATGCTTGCTGAGCGGATGACTGAACCAGAAGTTAGACCAAACGAGCTGTGACCTGCGATCGAGGAAACCTGCATGGAGTTGCAGTTCATGCTCCCAGTTCTCGCAATCTGGGTCTGTGTGTCGAGCTACGGCGAGATCGTAGAGGCGGGTGCCCTTGCTGCCTGGTTTTTTGAATTCTTTAGTGAGACGAGCGGTGTTCTCGAATTCCTCCGGAGTTGCGAAAGCTTTGACGCCGGTAAGGTAGGCATCTAGTATTGCATCTAACGGAGGTAAGGGAAATTTCGGGCATTTATTAGGTATCGAGCCATTACTCTGGTTTGATGGCTGTAGCTGATCGTTTTCTGTCAAGTTGGTTGAATGGGTTGCGTTATTGTTCGTGGCGATCGCAATGCCGGTGTCGCCTTGCTGGAGATTCGATGCCTGTTGTCCTCCACTCAATGATAGAGTCTTACCAAACCGCTCTGGCAACCCATCCGGAACGAACTTGGATCGTTGTGCCACTAGATCAGCCAGTCCTTCCAGATTATTGGCATCAAGGATGTCGTGGACTCTAACATCGGCCCCCAGACTCTGTGCTAGCCAATTCTTGAATTCTATCGCAATTAAAGAATCAAGGCCGAGGTCGACTAGAGGTTCATTGAGGTCCAGCTGCTGTGCATTGACAGATACAAGAGAGGATATTTTCTTGATCTGCTCCTCTAGAATGATCGTCCGAGCTTCTTGCAGGCTTGTAGTAGCTTCGAGGCGCCGTCCTACTCCCATCCTCCCACCGGGGGTTGATAAGGAGGCCCCGTTGCTCTTGACGATGGATGCTGCACCAGCACCGGCCGTGCCAGGATGACTGATTAGATCAAGTAAAAGCTGCTTTTGATTTTGTGACACAGAGAGCTCGTTGACGGCTTTGATGATGCGATCGACATTTGTGAGGAGAGTTCTCGACGCGACCGCTTCTTTGACATTGACTACTGCATCCTCTCCCGCGAGCAACACCGTTTTCCCGACGTTCTTGTGATCTTGCACAGCCTTGAATGCGGATGCGACATCGGATATGGACACTGCACTCACAGGCACCAGATCATTCATGTCGCCATCTCGTAGCAACGATAGTACTGTTTTGAACGCTGCGCTTGCCTGGATAGGAAGGTGCCTTAGAAGTTGGACCACATCGAAGGATATGTATTTGGTAGCGCGATCTGCGATTGCGAAGGATGTGGACTGTTGGCTAAGATCAACAACTGTGCCGAATGCCTTTACTGATGCGGCCAACTCGATGGGAAGCGCTGTAGATGAAGCGTTGAATATTACGTCAACGCCTGCACCTTCGGTTAAGCGTAATAAAGCCTTTGAAAGTGCCACGCCTTCCGAATAGAGGATATGAGCTGCCCGCGTAGCGGTGAAAGACTGTAGAGCTTGTTTCTCTGCTTTTGTCTTGACTGTTGCCACCACCCGGACACCAAGAATATTTGCAACAAGTCCCACCGCATGTCCAAGAGCACCACCTGCGTTATGGACCAAGACAGTCTGCCCTGATTCAACCTGGGCACAGGAACGTAAGCAGTAATAAGCGAGCGAGATGTTCCGCGGAAGAGCCGCGGCGAGTTTGAAAGACCACGATATTGGAATCTTCTGCACGAATGCGCTTTTTACTCGTGTCCTAGGAGCAATGAGCAACCAACCGGTTATAACTCTGGGAGGCGTGTGGAGAGTTAATCTCCAACATACCTACTGGCAAAAGCAACACTGGTGTTCCAGGCGCAAACCCGTTCGCCGATCTGAAAAGAGTGCGTCAAGTCAGACCCCACGGCAGTGATGGTCCCCGCGCACTCCCCAATGCTGACGGAGTCTCCCCTTCTGCCAAGGATCACATCCACGTCTGCAGCATCTAACCCGAATGCTAGAGCCTTGACCTCAACTTCGTCCGGCCGCAAAGGAGCTCGTGCAATTTCGTCCGCGACAAAACATAGGCTACTCACTACTCCCGGCGTGGCGATAGTCATCTTGAGTGGTTCCTGGACCCTGTGCAACGGACGTGAAATGTACGTTGTTGGTGCGGACGATACGCTAGTTGCGATACCTTGGAATTTCTGGCCGCGCAGGACGACCACGGGTGTGGTTTCATCCCCTATGAATGAAGCATATCAGTAATGATTTTCTCTCTGGCACTAGGTATACCCGACGAAACTCACCGTCCTTCTGAAAAGCGGTGACATCAACCGACCCGGACCGTGGCCCTGAGGGTGAAAGAGCAGCGCATACATCAAGTTGACTTCCAGGTATAGTGGTGATATCAGCCTATAAGGTGGGTGGTGAGTTCATGCTCTACAAAACATCTACATTTGAAATCCTAGGGCGTCTCACCGTAACAGTAACTTCCTCAATGGAAGTCAGCATTGCCGTGCCAACAGTGCAGTGGCGGAAGTACAAAGGCAGAACAATGTGCATCAGCGCATCAAACGTCGCTGGATGGATAGTATGCGGCTGTTGGTACCGGGATGGCATACACTGCGCTACGTCAGGGATGACAACTTTCCCGAGAGCCTGGCATTCGCCGATGAGCAGCTCCTTGATCGTCGCAAAATATTTCCCGTAGTCGATCCCATTGCGCCGCATTTCCTCGTATAGCGCATTGTGCTCGATGGGTTGGGTGCAGGCTTCCCTGGTCTGCTGCAAGCGATTGCGCAGATCGGACAGTCCTTGCAATTCTTCGCGGCCTCCGTCAACCTCGTTCCGTTCGGTTTCGTATTCAAGCCTGATATGCCCCACACAGTTTAGACTCCATGTCTGTGCGTCTGCTGAAGACGTAATTTGAAATCTTTCCCAATTTGATGATTGGGGGAAACCGGTGCCATGGGCAGATAGTGCCGAAAAGCTTATCATGACCTCAACCTTTCCAGGAGACTCGGGGATCATGATGGCCTTGGAATAGTTTACCTGCTTCAAGTGAAACCGCTTGATCTTGCGAGCGCCCCTTTCGTCGTTCAGCTGACATGTTGCTTCCATGGCCATTGTGAGAAAGCTCGATCCTGGAAGAATAGCGAAACCGTCAATGACATGCTCTGACAGCCAGGGCTGCGCGTCGATGCTGAGGATGTTTCTCCAGAGAGGTTCCAGCGGGGTGCTTCCAACGAGCCTCAAACCTAAAAGCTCATGGTAAGGATATTTTCGGAAGCGGTATTCCTTGCTTAGCCGCGATTCGTGCCAGTAATGATTGGAATAGTCCCATGCATAGGGGGGTAGGTCGAGGACCATATTATGCATTTTTGCACCGCTGTTTATTGCGTTCACAGCCTCAATGTCAACTTCTATGCCCCACTCGAAAAGTTTCCCGGCGAGGTTGAGGACGGTCGAGTACGCGTTGTTGCCGCGGACAAGGGCGGATGCGTACTTGTGATCAACCTTGTTCGGTCCATTCATCAGGGTTTGCTTTGTAGGCCCTGCGAGCGCTGAATGAGGCCCGACCTCCATAATCACGCGAGACGTGGGTTTTACCCCGAGACCTCCACAGGATGCCAATAAAGCATCTGGAAATCGCACTGTGGACACGAGATTCTGCACCCAGTAGTGAGGACCGAAGCCAGATACCTTCAGCTCACCAGTTACAGATGAGAAGAACTGGATGTCCTCACAGGCCTCGAACGTTTCCAAACCCTGTAGCGCGTTCAGATACTGATCTGCCACAGCCTTCATGTGGTGCGAATGATATGCCACGTCGACCGACAGTAGCTTTGCCATGATAGACTCGCCATCTAAGAGCGCTTTTAAATCCTTGAGAGCATCCATGTCGCCTGAGATTGTCGTGCTGCTTGGGCTATTGATACAAGCCAATGATAACCGGTTACTGCCAATACGGTTGATGTAACTGTACGCAGTGATTTCGTTGAGGGTCGTAACAAGCATTCCACCAGGCGTGCTGGTTACCTGCTTTACTAACTGCGAGACTTTGCTGCGATGAAATGAAGCGTACAGAGCCCCAGAACGTGACAGCGCACCAACAGCATACGCAGCCGCTATCTCACCACTGGAATGTCCGACTACAGAGTCTGGGTAAACTGAGAAACTGTTCAGGAGATCGACTAACGCGATCTGAAGGGCTGTCGTAGCGGGCTGTGATATCTCACTCTCATTTATCCGAGATGTGGCTTGATCACGAGTCAACATCTCAATCAGGCTCCATTCGGAACCCAGGTTCCTGAGTATCTCTTCAGACTCCCGCATGGAATTAGCGAAACTTGACTGCGTATGAAGAAGTTCACGGCCCATTTCATGCCACTGTGCTCCCTGGCCAGTGAAGATCAGAGTGAGTTTAGGCTTGCTCGCTGCCCTTTCCGGTTGTCTATCAATTGCGCGCGAGGCGGCGGCGAGGAACTCCTCCACCGTGCTGGCAACGAAGCTTGTACGAACGGCGAATTTTGAGCGCCGCTCTGACAGTGTGTATGCCAGCTGGTGGAACTTTTCTGAGGGGAGATGAGGCTGGGAGCCAACCCATTGCTTCAAATTGTTGAGGCTGTTGATCAAGGACCTGGGGGACTTCGCTGAGACGACGAACAGATTACCTTCGCTATCCGCTCCATTGATACCCATCGCTTCGCTGATGCCATTATGGGAATTGGCCCCATTGCTTCGTTGATCGGGCTGAAAGGCTTCTAAGATGGCCGCGACGTTTGTCCCGCCGTAGCCGAATGAATTAATCGCCGCCCGTCGCAGCCCCGCCGTTGACCATTCTTCGAGGCGCTGCGGAATTCGAATATTCCGCTTTGCTAGATCAAGGCCATCTTTTACATTCAGCAAGTCTGGGGTCGCTGGAATGAAGCCCTTCTCCAGTGCTAGAACCGTCTTTATCAGACCTGCTAAGCCGCTTGCACTCTCGCAGTGTCCTAGATTTGCCTTGACTGATCCGACCAAGAGTGGTTGGCTTCTCTGGATGTTATCGCAGAATACCTTGGAAATTGAGTTGATCTCAGCATTATCCCCAGCTTGCGTTCCCGTGCCGTGAGCCTCAACGTAGCTCGTCATGCTCGGGTTCAACCCGGCATTCAAGTGTATCGACCGCATCAGGTCTTCCTGTGCTTGCGAGCTGGGGAGCATAATCCCGTTTGTCTTGCCGTCTTGGTTGATGCCAGTATTTCGGACGATAGCGCGAATTGGGTCTCCAGCGTCGAGGGCATCGGACAAGCGCTTCAGAACAATCGTGGACACGCCTTCGGATCGCGCGTAGCCCTTCCCGCGGTCATCAAAGGCGTAGCACTTACCATCGTCGTTCAACATACTGTAACGCGATGAGCCTATTGCCATGGGGAAATTGGGTTGGACACTAGACTCACTGTAGCTTGCTCATGGCAATGGTCATGTCTGGCGAAAGTAGTAGGTTCGTGCCGCCCACAAGTGCCATATCCGTCTCCCTTGATCGGAGCCCTTGCACAGCCAGATGGAGGCCCACCAAGCTCCCGGAGCAGCCGGTGTCTAGTGAGAAACAGGGCCCCCTCAGGTCGAATGTATATGAAACCCGTCCGGATGTGATCGCCTCTCCACAACCAGTAAGCTGATATTTCGCCAGATCTTGCGGGTCTCGATAGGCGTTGCGGTCGTAATCACGACTGACAGTCGCCACATGTACCGATGTCTTGGAGCCACCCACACTATCTAGCGGCAAACCGGCGCTCTCTAGCGCTTCATAAGCCGTCTCCAGATGGATTCTTTGCTGGGGATCTAGCCCATTTGCCTCTGCGGCAGGAATATTAAAAAATGCAGCATCAAAGGCAGCGAGGTCACGGTCGATGTACCCGCCGCCCTTTTGGTTGTGTGCAGCTTCGGCATTAGGATGCGGATGGTGGAAAGACCTCCACGTGTAGCGGTCGGCTGGGATTTCCGACCAGCCTGTTCTTCCATCTGCGAGCATTTGCCATAGTTCTTCGGGACTGTTGGCTCCACCGGGAAACCTACAGGCCATGCCAATGATGGCGATGGGCTCTAGGTCTTGTATTGCGTGAGGCATGGTGTTGGTAAATTGATGGTGAGGAGGAAGGGAGAAACCAAGGTAAGTGCTGGTGACATGGAAAAGACGAATGTTCCTGAGAAGGGAGTATACATAATTTATAGATTCTGTCGGCCCAGGCAGTTTTCCTTCTTGCTCCGTTCTTTTTACTTCGGATTTTCCAACTCAACCAGCGTCTCCGTGGAAATGGCCCCCAAAAACGCCATCCGACAAGGGATGGTCTCCCACGGAGTTACAACGACTACGGTTCCGTGGTGCTTATGGCGAAAAACTGCCATGAACACTATCTCTATCTCGGAGTCGGATATGAACAGGATATGGACTCGCTCAATTGTGCGATATTGATGGGGGGCCTAGAACATAACCCCTGCTCCGGCTATGGGGGCCGAGAACATAACCCCTGCCCTCGCCAAGTTATATCAGCAGCTGTCAGCGGCGGAGCCGACTCCCACGTTGTATTAGGGAAACCGAAGAATTCTTGTCATATCGTTCAATCTTCAATTTGAACTCACATCCGCGAATTTATCCGGAATTACCCGTGGAACTCCGGCAACTACGGACCTTGACTCCATTAGTTTGACTAAGATTAATTTCTAATAAGCGCCTGGGGGTCATCATGCTGAAAAAAGCTGAAGGGCAATTGAAATATCCTGAGGATCTTTCATGATCCGATATCACCTTCCCAGAAAGAGATCGGTCTGCTCTTCCCAATATATCTCGGCTGTGCATAATATATAATCTCCATCACAATATTCATACAACTATCGCAATCAACAATGGTGTTAGATGTCGCAGAGCCTCACGGCCTAAATGGTCATTCCAGAGAGGCAAACTCCAGAAAGCCTGACATCGCTCGCTTTGCCTTTTCTGGCGCTCCACTTGAGGGGCTTCTGAAAGATGAATTAGTCGCTTCTCGACCACCACACGACATTATCCGCTCTCGCCTTCCCTTCGACAAAACGGATAGTTACTGGTGGGACACTACTGGCGTCGTCCTAAGCAAACTCATGCTTCAAGCTGGCTATCCACTAGGCCTGCACTATAAGACACTCGCATACTTCTACGACGTTGTCTTGCCAGCATGGGGTCCCATTCCCCTCAAGACAGACGGGCAACCTGGTGGTCGACCTTGGAAGGCCACCTTCCTCGAAGACGGGTCCACGTATGAGCCCAGCCTCAATTTGCGAACCACAGGTACCACGGAGACCACTGTCCGCTTCTCGATTGAATGCAGCGATGCGCGCTCTGGCACCACCGAGGACCCGCTCAACCAGAAAGCGGCGCACGACCTCGTCATGCGCTGCGCAGCTGCAGATCCTGAATTTGACCTCACTCTATACAACTACATGCGGGAGGCGCTGATGTTCGATGACGTAGAAGCCCGCCGCCTGAAGCAAGCGTTCCCGGACTGTCAATCGCCGCAGATTTTTTTCGCCTTTGACTTTGAGCGCAGTGGAAAGATTCTTGGCAAGTGCGCTCCGTTTCTCAGCTGGAAGAGCAAGCAGTTAGGAATAACACAGAAGGAACTCGCGCTTCGAGTCATTGCGGGAGTTCCGGAAGTTGGACCGCTGTACAAGGACGCCCTCGCGGCGTGGGATAAATTCATGGTGTCGTTCCCTGGTCATCTCGGCGGGGAGCCGTCACCCGAAAGCTTAAATTTTGATGTTGTGAAGCCGGGCAAATCCTCCAGGATCAAAGTTTACATTCGTCCGTTCAAGACCTCGTTCAATTCCGTCAAGTATTTTTACACCCTTGGGGGACTACTCAACGACGATGCAACGGCCAAAGGCGTCGACCTCCTGCGTACCTTCTATGAAGTCGTCTTCGACATCAAAGACGGCGAAGAAGATAAAGAGCTTACCGAATATCATCCAGGCTGGGGTAGCGTGCTGTTCAACTGTGCTTTCAAGCCTGGGACGGCGCTTCCGGTACCGCAATTCTACATCACGATATGGAAGTTCATGCCCAGCGACCAGTCTATCATTGAGCGACTCACTGCGTTCTGGCGACGTATAGGCTGGGCTCATCAGGCTGATAAGTATGCGCATGATTGGCAGGAAACATTGTGAGTCATGAATTATTTCTAATGGTGTATCTATTAGCTAACAAGAGTTTAGCCCGTGGCTTGACGGCAGGGGATCGGGGAACATTGACGCGCTGTCGCTGGCTTACAAGGACGATGGGTCTGGTATATACCAGAGCGTTTACTATTCACCTATGGCGCACGTTGCGGCTGAGAAGCTGGGATATGCATAAGCAAAGGCCCCCCTTGATAAAGAGTAGTAGGTGTTAGATAAACGGAGCGTTATTAGTGTCATTTTAAAGACCATTAAGCTATCTATCGTATGATCATAAGTAAGACCACTCGATTTCGAAGTAGTAACTTCCCTGAAGTGATATAGAATGATGATTTGACCAATCCAAAAACCAAGCGAGTGTGGCTGCAATGCCTTTTTGGAAAAAACAGATTAGGGTCAATCAAGCTTCCACTGTATACGGATCTAGCAAACTACATATAAGAATTGGCCGATCTAGACGCCAAAATGTTGATACCGACCTTCCTCGATCCCGGGACAATCTAGGCGGGAATCGAACTAGTACTGTTGCAAGGAATACCACCTGGCTACAAAAGATATCTAGACACTTCTGAGCTCCGTGGGTACCCTTTTATGCACGATCTTCTATTGCGACAGGTATATATGTGTAGGAAATCTCAAATAGGACCGGACTACGCGAAGCGAGGCCTCGATAATGGCAAACAAGCAGGCGACGATGGCGGTGACGCTTGGTAGAATACCCCCAATTTACCACACTACATCCCTGGCAAGCCACCTATGCTGCTGCCATTCCAGAATCACTCTTCTTGGTGTCCCGGGGCAACCTCCGCCATTCTATTGCCAATCCCACAAAGAAAGCAATCGCCGCAGTAGCAAGAGCCAGCAAAAACACGGTCTTCAATGCGCTTGTGTACGCATCAATCACCTTAGCTAGTCTTTCTGGAGCGACCAACCGCCTAAAGTCTGCAGCACCCGCAGCAACCACTGCTGCGCTGTCTACACCCTTGACCTTCCGTAGATTCTTCATCAGTTTGTCCGTGAACAGGTTCTGGGCAATGCTCGTCGCCAGGGCCCCCCCCAGGCATTGGAAGAACATGATCAGCACACAGCCTGTTGGTACATTCTCCTTGTCCAGAACGACTTGCACTGCTAAGATTGGGATCTGGCCGCACAGACCGTAGCCAATGCCACTAACAATCTGATACCCTACCCAATTGGACAACGGACTATCCGCTCGGATAATCTGGAAGAGACCACCTCCGATCGCGAGGAAGGGAGCACCGGCCCACATGAAGGGCACATAGTAGCCAATCCTGGAGATGATCCATCCTGCGCTCAGAGTCGTCAGGCTCATGGAAATACACAGTGGGAGTAGCTGAATTCCCGAGTCTCTGGCGCTGACGCCTTTCACGGATTGGAAGTACATTGGCCAGTAGTAAGTCTGTACCACAATTGCCAGCTGGAGGAACATCATGAAGGCGCTCGCGGCAGATACTGTACGGTTGCGAAACAGGTGAAGTGGAATCGTGCAGCTGTGTTTCGTCAGTAACTCAAGGAGCCAGCCAAATTTGCCTCCCTTGGAGCAACTCACCTATTCCGATCTTTAATTTGCATCGCAATGAACAGGGCCAAAATCAAGACAAATCCAACCAGGCAGCCATAAACCTTGGAATTCGACCATGGGTAGACGATTCCTCCCCATTGTAGTGCGAGCAACAGACAGACTATCGAGCCAACCAACACCGTAGCCCCCAGCATGTCCAACTGCCGTAGCTTTTGATTCGGCGGTAATCCTGCTTTGACAGCCGGGGGAGGGCTGCGGAGAGCGAACCATATCAGAGCAAGTCCAACTGCTCCGAATGCTGTGATGTGTCAGTCCATGCTCTTCCGATTCCCCCTTTCACAGCGAGTGACTGACGAAGATTGATCCAGAAGCAAAACCGCCAAGTAAGCTTCGGATTATCAGTTATGACCCCCCCGATGAGTGGTCCCGAGACCGATCCGACGCCATAAACTGCCGAGATCATCCCCATCAGCATGGCACGCTTTCTCAAAGCCACGCAGTAGGACACGATCACCGCCGCCCCGCTGAGCAACCCGGCAGCGCCGATGCCAGAAATTGCGCGTCCGACTATCAGCATCGTTGAGCTCTGCGCCACAGCGCAGATGATGGAGCCCAGTTCAAAAATGAGCATCAGCACGATGTAGGACCACTTCACGTCGTAGAACGTGTATATACGGCCGCAGGTGGGCAGAAGCGACATTTGCGTGACGAGGTAGGAGGCGCCGTACCAGCCGATATCGTTCAGACTGTTGAAGTCGCTCGTGATGCGGGGGATCGCCGTTGCTGTTTTCTTTAGTTAGTTGGATGGTCTCCTTGATGACGGTTGCTTCTTGTCCTCGGAGTATTGAAGACGCGTACACAAAATGGTGTTATCTAGAGACAACATAAACCCCGAACCCATCAAGGCCATGCCCAGAAACCTAACATCCCACCCATCGAGATACATAGATGTATCCTCGTCCACCGATGTGCCATCTACCTGCTCCTCTGCCGATGGCAAAATTTCACCGTCATCCTTTTCGCTAACTAATCCAGCGACTTGGCTGTCCTCCGGCGTGGTATGCGACATGCTTGCCACGAAGTCGACCCCTTCAACCGTGTAATTTCATATGGGAAAGCACCCGAGCGAGATAAGACCGACTGAGGAGATGGCGGCCCGAAGTACTCGGTGGAATTTTAGGAACGCGCGCTCCTCTTTTACAGGATGACAGAACCCCTGCTCGGAACGGAGCGCTAGAGACTCGAACCCGTCTCATTTCAGCTTAGTAGCTTTTGGGCACCTATGGTGCCGGGGTTAGAATCCCTGTCAGTTGCGGAACGTCGGATGGTGTGGCCGATACTGTAGACGGGGGACTGGGTCTAGAAGCCTCTTAAGTTAACTGTTTGCATTGTGGTTTGAGGAATCGGGGGAATGGGTGCGTCACTAATTTAGCCTAGGTTATCGGTACCGATAGGCAGTGTAGGATCTAGTAATAACTGGTAGACGGCCTCGTAATTTCACTAGCATCATCTTGATAAATTAGGGTTAGACTTTCTTTAAAGATGGGCTCCTTGAAAATCATCCCACTGTTAGATTACCATTCTATAGTCCAGGTTGATACAAAGGGTAATACATTTCATGTAGAAGAAGGCAGACAGACGCGTATCTCCTGAAATAGATTTCTTAGAATATTTATCATTAGGAAAGATCATGTTCTTTGCCATTAGTGTAGGGACCAAAGGGAAAACCCGGGGAGTTGTTGGTGAGCTGCAAATGTCGGCATCGGTGAATGGATTGAGCGACATTGGTTATCAGCGCCACTACACTAGATACACTGATCAGCGACTGGCTGGGCTCTATAGTTACTCATACTTCAATATTAATTGACTTCTACCACGAGAGTGACTAGACCAGGGAAATGCCCTCCCCCCCTGATTATCGATCAGTTGATCAACCCCACCATGTCAAAGCCTCGTCGTGCTCATCGCCATTAGAATGAGGGGGATGACAGTTCGACTCTGGCGAAACTGTGGCTTATGATCTAGCTACGGTATGATCCTTCCACCAAACAAAAAGTGATGTTCTCACGATATGCTGAAAAGAATCCGGAGGGTGCGCCGTGACGGATTACTGAGTTCGCTGCGCCACCACTCCGCTACTCCGCCATCTCGCTGTTTACCTTGACGCCTTGGAGAAACCTCTTCTTTCCTATACTAGCGTCATGGTGCAGGCGAATCCAGCTTAGAAGTGAATGTTATATGCTAGTGATGCTGTTCCGAGCCCTCTTTGTGGTTCTCGACGGACTCCCGATTGCCTTCATATGTGGTTCATTTCAATCGATGATAGAGAAGAGGCCAAAAATTGGACATTCTCTTAGTCCATATTCCATCTATTCCAATATGTATATGATGCCTAGATGGCAGCAGTAAACGTCCATCAATGTTCCTCAATGCACCACGTCCGGACCTTATTCGGTCCCCATTTCACTGTTCTCTTGGCAGCACCCTCGATCTTCTCACTGTACAGCTCGTCCTCTTGGTTCGTTTCCCTTAAGTTGCGAAGCGTCATTGTTAGCCGCTCGTCGGTAATCTAGCTAGGTTGTTGGCAACACATACTTATACAATGTCACGGTCACGTTGATAGGCCGGGAGCCTAATTCGAAGACTTCCACCTGCGTAGCAGCATGGGTGGCAAACAACCCACAGGCTGCGAATGAGGGCTTTGAAAGAAGAATTATCGTGGGCTAATGCCAAGATCAGACGAGGAATGAGATCTACTTGACACAATAGATGTGGGAGGTTAGTGGGACAGAAGCTTTTTCTGTATGGAAGTTGAAAAAGATGACAGGCTCTCAACAAATGAAGCAAAGGCCTGTCTTTGCTTCAATTCTCCTCACGATCTCATCTGCTTTTCTGTTCTGGGCTTTGTTGATTGGTTCTCTGTCGGGCAATTAAGGGGCAAACTTGCAGATATCTCAGTTATCTATGTCTGTGTACCATGTCTATCGACAACCCTAATTAAACTATATATACAACCATTCTAGCTCATGACCCTAATGGCCCACTAATTGAAATAATAACCCGAGCTACTTGAAAGTCGCACCCCCTGTATACCTAAAGGCT
This sequence comes from Aspergillus campestris IBT 28561, assembly GCF_002847485.1. NCBI lineage: Eukaryota > Fungi > Ascomycota > Eurotiomycetes > Eurotiales > Aspergillaceae > Aspergillus > Aspergillus campestris. Next base: position 33,512 of record NW_020194349.1, read on the forward strand.
GAACCCTTATTTCAAATTACCCCGATATGATATTGCAGTGAACTAGAAGTATCTAAAGTGGGCTCACCTGACTGTTATATCTTAATCATGATCTGATTTTAAGTTATAACTAGCTAGGTAGGTTAAGATACAAACAATCTATCATATAGTATAATATAAGTAGATTAAAGCTCAAAACTTACTTTCCTTATGATTGAATATGAATATCATATACAATATAAAGGTCACAAAAACCTGAAAAATGGAAAAGTAAGAGTACACATATAGATCAAAGTAAAAGAACTAGAGAGGTAGGATCAAATGATTATAGTCAGAAGAGGACCCGATATTTCTATTAATGCATGCGAATGTTTATGTACTGTGGGGACTAACCTTTGATGTGGTTACTAGACATGAGCATTAGGCTGTGTCGCCTCCAAGCCAACTATCTACTTGTACTATCTCTACTCCTGGGCATCATATTTAACTTGAAACCGAGCAGTCTACTTCCAGCTTTGTACTAACATTGTGATTGGCCTCCCTTTGTTTCATCTGACTGAGGTTAATCTTTACTATTATTCACTAAGATAGATAACCAGTTGCAGAGCTCTTGGGAAGAGCCCTAAAAGTGAAGAAACCGCTAGAGATGAGAACAAACCCCTCTGATAGTAGAATCCCACGGGAGACCGTGGTAAAAGCCTCATGGTAGATGGAGACCATGAAATGAATGGAAGGAACAATCATTGAATTTTTCGTTTGAGATAATCAGCAGAGGAAACTACTCGAGATAGAAAGGTTAGATATGTCCTGGAGCTTTCACGTGGCCTAGACAATAACTGGCCCCCTCAAAGTGGAGATCCAACATGGTATTGGGGCTCGCCGGGAGCAAGTTGGATGTGGTCAGTTGAGTGTTGATCATATTGGTTTCTAACCAAACCTTTAGTACATACGACCATAGGGTGTGGAGAACAGGGCTTCCCGTCCGCTCAGCCGTACTTAAGCCACACGCCGGCCGGTTAGTAGTATGGTGGGTGACCACATGCGAATCCCGGCTGTTGTATGTTTTTTCTTCCATGTTTTATTGAATTTAGCACTTGGCCTGCTCTGGCTTCACGCCCTTCACCTACCTTCACTTATTTATTAGTTACCTATAAATTTTTAGATTCCCTTAGCCTATTAGCTAGAACAACCTGGTCACATTAAATTTCTACTCAGATGTGGGATACTTCTATCATTATCTATATTTACTCCCCTTCTCCAAATTTCACGGCAACAGCCTAAGATATTCTCAGGGGGATTTGCCTCAATAAGTTATTTTACTTCGAGAAGACAGGAAAACTAGCTAGATGTTTAGTAGATAGACACTTAATAAAAAGGTCATAACAAAGCGCAACCTGTCCAGCAATTCCTGCCATATACAGCCCCATCACACCATGTTCACTGGCATGGCAATAGTCCTAATACCTCAAGACTCAGCAACTGTTTCCCTTCAAGAACCCTTTGGTCGAGTTGCATGAACACTCAACACCAATCAAACCTGGACCAAAACCAGCTTCACACCTTGGGACTACAGCGATTTCCAACGCAGGTGGCATTACAAAAAGGCTGTGCTTTAGCTATAGTAGGAAAGGTATATAGCCACTTCCACATTTATTTGTAAGATGTGCGAAGAACCTATTAGTAGATAAGGAAATACCATATATCACTAGCTCTCACATCCACCAAAAAAAAAAAAAGGTAGTTCATATGCACACTTAGCCAGCTGTTCCCTTAGCAAAAGCGCCTGCAATTTCAGTAAGACTCTTTTTTTCAGCAAGAAGCAATCCAAGTAAAATACGGGATTTCTGAGGATTAAGATAACCACTAGCGATGTGGGTAGAGCTGGTGCTGGCGATTTCTGCGTAAGGCACTTCACCACTGCCTGTACGGAAGCTCTGCACCACTGGGATGCTGTAATTGTTGACTACGTCTTCAATGGCATCGTTAAAACGTGTACTAACCCCACCGGCACCGGCTCCTGCGATCTTTTATAACCATCAGTTGCTCTTTCTGCTCTTTATTTTGCTCTTTGGATCAAAGCAAGAAACTCACCACTATTCCCTTCGCTCCACGGTTGACTGTGTCGTATATCGTCTCGTTCTGCATATCTTGGTACGAGTAGAGAATGTCCACCCTTGGAATTGAATTTATCTCAGAAATGTTGTAGGTGGACCTCCCAGTGGGTAGTGTCGGTGGAAAGAAAAAGTATGGTGTCCCACCAATGACCTGGCCAACGTTGCCCATCTCAACGGCTTTGAAGGTGTCCATGGTGTTTGCATTTGTCTTGGTAACGTAATATGTGGAGACAATTCGGTCATTCATAACAACAAGGGCGCCGCGGTTCCTTGCGTCTTTGCTGACCGCCACAGTGACAGATTCAATAAGATTATACGGTCCATCCGCGGAAATGGCAGACGCAGGGCGCATCGCTCCGACGATAACAACAGGTTTGCTGCAATTTAGGGTCGCGTCCAAGAAAAAGGCGGTTTCCTCCAATGTGTCGGTGCCATGGGTCACGACAGCGCCGGACATGGCGTCATCCTCGCAAACACATTGGTTGATCTTTTTAGAGAGGTCCAATAGGATGGTCGAGTTCACATCTTCGCTGCCAACATTTGAGACTTGGTCACCAACAACGTTGCTAATGTTCTTAATTGAGGGCACAGCATAAATAAGATCTTCAACGGAGAATACACCGGAAGTGTAGTTCGTGTTTGAGGAGCCATTTCCGGCGATAGTGCCACCTAAGAAGATGTTAGATGGTGTTGAGATTTACACGACTGCTTCGATGGCAAGAATACCGGTTGCAAAGATTGTTATGTTGGGTAGCTTGGGATCAAAATTCAAGAACGTTGTGTTGCAGGTCACATTCATATCCACAGCTCTTGGGAAGACATACGCTGCAGTCTCTCCGATAGCTGCTAGCAAAGCAGTGATCAAGATGGTCCGAAGGTAAAGCATGGCTGCTGTCATCAGGGACTCGTTGTCTAGCTAGCAATGATCTCAAAATGATTGTTCAACGACAGGCAAGATCAGTATGAGTGGTTAAATTATCTCCCTGCAGTGAACTGATGATTGACCGGCTATTTGTACTTATCCCTAGTCTTATATATTCTTAAATTTTCCTGTCAGCGTCACGTTTACATCATCCACTATATCTAAATCCATCCTCAATGAAAGGCCGGAAATCTTGAAAAGGCCATGCATTTATCCTTGGTAAAGGTGGCAAGCATATATCTAGCAAAATGGAAATCGTCCAAAGTATTAGCCATGTATGGAGGTCGATGTTCAACAGGCTGACGTAGTGGTTTCTAGTAACCTATCCTACTAGGCCAATTGGGATTTGCCGGATAGTTGTATAAAGATTTATTCGTTGGGTTGAAGTCATGATCATATTTCAATATTATAGAATCATACATTTACATCACCACTTACCACCTATTGCTAGCATACAGCTATTAAACCCTGCGGTATAGAGTATATACGTAGTAATAAAGTCCAAGAGTTAAACCCTTTCCACCATGGCGAAGAAACTCTGAATAAATTGACTAAGAGGGAGGGAGGTTCTAGACCAGATTCAACTTTTATAGCATGGATGTGAACAGCCGCATGCAGGCAATAGGTAATAATAAGTAATGATGTAAACTAGTGAGTTCTTCTAGTCATTGACCGCACATAATTTCTGAATATAATTGTCTGGTCAGTTCTGATTGAGTTTGGACAGCGCTAAAATGGTTCGTACTGATAGTAGAAAGTTGAATTTCCATTATTAGCAACATAACTGCTCTGGAACTTGAAGATATGGTGCTGTCACATTCTCCCCTGATTTGGATGGGTTTGGCTCCGGAACGGAGGGGCCTAGACTCCGAAGCCATAGAAGCAGTTGGAAGTAATAACTAGTGTCTGTGCAACAGCATTGTGTCCTAGATATGTCAAAGATACCCTGCATGTCCAGGAGTGCAGACAGCATTATTACGATGGTCCAAGAAGGCTCCTGATCATAGGCCCACAAGCGGGAGCTTTCAATCCCAAATATGTATGTCCAGGAATGAAAATCCAGTAACTTGAATCCCTGTTCATAGAACGGTTAACCATCCATAGTCCCGGCCAGACCACGGACCGTGGACCGTGAACCGGCTTGACCCACTGCCAACTGCCGTCCCGGACGGTCCGCTACCTACGTGGACTAGTGATCCGATGCTTATGGACCAATACTGACATGAAACCTACGACAGACGTTTTGAGTACTTCAATTCCTCCAGTCAAAGTTCACTACACCATCATACCATGTAATAGATACCAGTGTTTTTTCATCCATTACAAGCTTCCATCGAGGTCCTGGAATTCGTTTTTGGTTCATCCTCAATCGCGGCCTCGACCTATAGTCAAGTTTGGCCACATGTGTCCTCCATTCGCAGTTATAGGTCCAGAGACTCCAGACAATTCTTCAGTTGTTGATCCTAGCAGGCAGGTACACACCTCGAATAACTTGATCAACTGACGATTCTGATCTGCCCCATTTTACGGTCTCGGTATCATAAACTAATTCGTAGAATTGGTCCTGACTCCTGAATAGTGGCCTATATATCACATAATTCACATTCTCCTCCACCAAGTTTGATCTATGACTTCACAGGTCCTAGCGTTTTGATTACTAATCATCTTGAGGTTGTAATCACCTAACTGAGCCCTATATCAGTGTCATTTTCAGGGCGGATCGGGGCGGATTTTTGGGAGGGTTGCCCCAATCCAACCGGGGTTCAGGGTAGAGTTACATTTGGTGTGGTTCGGTGCGGATCTTGCGGTGCGGTTATGCCACTAGTTTGGGGGCTGACTTCAAAATCTGCCCTGAATCCAAATAGTCCGGGTGTGGCCGTTTGGGGCAGACTTTAGTGGGTCTTTTAAAGCTTGGTATAGCTGACCTATTTAGACAAGAAACTAAACCTATTGAAGTTAAATTAGCCTAATTTTAGGGCGGATTCCGGGTTCGAATCAAATCTATTTAGATATTTTATATTATATACTATATAGTCTTTTATCCTAGATATCAATCAAGATTCAAGAACTAGTATTGAGGATAAGGAATATCTATATATATTATCATTATATAATATAAATATACACCGAAAATATCACTATGTTCTTAAGCTATTAATCTTACATTTTTCACTCTTTGAATGTAGCTTACAATTTTTCTAATCCTTTATCTAGTAGGTCTGGATTTCCGGCTTGGAGCAGATCGAGTTCTCGAAATATAGACAGATTTAGCCAGATCTTGGCAGATCCTGTGCCCAGCCTCTAAACCCTGTTCTGGGTTTAATTATGGTTACTGTGCTGAAAGAGTGGTGTGTGCCTTTGATATAGCTAAGGCGATCACCGGACCCTCTGCCTAGCATAGGAAAATGGCCTTATGATGATTCGATGGCGGTCTATATCAAGTGAGAGATCAAATATGTATTCTCCATTTCATTCTTATTTAGTGCCCGACTTTCTCAGCATTAACTTCCTCTTACAGCTGGCTAGAGCCTAGACCTGGTTCTTGATATTCTGGAATGTGTTCTAGTACATCAAAATTGAGACCAGAAGAAAGGGGTAACAAAGTTAAAATCGCAACACGGTTTCGAGGTGTGCAATCCTAATAGGTGGCCGTACAGATTTCAATAACAGCATAAATGACCCTCGATATGTTTATATTGATCCTGGGAGACAAACAAGCAATATGCAAGACCAAAGAGAACCGCGTCCACCCTCGACCCCTGACTCTAATTCTCGGCACACTTGACAGTTGTCTGAAACAGATATAAGGCGTCACTTCATTTTAGACTGCCTAGCCATATCATACCGTCCAGACAGCCTTCCGGGACTGAGAGAGCAATATATTTTCCTTCATGAATTGATTAAGATTGCACTCAGGATAGAGTGAACTCCGTACCACGAGTGTAAGGTTAATCGAGGAGAGTACTGAGATATAACCATCAATCAGACAAACCGGTAAAAGATATTAATTTGCGGATGCTACATCCCTGGGCTTTGAGGCGAGGAGCTCTCGCTCTTTATTTTTCTCCGCAATGATTCTCCGTTCATTGGCAGCCCACACCCGTAGCTGAGTCGTATTTTGCAAGCACCATAAGACAACCTCGCGCGTCGCATAGGTATCTTCAACACAATCATGACCACTCTTTCCAGCTTGGATATCCCGGTCAAGGAACTGCCGAACGAGCGTCTTCAGGGCCCAGTGTCGCTGGCAGTCCTCACCCACCGCAACCCGCGTCATGGTAGCCGAGTCAACAACGCAGGTGTGTACCATGCCAAGAACAGCAAGGTCGTGATGAAGACTGTGCCCAATGAGGATTGTTTGCGCATCAATAAACCGCCATAGAAGATGCCTTGCAGCTCGCCAGCCGTTTATCAACTTCCCCTCCCGCTGTTTCTCCGCGAGAAGGAACGAATTGACACCGCTGAACTTCGTGCGCCAGGATATCACATGGCCTTGCGGAGAGACGTAGGTATCAAATATAATTTCGCCGCTTAGGAAATCGACCGCGCTAACACGAACAACCTCGCTGCATTCGCGGCCATTGGCTCCGAGAACCCCGACCATTTCACAATCTAGTACGATAGCTTTGTGTGCGCTCTGGTTGTATGCTGGTGTAGGCGCCATCATACCCAGTTTTGCATCGGGTGCTGCGAAGTTATGGACAGAGAGGACGGTACAGCCCTTTGAACTGCCGAGTTGCTTGCAGTTAACGCACAGCGTCGTCTTTGGAACTCGGCCCCGTATTATTCCTTGCTAGCAGTTACCCTGTTAATTCAGGGCTCAGATAGCAGAAGTATTTGTCCAGTACTCACGTGGAATGCCTTTCTTTCCGGATGAAATCGGCATACCGACTCCGCTGGGCCTCTGCTGATACTTCGCTTTGTAACTTATGATGATCATGTTAGCGTGAACCGCCCAAGCGGTCAAGCGGTCTTCTTACCTCTACAGCCATTACACTGTCTTGTCATGTCGACATCCGCGGGCGATGGCGTCTGGGTCCAGTATCGCTCCCCCGCCAGGCATTCAATGGGGTGGCATTGCGCTTGCAGGGCATCCAGCAATACATCACGCTCACTCACCGGGATCGCCGACCATGGTGCAGGGACTTCAGGTACGGCTGGTTTGGAGCGCGCGGAGTTTGTACCTTCCTCCTGACGATCCACTGATACCGGAGCAACCGGGTTATCGGCCCTCGCCTTGGCTGGGACTGCATCGAACAAAGTTATTCCCCCGGGGCCCACCAAAGAATCGGACGCAGTATGAAGCGCTGCAAGTGCGCTCCTGAGGCCGATTTCGATATCCGGATCACCCTTCGAAAACGATGTTGGCGGTGCGTATAGCCCTCGGCGTAGTTGTGGGAGTGGACGTGGTTGATCCTCCAAGTTTGCTAGCGGCTCTTCAACGTTGTTATTCTCCTTTGCGGAGATTCTGTCTACTTCTACCTCGGGCGCTCTTACCATTTCGGCCTTGCAATTTAGGTTTGAGGCTGGGATTTTTGCTATGTTGGATGAAAGTCTTTGTGAAGCATCTGGGAGGGTCCTATGCTTCGGGGAATCCCTCTTATGTTTCCACAATGCTGTTTTGTTTACGAACTGTCTGTCGCAAAGCTTGCACCTGGACCCTTTGTTTGTTGAAAAGACCTTCAACTCATTCGTGCTAGGTGCCGCAGACGGTGGGGCTAAATACGAATCAATTACCCAGTCTTTCCATTAATCTAGAAATTGGACTGGACCCAGGAAACTTACCCGAGGTTTCCTCTCGATGCGCTTTTGAGCTTCGACAATGCATGCGTAGAGCGTCTGGAGTGACGAAGGTTTTCTGGCAGATATAGCAGTAGAAAGTCCCTCCACCGCTGGAGGGTAAATCTGTCGTTTGTCTTCTTTTATGCATCTTGTACAGCAAATCGCAGCCTTTCGAATTTCTTGGTATCGTAGGGTACACTTCAGCGGCCGGTGGTTCCTGTCCCGGCCAGAAGAGAATCGTGTAATTATATACCTTTGCGACACCACACGGTAACCCAGGAGATAACACTCGAGGCTGACAGAATATTCTTTTTGGGCATTGCAGATCAACTTACCCCGCCTCGTAAGTTGACACCGTATCCAATCAAGTCACAGCCACGCGTATGACGCAAAGCCTTTCCTGCACGCTATGGCGCAGCATCGGGGTGTTATTGGCGCAGAGCACCTGCAGTATTGAGCTGTCGTGTCTATTCTGTCTTGAGTCAGCGCGTGTTCGCGGCTTAGCTCACCGTATAGGAGTGCCTCCTATTGTCATCAGTTCCAAATATCGAAGGTTCTATCAGCACACTACTTGTTATCTTGGGTTGTCTACGTTCGCCTAATTAGGGCGCAGGAGCTTCTACCGCGGAGGAAGTTGTTAATATACATAGAGACCCGAAGGGTTAATTTAAGGGGGCAGTCGCAAGCCTATATGACACACTGAGCCGGCCGCCCGAACTCATTAGGTATACATAGGTCCAACTGACCATTGTATTAAGAACCGCCATACTTGAAGAACTTGAAAGTATCTCTGAATGTCTAAGCTGTTTTTTTGTGTTTATCAATATTGAATAATAGAACTATATAGGATACTTGACCTCATTATATCTATGAGTATTTGATTAGAATATTGAAAATTGAACATATAGATTGAATACATCTTAGTACATGTCAAGATCGAGATAGGAAATCTGTCACGGCGCGGCGTACGCTGATTATCCCCTCTCAGTCATCTTTCCACGGTATCCATTAATAAAACGCGAACTGTCATTCAAATATCTGGTGCATAAGGTCTCCTCACTGGACACTAGTGTCTCTCTACGCTATAAATCACTTATCAATTCTACGAATTGTTCCTCCCAGTCCTCTTCATCATTGGAAAATTGGGGAGGCTTTCCCCATTCAAGGTGAGATTGATCTCCTTCAGCCCACCAACCTTTGGCTCCTTCCCTAAACAGCCGCCGTCTCTTCACCATCGACGCAATCGTGGCGTCCTTCCGTCGCTCAAGTTCCTCTTCATCAGGAAGCGGTGGTAATGTGAACGGTTGAGAGTAAATGCCCGACTCATTGAGACGCGCATTATCCCACATGACGTAGCCCCATGCGCGCAACTCACGGCAATGGACACTCCAAACAAATTGCTCCGAGTTCAGGTCTAAGTGCGACCACCTCCATACCTCAGCGGCTCCTGAATCGGGCTCTCGTAATTCGGGGATGTGCAATAGCTTGGCTTGTTCGAAAGTATACTCTTTCAGAGGAGTTGAGTTTTGAACTCCTCCCAGGAAAATCCATTGAAGCAAGCCGGGTAAAAAAGGATATGACCCTTTGAGCTTGCGGTTAAAATGTCGCTTGCGTTGTTCGTACGTTGGTGCTGTGGTGGCTTCGAGAATAAACTCTAAGCCGTTGGAAAGCTTTGGATCATTAGACCAAGTATCGGTTATTGCTCATGGAGATGATCTTACCAGCCCTGGTATGTAACCATATCTCTGATTGAACTCCCAGGCATCATTCATGCCATAATTTATCCCTGAGCTTCCCCAGTCCACATCATGCCCAGCAATCTCGTTGAAGGCTATATAAAAAAAAATCCCATGAGCATCTTCGTTAAAGATACATTGCCGGAAAGCCAGAAGAGAACTTACGGACAGCGGTCCTTCGAAACAGATATTCACCGGCCGTGGCAAGCTGTTCCAATTCCCAAACAGCATAGTTCTTGTAATAGACGTCCCACTGCTCTTCTTCCTGGAAATCAGGTGAGAGCTTTGGCCTTTCAAACCTATCACCATAGTCACAGTCATCTCTCTTCCTGAAGAGATGTCTATACACCTCGAGTCGGTAGAAACTCCTTGCCACCCGGTTCCATTCCTGCGAGGACGGTGGACATTGCGGCAAGGCAGGATTACTTGACAGGGCGGCAGTAATGAGGTCCGATGTGAAAGTTTCGACGGCCTGATATAACTTTTGCATGGAAAACGCGTCATTCAGGGGGATAGATTTTGGGATTTCATAATTCTTGTGTCGGTCCAATATGGCTAACACCTTCTCCCGCGTCCAATCTTGGGTCGTGGCTCCACGGGACCATGTCCAGCCCTCAATAGATGAGGCATCGAGGGCAAACGCAGCATCGGGGAGTAAGTCATGAGGGATCACATTCATCAACACTTTAATAGTGATCAACTCTTTTCCATTGTGAAAATCAGAATAAATACTTGAGTGCGAAAGGATTGCGGCTTTCAGCGTGTGTAGATCTGGAAGATGACAGAGAATGGCTTGCTTTACCTCAGTTGGCAAAGAACATAAGCATGGTCGAGAAACCAGATCGGTGGAGTCCATGTTGGTTGCGACTATACCCCGTCTATATTGTAGAATCTGACTATGAGGAAGGGTCTATGAGGTTCTTGGTAGATAAGGAAACCGAAGACAGGCTGCTGTCTATAAGCGCCGCGGGGCATACTAACTAAAGATGGAGCGGGTACTACTGGAGCAGAGGATGCGTGCTGAAACGGAAGCATAGCCGAATAGACCTTGGTTCACCAACTTGAGCGTAAGATCTGAAGCTCTTCAGGCGGTTACTGCCCACATATGCCTCATTATTTGCTTTCCTCTGTCGATGCAAGCCATGTTCCATGTACATTAGACCACACCATAGTTCCTTGGCACCGTGAAACCCCAATGCTTTCTTTCCCGTCAATCATTTCTGACCATCCTCCTCCTTGATTTTCAGAGCGGATCTTAAATATGAACTCTGTTGTTGCCTCACGACTCAAACCACTGAGCTATCTTTGAGAAATTATTGCAACCTGCAGGGTGCCCTATTGTCTGGCCAATATTTATCAATAATAAGTTTTTTATCTACCAAACTTAGGAGTATGACGTAATTTCTACTGAGTTAGCAATTAACATGATTACCAACACCAATAATCTGACTGAATGTGGCAGTACCATCCTTCACTGACGAATTAGCCTCAGTGCTTTGAGGTTGAACAGAAGATATGACAATCAAGGTGACGATGTCAAAGCTAAGGGGGGCTGTTTATCTATTCCTTTCGGGTAGCGCCTCTTGTTTGGCTGATGGCGCCTCTCCAAATTGCGTAAATGCGACTTTCTAGTCGTTCAGCTGAAGATATTCAGGCAGGTAAAGAGCGGACTGAAGAAGGCGCCGAAGCGCGCACGACCAAGCCGGTAACGCTCGGTGACCACAGCCATACTTGTGCTGGTGTAAGTTTTTTTTTCATCTTTGCAAATGATTTTTTGAGTTCCAGTCTGAGTGCCTCATATCCTACCCGATCGTGCCGACCAGTTCATGCTAGATGGTTGTGGCGCAATATCATGGTGGGGTGTTATTGTCAGATGTGATCCCTGACTCGGCATCAACAACATCTGCTAATGTGTGCGACAGCACTGTCTGATATCCGATGATCCAGCTTCCCGGATAATCTGTTGATGGAAGGGGATACACAATCATTCAATCCCAACTGGACGGCTCAGCCGAGGCACACGACCTGCCTGTGCTAGAGACAGTACGGACGATATTGTTGACTCAATCAACAGCACACGGTGATTACCATAGGTGATGTTAGATTTTAGGCCTGATAGAGAGCAATAGCATCCTTGAAGCACCCATGCCTGGCGTGCAAAATCTGCCGGCTATCCGGCTCCACCATGATTAGTCGTGTCTCATCGGAGCTAGACTTCCCTCGGGATTGGCCGCACTTATCATATTGCAGGGAGTGGAGTGGGCCGTGGCTTCTTGCACACAAAGTGACCTCCCCAAACCGTGTGCGATCGCGAGGTCGAGATCTGATCACCCTATCATGGCCATTGTTGAAGCAAGACGACATAAATGTGGACCACGGCGCAGCCGAGGTGCCACTCGCCCATAGAATCCATCCAGGGCTTGGCTATCAGTTTCAACGGTTGGGAAATTCTAGAATCTATGTTCTATCGTGATTCTTGTTTTTAGAAGAAAGAGGATTTTCTATCCTCTCCATCGCCCCCAGACCCAGTGCTGCATCTAAACACAGGCGACCGTCGCCCTTTGGGACACAACCACCCCAGTTGACGTATCGATACTACTGATCGACATCTTGTGTGACTACACTGCATCGATTCCCCCCTTCCCTCACCATGGTGGAAATTCCAGAGCCGAGTGGCCTCCCGTTCTTTGGGAATATTGGCTCCATCGACCAGGAATTCCCCCTGGGTTCCATGGTCGGTCTGGCCGACGAATTAGGTGCGTGTCCAGATTGAATTCAAGCGCCTCGCTCCCGGCTAATGGCCCATCAACCAGGCGAGATCTACCGTCTACGCTTCCCCGGACGCTCGGTCGTGGTCGTCTCCACTCACGCCTTGGTTGATGAGACCTGTGACGAGAAACGGTTCAAAAAATCCGTTAATTCGGCGCTATTGGTGAGAGAGATGGGTGATTCCATGACGCTTTTCAGGTCGGCAACTGACCTTAACGGCAGCATATTCGCGATGGCGTGCATGATGGATTGTTCACCGTGAGTTAACCCCCTGGAGTAGACCGCATCTGTTCCCATCGTGCTGACTGTGACCCATGATAGGCAAAAATGGGCGAGGTCAATTGGGAGGTTGCCCATCGGGTCTTGATGCCCGCGTTCGGCCCGCTGTCAATTCGGGGAATGTTTGACGAGATGCACGACATCGCCAGCCAGCTGGCCCTGAAGTGGGCGCGATATGGGCCCGACGCCCCCATCATGGTCTCGGATGACTTCACCCGCTTGGCACTCGACACCCTCGCCCTCTGCTCGATGGGGTACCGATTTAACAGCTACTACTCCCCTACGCTGCATCCGTTCATCCAGGCCATGGGGGACTTTCTGACCGAAGCCGGGGGGAAATCGCGGCGGCCCCCGTTGCCGGGCGTCTTCTTCCGCGCCCGGGAGCAAAAATTCCAGGATGACATTGCCGTGCTGCGCGAGACGGCCCAGGGAGTACTCACGGCCCGCAAGGCGGGCCAGAGTGATCGCAATGATCTGCTGGCAGCCATGCTGCGGGGGGTCGACGCGCAAACTGGCCAAAAGATGACCGACGAAAGCATCATGGATAACCTGATCACTTTCCTCATCGCGGGCCACGAGACCACGTCTGGCCTGCTGTCATTTGTGTTTTACCAGCTTCTGACCCACCCGGACACCTACCGCAAGGCCCAGCAGGAGGTCGATGCGGTGGTGGGCCAGGGAGTAATTGATGTATCCCACCTGTCGAAGCTGCCCTATATCAACGGGGTCCTCCGCGAGACCCTGCGACTCAATGCCACCATCCCGCTGTTTACCGTGGAGGCGTTCGAGGACACGCTCCTCGCGGGCAAATACCCGGTGCGGGCGGGGGAGACCATCATCAACCTCCTCGCCAAGTCGCATCTGGATCCGGCCATCTACGGGGATGACGCGGGGTCCTTTCGCCCGGAACGCATGTTAGACGAGGAATTCAACACGCGCCAAAAGTCATTCCCCAACGCCTGGAAACCGTTTGGGAACGGCATGCGGGCCTGCATTGGACGCCCGTTCGCCTGGCAGGAAGCCCTCCTGGTCATGGCCATGCTCCTCCAGAACTTCGATTTCTCGCTGGAACCCGACTACCAGCTCCACATCAAGCAGACCTTGACCATCAAGCCCAAGGACATGGTTATGAGGGCGACCCTGCGCCACGGACTGACCCCGACCACTCTAGAGCGCAGGCTGGCGGGGCTGGCGGCCGAGGCGACACAGTCCCAGACCCCTGCCGAATCGGCCGCGGGCGCGCAGACCGGAATCCCCTTGACCGTCTTATACGGGTCCAATAGTGGCACGTGTGACACCCTGGCCCGGCGCATTGCCGTCGACGCTCCGTCGCGAGGCTTCCGAGTCGTCCAGTGTGACAGCCTCGATCGCGCCCGTGATGCGCTCCCTCGGGGGGCGCCGGTCGTCATCGTGACCCCGTCGTACGAAGGACAGCCGCCGGACAATGCCAAACAGTTCGTGTCGTGGCTGGAAGGTCTGAACCATCATGATAAGCCGCTCAAGGACGTCTCCTACGCGGTCTTTGGCTGCGGAAACAAGGAATGGGCACAAACCTTCCACCGAATCCCCAAGCTAGTGGACTCCACGCTTGAACAGCTGGGAGCCACCCGCCTGGCGGGCTTGGGACTCACCGATGTCGCGTCCGACGAGTTGTTCTCCACCTTCGAGACATGGGCGGAACACACACTGTGGCCGCAGCTGATGGCACGATACACCGCGGGGACGATCCCGCCGAGTGTGTCCGCGCCCCCGGAAGTAGGCGTCGAGGTGACGATGTGCAAGTCGCGCACCCAAGTGTTACGCCAGGATGTGGGTCAGGCCACCGTCGTCGACACCCAGGTCCTGACCAGTGAGGTGGCAAAGGAGCGCCGAAAGATCCATCTCGAGATCCGCCTGCCGGACGAACTCCGGTACAGCGCGGGTGACTACCTCGCGATTCTTCCTATTAACCCCCTCGAAACCGTGCGCCGGGCTATGCGACAGTTCAAGCTGCCCTTGGACGCACAGATCAAGATCGCTGCCTCCAGTCTGACCACTGCCCTACCGACAGACCGACCAGTGGCAGCCAGCGACATCCTGAGCTCTTACGTGGAGCTCTCCCAACCCGCTACGCGCAAGGTAAGATAGGCAGAGCCCACTGAACACGGTAAAGGCTAACTTGCATCGTCTGTAGGATCTCAAAACAATGGCCGGTGCCACGACGGACGCGGATACGAAGGTGGCTCTGGATGCATACGCGAATGAAACTTATGCCGACGACATCCTCGCCAAGAGTGTCTCCATCCTGGACATCCTGGAGCAATATCCAGCAATCGATCTGCGACTGGGATCCTTCCTGCTCATGCTACCATCCATGAGATTGCGACAATAGTCAGTGTCATCCTTGCAATCCCATGATCACGGTCTCGTACTAATGTTCGAATGCAGCTCCATCTCCTCGTCGCCCCTCTGGAACCCCAAACACGCCACCATCACTCTGTCTATCCTCGACGCACCCTCTCGCTCCAGTCAAGGGGGACATCGCCACCTTGGTGTGGCATCCTCCTATCTCGATTCCCTTCGTCCTGGCGACATCGTACAAGTCACGACCCGCCAATCTGGCGGGGGCTTCAGCATGCCCGACAAACTCGACCGAACCCCGATGATCTGTATCGCGGCCGGCACCGGCCTTGCGCCCTTCCGCGGCTTCCTCCAGGAGCGAGCCGCCCTGTTGCAGCAGTCGAAGACACTTGCCCCTGCACTCCTCTTCTTTGGGTGTCGCGCCCCGGGACAAGATGATCTGTACCGTGCGCAGCTCGAGGAGTGGCAGCGACAGGCTGTGGTGGATGTACGATGGGCGTTTAGCCGGGCGGCGGACAAGAGTGAAGGCTGTGCGCACGTCAACGATCGCATCTGGCACGACCGTAAAGACGTATCAGAGCTCTGGCGCAACGGTGCAAAGGTGTTTGTATGCGGGTCGAGGGGGGTGGCCGATAGCGCCAAGGGAGCGATCCTCCAGATCTTCCGCGAGGAGACGACGGGGAGGGAGGGAGATGAGAGCCCAGTGGACGGGTCAGACGAGGATCGTGCGGAACAGTGGTTCCAGGAGCAGAGGAATGTTCGATATGTGATGGATGTGTTTGATTAGCGGGCTCATTACGGAGCTTTAATGAGAGCCTTGCAGTAGATAGGGATTCTCAATCGCGGAGAAAACAACATGGTCCATAGAAGGGAAATGGCTATCTAACGATCTCCTCGGCGAAGGTGTCTGCCTTCATGTCCGCAGTATTTATTTTACATATTCAGGAGCAAATTACCAAGGAATGGTGGACTTGGTTATATGATCTCAGTCACTGCGAAGTCAAGTTGGGTTGTAAATTTTGGATAATATCTCACTATTAGGAGCCATACAATTCTGCGGCTTCTGTTTGCGAAGTATTGTGCTATCTGTTAGTAGTTTTCTTTCTTATCCTTATTTTTCCCTCTTTGTTTTGGTTCCTCCATCTGGAATAAGCATTGTTGATACATGAAAACTATACTCTGTACGCAGTATATATATCGACTATCGAGATCTTGATAGTTGCTTGAGAGTGTACAACAAAATCAATAGAAATCCGTACAATACCAATAGTTGAATTATGGAAAAGACCTCAATATAAAGAGGGATATTATAGCTAAGTTTGTACAAGAAATCGAAGGGTTCATTCTACCTGTCTAAACCAGTGCCTTCGAAGACTGGCAATAGTGAATCCCCCGATCCACTATCCCTTTCGCGCGCTACAGCCAACCAGGATGATTGTATTGTGGAAAGTGTTCCTAGCCCATTACTCCTTTGAGCATAGTCAGGTACCATGCGTCATTCCATGTCAGTCTCCGTTTCTATTAGGGTCGGTCCGTGTTTTGGGCTGATTACCCCGCCTTGGCTCATTTCGTTTGAGATTCTATCCTCAGTCCCGTACACGACTTCAAGGAGATCATGTACTCCCAAACATGGTGGGCAGTGTGATGCTCACAAATTCCTTATTATGGCATTACCCCATTGACCGGTGGTCTCATGGCGATGATGATACGTCAAGGTTGACATTGGAGTACGGGGTCTGGAATGGACACCGTCCGTCCAGTCCGGATCCAATTCGGTAAAGCCCCTAGTGGCGCCCTTGGTCAACTCTTGGTTCTGTTCAAACACACGCACCGTTTTGATCGCGCGATCGGCATGTTTCTGATTGTGGTTCCTTGGTAATGAATAGGGTGTTTTGAGATGTCTGGGGCAGCCAAGAGCCAAGGCGGACCATTCTCCGTGAAGACTCAAGCTAGCGTGACTTTCGAATATAATAGGCCCGCATCATCCAGCTATTAATTATCTTGTTGGTAACAGCTTGATCGTGCGCTGCGCTGGAGAATTAAGAAACCATACATCCATCATGCGATTCGATCTCTCGGCCCTCGCCGTGGCCTCCCTTCTCCCCCTGGCGTGCATGGGCAGTCCCGGCCGTCGTCAGGCTGCCAAGGGGTTTGTTACCACCTCCGGGACGAAGTTCCAACTCGATGGACAGGACTTCTATTATGCAGGCTCCAACGCGTACTATTTCCCGTTTAGCAAAGTGCGTCCACTTCCCAGTCCGGGCGGGATCGGTAGGATATCGAGTGAGCGATGACGGTTGCTGACCGCGGCAATAGAACCAAACCGACGTCGAGCTGGGCCTCACGGTAGCAAAGCAGGCGGGCCTAAAGGTATTTCGCACCTGGGGATTTAATGACCGGAACGCCACCTTTATCGATGGTGGCCTGCCCGACTATGGAGGCGAAGGGGCCGGTCCCACCGACGTCGTCTTCCAACGGTGGTCGAATGGCACGTCCACCATCGACCTGAAGCCGTTTGACAAGGTGGTCCACGCGGCGGAGCAGACGGGCATCAAGTTGATCGTCGCGCTCGTCAACAATTGGGCTGACTACGGCGGCATGGACGTCTACACGGTGAACTTGGGCGGCCAATATCACGACGACGTGAGCTGCACTCCGCTCCCCAGGGACCCCCTGCTAACCCTCGCGCCAGTTTTATCGAGTGCCCAAGATCAAGGCCGCCTACAAGCGGTACGTCAAGGAGTTTGTCACGCGGTACCGCCATTCCCCCGCCATTATGGCCTGGGAGCTGGCGAATGAGCCACGCTGCGATGCCGACGGCGAGCGAAACCTCCCCCGCAGTCCCGAAGGATGCACCCCGGAGCTCATGACCGAGTGGATCGACGAGATGAGCACCTACATCAAGCAGCTGGATCGTCGCCACCTGGTCACCTGGGGCGGCGAGGGCGGCTTCAACCGCGAGTCGGACGACTGGGCGTACAACGGAGAGAACGGCGGCGACTTTGACGGGGAGTTGGCCCTGCCCAACATTGACTTCGGGACCTTCCATTCCTACCCGGACTGGTGGACCAAGACCGTGAAATGGACGGACAAGTGGGTGCGCGACCATGCCGATGCCATGCACAAGCAAGGCAAGCCGGTCGTCCATGAGGAATACGGTGAGTGACATCCACCCCCCCCCCCCGACGGGCGGACAATCCAGGACTCACTGTGCCACAGGATGGCTCACCCCCGAGGCCCGGCGGGAGAATCTTGGGACCGTTTCCAACATTACCCGCATCCAGGCCGTGGGCGGTTGGCAGGCGATCAGTGTGGAGGAGAAGATGCCGGACCTGTTTTGGCAATTCGGGTATTCAGGGTTCTCCTACGGCAAGAACCATGACGATGGTTTCACGATCTTCCTGGACAGGTAATTCCTCCCATCTTCTCTAATGATGAGCATCGACTGACCGGTCGATAGTCCGGAGGCCAAACAGCTAGTGTACCGGCACAGCAAAGCGATGGACCAGCTGAACCAGCGCTAGCGGGGTGTCCGTGTGGCTGGTTGAGTCCCCTTTAGGGGTAACACGGTGCTATCTGTCAATGTCGCTGTATTTATCTAAGAGGTATATCTCGAGCCAATTGAATGTATAACACTAAAGTACTGTATCATCATGCTTTGACTCCATAGAAAGTAGGGCAAGACATCCACGTGGGAGGAGTGGGGGTCCTGATAGGCCAGGCATCCCCTGCGGCCCCAACCCTAATTATATCCTTCCCATGGCAGCTGAGACTTCCAACGTATGAGTTGATATACTGTCAGGATCAGTGAAGGAAATTGACCCTGGTCTGCTCAAGCCACAATCGGTCCAGGCTTTGTGGAACCACGAATCAGGTAGTTGCACTGCACAACGTGTCTAGTATCGAGGAACGTGGGTTATCTTATGACGCTGTGACCGCTGTGATGAGAGCTCTAGTCATAACACCTAACAAATATTCTTCTGAGTCTAGATAGGGAGAGCCTGGGGGTATATTACACTTGGCATCTGCTGCCCAGCTCCTTGTCTTCCCTCTGTCAACCCACAGTCCAACACCAAAGTGTCGTCTTGAAATACCAAAATACCGCCAAGATGGTGCTCTCCGACTACACGTACGTCTTCGTCATCGGGACGCTGTTCGCCATGTTGGATGCATATAACAACGGTGCCAGTAAGTGTACTATGGGGAGGACCCACCGGGAGGGCGAGCTGACCGTTTCCAGACGATGTGGCCAATGCCTGGGCTACGAGTGTGTCGTCGCGCTCCATCTCGTACCGTCAGGCCATGATCTTCGGGACGGTCTTCGAACTCCTCGGGGCCATCACGGTAGGGGCCCGGACCGCGGACACAATCAAGAATGGCATCATCCCCAACTCCGCCTTCCGCGACAATGCCGGCGTGCAGATGTTGGCCTTCACCTGTGCCTTGGCCGCGGCCTCGACGTGGGTGATGTGGTGCACTCGTCACTCCGCCCATGTTTCCTCCACGTACTCGCTCATCTCCGCCGTCGCTGGGGTTGGAGTGGCGACTGTCGGTGCATCGCAGGTAAACTGGGGCTGGAATGATGGAAAGGGTCTGGGGGCCATCTTCGCCGGGCTGGGCATGGCACCAGTGATCAGTGGGGGCTTCGCTGCAACTATCTTCATGCTGATCAAGCTGGTGGTCCATGCGCGCAGGAACCCTGTCCCGTGGGCGGTCTACACTGCGCCGATTTGGTTCCTCATCGCGGCCACCATCTGCACGCTATCCATCGTCTACAAGGGCTCGCCGAACCTGGGGTTGAGCAAGAAACCTGGCTGGTATATCGCTGCTGTCACCATGGGCACCGGCGGGGGAGTGGCGATCCTGTCCGCCATCTTCTTTGTGCCCTTCGTGCACGCCCGCGTCGTCAAGAAAGATCCGGGGATCAAGTGGTATATGTTCGTCCTGCGCCCACTACTTTTCCACCGTCCCACTCTACCGGACGCCGACTGTGCCAAGATTCCCAACTATGCCGTGATCCAGGAGGATGAGAGCCTCACAGCCGCGGGGACCCCTTCATCGGAGGCGCAATCCCACGATAGTGGGTGCCACCCCTCCGAACTGACTATCCCCGAGGCTGCCGAATACACGGAGAAGGGCCTTGTCGGGTCTACGGCAAGGGTGTTGACCTACCAAGAGATCATGCAGGAGAGCGAGCGCAGGCTACAGCACCGGCTGCTGGAAAAACGCGGTCCTATGGGCTGGGCTATGCGCACCCTGCGCGACAATCCTATGGGGCCCGGTCGAATGTACGAACTGCACAACATAAAAACCGCTCTCACACGCCTCCCAGCCACGATCGTGTGTGGAGCACTCTACGGCTTACACTACGACATCCATGCCGCCCAATCGGGCATCGACGGGACCCCCGAGGGGGCGCGCATGCAGCGAGTCTACGCCCATGCCCAGAAGTACCCCAACGAGGTTGAGCACACGTACTCATTTGTCCAGATTTTGACGGCATGCACCGCCTCCTTCGCCCACGGTGCGAACGACATCGGCAATTCTGTGGGCCCCTGGGCTGTGATCTACTCGGCATGGTCGACGGGCGATGCGGCGGCGTCCACGGCACCGGTGCCCGTGTGGCAGCTAGCCGTGCTGGCAATCATGATCTCTCTGGGACTGGTGACGTATGGGTACAACATTATGAAAGGTAATCCTCCCCAACACCCAGGACAAACAGAGTCTGTCTGACCCAGTATCTAGTGATGGGGAATAAGATCACCTACCACTCGCCCAGTCGCGGTTCCTCCATGGAGATGGGGGCGGCCATCACGGTGCTCGTCTTCTCGCAGTACTCGCTGCCGGTGTCGACATCGATGTGCATTACGGGGGCGACGGTTGGTGTGGGCCTTTGCAACGGCACGGTGAAGGCTGTCAACTTCCAGCGGGTCGGGCTATTGCTGCTGGCATGGATCATGACCATCCCGATTGCCGGTACCTTGGGAGGGATTACGATGGGATTGTTCCTTAATGCTCCCCATTTCTTGTAGTTTCTTCGTCGCTCAAGCGTGCGATTGTTTGTTACAAAGTTGTGGCCATGCAAAATTGTCCGAATGGGTCTAATGGCTCAGTTTATTCCAAATGATATTCACGCTTTCAAGGCTTTCACGCCATTTGCGATATCCGAAACTAACTAGCTATGACAAGGTCTGATCTGTGTATGCCGCCAATCCCGCTTACCAAGGAACCTGCGCGCCATCATATCGGTTAAGACCCTCGGCGTCTTCCCACCCAGCGACACGAATATTGAAGAATTTCCCCGTATCAGCAGCGGACTTGTGGAAGATGATATCCAACACTGCGTTGGCACTCTGTTCCGCGGTCAAGTCCGCGCCTTCGCCCCCCAGATCTGTCTTAACCCACTACTCGTCGGTCAGCACGGTTGAGGTCACGTTGCTAGGGTCTAGAAATGACATACCCCGGGGGAGACGGCTATAAATGTGAACCCTTGGTCGATGAGCGACTGGGCATACTGAACTGTCAACATATTGAGGGCGGCCTTCGCGATCTTGTATGCGGGGACAGTGAATAACTGGTACGTGGCGGCCATGCCAATCGATCCCACAGTCGTCGATCTATCCCGGTCAGCACTGACGGACGAGGTATCAGAAGCGTTCTTACACGTTGACCACCTTCTTGAGGGTGCCCGTTTTCAGCAATGGGAGAAGACTCTGCGTCACCAGGTGAACACCGGTTACGTTGATGTGGAAGGTGGAGTCAAGATCGTTCCTGAAAGTATGGTTAGGAGAGAGACTAGGAAGACGAGTAAGGGTCAATATACATGGCCTCGATTCCACCCACTGTCCAGGGCATAATGCCGGCGTTGTTGATCAGCACGTCGAGGCCTTTACCGTCCAACGCCTCGGTCACTTGGGCGGTTGCCCGCTCAATGCTCTCCTTGTCGATAATGTCAAGCTGCACCCAGCGCACGCGGTTTTCTGCAGTCGCGATGAGCTGCTTCAGTTCGTCGCTTTCTGTACGGGCGGCAGCAAACACCACAGACATTTCCGACGATGGCTTAGATGCGAGGATATGGACTATCGCAAGACCAATGCCGCGGGAGGCGCCGGTGATTAAATAAGATGCCATCGTGAGGGTGGTTCTGGGGTTTCAATGATATCGCATAAATTTGAATGCCTAGTGTGGACACGAGGACGAGGACCTCATCCAGATATATATACAGCCTCGTCCAGTGACCAACAAGCTAGTCTATTGCTTTGAAATCAGCGGTTGACTTATAAATCAAAGGAAATCAGTTAGTCCCTAACTTCACCGCGCCTGAAGGTTCTCGCAATTGCAAGATTACAAATGGAGCCAGTCGTGTTCTTCCCAACTGTTTCATATTTCAAAGTTATATCCAGTCGTAGGGGATAGAGCACGGGTGCGTGATGGTGTCATATCTCCAAAAAGTACAAACAATGGTTAGATCGACCGATCATTAGACGAACACACCAATGACGACGCGCTGGACCGTTCTTCGCCTTGCTGATGGGTTTGGCTTAGGTGGGGCCGCACAAAGCGACAGGCTGACCGAATGTTACCATGTCGTTGAAACCAGGGACGGCTCGCAATGTCATAGGACGTATGTTGAGCCAGCGAGCGGGGCGAACAGGTTAGTGAGATGCCACCCCAACCTCATCGTGGCCATCGGTCTATGAGCACTAAGCATCTATCGGTGGCCGGCCGATCCACTATGAGATGGTCTGAGAAGGGGGGCTAGCAGGGAAATTACATATAGTTGGTCATTTTCATCCTTATATACATCTATACTTTAAAACGGATGTCGTCCCACTCTAATCTATTGTGCTTGTTTCTCGCCCTCTTCGACCGATGGAGTCGTGCGCTTCACCTTCGTCTTAACCAGATACACCAGACTAGTGGCCACTCCCAGCCCCGCAAGTCCAATTCCCATATACAGGGCCGCCCGATAGCCGAACAATTTGTCGTGGAAGTTTTTCCCTCCTCGGTTGACGTGTACCTCGACGGTGCCCGCGAAGCCCAACCCCAAGGAGATGCTGTAGTTGACGACGGTGGTGACCAGCGACGCGGCGATGCCCTGGTGGTGGCGCTCGACGGCATCAGACAGCAGCACGGTGCTCGCAGGAAACGACATGTCCATCCCCCACGGGGTGATGACGAGGGACACGAACGTCAGGGCCCAGTAGGTCTGCCCGACGGGCGCGATGGCCAGGAACACAACACCCAGGGCGAAGGCGACCATGGACATGAGCATAATCCATGCAGGGCGCAGACGGCCCATGAGATATCCGGTGGTGAAGGCGGCGATCAGGCCGGAGATGCACGGGGGGGCGAACTGCGCGGCGGACAGCAAGGGGGTGTTCCCCCGGATGTGCTCGAGGAAGAGCCAGAAGTAGTAGACCCAGATGCCGAAGCTGCCCCAGCCGCAGGCCATGCAGCCCAGGACGTAGAGGACGTCGAGGGACAAGGCGTGCAGCGGGATGAGCGGGTGCGTGGCGATCCACAGCTCCCAGGCGAAGAAAAGGGCCAGCAGCACGGCCCCAATGATGAGCACAACGTAGACGTAGACCGTCGTCCAACCGGCCACGGGGCCCTGACACCAGGCGACATTGATAAGGACGAGCCCGCCGACGCCGAGAACGGCCCCTATGACGTCGAGCTGCTGGATCCAGTCCTTCACGGTGCGCGGGGGGTGCTCCGGTTCGTGGTAGATGGGAGGGATAACCATGCATCCCACGACGGCGAAGATGGCGCAGGCGATGGCACAGGCCCAGAAGGTCCACGGCCACCAGGCCAACTGGCTGAACAGGGCCGCGAAAACGCCCCCGATGATAGCCCCGTTGGGCGCGGTCGCGCCGAACAGGGAGAAGACCATGTTCTTCTTGGTGCCCGGGGGGTACGTGGACCCCAGGATGGCGAGCGCGTTGGGGAGCAGCATCGCCGGGCCCAAGCCCTGCAGGGTACGGGCAAAAATGAAGAGGATGTGGTTGCTGTAGACACTAAGCCCGGCGACGATCGACCAGAGGGAAAACCAGGCGAAGCCGAGTATGAACACGGGGCGATAACCGATCAGGTCCCCGAGGCGGCCGAAAAACAGGATGAAGGTCCCCGAGGTCAGGGAATACCCCGCGATGAACCAGCTGAGAATGCCGTCGTTGTGGACGCCCAAATCCTCGCCGATGATGGTCAGCGGCGCGAGGGTAGAGCCGAGGCCGGCCTGGGTCATGAACTGGGCCATGCACGCGATGAAGACGAAGACGGCCTCGCGCAGGGGGCCCATGCTTTTGACGGCGGGCCAGGTCGTCTGAGTCCGTTGCACATCGAGATCCTGTCCGCCCCCTTTGTTGTCCGTGTCGACGTCAGTCATCTCGGCGGCTGAGGGCGATCACTCAGGGGGAGGGGGGATCGTGAGGGAAAGTCGTCGACGACAAGGCACGGCCAAAACTCTGATGAAGAGAGGAATGCGCCAATCCAACCAGGAATCGATCCTCCGGTTGGGGCGTCGACGCTATTAAATATAAGTTTAGACCCAGTCCGCCCTCACGCCGGGAGAAAGCTTGTTGACTGGGATGGCTCATGAGAAGCCGGCGGCAAGACCTGCACGATCGCCAATCGTCCCCAGCGTTGGACCCACAAGACATGATCAATTCTGATCAATTCTTATCAAATCCTGACCAAGCTAGAGCGGAACCCGCATGGCCAATCGGACGACAATAATTCCCCCAATCCGGCGGTCCGTCGTCCATACGACCCACCCGGTCGATAGACGCAATGGGTCGTGGCTAGGGTTAAGATTGGTCACGACCGGAGGCTTTCCAGGGGTCACGTCTCCACTCCGACCGTTTCTCCATTTCTTTCCACTGGCCTTGCAACTTCCGTCGGAAATTCCGTCGGGAGTCGGGTTAGACAATGATTGTCCATGGCAGTTGGGTATTGACGGAATTGTTTTGGAAGGGTGCAAGAATCCGGAATATTGCGCCACATTGGGATGCCGTTTGACGATCATGGTCAATCGTCCCTTGCAGAGAACCGGGATAATGACCATGTCGGCAGGAGGCCGTTGGTATTGGGAATATCAACTGGCTCCAGATCGATCGCGGTGCGTTCAATGCCGCGACTGATAGTTCCCTTTGCGGTGGCAGCCAGGGGCGCTGAAATTCGCACTCTCTACTGTCCGGGCAATTTGGTTTCATACGCCTGACAATGCGACGTCTACCATCACTTCCGGATAATTGTCGGATGTTATAGCCCGGGTCCCTTGAACCCTGTTCTGATGCAATTCAGCGCGAGAAAGTTCAATCCGGCTTAACTCCACCGGGCCATCGACATTGATGCCATGTCGCTCATCAACAATATCGAGCTTGGAACTGACAAGAAGACTGGCGGAAACCGGCTTCGTGTCAGGGTCGTGTCACGGCCAGCATACCGGTCGCACCCAGGAATGTGAACACCCAATCCCCCTAGGACAGTGCAGTGCTCCCACCACTGCCCGTTGCTCGGATTCGCTGGAAGTCATGTCTCGAGATGTTGTCCTTGGATTGGAAAATGCTAGCCACGGTCGCCAGCCTGGGTATGACAAATGCCCTCGAGGGACGTATGTCTCATCGGGCGAACGGAAACTACCAAGAGCACGCGCGGTTAGCCGTCGATACCCTGCAGGGGTGGTACAACACGACGACTGGGCTCTGGGAGACCACAGGCTGGTGGAATGGCGCCAATTGCCTAACAGTGTTGGGCGATCTGGCGGCGGTTGATCCCTCGTTTCTGAATGCGAGTGCCTCTGTCTTCAACAATACATGGACCCAGGCACCGAATTATAAACCGAATGCAGCACAGCGGACGGTGAACCTGAATGTACAGACAGCAAACCTAGGCACTCAGCACAGTGTCTCCACGGATGCATTCCCCGACTTCACCAACGCCATGTACGACGACGAGGGATGGTGGGCGCTCGCCTGGATCCAGGCATTCGACGTGACGGGGGACCAGCGATACCTTGACACGGCCGTCCATATATTCACGGACATGACTACGGGCTGGGGCGCGACGTGCGGCGGATTGTGGTGGAACAAGCAGCACACGGAGAACGGGGCGATCGAGAACGAACTGTTCATCAGCGTCGCCGCCCATCTAGCACGCAGGGTTCCAGAGCAGGCCGACACCTTACAGGACTGGGCGTTGAAGGCATGGCAGTGGTTCTCCGACAGTGGCCTCATCAACGACCAACACACCATCAACAACGGGCTAGACCTATCGACCTGCAAGAACGACCAGGACACGGTGTGGAGCTACAACCAGGGCGTCATTCTGGGGGCCCTCGTGGAGCTCTCCCAGCTCCAGTCTGACCAGTCCTACCTGTCGACCGCTCGCGACATCGCCCTGGGAGGGATCCACGCGCTGAGCAACTCCGACGGTGTGCTGCAGGAACCGTGCGAGCCGGACTGCGGGGCCGATGGGCCACAGTTCAAGGGGGTTTTCATGCGCAATCTGATCCGACTGCATCAGGCAGCCCCTGATCGTGAGATCGAGTCCTTTATTCGACGCAATGCGGACAGTAGCTGGGATCGCGACCGTGACGAGGACAACCGCCTCGGGCTGCGCTGGTCCGGGCCTTATGCAGACGCCGACGCTTCCACCCAGGGCTCGGCCTGCGATGCGTTGATTGCCGCCGCGGCTCTCAATCAGACTCGGAAATAATCCAATGGAGCATCATCCGAAGAAAAGCGCGCATTGACGTTGGGGGGAGTTGCCGTTGCGGTCACTTGGTATAATAAACAGCCTGACGAGGCTTCTGTACCTGAAGTTGACCATTTGCCTTTGCAGTATTTTGAATCAACTGGATAATGATTGCTATTATTCCAAGATTTCAGGATTTGGTGCGTAGATGTAATGCGTGGACAGGTATAGTTGGTTGAAGTGATGTTGATCTATATATGGATCACAACCAAGTGAATACACCACAACACCTCAATCAACGAGAAACCCCTTGAAATAACCATCCACCCATTTCGCTGCTCCTTGCCCTTCTTCTACACCCCAGTTGTGGACTGCCCCGACATACCCATCCGGTCGGACAATCACGACCCCGGCTTCGTTCTCCCCCAACCTGTCCATCCACTTGACCGTACAGTGGGGCGTGTCACCACCGTCCAGGTATAACGTCCACCGACTCTTCTGCAGCGCTTCAGGCAGATCCGCAACCTCAAACGCCGATTGGGGAGACTGCGTGACCAGGGCATACGTCAGGATCTGGGACACCGGGGTGTATCTCTGATGTTGGGCAAATGCGTCTGCTTCTGACTGTCCTCGCGGCTTGTTCTGATAGGATGTGTCGGCCTGGAGAGCCACCCGACCCAGCGACGACGCTGCGTCCAGCTGCTGGCACAGGGTGCTCAAGAAGGGTAGGGAAGCTTTGAGGTCAGGCGCAAACAGATACAGGCGGAACTGTCCGAGCATGGGGATATCGAGCTGGATGTCGACGGGGTTGGCGTCGATGTACCGAGTCACCCGGGCAGGGAGCATCAGGGCACCAGGACGGAGGGTTGCGGTCGATGGCTCTAGAGAAGACATGGTCAACGTGCCAGATGAATACTCGGCGCCCACACCCGAGATAAACCGGATGTTGTCGTTGAAGTTCTTCGCCAGAGCGGCCTCTCCCTGGGCAAAAGCTTGACAGTGACCTGCATCGAAATTGATGAGATCGCGGGCGATCTTGCGGCGCTCCTCCTCGTAGGTTGACAGTAGTGCGGGCGATGCCAGCCCACGCGAGACTAGGTTGATCTTCCAGGCGAGGTTGAAACTATCGTGCATGCTGGTGTTGGCGCCTTGCGCCGCGAGGGCCGAGTGGCAGTGTCCGGCCTATATCCGTTAGAAGCGCATTTCTTTGGATAGAAAGAGAGGACACGTACATCGCCGGCGATGAATACCTGCAAGGCCGGGTCCGCAAAGTGTTTGGCCACGCGCTGACCCACAACGTAATTGCCAAACCATTCTATCCTGTCAGTCTGTCCTCGGTCTTCGGGAGAGGCCACACCTACCGATGTTCTTCCACTCGAGGCGGAATGGATGCATGGCCTGCCTTGCGCGTTGAATCACGTACTCTGGCGTGGCTTTGGACTTTTCTACCCGTTCTCCATCCGTTGCGCTCAACTCGACGTATAGTCGCGTCATGTTGCGCTCTCGGGGAATCCACAGGATGGAGCCCCCCTCGTGGGAACGCACGGCGACTTTGCTCCAGAGGTCGGGAAAGTCGGTATCAATAACTCCTAGATCGTGTTAGATGAGGGTCTGAGCTGGAGTGAAAGACAAAATCTCACCGTCGAGCACGCCCCAGGATGCGTTGGTCATCTCTCCCTCCAGCGGTGCATCTGGGATGAAGGTCCTAACCATGGACCTCGCGCCATCGCACCCGACAAGATAGTCTGCCCGAATTTTCTTAGTTGACTTGCTGTCGAGGTCATCGTAGGACACGACCAGTCCGCGACCACCAGACACCCGCGCGCACGAGACGAACGAGCTGTTGCGAAGGACAGACACGCCGCGAGACTCGATATCGTCGATGAACACATCCTCCAGCATGCCCTGGTGTGCCAATACAATATAGGGATCAGATGCGCCCACAAGGTGGTCCGGGTAATGGGTTTGACGGCCTGTTCGTCGCAGGGGTTGATCGGGGGTGGATTCCTAGTCCGTTAGTGCCTGTCGAACGTCACGAATGATTCACGTACCCAAAATGCAATATCATACACACGCGCCGCATGCCTCAACAACGGATCGGCTAGTCGCAGTTGTTTTAATGTCTCGATCGTCTTGGGCTGGATTCCGTCGGCCTTTCCGGTGGATGTTTTGTCGGGTCGGTCATCAAGGATCGTTACGTCAATCCCAAAGCGAACGAGATTGCATCTGATGCCATTAGTTTGATGGAAAACACGGTGGGATAGTAGGGTGACTACGCTAGCATCAACCCAGACGGTCCAGCACCGGCAATGACCACGGTGGTGGATGCATCGACCGCGCCGTCGTCGACGAATCCTTCGTGATCCGCACCAGGGGCCATGATCGAGTCGTTTAGTTCTACCTTTTCTAATTTCCGCTTCATCTGGTCTACTGGAGCGTGGAATATAAGTGAATCCGCGGAATGCGATGCGGAGATACGACATGATCCCCTCACAGGATGGATGGGGTAGCCCCCCCCCCACTTTTGAACAATCAATGGTGTTTATTAAGTCTGCCGATCATAGCTACTACCATCGAGTGACACCCCCATCCACGACTATATCCTGCCCCGTCATGTACGAACTGGCGTCACTGGCGAGGAAGACACACGCCCCCATGATATCCTCCGGCTCGGCGATCCGTCCGTTCATCGTTTCGGATTTCCATCCCTCCAGGAGATGGGGAAACTGGTCCGTCAGCGCAGAAGTGGAGCGGGGGAACCAGTCACCTACGGATGCAGTCATCTCGGTGCGTACGTAGCCGGGCGAGATGGAGTTGACACGGATATTCTACCGGATTAGCCGATAAACTGGGCGCATGGGAAGTGCAGCTCACATATTCCGCCAGTTCCTTCGCGATGGCAGGACACATGCCTCGTACGGCCGCTTTGGAACCGCAGTATGCACTGCACAGCTGGCTGCGCACGGCGATGTGGCTCGCCATGCTGGCCACCAGCACAATACTGCCATGCTTGGTGCCATTGGCGATCATCTGTCGGGCTGCCAGTTGGGCCGTGAAGTAGAGGCCCACGACATTGACAGACAGCAGGCTCTGGTGGGCCTCGTAGGTAAACTCTAGGAAGGGTAGATGGCGGTTGATACCGGCACACGGTACGCAGATATCGAGCGCGTTGTTGAAGTCGGCCTGGAATTGCTGGAATCCGGCCGCGAGGGAGGATTCGGAGGATACGTCCACCCTGTGCGATCAGCTACGGCTCGCCTGCACGCCACGCACATCACCTACTTGTAATAGGCTGTTCGCACACCACACGTCTTTTCAATGGCGTGGAATTGGGCCTCCGGCTCGACCATGTCGAAGATGGTCACGTTAGCACCCGCTTCGGCCAGTCCTTGCGCAAAGGCGAGACCGCATCCCCGGGCGCCGCCGGTGACGAGGGCTGTTCTTCCTTGGAGAGAAAACTACGGAGTCAGCGAGGAAGGTTTGAGTAGCATGGAGACATACTCTAGACATTGTAAGCGTAAGATAAATGCGATGTGTTGGACTTGTTGGTATTTGGAACCTCAGCTGAGCCATCATTTATGCCTGCAGCGACATCCCCGCCGTTCTACAGGAGGCAAACCACCCCCATCTTTGGACTATCGATACATGGTGCCAATCGTTGAAAGCGATAACTAGACTGACATAAAGGCCCTTCGATCGGACTGTCTCCTCATCACACACTGCAATCTTCCCCACCATGGCACCACGCATCCACATCAAACAACAGGAGGTCCGCGACGAGGCCTGCCGACTCCGGGTACGATGACCTCCATTCCATCCCTGCGGAGAATCGACTAACAGCAGTAGGTCGTCATCATTGGAGCGGGCCTCGCAGGCCTAGGAACAGCCATCAGCTGCGCACTGGCCGGCCACGCAGTGCAAGTCCTCGAAGTCGCCCCGGAGATCAAAGAAATCGGCGCCGGCATCCAGATCCTCCCGAATAGCTCGCGAGTGCTCCAACACTGGGGTCTGGAGAAAGCTCTTACCCCGCACATGACCGCACCCACCGTGTGCAACTTCGTCGGCTGGAAGGGCAATATGATCTCGTCGCTAGACTTCGCCGAGTCCGAACGGGGATACCCGGGGTGCTGGTACCGCGACTTCCACCGCGCCGATCTACACCGATGTCTGGTTGACCGCGCGGTAGAGCTGGGCGTGGAGATCATCTGCAATGCGAAGATCATCGACATCGTCGTGAGCCCCGACGGGGCGAGTTCCACGGCGGTCGCGGAAGATGGGCGGAGCTGG
This sequence comes from Aspergillus campestris IBT 28561, assembly GCF_002847485.1. Taxonomy (NCBI): domain Eukaryota; kingdom Fungi; phylum Ascomycota; class Eurotiomycetes; order Eurotiales; family Aspergillaceae; genus Aspergillus; species Aspergillus campestris. The sequence goes on from NW_020194349.1 coordinate 64,417, forward strand.
CCCGGGGACTTGGTGATCGGGGCCGACGGCGTGTTTGGCAAACTGACCGAGTCACTGCTGGGGAGAAGTGATCCGCCAGTCAAGACCGGCGATCTGGCATACCGGTTGCTGCTGTCGACGGAGGAGATGCGCAAGGACCCAGAGCTGGAGCCGCTGGTCACGAGCCCGCAGGTGAATTACTGGTTGGGGCCGGATGCCCATGCAGGTATGTTTTCCTGATATTAGAGACGGCGAAAATTCTAATCAGATAGTTAACTACGTGCTTCGCAACGGAGAGCTGTTCAACATGGTGCTCCTGGTGCCAGACGACATTCCTGAAGAGTCGCTCGCCTCGACGGTCGAGGGCAATGTGCAGGAGATGTGTGCACTGTTCGAGGGGTGGGATCCACGGTAGGCTCTCTCTGCACAGTGTCGAAGCCGGGTCTGATAGGGTAGGATTGAGAAACTGTTGAAACTGTGCCAATCGGTGCACAAATGGCGACTGTGTATCCGGTTCGGCGACTACGACTGGACACATCCCTCCGGCTCGTGGGTGATGATTGGCGACGCCGTGCACGCGACGCTGCCGTATCTCGCGTCAGGGTAAGCGCTCTTCACAACGAACCCAGCAGCGACTAATACACGACCAGAGCCGGAATGGCCTTCGAAGACGCCGCCGTCCTCGGCGAATGTCTCTCGCGGCTGCCCAACGACCCGTCCATCTCCAAATCGTCGGCCGCCTTCATCGGGCAAAAGCGACACGCGCTCGACGTGTTCCAGAAATGCCGCAAGGCTCGCACTAAGATGGTTGTCGAAAGGGGAAACCTGCAGCAGTACCTCTATCATCTCCACGATGGAGAGGAGCAGCGTCAGCGCGACGCCAAGATGCAGATGGTTCCGACACCCGAGGGGGAGGCCCTGGCCTGGCGAGATCCCGGGCTGGCTCCGAAGCTGTTGGGATACGACCATATTGCGGATGTAGGTTTTATCTGGGCAGAGATGGCCGTGCAGAGCTAATGGACGCAGGTCGATCGGAACTGGGGGATGAGAGCGGGGGGTGCGACAGACGGGGTGTTCTCTCGACTATAGGGAGTTAATATCCATAGTATCTACATATGATATGCAGGATCGGAGCTAAAGATGTAAAAGATTCAAGTAAATATGTGGAGTTTCATTTCATCATTATCACGTCGTAGCCATAATATACCAGTCTTGTCATGCAATCAACCCGGCGACCAGCACCGGTGGAAACAAAAGAAAAAGAACAAATGAAAGAGAACAAATGAAAGACAACGAATGTACACATGTAGTTACCATGCAATCTATCCACAATGCAACATCCACTATGCAACACCCCAGTCAATAGTCATACAGTCACGGCACTCAGACCGGGAATCGGACGCCAGTGCGCTCGGTGCAGCGCGGCTGGGACAAGATCCGGGGCAACATCCGGGCCTTGGGGTCCTGGTTGTATCGCAGCCGGTCACGCTTGAGGTTGAACAGCTTGATCATGCAGGTCATGGCCTGGTCCTCGGACAGCTGCACGGGGGGCAACGGGGTGCCGTCGAGCGGAATGTCGCGGACGGCGGCCGAGACCATCCACCTGGCCAGGAGCTTGATGTCCCGCGCGTTGCTCCAGCAGGGGAACATGGAGAGGACCTGGACGGCGCGAGTAAACTCGCGGTGGCTCTGCACCTGCGTGTCGATCAGGTACGGCCGCGGCGTAGGGATGTGCTCGTCGAGATAACGATCGAGCAGACGCAGACACTCGCGGGGCGTCGGGCAGCGGAAGACAATTTCCTCCTGGAAGAGACCTGACAGGCGCGGCCGGTTGGCGAGCAGGTGGTCCATCTCGGAGGGCGGGCCCGCCAGGATGACCACCATGTGGCCTGCGTAGCGGGGGAGGAGGTAGATCAGCTCGTCCATGGCCTGGACGGCAGAGTCGTTCTCGGTCAAGCGGTGGGCGTCGTCGATGAAGAGCACCTTGCCGCGGCTGGCTTCTAGTTGGGACCGCGTCCGGAGCGACGAGTGGCCGGGGTGGGATGAGATGAGGTCGGCGACGGAGCAGTCGATCAGCTCGTCGCTGTCCAAGACGCCCATCTTGTAGTAGAGCGTGCCGAGTTGACGCGCAACTGTCTTCTTGCCGCTGCCTAGGCGATGTTAGAGCGGACAGAGATTGTGTTGTAATTGGGTGGTTACTTACCAGATCCTCCCTTGAAGACCAGCGTGCACGGCACCCGTTTGCCCGGGTCTTGACCCTGCAGCCATGCAGTCTTCATCTCGCGATGGTACCGCTTCAGCACAGAGGTAATCTCGTCCGGGACTATGGTGTGGCGCAGCTCCTCGCGGAAGGACAGGGCCGCCCCGCCGCCGATGGAGCCGGCGTCGAAGTCCTCCGCCTCGAGCACGCGGTCGAGCGTGGCGCCCGCGGAGGGTGCCTGGGCACGGCGCGCCTCGTAGTGGTGGTGGGCAACAAGCAGCAGACGGTCGACGGCGCGAGCGTTGTCGAAGTCCTTGCGCATGCGGGCGCTCGTCAGGATGTCGACGGCAGCCTGGAAGGCGTCCGGGGTGGTGTCGACACCCTGGTCTTGCAGCTTGTTCTGCAGCAGCTGCTCCAGCTCCTCTTGGGAGAAGCCCTGGAAGGGGATCAGGTGCTGCTCAAACCGGGTCGCCTGCTTGATGGAGTCCGGCAACGCGGCGATGGCGGCCGAGTCGCCCAGCAGGATGATGCAGCGATTTTCGTAGCCCGAGGACATCTCGGCGGCGAGGATGTCGATGACAGTGCTGTCCGGGGTGCCGTCTCCGGATATGTCGAGGATAAGCGCCTGTCCTTCGGGGGCGAGGCCGGCGTGGGGCGCGGGTCGGGGAAGCGATGACAGGTGATGGATGTTGACTGGATGGTTAGCATCATTCATCTTGACTGGGGAAAAGAGCAATAATCACCTTCATCGCTGCTCAGAAGGCCCATCTCGTACAAGATGTGCGCATACAGCGCCGCGGCGGTCTTCTTGCCCGTGCCGACAGGCCCGGCGAAGATGCGGTGCAGTCGCATCGGAAGACGGCGCTGGTTGCGCGTCTCGCGCCAGTAGTTCTCGTCGGCGGTGTCGACAACCTCGCGGATGGATGTCTTGACCGCGTCTTGGCCGACGAGGGCGTGCAGCTGGGCCCACGACTCGCTGCGCTCCTTGACGTCACCCGGGCTGGGGCCCAGGAGATCCTCACGGGAGAAGAAGAAGTAGTCGACCTCGTCCACCCCGTTGTCGCGCTGCTCCATCAGGCACTGAACCTGCCGGTGAGCGATGGTCTTGACGAGCTCGCGAACGGCGTAGACGTTGGTGAAACCCTTGCGGCCGCGTCCGCGGGCCAGCCGGCGGGCGGCGGCTTGCAGGTAAGGCCCGTCGACGCCGCCCTCGAGCTGCATGCGGTCGTGGTACTCCTCGCCGATGCGGCGACTGAGCAAGGCCTGGAGGTCCGGTCGGTCGAAGTCATCGAAGGTGATGGTGCTGCAGATGCGGCGGTGGATGCGGGCGTGCTCCTTGAAGAAGGCGTCCAGGTCTTCCGAGTCGCCGGTGAAAATGACGACGATACGGCCGGCGGGTCGTTCCATGGCGTCGGCGATTGTGTCGACGATCTGTCGGTGCGTCTTCAGACGCTTCGACAGACCGCGGGGGTGGTCGATGATGACGGCGCCGGCCGTGCGGGCGGCCGGGGCGACGTCGACAACGCTCTGCAGCAGCTGCTGAGTGCCTTTCACGCCCAGCGCAATCAGCTCGTTGCCCGACGTCTGGCGGATGGTCTCGGTGTCGGATATGTCGATGGCGAACAGCATGCGGGCGTAGATCCCGGCGATGGTCGTCTTGCCCGTGCCAGGATTACCTTGCAGGGCGATGCTATATCCCTCGTTGCGGGGATCCCGGCCATGACGGCGGCAAATCTGGACCCAGCTCTGCACGCCCTGGAGCTGGCGTTTGACGTTCTCTAGGCCGACGAGGGCAGACATCTCCCCCGTGGCCCGCTGGCCGACCGACTCGCGGTCCTCGGCCTCGCGTTCGGGCGCGCGACGAGCATTGACGGCGGGCAACAACGGACTCTTAGTTGTCGTCTGGGTCGACGCGGTCTGCTGTGTCCGGGCCGGTGGCGTCGACGGTGACGGTGACGGTGACGGCGACGACCACAGGCTGAAGAAGAAGGGGAATCGGGAGGAGGAAGACTGGCGAGAGGCAGAGCACTCCATTCTCCGACACGGACAGAGCTGAGCCAGGAACGAGCGGAGGGTGGAGATCATAAGGTGGATATCGCGATGGGGGCGGGGTGCGTGGGGATGGTAGATGGACTCTGTCAAAGAGTTCCAGATGGAATCAAGTAGATTTACAATGTCTGTTGAACATAGAGGATTTCATTCTACATTCTGTCCCATCCTGGTGAGCTGCTCTCTTATACACCAGCCAGCCTGGCAGCGGCCGCAGAAATCGCCGACGTGCTGGACGACGACGGGCCATGACACTGCCAGATCAGTCGCGAGAACCGAGAGGAAACCCAGACCAAGCCAGCTGCATTACCAGAAGAGCCGACAAGAGAGTTGGGAGTCGAACGCTCCACCGTTGGATCGACCGAAGGCCAAGGACCTATCAAGGCTCGACAGGTACAATCGGGACCAAAAATGAGGCCATTCACCGCTCTTTCAGTGGATCCCAGGCTTCTTAGTCAGAGATCGCATCTCCCAGTCTCTGTCCCTGATTGCATTCTCATGTGAGCTCCGCCCTGGCAGGAGGGTCTCCGCATCGTCAGGCTGGTGGGTTGGTTGGTATATCTGAATCTGAAACGTTGTCAAGTGCCTGACTCGAGCCCTGAAACGGGGAAGACACAGAGAGGGGCAGAGAGCACCGACCACCCCATCTGTTGTCTCTGCTATTTTCGTGCCCTGACATCATTCCTCCTGGGATGTCGAGGATGCAGAGCTGTCGGAAAATGAGTCACTGTCCATTTGACCAGACCGAAAGCATCGATGCCACTTGCCACGTCATGATTCGCCGACGGATGATCGCCCAACGCGCCACGTTCGGCCTGTCGCCGCCGTCCACTGCCTAACTGGTGAGATAGTCCCCAGTTGGGGCAGATAACATGGTAACAATAGAAGATAATAGAGAAAACAAAACAAAAAGAGCAAATGAGGGACCGTTCGTGCCTGATTGGTGGTGGAGGGATCCCCAGGATAGGCATGCAGACCCGGACAGGGCGACCACGCCTCGAGTTCCAGAAAGCCAGGGAGATACCCACAGGATGATGCGGATGTCGGGAGAAAGGAGGAGGGGGTAACCTGGTCTCCCACAGCATCCACGTGGAATGGTGGCAAGATGTCCGAGCGAGTCTCCCAACGGAGCCTGATGCCATACAGCTACAATACACAGAGGCCCGGATGGGCTGATGAAGACCCATGATTCCATTGAATAAGCTAACGCCTGATTCCATTCCAGTCCATTCCAGTCCATTTACTCATTCAGTCCATGCAATCCAATTCAGTGCGATGGAGTCCAACGAGAGCATATTGCGTAGTGTCCAGGCACACATGGTCCGACCGTGCCTACATCTTGGTTGAACGGGCCTTCCCCCCAAATCCAAACAAATAGGCACCCACCTTGCGCATCTGAATCTCCTCTGCGCCCTCGGTAATGCGGTACCGGCGGAAGTGGCGATAGATGTGCTCGAAAGGGTAGTGTCGCGAGTATCCGTCGCCGCCGTGGATCTGTCGTCAGCATGCGAGTCAGCATGAGAAGTCACAAAAAAGCGAGAAGTAAACAGAAGATGAATCAATGAAAGGTTAGAGAGAGATAAAAAAGGAAGAAGAAAAGATACCTGAATCGCTCGGTCGGCCGCCTGGCAGCACAGTCGGTTCGCCCAGTAATTACACATGGCCACCTTGTCGCTCAGCGTCCGCTCAATCTGCACCCACGGCCACCGCACCCCAGACGCCACCACGCGGTCCATCTCCCAGCTGGTCTGGAAAATGAGCAGCCGCAGCATCTCCACCTGCGTCATGAGCTCGACGACGGGAAACTGGATGGCCTGGTGGTCCGCGAGCCGGCGACCCTCGCCCCAGATCTGGCGGCTCTGCGCCCGCTCGATGCTGCGCTCCAGGCAGTATTTGGCCGCCCCGCACGAGCTGGCCGCCTGGCGGATGCGGTTCTCGTGGACGAACGTCTGCGCGATCGCGAGTCCCTGTCCGAGTTGCCCGATCACCGCCGACGCGGGCACCCGCACGCCCTCTAGCGCGATGGTCGCATGGTCGGTGGGCATGTTGAAGGTCCATTCGAAGCTCACGACCCGTACTCCCGGCGTGTCGCGAGGGATTAGGAAGGCCGTAATGCCGCGGGCGGACCCTGGTTTTCCCGACGTGCGTGCGAAGACGATCAGATGGGTGCAGTGGTGGGCGCCAGTCTGCCACTTCTTGCTCCCGTTGATCTCGAAGCCCCCATCAGGGGTCGGAATCGCCGAAGTAGATAGGAACGTGGCGTCACTGCCGTGGTCTGGCTCGGTGAGGCCGAAGGTGGCACGAAATTCGCCGCGCAGGCGCTGCGGGATGAGGGTGCGACGTTGTTCATCAGAGCCGAAATGGTGCAGCATCAGCACGTCCGGGAAATTACCCACCACACTGTGCTCGTTCTGCAGGTCGTTGGCGAGGCCGATACCGCCCCCATAAACCGGATGCGACGCCATGTGGAAGCGCGTAGCCGTCATCCAGACATTGCTCTGGGGGTGGCCCTGGCCGCCGTAGACCGTGGGGAGGGCAAACCGGAAGAAGCCCGCTTCGTCGGCGAGCTGGCGGGCCTGACGGAGGAGCTGTTCCCATTCCGCGGTCGGGAGCCCCCCGTTGGACAAATCGGTGCGGGCGAACTCGCGACGATGGTCGAAGAAGCGGTTGTTGTCGTCGGCGTGTTGCAGAGGGAGGATCTTCTCGTCGATGAAGGCATCCAAAGATGCGAGATGCGCCACCAGGTCGGGGGGGAGATCGAAATTCATGATATAATGGATGGGGATGAAGCGATAGTGTAGTTAAGAGGTCAAGTTGTCAAGAAGGGGATAAGAAGTGGAGGTGGAGTGGAGATGGAGTGGAAATGAAGCTGTAAACAAAGATCGGCCTCCGCATTTATACCCCGCCGGGCCTCGGTCTATCACTCGGCACGTCGATCACTCGTCACTGTGATAGTTCAATATCTGTCCATGATTGCGCTCGGTGAATGATGAATTAAACAGTGCTACTAACCTACAGTCACCATGTCTATCACCTAGTTGGTCACCACACCCACCACCTTCGACACATACTTGGCCACCCCGGACTTCTCTCCCTCTTCCTCACCCTGAGCGACATAGAATCGCCGATGCCGGTCCAGATCGATGGTGGCAGCATCAATCCACAAGGGCCCGCGATAGTAAATCTGCGCACCGACGAAGATGACCAGCACGGCCACCACGCTGACGTAGTTGGCGAAGAACCCCTTGGCGGTCGGATCCCCCCCCAACGGCCACACACTGAGGTAGAATTCGATGATGATGAGCAGGACGCACCAGAACAGTCCCCAGACGGCCGCAAATGGGTATGTCCACGACTTCCACGGCAGGTCGGAGGGAGCCCGGCCCTGCAGCTTCCAGGCGTACCGCATGCGCAGATGTGACAGACAGATTGACCCCCATCCAAACAGGGTCAGCAGTGACACCAGGTTCGAAAACCAGGTGAAGACATCGGACCCTTTCTGACTGACGTTCAGATACGATACGCCGCCACCCACCAGCAGTGTGATGGCCAGCCCGGCAAATGGGCGGCCCAAGGTGTCGGCTTTGGCGAAAATCTAACAAGTCAGTACCATAACCATGGCCACAAAAGGGGAACCAGGATGGGGAAAAGCAGGTACCTTTGGAGCCATCTGCAAATGTGCCAGTCCCATCAGAGTGCGCGACCCACCGTACGCCTGGATACTCGCCGACGAGATGACCGAAATGAAGATGACGGCGTTCATGATATGGGCCAGCGGCTGCAGCCCGGCGTTGCGATACGCGATCACAAACGGAGACCCGTTCACCCCCGATCCGCCAAACAGGTTCGCGTCGTGGGGATCAACCGTGATGGTGATCATCAGCGATCCGACAATGTAGAACAGGGACAGGCGCAGCCAGATCGACCCGACCGCGCGGGGCACCGCCTTGCGCGGGTTCTTCGTCTCCGTCGCCACCAATGCGCAGTATTCCGAGCCGGACATGGCGAAGATGCATGTGGGCAGGACCGACAGGAAGCCCTTAAAGCCGTGGGTGAAGGGTTCAGCGTTCCAGTATCGGAATCCGATGGGATCGCCTTGGGGGGCGCCACCCGCTGACACCACTGTTCATGTTAGATACGCCGCAACTGGATAGAGGGGAGGGAGACGTACCAATCAACGAGATAATGACCACGAAGATCCAAGAGAACTTGATCAGGGACGACACCACCTCGACCTCGCCGAAAAAGGCGACCGCCCAGACATTGATCAGGATGATCACCACCCAGAAGATACTAATCCACGCCGCTGTCGGCACCTTGTCCGTCCAGAAACTCAACACGGTCACCACTCCCTGCAACTCGTTCGCGATGGTGATCCAGTAGTTGAACCAATAGGCCCACCCGATCGTGAAGCCGACCGCCGGGCTAACGAAGATGGACGACCACTGCACGAAGGCCGACGGCAGCGGGTAGAGGACGGCCATCTCGCCAATGGAGTGCGCCACCGACCAGACCATCGAGCCGCTGAGGACATATCCGATGAAGATGGCCGCGGGGCCGCCGTTGGCCAGGGACGTGCCACTGCCCAGCCAGAGCCCCATGCCAATCGACGAGCCCAGCGCGATCATCGTCAGGTGGCGCGTCGACAGCTTGCGATGGAGGTCGGACTCAGCGCCATAGTCACCTTCCACCGCTGTCCAACCTGTCGCGAGCGCATTCTTGCCCAGGTCGGCGCTGGAGTCGTCCGTGATGAGATACGTTGCCATCGTGAGAGATCTCGTCGGAGGCAGTGTCTGACTCGGGTCAGACAGGCTCATCGCTCCGTAAACGTGTCTTTATATACTCTGGCCAGATACGGCCTTCGGGTGGGATAGCAGCCGGTGCCATAATTGGCGCATCGAAGCTAGCGGTCTTGTCTCGCAGATAAGCTTCGTGAAATCTAGTGGGGTCGATTGTATAGCTCGAGATAACACATATTAAGGGCTTGAGGGACAGAAAAATCTCGCACGATCCCAGGAAAAGAAGGCTGAAAGTGCTGTGCAGTACACCATCGGGGCAGCGATCGCATGCCTTGTGTATATGAGCGTATCAGAATCGCGGCTTGGGACGATTGCATGTGTATATCCTCTGCTCCCCTCATGCCCTTGTCCATGTGCTCGATGCTGCTGCATTCTCGCAGTATACTCACCTGCCCTCGTCAGAGTATCGTAGTGTAATTCAACGTCCGTCTCTATCACTAGAGATACGAGGTCTATCGCTCGTGATACGGGAGATGAGGATCTACAGCGGGACTCCTTGCTGCCAGATTAAGGTCACGCCCGGGCGAAGCACACGACTGCGGACTGACAGGCATCGCAGCATAGCGTGCAAGGAACATGTGCAGGAAGTCGGACATTTCAGCATGTGAACCCATACTGGGCACTCATCGTCCTTGCGTTAGGACTTCACCACGCTGTTTCTGGGGTCGCTCGTTTCCGTTTCCCGATAGAAGGTTTTAGTGAGGCGACATTTATCCACCAGCTATCCTTGCTCCACTCAACTTGTCTTTGGCGTGATCTATAGGTACCCACCATAGATAGCTGTCAGGTGGAGACTCGATTACTGGCGATCGATTGATTTGCTGTTGCTGCCGCAGGATTCAGGCTGCTTATCGCCTGATTCGGCCACATAGAGTCACGTGCTATATTGGTCGTCATGTGAGTCATGTGACTGTTATGCTGCATAACCAGACACGTGCTCTGTGCACTCGTCATATTTTTTCCACTGGGTATACCATGCTATTTGTATGAAAGAGCGCTGTAGCATGCACAACCGACTCGAAACCCATTACTATGATCTCGAGATGTGGGGATAACCGGAAAGACGTTCCATATCGCCTGTGGGAAGGAGTCTGAAGTTCAAAAGCGTCTGAGGGTTAATCCCTATTAGTCTTGTACACATGCCAGGCTGTCGTCCCGAGCCATCCTACAGAGGAGGGCGTTAGATTGTGACAAGGTGATGGTCGTTCCAGGAAGAGGTGGGAGAATTATCCTCGCGAATTCACTCGAAAATGTCATTTCAGCCATCATGGCTCCTCTGGTTGTCGCACAATACGTTGTGGAAACTTCTACCAGGATTGCATCTATACTAGAGGGGCCGCTTCTACATTGCGTGCTTCCGTTCCATCTGGTCAGTGATAGATGCCCTCTATCCAGACTCTGAAGACTTGGGCACACCGAAGGTAGGTATAGCATGAAAGCAAGAGAAGTTTGACACCTTCGAATCGGACTGCAGCTGGATCAACAATGGATCGGTTCCCGGTGCTAGGGAAAGCAGGAATATGCCTGATGAAGGGCTGGATGGCGGCTGTATGCCTTTGCCCGCATTTTTCGAGAAACAAGGAATGTATTCGGTCGGCCATTGTGTTGGTTTAACACAGGCAAGCCGTCAATAGTTTGTCCCTTATGCGGTGTCCTGCACATCCTGTCTGTCAACATGGTTTTCATGCCTTCATGTAGATCGGTTGATGGTAGAACGGGGATATACTCCGTAGGGTTGCATCGATGCCGCCATCACCACGCGACGGTCAAGTGTTTGACGATCGGCCCGCACTTCTGACATGTTTCAGTTTAAAGATGTACCCGACGCGTTCCCGATCTGGGTTTGACCCAATCGAGGCTGTAGAGTGGATATCATTGTAGTAGAGAGAATGCACAGCTCGAACAAGGAGCATTACAAGAGCATTCTCAAATCCTCTCCAGGTGTCTCCCTCCCAGTTCATGGACGGGTGATTCAAAACATCCAATGTAGAGATCGTCAGGGCCAAGGTGACATTGGCATCAGGTCTCCGACGGTCGGGAGACGGGGGTGGAGACCTCGTGGGCAAATCAAGACACTGTCCCTGGTCCTTATCTGGGGTACTTTAATTACCCGTGCATCTCCACGTCCAATCATCATCACACGCGATCATTTCACCCCAGCGCGTCGTGGTGATCGACAGAAATGGCCCGACGGTCGACTCTTATAGAAGGCCGGGAGTCACCCATGGCGAGTTCCAGCGTACGATACCAATTCTGCTTCCGAAGCCATTCGTCATGCGTGCCATCAGCACCCTTTGCGCCGCCGCCGGCCTGCTACTGTCTCAGGTGCTGGCAGAGTCCATCAGCGAGATCAACGGCAACAAATACCAGTCATCATTCCTGTACAAGAATGTCTCCGACGTCGAGGGCCTAGTCACAGCCAAGGGACCCAAAGGATTTTACCTGCGGGCCACCACCCCTGACGAGGACGACAGCACGTCCGACTCCATCTACGTCTACAGCCCCGGCGGAGCCCACGAGGTCAGCGAAGGCGACAAGGTCACCCTCAGCGGCAAGGTGATCGAATACTACAAGACTGGGTACGTCTCCGTGACGCAGATCACGGGCCCCACCGGCCTCAAAGTCAGCGCCGGGACCAAAGACGTGGAGCCCGTGGTCATCGGCGCCAATGGTCGACAGCCACCGACCGAGCAGTTCTCTTCGCTTGATGGCGGCGATATCCTCGGTCTCCCGAACAATGCCAGTCAAATCCACAAGGAGAATCCTGAACTGCAACCCGAAAAATACGGCATGGATTTCTGGGAGAGTCTGAGCGGCGAGCTGGTCACGCTGACTGGGGTGCATGCCATTTCCAAGCCGAACCAGTACGGCGATACCTGGGCCGTGGGTGATTGGAAGGCGACGGGACGCAATGCGCGTGGTGGACTGACCATGCGGCCGAAAGGTAGCTCACCTCCGGGGGGAGAATGAAAGAAAGAAGTAGAGAAATAGAAAGATGCTAATGGACCAGACTCCAATCCCGAGGCCATTCTCATTGGCGCTCCCCTGGACGAAACCAAAAACCCCACGGACACCAAGCTGGGAGACACGATTGGAGATATCACCGGCGTGATCACCCAATCCTACGGCTACTACACGCTGCTGCCTCAAACCGCCCTAAAGGTATCCGAGTCAAACTCGACCGCGGCCGAACCGACGACTCTCGAAGCCGACGGTGGCTGCAAGGCCTTGACGGTGGGCAGCTACAACATCAACAACCTTGCGCCCAACTCGACCACCCTGCCCAAAATCGCCGGCCACATCGCCAAGGAGCTAAAGAGTCCGCGACTGCTGTTTGTTCAGGAAGTCCAGGACGGAAGCGGACCGACCAACGACGGAGGTAGGCGAGTCATCAACTAATATCACGAATGATGCTGACGATGATGCAGAGGTGTCGTCCAAAAAGACGTTGACCAAACTGGTATCCGAGATCAAAGAACAAGGTGGCGTCGAGTACGAGTTTGTCGACATCAGCCCGGAGGATGGAAAGGACGGTGGGCAGCCGGGCGGCAACATCCGCGTTGCCTACCTCTACGATCCAGCGGTCATCCGACTGCGCGACGCCAATCCTGGCTCCAGCAGCGATGCCAATGAAGTGCAGGCAGGACCAGCCCTCAAGTTCAACCCCGGACTCATCGACCCCACCGACTCGGCGTGGGACGACAGCCGGAAGCCCCTCGCAGCGGCGTGGGAGACGGTCGACGGGAAGAACCCCTTCTTCACCATCAACATCCACTTCACCAGCAAAGGCGGCGGGTCCCCGCTGGAGGGGGATGCGCGGCCGCCCGTGAACGGGGGCGTCGAGCAGCGCGAGGCGCAAGCCAAGGTCGTTGCGGTACGTTCTCCTGCATCCCATCCCACTGCTATCTCATCCCAAAACTAATCCATCCATTGTAGAAATTCGTCAAATCCATCCTCGCCGAGGACGACCAAGCCCGGATCATCACGTCGGGGGACTTCAACGAGTTCGGGTTCGCGCAACCTCTGACGGTCTTCGCGTCGGAGTCGGGTCTGCAGGAGTTGGAAGAGGCGGCGGGGATCGATGAGGCAGAGCGATACACGTATCTGTATGATTCGAACTGCCAGCAGCTGGACCACATGTATGTCAGCGAGGCCGTGGCCAAAGAGGCGCGCGCGGAGCACATCCACGTCAACACCTGGGTGTCATATGATGACCAAGGGTCGGATCACGACCCAACTGTGGCATTGTTGAATGTGTGCGCCTGAGCTGTTTGCAGCAATAGGTTATAGTGGATCAATGAAAGTACAAGGAATACCATGTTCACGTATAGATTATTCTTAATGAAAGAAAGAGTAGAGGGAAACTCGACTAGGCTGATGGAGATCGGGAGGTCGGAAGGAGACAAACTATGCAAACAAACAATCTCTCTCTCTATACTCTCGTCTCCTCTACTCTATTCTCTTGTTCTTGGTCGAGAAGTACTGGTTATTATGTATATGTATTAGGCTGTGGTAATGATGACTGTTGTAAGTGCTAAATCATGGCGATATATTATATGGCACGGAAGTTAGGAATTCCACTTAACACAGGTGGACGGACATATATATAACAACAACACATACATTACATAGCTATAATTTCTATATATCAAGCTACAATCCTTTCCTCGTCAATCAATTAGGAAAAGAACGAAGCATCAAATCAAATCAAACAAACGAACCCAAACCTTGACAGCAAACAGACATGAATGATGAAGGTCCATGGTACTCCGTATAAGAGACTGTGATTGCCGGAGTGGCTGCCTGGGGAATCAAACCACGTGCCGGAGCATCACCTGACCATGCCCACATCGTCCGTCATCCTCGCTGGCTCCATCATCGTCTCTCTTGCACGATCAAGACCACGAGGTGATGCACGATGTCTAAATGAGGGTCACGTCAGCCATGAATTTGTCCCCTGGAATGGCATTTAGCTGGTCCTCCCGAATGGTAAATATCCCCACCCGGCGGAATGTTCTCTTCTCCTGATTCACACACTCCAGGATTAGTCCCCGGGCCGAGACGATGTGGAGACACCAGACCTCCGCCTCGTGGCCCCCCGGAATATCTAGATTGGCCCTCCCTAGGATGGTTCCGGGCGGCGGCCCGGATCCGTGATTGGCATTGGACCAGGCGATCGTGGACAGAGCGGATGAAAGCCGCTTGGCATTGGCCGTGGCCGGATCGGGAGGGACGAGATCGGCCTGGAAAAGTGGCCCGTGAATCTTCATCACCCCGTCGGAGATGTCTCCCAGGGTGTCGATGCGGATGGCACTGGTCTCCACGGTGGCCACAGGTCGGCTGTGCACTCGGTCGGAGAAGAGGTGGTACGTGGCCCCGTCGATCGCCGCCCAAGACCACGACGGCGCCCGGTACTTCGCTGGTCGGGAGGCTCGCTGTTGCTCGCGGAGCCACTCGGGTCCGGTCCAATGCCCCCGCGATTCCCACAGCAGCCCCCATGGCAGGTCAGACTCCCAGAGGCCCGCCATGTACCGTCCGCCGATCTGGTCTCCGAGGCGTACAGCAACGCCATGGATCGCTGGCAGCTTGTCGCTCGCCACCGTCAATGCACGCCCGGTGTAGGAGAAATCCAGGGCATTGTACCAGCAGTTGAGGATGTCCCAGCGCTTGTCAGGCCGCCGCTGTGGACCCTTGACCCGGCTATTGCGCCACCAGGGAGCCGGATCAAGAAAGCTCGGATATGGTCCAGGCCGTTTGGAGGCCCGATACCCATCTTCAGCCTGGTATGCCGTGCGACAGGCCAGCACCATCTGTTCCGCGCGGTACACCAGGAGACGAGGGGGTAGAACGCCCTCCTCGAAGATCCACCCTCTTCGGTCCACGGGACTGAAGGCTTTCTCTGTCTGCTCATAGCCCCCGGGCCGCAGATAGATGTGACTGGATTCGTTGAAGCGTAGCTTAAGAGACGGGTGTTTGGGGGGCGCTCGCGGCCGTAGGAACGACTCGTGGACGGAATTGACGTTGGCCGCTTGGACCGTGAGGTACGAGCGGCCGTAGATATCGCACATCTGCGCGATCTGTTCTCTCTTTACCTCGTCGTCGTCTTGCACGATGCACAGCGTATCGACCCAGAGGTACTTGACATTCAACCTGTGCGCGACAAAGACGGCATCCTTGACCGTGTTCGGTAGCCGGTCGTAGGGAATCGATTCGAGGAATTGCTTCCTGTTCTCCCGCATTAACTGCACTGGCTGCACCCGAACCCCCCAGATAAAGCTCAGGGTGATGTAGGGGCATTTTTGGGAGCCGTCATTTTCCACCAAGCGCAACGAGGGCTGGAATTCGGTCGCCCCCGGGGCTGCGCTAATTTCTATGATGAATCTCGGCAGGACTGGATCCTCGCCGCGTTTGCACGCGGAATGCGACTGGCAGCATGAGTCCACCCATCCTTTCACCAGCTCGAATGCCCCGTCCACGCGCGGGTCCGGCATGACGTCCCGGGCCAGAATGTATTTGGAGATCGGCTCCTCTGGATGGTGCGCTGGTCAGCTTGTTTCTTCGAGAACTGTCTCCCACATGACTCGACCTACCCGGATCCGCGAAGACGTCGAACGTCGCTTCTGACCCGATGGTGTAGATCTTATCTTCATAGGCCTCGGGCGGGAGATCGATGTCATAGAGCAGGTCAATCCGGGGACGATCGCCCATCGGCGTTCGCTCCCATGGAGGGTGTCCATTCCAACCAAGGCCATAAGGTCCGCGCGATTTCGACGGACTCATGTATTTGCTCGTTGCGCGTTTGGCGTCTGGAGCGATGCAATGTCGGTAGAAGAATTTACAGGAGGGGCAACCTTTCGTCGCCGAGTCCTCCAGCTGCTGGTACGTGTCCCAGAATATGTTCACCCCACCATGCCCTGGGGCGATCTCCGAAATGGGAGGGATCTTCAGGCACGCCGCGCATGTCTTGTCTCTGTCTTGGACCACCGCCATGCCTACTTTCTATGTCTATGATGGTTGGGAGGACTGGCGATGGTTGGGTTTTATCGGTATGGACACGATATTGCAGGATCTAACGGCTGGATAGGCGTCCAATGCGGGGTCAAGCACTCAACAACACATTCGCATCATCACATCCTCGGTTAAGCTCATATAATCCACCACTTTACCCTAAGCATAAGCACTAGACCGTTTTGAACAACAGCCATGCCAAGTGTTCCCAGGATTTTCTTATCAGGATGCGAGTCATTACTGATGGAATAAAGCATATGTACCTGAGCCTTTTTGGGATGGATCATGGTCGCCTGTCGAGGACTCTAAATTGTACACAGGGCGATGTACAAGATTGGAAAATGACGACGAAGATGCCGACGTTTTCCCCTTGCACTACAGGCGTGATTATCCCATTGCATTGCACCCCTACAATCAGACGGATAGAGATAGGGGAAGCCATTACGCTCCAACAGTAGTCGTGGCCACCGTCTGCATCATGCGGTTGTTTGCTTTCGTTTCGAGGTCCTCCTTGTACCTATCCGCCCGTCCATAGCTCTCCTTATACGAGGCTGTCACCATCTCTTCCACCGTGATGGGAGGATACTTGGGCTCTTCGCCTTCGCCCCGAATATTTGGCAGACACTGACAGACATAGTCCGGATTACCGCTAAAGAACAAGGGAATCGAGTATCGCTCACGGCCCGACTTGTTGATGACGCGATGAATATTCGACTTGTACTTGTCGTTGGCCATACGCATGAACAGGTTACCCAGGTTCACGACGTAGGCACCGGGGACAGGTTTGACCTGGAAGCTTTCATTAGGCATGGTAGGCAAGACAAATCGAGCGCACGTACATCTAGCCACTGCCCCGTTGGCACATCCAGCACTTGCAAGCCGTCCACCTCATCCTGCAGCAGCAAGGTTACAGTTCCAAAATCAGTGTGGGCACCAATCCCACGGGTCAACTTGTCGTCGTCATCCTTGGGCTGCGCTGGATAATGCAAGTATCTCATGGTCGCGACCGCACCGTTCGTCATCGGATCGAAAAACGTCGGCTCGACCTTGAGGGTCAGCGCCAATGTGGCGAGCACATCCTTGGCCAGCTCAAAAACTGCATGGTAGTATTCCATCGAGGTGCGCCGGAATTCCTCTGGGTCGGGGACCGTCTCGGGCCACTGATTGGGCCCACTGTTGAGCTTCTTGTTCACGAAGTACGGATGATCTTCCGGGATCTCCTCGCCGATGTAGAGGCCCTCTTTCTTGTCGGGACGGGTACCGAGCTCGAGGATCTGGGACTCGAGAAGTTCGTAGCCGCGGTTGAACGAGGTGCGGTCTGTTGCGGTCAGTGTCTGTCAATTTGGCTCTGCAAAGTGAGCAACCTTTGTCAATTTTTGTCTTCTCTTCGAGTGGAAGATCGAAGAAGCGCTTGGCGCAGTTCATGACGCGCAGCTGAAGCTCGCGTGGCACGCGGTGGCCCGTCACCTGGAAGAAACCATTATGGAGACAACATTGGCGGATCTGTTCGACGAGATGGGTCTTGGCCTCGCTGTCGCTATCATAGAATGGGGAGAAATCGAGAACGGGGGGTGCTGTCGGCGCCATCCCGATTGATTTAATCAATGTACCCTATTCAACTCCGCCACAGAACCTTTCTGATACACTCTAGCAATATAAGCGTCATGATTGCTTCTCACATTCGTTCCTAATGAATGATGATCGGACAGAATACCGAAGGAGGGTCACAAGCTTGTGAGTTGGAGAAGGGGATGAAACGTCCAAGAGTGGGGTGATGGGTAAGATGGATCGACAGAGACGACCAGGATAAGCCTGATAACCACGATGCGGAGCAGCCAATAGAATATCCCCATAATTGTTATCACACTCGGGGTTTATTCTCCAGCTCAGGATGGTCTGCAATGGACGCTGCGAGAGGAGATAGAATGCTAGAGGGTGGATGGAAGTTGAGGTGTCCGATACATAGAGCGATTACCCCCTTGCAGGGTGAGACGGTGAGAGTTTGACTTCTTTTCTATATCAATTTCGCCCATTCCAACACAAAACACCAGGAAACTACGAGCATCCGCGATGTCGTCTACAGACCCCGAGACCAAGAGAGGGACGTTGCCCAGGGAGGTGGACCACGAAGCGGAGAGGTCATACGGTAGGAATCCACCGTTGCCCTAATCGACCCATACTTACCCGACCATAGTTCGCAAGGTGGACTTCGTTCTGCTGCCATTACTTTGTTTAGTAAGGGTGTCATCGCCTGGTGGAGCTCTTAGCTAATTGCTTAGATGTATTTTTTCGACTGTATGGACCGGGTAAGCAAATCGTTGAGTAGGCCCATGGGAATTGTATACAAGTACTGATCGGAATAGAGCAACTTGGGGAATGCCAAAACCGACGGACTGGAGCAGGACCTTCACTTCAAAGGCAATGACTACTCGCTGATTGTCTTGCTCTTCTACATCCCGTTTGGGCTATGCGATCTGCCCTGGAATCTGTTGCTCAAGCGGTACTCGGGGCGCATCATGCTATCATTAAGTGTGTAATGGAAATTTCCTGCGATTGCCTCTACTGACGAGATAGTGACGGTCGTTTGGGGCATCTTGGCCTTGTGCCAATGCGCGGCGAAGAGCTTTGGTGGTATGCTGGCCATCCGGGTCATTTTGGGGTGAGTATTCGTTAGTCTTCATGATCTTCCCTGGTTCGTCTATTGACATAAATAGAGTTTTCGAAGCAGGCTTCTTCGCTGGCGCCACCTTCTACTTCACCTTATTCTATACTCGCGGGGAGATGGGCTTTCGACTGGCAATTATGCAGTCGTTTGCTGTCCTGGCCTCCGCCTTCAGCGGACTGATCTCCTTTGGTGTCTTCCAAATAAACGATCCTGCTGTGAAAGGGTGGCAGTGGTTGTTTATCATTGAAGGGGCCATGACACTTGTCTGCGGAGTGATCGGCTTCTGGTGGCTCCCAGACGGTCCATCCACTGCATGGTTCCTCACGGAGCGCGAGCGAGCAGCGGCCACGGCACGGCTGCTGCGCGATACATCGTCCGAAGTGGACACAGGGTTGAACATAAAGGAGTGTTTCCAGACCTGGAATGATTGGAAGTTCCCGGTCTGGTGTCTCATCACGTTCACCTATCCTGTGGCGTACGCCACCGCCATGAACTTCTTTCCATTGGTAGGGCCTTCTGTCAAAAAGGGAGGCGATTGCTAACTCGGATAGATCGTCCAGCGATTGGGCTACTCGGCCGTCAAGACGAACCTGTGGACGGTCGCCCCGAACATGGTTGGAGCAGTGGTGCTGCTTGCAGTGGCCAAGTCTTCCGACTACTTTCGCGAAAGGACCTTCCACATCGTCTTTTCCTTAACGCTCTCCCTGGTGGGCATGGTCGTCTTATCCACAATTGACGTACTCACCAACAAAGGGGTGGCGTACTTCGCCTGTTTTCTCATGGCAGCCGGGGCCTATATCCCGTCGTGTCTGGTGCACGCGTGGCATAACAACAACAACGTACATGAGAACTCGAGGGCGGCAAATACGGGCTTCTTCGTCGGATTGGGCAACTTGGCGGGCATTATGAGTGCCGCGACGTTTCGCACGGAATATGCGCCCCAGTACGAGAACTCCTCCGCCCCTACCCGCACGGATACTGACCCCATAGGTACATCCCGACCTTGGTGGCTACCTGCTGCTGTAACGGAGTGTGCATCGTATTTACGATCGGACTGGGGCTGTGGATGCGCGGGGAGAACCGCCGACGCGATCGAGAACAGGGGGTGAGATTGCGCGGCGAGGAGGTTGACACGCGATATCTGGTAGATGGGGAGAAGAGTCCCGAATGGCGATACTTTCTGTAGATAGGGCGGCGATCACTTTGACCAGGATGCGATAGCATGACACTTGATAGGACAGGATCAAGTATCTTACCCCAACAGGAGTCAGTCAGATACGGGTGGAGAAGCCCTAAATTAGGTCGCTCCCCCGCATGGAATGGCTTGGCCAACCATACGCAACCCAAGGACATCCCTGTCTTATCAGCAAGGTCGGACAAAGGGCCGCATATTTATTTTGTTCAGCCGGTCGCTCCGACGTGAGGGGACGTTTGCATCCCACTCTTCCACTCCTCGAGATGAAGAATCACGTTTGCCAGTGGCCCAACTGCCGCAAGAGCTTCACACGGGCGGAGCATTTGCGTCGACATAGTTTGAACCATGAGCAGTCGCGCGATGGATATACATGCGAGCGTTGCTTCGTCCATTTTAACCGACCCGACCTGCTTTGTAGGTTTTCTACGACCGGTCCAGACGGTGAGGATGCTGACGGAGGGAGCAGCCAGACATATGATGCGACACACCAAACGAGACGAAGAAGCCGGGGGTCCTGGGATGGGAGTGCTTGAAACACGCAAGAGGACTCGTCGGGCTGGAGATGGAACCATCATTACTCGACCACGCAAGCGACAGGTTCAGCCACACTGCTCGGAATCCACGACGGCATCGTCCGTGTCGGTGACCAGTGGACCAGATCTGGCGCAGATCTCCCTGGATCTGGATGGTCCGACACCACATGGGGCCCCCGTATCACCTCCAGGATCCGCCAGTGACCCACCGTCGCTGTGTTTCGACGACCACGACCCCCTCCTAGCGCCCATGATGCCTGGGGGGCCATTCGAGCCGTTCGTTGAGCCGATCCCGGGGCAGTTCGACGCAGCCGACGGTGCGTGGAGTGTTGGGATGGACGGCACAAGTGACTTCTTCAGTGTGGACACAGGTGCGATGGGATTGCGGATAGCCCTATGAAATATACGACTGCTGACACAGGATGCAGCAACGGATTTCAACATGCCCTTCGCGGCGACGCATAACTACAATTGGCTATTCGACGTGGCGTCGCTAGATGATGCTTTTCACCACCTCGACCTGCCGCTCGGATCGGATATGATGGCCTTCGCGGACGGGTTCGATACTGGTCGCAATCCGATGCTGCCAGTGGCTGGACGAGTGTTTGAGCAGGATCGCAACGATCGGGATTCGTCGTCCATGCTTCTCGAGGCGGCGTCTTTCATTGATCGGGGTGCATCACAGGGAAAGATGCCTCTGCAGGATAGCGGGGACCTCCCTAACCTGGTCGAGCTGGACTGGATGTCGGGACCATCAACGTTTGACAACAACACCTCACTCTATCTTCCGCGACTGAGCGAGGAAACACGACAGGGAGTATTGAAATTGATTGCACAGTCACCACCACTGGGAGCGACGGGCCATATCACGGCGGTCGACTCGCCGCTCTTGTCGCTCGCGGCGTTGCAGAACTATAGTGATCTGTTCTTTACCCGCTTCAATACTACGTATCCTCTCATCCACCAGCCGACGTTCATGGCTGCCCACGCAGACCCCATCTTACTGGCGGCCATCCTATCTATGGGAGCGACGTACGGCACGCGCGAGGCACATCAATTGGCGGTGGGGATCCACGACAACCTCCGCAATCAGCTCTTTTGCCACGCCGACTTCTCGCCGCAGCCACCGCTCTGGGTCCTGCAGTCGATGCTGCTAGTCGATTGTTTTGGGAAAATGCGGGCAGGACCCAAGCAGCGCGAGCGGGCACAGCTCTTCCACTGCGTGCTGATCAAGTTGATCCGACGGAGCGACTGCTGCGGCGTTCGCACACACTCCGCAACAGCACCGCCACCAGACAGTCTAGACGGACAGTGGCGACGTGCCATGGATGCCGAGCAGCGGAAGCGAGTGGCGATGCACTGTTTCATGTGGGATACGCAGCACGCCGTGCTCTTCTCCCAATCCCTCTGCATGTCGGCCTTTGAGATCCGATCTTCCCTACCCTGTGGGGCCAATGCCTGGGAGGCATCTAGCGCCGAGGAATGGGCGCGGCATGCCTCGCGAGAAGCAGACCATCTCTTCCTCTCTGTGCTCAAAGGCTACATCACTCCGGGGACCATCTCGCGACCGCGCGATCTCAACGCCCTCGCGCGCATCGTGGTACTACACGGGCTGATGTCGGTTTCCGCCGATTTGAAAAGACGCGATCAAACGACGCTTCAGTCCGAGACCCCCGAGCGGGTCGGGGCGTGGACGCTGCGCATGGGCCGGTCCTACGATCTGTGGAAAGTCGATTTCGACGCTGACTGCCTCGCGATGAAACTTGGCCAGCCTGCGGATCCGCGCCGCTTCACGGGGCTGAAAACCTCCGCATACGCGCTCTTCCGCGCGGCTCACCTGGCGCTCAACGTTGAGATTCTCGACCTGCAGATTGCCGCGGGCGCGTCTCAAATACTTGGGCGCGCCGTCACGGCCGACGATCGCGAACGATCGCGCCGCAACCTGCCGCGGTGGCTTCAGGGCGACCCGGCAATTGTGGCAACGCGGCACGCCGCGACGCTCCTGCAGGAAGCCGTGCTGAGTCTCCACGACTGGGACCAGACGGACGCATTCCACTTCCCGTGGTGTTTGTATCTGGCGACGCTGGCGTGCTGGGCGTTCCACCGTGGGCTTGACCGATGCCCGCCGCACGGTCGTCTTACCACTGATCTGTCGTCGCTGATCGTGGCCATGACGACGTGTTCTACGCTGGCGGAGCTGGGTGGTCTGGGAGGAAAGTACGATCCAACGCCGTTGGTGGTGGCGATGGCTCAACAGTTGGCGACGGTGCGGTGGGCGGTGGTTCATGATGCAATGAAGGTGTTGGTGAATCTATCTACTTAGTTTATCTACAGTCTCGTATCACTGTTGTTCTAATGACTACTATTGAGTGATTTCTGATCTCGACAGTACCAAGTAGGGTATATCGCTAGTATATACCACAAGTACCGAAATCAAGCCAATATGCCGACGACTAGAGGCAATACCCCACGTCTACATCTGGAGAAACAATCTATTACCCAAGATGTAATAAAAAAAAAGAGATTAAATTGCAATAATAGACAGATTGAATAGTGACGACACTAGATTAAGACCCCAACCCCACCCTTGGACAGCGATAGGAATGCACCCCCACCGGGCAGTCATACATGTGAGGGGGAACTCCGACAGGCGCCAGTCAGACGGACTACTCCAATAGGCTGATGGTGGTCAAATATATGTACGAGGGATATGCCCGAGATTTGTAGACCATCAGGGTTCAACATTGCAATGCACATCTTGTTAATGACAGGACCCTAGCCATGGCATCAGCAGAGCTACAGACTTTTATCGACGAGAACAATGCCTCCCCCGTACTCTCTTTCTACTTGAACGGAACCAAAGTCGAACTGTACCGGCCGAATCCGCGCTGGACACTTCTCGACTTTATTCGCTCGCAGCATGGACTCAAAGGCACGAAGTTGGGTTGCGGCGAGGGAGGCTGCGGCGCGTGTACGGTCGTCCTACAGACCCGGGATCAACGGGATACGCGGCGGATCAGACATCTGGCAATCAACGCCTGTCTCTACCCGCTGGTGGGAGGTAGGTTATTTCCCCAGGATGTTGTGATAAAGCTGACAAGACAGTCGCGGGAAAACACGTCATCACCGTCGAGGCGTTGGGGACGGTGGATAAGCCCCATCCCTTGCAAGAGCGGCTCAGTAAACTACACGGATCACAGTAAGTACTCCACTTCTCAAGGCCGTGTGAGTTTGAGGTAACCCGAATAGATGTGGATTCTGCACCCCTGGCATCGTCATGTCGCTGTATGCCATGATCCGCAACGCGTACGACCCGGTGACCGGCGAGTTCAGTCTATCCGAGGACGAGATCGAGATGAAGGGACATCTGGATGGCAATCTGTGCCGGTGTACAGGATACAAGCCGATACTGCAGGCGGCGAAGTCGTTCGTGCAGGAAGACTTGCAAGGGCGCCTGAAGGTGGTTCCAGGGAACAGTCCAATCGCGTCGTCGGTGGATGACTATCCTGCGTCGGTACCAAGCTCCCAGTCGTGCGGACGACCGGGAGGGTGCTGTCGGGATACGCCCAGTTCGGCGTGCTCGTCGAGCTCCCAGGATGAGCAGTGCAGTTCGCAGACTAGCGTTTCGACAACCGACTCCACATCGGACAAGAAAGAGCTGGCACCCCAGATTGAGTTCATCCCATATGTCCCAGCAACGGAGCTGATCTATCCTCCTGGGCTTTCCAAATACCAATCCAAGCTGGTTGCATACGGCGACGACGGTAAAGTATGGCTGCGCCCGACAATTCTAGACCAAGCCCTGACAATCCTTGCCCAACAACCATCCGCCACACTCGTTGGTGGCGCCAGCGAAGTGCAGGTGGACACCCGATTCAAAGGGTGCAACTTTGCTGTCTCCGTGTTCGTGGGTGATCTCCAAGAGCTGACGGGGATTACCGTGCCGGAGGACCTATCAAGCATGTCTGAGCTCATCGTAGGAGGCAACGCGTCTCTGAGTGACCTGGAGGAGACATGTGGCCAGCTGGCGCCCCAGCTCAAACAGCGAGGATCTGTTCTCACCGCGGCCGCGAAGATATTGCGATACTTTGCCGGTCGCCAAATCCGCAATGCGGCGTCGCTGGCTGGGAACATAGCCACGGCGTCACCCATCTCCGACATGAACCCACTGCTGCTGGCCGTGAACGCACAGGTTGTCGCGAAGACCGCGTCCGGGGAGACGACCCTGCCGATGGACTCCATGTTCCTGGGATATCGAAAGACGGCGTTACCCCCTGGGAGCTTAATCACGCAGATCAAAATACCGTTGCCTCCAGCCGGGGTCCGCGAGATCACCAAATCCTATAAACAGGCCAAGCGCAAGGACGACGACATCGCGATCGTGACGGCGTCTTTCCGCGTCCGACTGGACGGAGACGACCACGTGAGCGAGGTAGCCCTAGCCTACGGGGGGATGGCACCCATGACAGTCCTGGCCCAATCCGCAGGGGCATACCTCCGGGGCAAGAAGTGGAGGGACCAAGCGGTGCTGGATGGTGCTCTGAATGCGCTGATCAGCGACTTCAATCTCCCGTACAGCGTGCCAGGAGGGATGGCGACATATCGCCGCACGCTCGCACTGTCCCTGTTCTTCCGATTCTGGAACGAAGCGTCATTGGAGTTCGGGCTAATTGCAAAAGCCGACTGCGACGCGGACATCACGGAGGAGATCCACCGTAAGATCTCGCAGGGGACACGCGACGAGCACAATCCGCACGAGCAGCGCGTGGTCGGAAAGCAGCTCCCTCATCTGTCAGGATTGAAACACGCCACGGGCGAAGCGGAATACATCGACGACATGGCGCCGCTAAGCGGCGAGCTCTTCGGAGCCATGGTGCTGTCGCAGCGCGCCCACGCCAAGCTTGTCTCTGTAGATTGGACGCCGGCCCTCCAGCCTGGATTGGCAGTGGGGTACATCGACCGACATAGCATCCCGGCGGAGAGAAACCACTGGGGGTCAGTGGTGCACGACGAGCCTTTCTTCGCCGGTGACGAGGTAATCGCACACGGGCAGCCGATCGGGCTCGTGTACGCTGACACGGCACTGAAGGCCCAAGAGGCAGCCAAGGCCGTGAAAATCGAGTACGAGGACCTCCCGGCGATATTGACCATCGACGAGGCGATCGAAGCGAAGAGTTTCTTCAACCACGGCAAGGAGCTGCGAAAGGGCGCCGCTCCGGACGGAATGGACGACGTGTTTGCGAAATGCGACCGAGTCTTTTCTGGCGTGACGCGGATCGGAGGACAGGAGCATTTCTACCTCGAGACGAATGCTGCTCTGGTGGTGCCGCATGCTGAGGATGGCACGATGGATGTGTGGTCGTCTACACAGAATACGTAAGTCTCTTCCTCTTTTCTTTCCTTCTTGGTCTGTTTTCTTCAAGTATCATCTACAATACTAACAATATGAACCAGAATGGAAACGCAAGACTTTGTCTCCCAAGTCACCGGGATGCCCGCGAACCGGATCAATGCTCGCGTCAAACGCATGGGTGGCGCATTCGGTGGAAAAGAGTCCCGCAGTGTCCAGCTTGCCTGTCTGTTGGCGATCGCAGCGAAAAAGGAACGCCGACCGATGCGGGCGATGCTCAACCGGGACGAGGACATGATGACCAGCGGACAGCGCCATCCCATTCAATGTCGATGGAAGGTGGGTGTCATGAACGACGGCACGCTCGTTGCACTGGACGCCGACTGCTATAACAACGCCGGGTTCTCGACGGACATGAGTGGCGCCGTGATGGATCGGTGCTTGACACACATGGAGAACTGCTACCACATCCCGCATGTGCACCTTCGGGGGTGGGTGTGTCGGACGAATATCCACTCCAACACGGCCTTCCGGGGATTCGGTGGGCCGCAGTCGATGTTTATCGCGGAAAGCTACATGAATGCGGTGGCAGAGGGGCTCAACATGTCGGTCGATGAGCTGCGTTTTCGCAATCTCTACAAAGAAGGGGAGTTGACGCCGTTTCTGCAGCGCATCGACGAGGACTGGCACATTCCCCTTCTGCTGCAGCAGGTCCGAGAAGAGGTCAAGTATGACGAACGGCGACAGGCGATCGCGAAGTTCAACAAGGAGCATCGCTGGCGTAAGCGTGGCATGTGCATGATCCCCACTAAATTCGGCATCTCGTTCGCGACCGCCGTGCACCTCAACCAAGCAGGGGCGTCTGTCCGGATCTACACGGACGGTTCGATCCTTCTGAACCACGGCGGTACCGAGATGGGCCAAGGGCTGTACACCAAGATGGTGCAGGTGGCGGCCCAGGAGCTTGGGGTTCCCGTCGAGAACGTGTACACCCAAGACACATCGACTTACCAGACGGCGAATGCATCCCCCACGGCTGCGTCATCGGGCAGCGACCTCAACGGGATGGCCGTGAAGAACGCGTGCGATCAGTTGAACGAGCGTCTGCGACCGTATCGTGAGCAATTCGGGGCCGACGCCTCCATGGCGACGCTGGCGCATGCTGCCTATCGCGATCGGGTTAACCTCGCTGCCAGTGGATTCTGGAAGATGCCGAAAATCGGATACCAGTGGGGGAACTATGACGTGAACACGGTGAAGCCGATGTACTTCTATTTCACACAGGTATGTTTTAACGTTCGAAGCAGCCGTAGGACGGTACTAACTGATATAGGGCGTGGCATGCACCGAGGTCGAATTGGACCTGTTGACCGGAGACCACACGGTCCTGCGGACAGACATCAAAATGGACATTGGACGATCTATCAACCCAGCCATTGACTACGGGCAGATCGAAGGAGCGTTCGTGCAGGGACAGGGTCTGTTCACGATGGAGGAGAGTCTCTGGACGCAAGGAGGACAGCTTGCGACGCGCGGACCGGGCAATTACAAGATCCCCGGGTTCAGCGACATCCCACAGGAGTTCAACGTCAGCTTTCTCCAGGGGGTGTCGTGGAAGAACCTGCGGTCTATCCAGAGCAGCAAGGGGATTGGAGAGCCGCCACTGTTCCTCGGGGCGACCGTCTTGTTTGCGCTCCGCGATGCGCTGCGGAGTGCGCGAGAGGATAACGGGGTGGTGGGACCGTTGGTGTTGGATAGCCCGGCGACTGCAGAGCGGTTGAGACTGTCCGTTGGGGATGAGATTCTGAGGAAGGCAGCGATTGAGCCCACGGAGGGAGAAAGGAATTTCTTCGTGACGGTGGCTTAGTGTGGTTAGGTTGTCCGAGTCGACGTATAGTAATGCATTCTACTTTCTCGATGTATGATGCCTGGGGTATCCCAGGCCGTAAGACCTCAAGTCAGAAGGATTCCCCAGTGAGCGATATAAACCAGGGAGGGACGTCAGTAGTGGATATGCGGTAGACGTAGAAGCTGACCGTTGGTGAGGGCAGCTCCAAGGACATTGTAGATGGGGCTCATCTTGTTCCTCTGAGGCCTGGCTTGCCCCGTTTTCGTCCATGGAAAACCGGTTAAGCAACTTTAGAATGACATGGCTTTGGCTGGCTACGAATTTACCCGAGCCTCACTGACGGTTAGGATATGAGTGAGATCATTCGTGAATTCGCGAGCCCACCTGGTGATCGATTGGCGGGTGTATCGGCCATACCATCTTGGATTATATTTATCGAAAGGGGGCGGACGTGGTTATTGAATTGAGTTATTGGCCGTCCATGATGTATGCCATGAGCGATGCCGGTATACATTCTAGAGCTGCAATCCCGATGCAAGCTGTTAGTCCCCGTTCAGTCGTTCGCGGCAGTATCGGAATCCTGTATCTACCGACCGGATCACACTTGCTTGTAGATGGGAGAGACAGGCGGCTCCACCGACATCTGGTTGCAAGCTGACGTCGGACGGAGGGAAGAACATCCAGTTCTGACGCGATCAAACCGAAAACCAAAACCCTTAAGCATCACCGATCTAGTGGCAAGAATACCTGTATACACCCGGCCGATCGTGACCCATAGCATAGCGTCATTCTCGTATACGGCACGCTGTTAGGTAGTCTGGCCGAGAATCATTGTCCCGATTGGCATAGACCGACCGTGTGAGACTTCTCTTCTCTCTCACCTTTGCAAGTGACCGAGAGATGATGGATATCCAATTGAAGTTATCGGGAGGAAATATAAGAGGCAACCCGAAGAACTGGGGTTTACTCAAGGATCCCGATCCATAAGACACACTGTCTCGGACGGAAATTTCACGACTGATGAAGGACCTGCCGACCAAAACCAACATTCACTCTCCGAACCAGTGAAGAGAAACAGCCCGGATAAAACGACGGATAAAACCGTCTTTTCTCCAGCCGAGGTCGGCTAAAACCGCATCGGGGGCCAGGAGCGATGTCCGCGCGACAAGGAATAAACCGACTGGATCGTCATGTTCAAATGGGCTCCACTCGGGAAGCGGACGGAGCCTGCTTCTCCAGTCTCCTGGTCTGCAACCCCGGACCTCCACATTCGTGGTGGGTCGATCACTTCTCGTTTCAGACCCGGGGAGCCCCGCCGTCGCAGTCACCCCGGACTTAGACTGCGAAAATGGTGTCGACCTGGGACAGAGAGGAGGGGAAACGCAAGGGAGAGACCGGGTGGTCTGACACCTGAGTTGGAGACCTATATAAGGCCAGGGAGGTCGCGAGGCTGGTGCCTCGATCATCGATCCACCCCGATCGGAATTTTGCAGCCACCCGCCGTCACGATGTATCGGATCTCGAATATCTACGGTAAGCAATATAGTCCGCAGGAGGTGGCGCAAACCAGCTAATCGGAAGCAATCCAGTTCTGGCGTGCTTCGGCACTATCGGGGGCGCCCTCTTTGGGTTTGATATCAGCTCCATGAGCGCGTGGATTGGGGCTCCTCAGTATCTGGAATATTTCGACAGTCCCGACTCGAATCTACAGGGTGGTGTACGCTTCTCCCTCATTCCATGTCAGAATATCCTCGGTCTAACGGTCGGTAGATTACGGCATCCATGTCGGCCGGTTCCTTCGTCGGTGCCATCGCCGCCGGGTTTATATGTGATTACGTCGGTCGTCGCATGGTGCTCATCATAGCTTGTTTCATATGGATCGTCGGTTCCGTGGTGCAGCTGAGCTCGCAAAACATCACCCACCTGGTCGCAGGTCGCGTGGTGAGCGGTCTATCAGGTATGTAGAGAGGTCGATCCATCCAATATCCCACGTGCATCTGACTCCCCGACCAGTCGGCATTACTTCCTCCCAGGTCTGCGTCTACCTGGCCGAACTCGCCCCCGCACGCATCCGCGGTCGCATCGTCGGTATCCAACAGTGGGCCATCGAATGGGGTATCCTGATCATGTACCTGATCTCTTACGGCTGCACGCAAGGGATGGGCGAGAGCGACCCCGCGGCCTTCCGCATCGCCTGGGGTGTGCAGGCCATTCCGGCAATCATCCTGCTTTGCGCGCTGCCCTTCTTCCCCGAGTCCCCCCGTTGGCTCGCCGGTCAAGAACGCTACGAGGAGAGTCTGGACACGTTGGCCCTGCTGCACGGGAACGGCGATCGCGCGCACCCAGAAGTGCAGGTCGAGTGGGCGGAAGTCCAGGAGGCGGTGCGACTGGCGCGCGAGTCGAAGGATATCTCATTCTTTTCGCTGTTCGGGCCCAAGATCTGGATGCGCACGCTGTGCGGTGTTAGCGTCCAGGTGTGGCAGCAGTTGCTGGGTGGGAATGTCGCTATGTACTACGTGGTGTACATCTTCCAGATGGCCGATATGGTGAGATCTTTGTCACCCCTTCCTGTGGGTTGTTGAATAAGTACTGACTCATGGTTGATGATAGACTGGCAACACGACACTGTACTCCTCCGCCATCCAATACGTTATCTTCCTGGTCACGACAGGCTTCATCCTCCCGCTGATCGACCGCTTGGGCCGTCGCAAGCTGCTGCTCTTTGGCTCGGTCGCCTGCATGGTGCTACACTACGCGATTGCCGGCGTCATGGCGACGTATGGCACTCCCGTGGATGACGTTAACGGCAATGCCAACCTCAAGCTGGTCATCAAAGGCGCGCCGGGCAAGGCAGTCATCTCGCTGTCTTACATCTTCACCGGAATCTACGGTCTGACCTGGGTAAGTCTACCCCACACCTGTGCATTTCACTATTGGAACGACCGCAAAGCATAAAAAGAATGAATAACAAGACTAACAAAACGCAGGCTCCCACCGCATGGGTCTACTGCTCGGAAGTCTTCCCCCTCAAGTATCGAGCCAAAGGCGTGGGTCTCTCCGCCGCCGGCAACTGGATCTTCAACTTCGCGCTGGCGTATTTCGTCGCGCCGGCCTTTACCAACATCCAGTGGAAGACGTACATCATCTTCGGTGTGTTCTGCACTGTGATGACCTTCCACGTGTACTTCCTGTACCCCGAGACGGCGATGAAGACTCTGGAAGAGGTTGATGAGATGTTCGACCAAAATGTGCCGGCGTGGCGGTCGCATGAGATGGGGGATAAGTTTGGCGAGCAGGTCGAGCGCCAGCGACAGGAGACGGAGAAGACGGGGGGGGTGGAGCATACTGAAGTTGTTTAATTTGTTCTTGGGGGGTTGCGCTGTCTAATCAATAATAATAGATGTATTCATATTGGCCAGTCCAGGCAAAAGTGAAAGCCTAGGTAACGACCTTAGGGTTCAGCGTAGCAGGTGACGACAGTAACGACCCATAAGAAGAACTCCAGTATCTTTCGCGCATCGCTCAAGGGGTTTATCCAGTCCATTGACACCATAAGCACAGACATAAATGCAATATAATACAGACCAACACCATCGCTAAGAACAATCCAGAGCAATCAGAAGATTATACGCAAATTCCACCCAACGCAAATCACCCGAGCGGCGAAGAAAGCCATCATGGACGCAAAGTAAAGACCACCACCAAACACGATGACGCCCCAGTAATCACCCCCTGCCCGTTCGATAATCGCCCCGCCGACAGGGATGCTGATGAGCGTGCCGATACTGGCAACGGTGTAGGCCGTGCCGTTGCGCTTGCCGTAGTCGGCCGTGTCGCAGACCTGCGAGACGGACACAGGGGCGAGGCTGAACCCAGCGCCACACCAGTACCCGAAGAAGATAGCGTAGCAGATCAGGGCCTTGAGGTCGTTTCCAGCAGGGAGCCAGAGAGCAAGGGTGAGGGCTGAGCAGATGAGCGAGGTTACGACCAGCGAGTTGAACCGGCCGATGCGGTCGGCGACAAGGCCGGTGATGGAACGACCGGGGATGCCTGACAAACTGATGATGATGGTAAGAAGCCAGGACATCTCACTGTCTAGACCGACGTGGCGCGCGTAGGAGGGGATATAGCTGAAGGGAATCATGAAGGAGAACTCAATCAGGAAGATGGCGAGGACGGTGATAGCGTAGCGGACGTCGCGCAGGGCGCGGAAGTCGACGGACGCGCCGGCTTTCGTGTTCGGCGGAAGTCGCGTGCGCAGTAGGAAGCAGCCGCAGGTGCAGAGAAGGACGGTCAAGAGAGCGTAGATGCGGATCGCCCACTCGAAGCCGATCGTGGGCGCGGCGAATAGGATGATGACGGAAAAGATGGCGCCGCCGAAGCCACCCGCTGTCAGGGCGACGCCGGTGGCGAACGCCCGGCGCTGGTTGAACCAGTGGCCGACGCAGGCAATGACAGGGGTGTAAAGCGTACTGCCGGAGAGGCCACCAAGGATGCTGAAGGACAGGAACATCTGGTAATATTCTGGGAAGGTTAGTTGGTGCAAGGGGGGAGAAGGGAAGTGGGACTGTACCAGTGCTGAAGCTAAAACAGATCAGGCTTACGACCAGTCCAATCGACCCAGGTATTATAGCGATTTGAACGCCATACGTGTCGAAGATTGGTCCTGGAACTGGAGTTAGCTGGCGATCGGACAGGACATCAAAGATAGTACGTACCTGCCTGCGCCCCGGCGGCGAAGACGAAAAACCCATAGGTGCTGAATATCCAGCCGATGCTGGACTCGGAGTATCCGTGCAACTGATGCTCAAAAGTCCACGCCTGCAAGATCCCCAGGCCATTCAGCAATCCCATCGGCGGCAGCAGCATGCACCAGGCTCCGAGAACGACTAGCCAGGCCCGGTAGCCGCCTTCGGGGTAGTCACAGTCATTGCAATCGATAGAACTATTGGGCGAGAGCGGGGCTTCGAGCTTTTCGGCCTTTTTCCCGGGCATTCCAGTCTGCATGGGCGCTTGTATGACGTGATATTGCCAGTGGGAAGGTCGTCAGGGTGTCTGGAAGAACACTAGGAGCAGGCGCTTTACACGAGCCAAAGATTGCTGAAATTGATGTCTTAAGTGGTAGTGCGATCAAGGGATTCACCTCATGACATGATCGTGCCAGAGGGTGTACGCGGCCACCCTCACCCCTAGCACCCTCTCAGGCTGTCCATAGTACATGTCGGAAAAGAAGCAATCTCTTGCCGGTGCATTGAGGGGAATGGGTATGGGAAACCGGGTCTTTGCGCCTTTCACAGAATGCTGGTGGGAGGCACCGCAAGGAGAAGACGCAAGGGATATACATAAGCTCATCACGAAGTCCAGCCACGGCCAAAGGGGGGAATGGATGAGGTGTCCTTCTTGTATTGCCCTGACGATCTATTCACCCAGCCCGTGCTTCGGCAAGAACTTGTTTGCTAGTGTGGGCTGTTGCATGCGGATATTCCACATTCTGATGGAATTGTGGAGTGGGTGGAGGGATATTGAAATATCTTTATGAATGGACAACTACTTTCTATCAATGAGCTCGGAGAATGATATAACGGGGAAATCATATATGTGAATATGTAATCAGTGGTTTCAGATCATATTGGATCCACTGAAAATTCTTGGGATCATCTAGGCTGTCGCCTAAACATCCTTTTTTGGTCAGTATACATTTGTCGGTCTAGATTACTTCCTTCGTCGCGGGTGACATGTTACTCACACGGGATCCTTTCGGGTACAATATCACAAGGACATCCCCGGCCCAGACCACTTCAGAGGTTCATTGCTCGGTTGTCAGACTATTTGGCAAGCTTCTGCGTTGGTAGACATGGGATTCTTTGACTTAGTGAAAAGCACAGATTCTCCTCGACACGACACGCGGCCTAGTCGGCATCCACCACCTGGAATGTCCCAAGCATTCATTATCGGCGTATATCACGGTAGGGCTGGGTCACGACGGCCTCATGACATAACTCATGTCAACGGCGGAAACTGACTAGTATCAAAAGATCAACCTGTGCCTGGTCAATAGTAGTCAAGTGTACAGACACCATGAATAGTGGGATATACTGGAGGTCGGCACTATTCACATACCCACATTCCAGCAGATGACGTATTACTCGGCATTCTCAATGATATCACATACTCGAGAAAGGACATGTAGTCATTTAGCCCGTGGAGCCATGTTCTCTCTTATCTAGGTCTATACCTATATTCGGATTCCTAGATTGTGTGATTGTTTTTCATGCGGAGATGTTTCCTTGTGTATATTTTGGTCAGAGGCGGTCGATGGAAAGGGGGAAACGACATAGGCACAACCAAATAGACTTAACTCCATTATAATCATTGGACGATTATCACACAGCCACCGTATAGTGAATGGTAGGTTCATCAGTAGACTCTAGATCGATGAGCATGGGCCACACAAGATCATTCGTTGCTGTCTCTGCCTTAGGCCACAGCACATGACCGGGATGCCCTAACCGGGACCATCTCAACTTCACCTATCTACTCCATCAAGGGCATCAAACTCCTGGCATTGTTCATGTGGAGGCTATACACCAGGGCACACTCATTGGTCCCTTCTATATTCAAGTCGCAATCAAGCCTAGACTGTCTCCAATCCCTCCCGTCCGATCTGCCAACTGCCAGGATCATGCCCCCCCTAAATCCCTGCATGCAGCTAGCCAATCACCACCCCACTCCGGCATCAGATCGGGCCAAAACCACCAAATCAGCCAGAACCCACACCTAGAACGAGAATAGATCTGTCTGACATCAGCTAGAACAGTCCACCGCCTTCCACCCCTCCATGCCCGACACTCACAAAACCGCCTCCAGTAACACACCACTACCAACGGACAACAACCCACACCGAACCACCCACCATGCCCCTCCCCCGCATCGCCTGCTTCCACGGCGGCGGCTCCAACTCCCAAATCTACGAGATGCAATGCTGCCAGCTTGCCGAGCTCCTCAAGCACGATTTTCAGCTCGTCTACTTCGACGGCCCGTTCGACCGCCCCGCGGGGCCGGGCGTCCTCCCCGCCTTCCGTGACTACGGGCCCTACCACTCGTGGTTCAAGACAGATACGTCATCTATCCTGGGCAGTCTCTGCGGCAGCGAACGGTCCGACGGTAGCGGTTTCGACGAACAAAACACAGACGGGGTGGAGCGCGTGTTGACTCTGATGGCGAACGACAAGACCGGGGCCGGCGGGCCGTGGGTGGGCGCCATAGGATTCAGCCAGGGCAGTCGCGTGGTGGGGGGATTGTTACTCGCACAGCAGCAGCGGCAACAGCAACAAGAAAAGCAACAAGAAAAGCAACAAGAAAGCAGCAGGACAAACATCAGGCTCCAGTTCGGGGTGCTATGCATGGGATCCGGGGCACCGATGGAGTCGAAAGGCGTCAAGAGCAGCGAGCTGGTGCGGATGCCGACGCTGCATGTGCACGGACTAAAGGACATGTTCCTTCCGCTGGGACGGCACCAATTCAGCACGTATTACGACACGGAGCGGGCTCAGTTATACGAAGTGGACTATCATCATGCGATGCCTTGGGTGAAGCACGAGGCGCAGGAGTTGGCGGCGTTGATGCGGAAGTTATACCGTGAGACAAAGGATGCATGATGTGCGGGATAACTGCGGGTTTATGGGGTTTGTATGGTGGATCTGTTGGAGGGGAACCGATGTTCCTAACGAGCGAATCGAACGCGACCTGATGGCCCTCTGTGCAATGGGACGTGGACGAAAAATTCCGTGTCGACGCGAAACATATCGCGCACTGATTAGCAGATAGAGCATGGATATAGACTTTGAATTGTACCCTGGCGATGTGACCATACACGCGCACTGAAAGTTCCTATGCTCCAACTCGTTGCGGCCAACCCCCGTCCACAATGGTGTAGTCTAGCACGGGTCAGCGACAGCCTCGACAGCGGGTTCGCCTCGTCTTCTGCACTGACCATCCCCGACGTTGGTTCCTTTCTTGAAGGCTTCGCCGATCTTCTGACAAGCATCGTTGGCGGCCGGGGTGGGCGCGGGCGCTGCCAAAGGGCGCCCGCGAGGGTACGTAGTAATGGCAGTTTTAGGACCATGGTAGGAAAATGAAGGAAACACAGTGAAACAAGATTGACTCAGTTGGAGAAAATTCGTGCGATCGTCCCAGCCCTGTTGGAAACGAAAGACAAGACAGAAAGGATGGAATGGCTACGGTTGCGACCAGGGGTGAACATGACAGCGAGGCCCGCCTGTTTACTTCCAAACGCAGTATGCACGATGCTCGGAGGACCGGAGCGACAGGACATGCTCAATGTCTGTCTGCCGGTGACAGGAAATTCTGGAGGAAAACCAGAACTCCATGCCTCTCTCATGGCCCTGTACTGCTGGTTCGGGTGAAGGAATGGCAGCCCGGCGATCCTGCCGTTTCCCTAACCCTACACGAATTCCCCTGGCTCATCGACGGCAAATGATGGTTTGGTTAAGAGCTCACGGTCACTGTGGATCGGGACCTACTGTTTCCCCGACTTCACTCGTGGATGGCGTCAACCCGGCTGAGGCTGGGATCACCAGTGGGAGATTGAAACCCTCCTATACCAGTTGACGTTGGCAGAGTATGGCTTGCTCAGCGGCGGATATAATTACCCGTTTCGCGCCGCAGTAATAATCGCTGCATGGTTTAAGCCATAGCGTTGACATAGAACAGCTCACTTTGCGCCTCTGTGGGGAAGCATAACCAACGTAGATCTGACAGTGGCTTTGTTAATTCCTCTCATCTTCATCCATTACAGTTGATGGCAACCACTGGAAACTGCATTAACTAACAATTGCTATGTGATCCGCCTTCTCGGCCTTGAAATAGCATGGATGA
This sequence comes from Aspergillus campestris IBT 28561, assembly GCF_002847485.1. Lineage (NCBI taxonomy): Eukaryota > Fungi > Ascomycota > Eurotiomycetes > Eurotiales > Aspergillaceae > Aspergillus > Aspergillus campestris. The sequence continues at coordinate 100,942 of NW_020194349.1, forward strand.
CTTTATGCCTCTTCTAGGGACATAGTAGGTGACAGGCAAGAATTCCAACGATTGAAGTGGCCTGGATATTTGAGATCCCCTTTCCAGGTGTCACTCATGTGGTGGATGCGATCAGTCTATTGTCACTGATAGGTTGTGTTGGCGCTGTACTCTTTCCAAGCGCCCTAGGTATCTAGACACATGACAATCGGTTTTTCATTGGGTTTGGGACAATATTGAAATTACAGGATAAGCGCCAGGATGTCTTAGCCACTGCAGCCTTCCACGGCGTGACCACTACGGTCCTATAAAGTCGAAATCATTCAAGACATACTTGAAGTTCTTTGGAAGGTTGATTTACATCATATCACAACTTTCGTAATCTTCGTTCTACCTATCCATACCCCATAACGACAGTGACTCTGTCATGGCCCTACATCAACCCCAAAGCCGCGATGCCTTCAACATCGCCGTATTCTGCTCTCTCCCCTTGGAAGGAAACGCAGTCGAGTCCGTATTTGACGAGGTCTACGACGACATCGGAGACATCTATGGCAAATCCTCCTTCGACGAAAACGCATACTTCCTGGGTCGAATCGGTCACCATAACGTCGTGCTCGTCTATATGTCCCACGCGGCACGATTATCAGCCACCCGGTCGGCACTTCATCTTCAATCAAGCTTCCCCAATGTTTCACTAGCACTGGCAGTCGGGATCTGCGGCGGCGCACCGAAGACCCCCGACGGGCGACATATTTTTCTTGGGGATGTGGTGGTTAGCCATTCGATCTTTCCATATGACATAGGGCCACTATACGGGGATGAATTCGACCTCGCTGATCAGCCACATGAACCCATGCTGCTGCTATCACCGGAGCCCCAAGCACTCCTGGCAAAGGTCCAGACTGTACCACACTCTCATCAGGTGAGGTCCCGACATACACAGCATCTGGCTGCCGCATTGTCCGCTGCGGGTATGGAGGACAGCGCCTACCCTGGTGCCAAAAACGATGTGCTGCGTACGGTTTGCACAAATTTTGAACTGCCAGATATTGAGGACAGTGAGGATGGCCCCGATAGCACGATAGACCCAGACACACGGCACACAATATCTGGTAGGATCCGACAGCGATCTGGCCTGATGAAGAGCCCCGGTGAGAACCCCGACCCAGCCATGCACATCGGACTCATAGCGTCCGGGGACTCACTCGTCAGATCTTCCGCGGATCGAGACCGATTCGGGGAGGACTATGGGGTGATCGGTTTCGATATGGAAGCAGCGGGACTGGGGGAGGTGCTCCCGTGTCTCGTCATCAAAGGCGTGGCCGATTATGCGGACAGCGACAAGGATAGAAAGTGGCAAGCTTATGCTGCAGCGAGCGCTGCAGCCGGGATGAAGGCCCTCCTGGAGCATTATTCTCATGACGATTCATCGTCCCCCAGTGAGTTCACAGCCATTGTCCTGGAAGAGAAACCTCTGCCCCCCAGAACACCGACTCTGTGCACCGGTGTCCATATTGGCCAGTCCACGGTGCATTCTCACAACATCCAGGTTTAGCAGGTGTTGAGATATCAGACATAACAAGCCCGACCAAAGTGACGATTCGATATTTTGGCGCAGTGGCCGAGGGAAGGGAACGCATCAAAGTGGGTCCGTTACCCCATGTGGAAGCCAGGGTTGTACCCATGTCTTGGGGGGTTATTCATTTACTTCGTTCTCATATCATGGAGTTTCGTAGCAGCAGGTGTCGGCTACTAGTTAAGGATGAGTGTACTGACATTGTTCATCACTCGCACTCATTATCACTGGAATGATGCAATGTTTGTTATCATACTTGGGAACTCTTATAGTAGTGTTATATATATTCTCTCGGGCCCAAGGACGGTATTTCTCACAATCATTCATCAACCACATCATTCTACGAAAACATGCCCATTGACTACCAGCACCTCTTCCAACATCTACAAGCCCCTACCAACACCCATCTCCATACTATAACCTGTGGGACACGATGGACAGTACTTCGGAAACACGGGTGAGCCACTCACTAAACCCCATCAGGAGAGGGTATGGGGACGCCACCAAGCCTGGTGGATCTAGCATATCTATCCAATCGCGTTCACGCCTTCCTTTCTATTCTTCACACACCTCCCCACACCTCCACGGTCCATTCAGTAGATATCCTGGACGCACCATGGAGTTTATGAACCTACCTCTCGAGATCATCAGCTACATTGCCTCGTGTTTGACGTTTGACCATGACATTAGTTCCTTGGCGCGGACCAATCGCCTATTGCACGATCTACTCGATCGCGATCTCTACAAACACAACATCCGCCATTCTGATTCAGCGGCCCTGGAATGGGCCTGCGTTCACGGAAAGGAACCACTCGCTCGCAGGATGCTTGAGCTGGGCGCCCCGCCCGACGCAACCGTGGATGAACCCTGGAAGCCTCTAGCTATGGCCGCCATGCACGGGCACGAGTCGATTGTCCGGTTGTTCCTCGAAAAGGGCGTAGACCCCAACCCGACCGACGAGTGGCAGAATCCAGAGTTTTTCGATGAGGATGACGAAGACGACAGCCAGTTTAAATGCCCCCTCACCTTGGCAGCCGAACACGGCCACGTGTCGGTCGTGCGGGCATTGCTGGACCACGGCGTCAATCCCGCACCTCGCCCGAGCCGGCGCAAGCGGTCGCCGCTAGAGATGGCGGTGATGGGGGGTCATATCCCCGTGGCGAGGTTGTTAGTGGACCGTGCCGTGCAGGGGGGAGGTGAAAAGCCATTTACTCAGCTCGCGGTAGCGCTAGCGGTGATATACGAGCAGGTCGACATGCTGCGGTACTTGCTGGACATCGAGGCTGACCTGGGGTCGCTGTCGGACCAGTTGGAGTTGGTGGAATTTGTGGTAAACAAGGGCAGGATGGACCTGGTCCAAATGCTGCTGGAGCGCGGGGTGGGCGTGGCGCGTCAGACGCGCATCGACTCGCAGTGGGCGCCGGCGGGCTCGGCGCCGCGAGAAGGCCCGGCCATGGTGGAGCTCGCCGTGAGCCAGCTGGATGTAGACGGAATTGCGAAGAACCAGGGCGATGCTGCGAACTTTCTGCTGCATGTTGGTGCGCAGCACGGACTGGAATGGCTGGTCGAGCGACTCCTACGCAGCGGGTGCGATCCGAACATGAATCTTTTGCCGGTGGCGTGGATACCACAGTCCCGGCCCGGTGAGCTGGCGGAGGCCCTGGCAGCCTGGACGGGGAACAGTCAGATAGTCAGGCTCCTGGTGGAAGCGGGTGCTCGCAAGGACGGTGTATTGAAGAGGGTCATGATTGACGCCATCTGCGGAGGGCACACAGGCGTGGTCGACTTGCTCCTGGACCATGGAATCGATCCGGACACAACGGAGACATGGGGCTTTCCGGTTATCGAATTAGCTATCCAACACGAGGAGACATTCCACCTGCTGGTCGACCGGGGTGTGGCCATCGCGGGTGTACCGCACCTGATGGGGCAGACGATCATGCAAGGAAAGCCCAGCCAGGTGCAGAGACTGCTAGACGGTGGATATCCGCTGGAGGGCTTGCCGAACATGTCGGTGCTCGAACTTGGTGCGCATAACGGTCCGGCGATGCTTCAATTCCTCTTTAGTCGCGGGGTGTGCGCAGATCCAACCAGCACTCGCGACGAGCGGCCCTTTGAATTTGCTGTCCAAGATGGAAGAACCACAGTGGCTCGGGTGTTCTTGGACTGGGGCTTCGACCCTAACTTCCTGACAAGTGGTTGCCGACCCCTGCAGCTTGTATACCTGATCGATGAGGATGATCTCGAGCCCATGTGCGATCTTCTGATCCGCTACGGTGCCGATGTCAACGCGACGACCCCCGACAAAGACAACGAGCCCATACTGTCGTTTTATATCAAGAGCAACGACACCGGAGGAGCTGACGAGGCTATCCGGCTGCTGCTCAAGAAGGGAGCAAACCCCCTGGCGGGTGATCCCATCCGACGCGCTCCCCTGGCTACCGCGGCCCGTCTCGGCCAGTATCACATCGTCGAGCTCCTTCTGAACGCCATCCCCGACGGTGGTTCGTCGTTAGCCCGATTCAAGCAAGTCGTGGACTCCCTGGAATCGAGCCTACTCCGCCCGCACAGACCCAGGATGATGAGGATGATCGAGTGCTACCATCAACGCATGCGCTCCTCAATAACGCCTGGGAATGTCGGACCTATGAAGAGAGAGAGACATTTGTCTACCCAGTCTAGATCTAATCATTGAGCTTCATTCCTCCTGGCCTTGCATACCCTTGGTTCAGCTGGCCCATTGACACCCATTAACCATCGTTCACCGGATCGACAGCGGGCCTTGAGGAGCCAGGTTTCCATTTGTGCGGATGTGGAATCCGTGGGTCGAGTGGGTCACAGTGACGTGTGTTGCCGTGTGTTGCCGGTTGTTCCTCTGCAGACCTTTCACGTAGTATTCTATCAATTGATACCGTTTATCCATTCTATCAATGCTTCTCTATTTATTCTAGCAATGTTTCTATTACTTTATTGTATCAGCCTGTTCATGCCTCAATAATTTTCGAAAATGTTTTCAACAGCGTTCGCATACCACGTACAGGACCAGACCGATGCCAAACAAGGGATGGATGGAGAATGTCCACATTCATCTCATCTGGACGCCAAGAATGGTGATCATCCAGCATTGAAAACAAGGTAAACATGATAAACATGCAAAACAGTAGGGCTCGCCCTACTGCATGCCCTTTATAAGACCTTCGGTCGCATGTCGTCCATCCGAGTTTTCATCTTTCCCATTTTTCTCCCGCAGGTGGCAGGAATTCACCAAAGGATGTCCTGACTGGTGCTGTTGGGGGTTTTGGACACAAATCTGCCAGGAGCTGCCTCCTTGCTGTCCTGGATGGCCATATCCCTCTCTTGTGGGTAATGGCGACACTGCATTGATATAAGCTCGACGATGCTCGAGGGCTACTGTATCAGATCTATCCATTCTACTAACTCATTAGGATCTATCAGCACAGTCCATATACCGGTACGTTTATCCCTCTCCACACTACCCTTGCATATGATGATACCTTTTTTCCATTTTGCCCCTGAACTTTTGTTATGGTGAAATTGAATTTCCTTCAAGACGGGTCTCTGACTGCTCCATTCTTGCTTCGAATCGTTCCTTTAATTCTCATGGATTATGCTAATGCGGATTCGATAGGATACCAAGAGTATTGCCGTGTACGGATGGAACATGACGATTTGATAGAAGTAAACATGCATACGCGTGATGTTGAATTTGGATAAAATAGTCTGGTCGGATCCACAATTGAATGAGAAATACTATGAAGAAGCTGTCCAGCTACACGGCTGTCTCCAGGGTTGTGCCCATTGTTTCACTTTCCCTTAGAGTAGACGGGACAAGAATGTGTCTAATAGTAGACACTCGGTTGGAGTAAAGTAAATTTAGATCTGTGTGAAGCGTGTCGCGAATCTTTCATCTGTGGGTACAAGTACCCACTATGAGGGGGGATCAGTATTCAGGTACAATGGTGATTTGGGTATGTTTCCTTATTATGCTGATACTCTATCGCAGTACTCCTCCCTTCACATAAAAGTAGTAGGGGATAATAGCATCCACTCCCTGTTTATCATTTGGCTATAGTTTGCTGATGCACAGAGAACTCGTAGGGTAGATTTTGATAGAGCAACACTTCCGTAAGACCAACAGTAAGAAAAAAGTAGTGGATCCATCAGCTTTCACTCTTTCAATTATTGTGCGTGTCATGCCTTATGATTGCACATTTGTAGGGAATCGCCCATCAATACTGCTCACTATTGTTGGAACGATCATTCGCTCTGTCACGTTTGAGTAGAACAGCCATCAAAAACAGCCATCTTCATGAGGATTATCATCAACAACTATAAACCCCACGAGTGAGATCTCCGGCCACATGCTTCGAAACCTAGGTTGGGACTACCCCATATGGAGATGTTTTGCAAATCTTGTGGATGCAGCGACTAGTAAGGCTGCTAAGCCTACCAGTAGTGCCTCCACACATCATCCAGGAGCCCAATGGCTCTCTTGTATGATCCGAGACACAGCCTTGCAGTCCACGAGGCTGTGATTGACAATCGGGTAGACATTGGACAGACTAAGGACAATGATCCGGTATATAACCCTCAAGTAACCTCCAAGTGGTATTTCTCCGCATCAGGCTTCGTCGTTTCTCGTCCCTTTCTCGACAATGACCTCGAAAGAGCACAAGATGAACTCCCAACAGACACAGCTGGCCACCGGGGTAGGGGGCAGGCCTGATATCGAGTCGCGTCCGGGCGTACCCCTAGCTTTGCGATACCGAAAACTGACCGTCTATCTCCTCATATTCTATGTGCCCTTGCTGGTGATCCCATGGGTTCTCACCTGCGTCCTGTCAGGGCCTCCCGCCCCCAACGGCAACAGTGGGCAGCGTTACTTCCCCCAATATGGCCTGGCGGCTCACGGGGTGTATTCGTTGCTCAGCTGGGTGGCTGCGATACGGACCCTCAATTCCATTGCCAGTGTCGCCACAATCCCGGTCACTTCGACGCTCCTGGCACAGGCAGCCGTGGTGTACACGCAAAAGCGCAAGGTCCTGCAACGGCTGAGCCTGCGACAACTGTTCGCCCTGGCCGATCGCCGCTGGTCCGATGTGACCGCCGTCCTCGAAGCCGCGCGCACGGCGGGGAGGGGGATTGGGAGCCCGTTCCTGTGGCTGGGCATGGGGTTGATAGCCCTAAGTACGCCTCCACCCTGTCATCCAGGACACCTCTCCCGCTGACACTATTATAGGCGCCGTGCAACATCCCCTGCAGCAGCTCTTGGTGTCATGGGAGTCTATCCCGGTGATGACCTGTCTGGACAACCCCACCGGGGCGTGTGGATCGACAAGACCGGTCGTGGTAGGTTACGATCCTGAACCGGCCGATCTGGCCACTATCCACCAAAACCGGGTGGTGCAGGAACTGATGTCCAGCCTGGCCACATTCAACATGCTTGATCTTGAAACCCGCCTGTGGCCCGACCCGTCGTATCTCGATGACCATCTTGCCGTGATAGCTGACCCCACGTCGCGACAGACGCTGCGATACTGGGCCACGGATGATAAAACCTCAGGGCACGGTGCGACGAACCACACACCCAACTTCTTCGTTACGGCTCTGCAAAATGCGACAGGCACTGGGGTCCTTCGCGAGCATGCCCTGCGTTTCAACTCATCCGCGTGGTGTGACAAGATCCCCCAGGCCCAGTTTCCAGAGCCGTGTCCGGGAAAACGCCCCTTCCATCGGTCGTTGTCTAAGAGCCCATTGCTAGACATTCGAGTGTGCGCCCCGGGGGAGTACGGAGTACACCCCTGGTCATTGAGTCGGAATCGACAGGACATTGGGGAGGACCTCTACCTGGACGTGGTCGATGGACGAAGAAACACCCCGGACCCCGTGGCGAATTTCACACTCCATTGCAGGACGTCAACAACGAGGGGCTATTTCGAGCTTGGAAATTACATGAACTCTCAGATCTACGGACCCCTCTTAGGCGAATGGCCAGATCCGGATACCATGGCCAGGGAGTTCAACGACGAACTAAATCTGCAGACGGGCAAGGGTGTCGGGCCTCCAACGGAAAGGTAGGTTCACTCGATCCACCCATAACATAGTCAAGCGTCTCAACTGATAGTATACCCCAGTGACGAGACACACGGCTACCATCGCTACAGCTTGAACATGTGGAACACCGAGCCCGCCGACCCATATGGCACGTACTCGCTCAACACGTCCGGTCCGCTCATGACGACGGCCATCGCCCTCTTCGGCAACCAGTCCTTCTTTGAAGTGGCAGCCAACGCCTCCGATAAGACCTTCCCACCAGCCGCGCAGCAAATCTGCCAACAGGGCCGCCTTCCCTTCTCCAACCTGGGCATAACGATATTCAATGACTTCCAAAGCAAGTGCGGGTCCTTGATCGCCGGCGTCTTCGGGTCCCCGATCGGCGGGGAACCGGACGAAGTGCTCACCTCCCTCGTGGGGAACTGGGTGTCATCCTTCAACGACACCGCTGCAGCCGAATTGGGCCTAATTGCAGGCATGTACCTTTCCAACCGGGCGATGTTGACCCAGACGGTGACAGGGTCGTCTACCTTTTCCGCTCGCAAGATTCATTTTGGCGCCGGGATGCTGGTGCCCTTGCCGGTGAAGACGCTCGCGGGGACAGCGGTGGTTAGTATCTTCATCTTCCTGCAGCTGGTGGGTCTAGCCTACGTCACGTTCTATATCAACCAGTTACCCACGTGGACTGTCGCGCTGGATGCGGTGGCGATTGCACGGATCGGGGTTGGATTGAGGGACGATGAGCTCCCGCCGTTAGGGAATGGAAACGAGGTGGTAGGAGCAACGTTGAACAAGGTTGATGGGTGGATTGGATTAGATGATGATGCAACTCGGCTGACCCTTGGTGGGCCTGGGGTGATTACTCGGGGACATGCAACTAAGAAGGGTGAAGAAATGATAGCATGACAAGGACGGCGAATATCAATATGTATATATAGGTAGACTGCAACGGAGGCAGTGTCGCTACAGACTATTCGCTATTCAATGGATGAATTGATAGATGGGTCTAAATGTTAAGACTGTGGCTTCCGTGGACTGGGTTCGAGTACATCACATAGTTATTCATTATGTTGAAGGAGAATCTGTTTAATATAAAGCTAAAGTTCTGATAACATAAACCATACAAATAAGAAAATTAAGTAAGAAAACAAGTTAGTACTCATTATAGTAATTCCAAGTATTGCCATGCTCTCTCCGCAAGCTGAAACATTCCCTTGAAACCCATGATATCCCAGAACAAGGCAAGCCAAATAAGAGTTGTTAAACAGGGGATATGAGGATATGGTATTCACCAAGTTGAGGAAAGTGACCAACAAGACTCCAAGCATGGGAGTGACTGATGATAGAACCTTCCCTATCTGCACAAAGACCACCAGTGAATATGGCAGTGTCATCGTTGGTACTTGACTACTACTCCCCCTGTATTTGTATGGACAAGTTAGAGAGCATCCATGCCAGCTGCCGACGGATCCACTACTTCCCCGGTGATTATATGGAGTGCGTTGCCCGTGTAATTCCCACCCAGGGCATTCGGCAAAGTACAATGAGCGCTTTGACTGATACATCAACCGGAGGAAATTCCTGCGATACTGGGATCTGGGCAGCCTTCGAGAACTGTTCCCGAGGCGGTCGGTGTTGAAATACTCATCGCTGTTTTATAATTGTTTGATAACATGCGATGTGTGCAAGATCCCTACCGTCCGGGTTGGCCGTTATAGATTGCTGGTCTCCGTGTGTTCTTTGATGTGACCCGGTACAGCTTCACCACCGCCATGCAAGGTGCCTTGGATGAAATAAGACAATGCAGGATGGTACCAGAGCCATCATAACCGTGATACATAGGTTAGTCCATTGTCTGAGGACTGCGAAGCCAGCTAACATGGTGCATCTAGCTCACATGATGCTTGAAAAGGCGAAGGTTTTGCTGAGATGATACCTGCCGGCGAGGCTCAGTGAAGACCATGATCCCTTCATAGCAATTCTGATTGTACATAGCCTGACAGAGGCAGTCAGTGCTCTGTACGATGAGCTGTGGCATGGTGGATAACGGAGTCTCCCAGCAGTTGCGCCTCAGAGGAGGGTTGGGCAGGGAAATTGCCAGGGATGCCAATCAACTAGGATCCAAATGGAGGAGAGGAGGGAAATTCAATCAACTTGGATAATACGCACGAGGAGATTGAGGATTTGCCCTGGTCAAAGCCGGCTTTGTGCTCCCGCCGGCAATCAAGAACTCCACCATCCACAGCGTGGATATCCCCAAGCAGTTCGGAAGAGGCACTGGCTCGTGTTGACAATCTCGTCTCTGATAATACCGACTTCGACAAAGGAGGGTTCCAGCCATTCTGGTATGAGGGACAGGGCTACACTGGGGAAATGCCAGAAGAGATCCTGGAATACTTTCCACAGTATAAATGGCCGTATAAGATGAGCTGTGATAAGGTGGCGTTAGGGGCCGAACAGTTCCTTTGATCATTCTGCTTTGAACCAGATATACCTTTTCTCTTTTACATTTTCATGCACAGCCCCTAGCACCTGCACTTGCTCGCCTAGTCGTACAAACCCTGTGTACGACACCTAAGCATGACTTGCACCTCTACGTGGTGCTTGGAATTAGTAGCCCAAGGGTGAAGCCAAGCAAGCCATATCTAGTACTTAGTTTAGCTAATAGAACATTTTGTCGGATTTGCTTCAACGTCAAGGCATACCATGGCTGGACATACCTTATTGCTTTGACTACGTGAATGACGAGATACACTACCCAATAGCGCATTGATTGCCAGATATGGATATAATGAGAATTGACATCTATCATCGATTGTATAGGTATATACTGCCAGTCCAAGGTATCATGCAACATGACCACATTTCCAACTGTACAAGTGACTCGTGAGAGCATAAAATGTAGTGAACAAACGAAAAAAACACCAACTCCAGAGCTTCCCAGACAGAAAGTAAACAAGTAAAAAAGATTTTAGGCGTTCTCCGCATGGTAGGATTTCGACTCCTTCCGGGCATAGGCACTGTCCTCATGACGACGGCCAGTGTGCATCGGGGGAATCTCGAACTTCTCGCTCTTCCACGGGACGACCTTGTTGACGTACATCCAGTCGAGCTCCTCGAGGGTACGGCCGCGACCTTCGATGACGAAGAAATAGACGACAAAGATGGCGACAAACAGACAGCCGGCAAAGACATACCCGTAGGCGAAGTCGATCTCGTTGGTGATGAACGGGGTGAAGAACCCGATCAGGAAGTTCCAGAGCCAGTTGGAGGCGGTGGCCAGGGCCATACCCTTGGCACGGTACTTGGAGGGGAAGAGCTCCGCGGCAATAGCCCAAATCATGGGGCCCCTAGGTGATGTTAGCGTGTGCGCAAAGAGGGCATAAGATGGGATAATGCTTACCAAGTCATGGCATACGCCGTGATGAAGAGACAGGCGAGGACGATCATGCCCTTACCCGTGTTGGGGGTGTTCGAGGGGTTCTCGACATCGAGGACGAAGTGTCCGATGGAGGAAAAGATCATGAAGAAGAGGAACATGCAGGCACCGCCGACGATGAGCGACTTGCGACGGCCGAAGTTCTCGACGACGTACAGACCACCGAAGGTAGTGCCGAAGTTGATGGCGCCCAAGATGACCTGGGTGATGAAGCTGTTGGAGATACCGGCGCCCTGGAAGATGGTGGTGCCGTAGTAGAAGAAGTAGTTGGCGCCGGTCAGCTGTTGCAGCGACTGCAGGACCATGCCCAGGAGGACGCGGTAGAGCATGCGCGGGGCGGTGATGAACTCGTGCCACTTCTGGGCCTGCGACTCGGCGTCAAGCTGCTGCTGGATCTCCTGCAGCTCCTGCAGGATGATGCGATGGTTGGGAGGCACGCCGTACAGCTTGGACATGGTGGCCTGGGCGCTCTCGACCTTGCCGTGGCGGAACTCGAAACGCGGGGACTCGGGGAAGAAGATCATGCCTCCGCCGAGGACGAGGGCGAAGAGGAAGGTCAGGCCCAGCGTAATACGCCATTGCGCGGTGCCCTCAAGGGTCTCAGTACCCAGGTTGATGCAGTAGGACAGGAAGATGCCGAGCGTGACGAAGAGCTGGTAGCAGGAGATCATGGCACCACGGATCTGACGCGGCGCGCTCTCACCCTGGTACATGGGCACCAGCAGCGAGCAGCCACCGACTCCCAAACCGGTGACCCAACGGCCGACGACCATCTGGTACCACTTGCCGGCGGGGGAGGCGATCTGGACGATGAGGCCGACATTCAGGATGAGACACCAGATGGTGATAGACCACTTCCGGCCAAGTCGGTCGGCCAGGGGGGCGCCGAGGAGGGCACCGATTAGCGTACCCACAGACAGCAGCGAGACGATCAAGCCGGAGCGCACGTTGCTGAAGACGTAGCTGCCATCGGCGCCGAGCTCACCGTAGCGTTCCAAGTAGTTGGACATCTCCTGGAACCCGGAGATCTGACCGGTATCATAACCGAACAGCAGACCACCCATAGACACGAAGGTGCCCATGACGAACGACCGCAAGGTCATGAATGGCACGGGGGTATCCACACCCTCTTCGGACTTTTGGGCCACCACGGACTCCTGACTGGACATCGGCAGCGGCTGGGGAGCCACCGCGGGGGTGATGCTCTCCCCATGTGTAGTTTCTTCCATGCCCATGGTGTATTCAATGGTTCGAGATCAAAGTGGAAGAGAGTTGAAAAGGGGGGGAGCGGGAAAAGGATCAATTAAATGGATGCAGGTCCCTATGTCATATAAATAGAGGGTGTCCGTTGACGATGAACGAAAACGGTTGCAACAGAATAGAAAACACAACTCAACCACACCAAGCGCTGAAAAAAGGAAACCGTTGATTTCCGGGGGCGATAGAACTCCTTTTATGTTGTTGGCCACCGGGGAGATTAGAATAATATGGTTCAGGCAATATTCATCTTACATATGTATTTTAAAAAAAAAAAAGTATTTACGGGGGTAGAAAAAAAAAAAGAAAAAGTGGTTCTCCCCCAACCAAGGCCTTCAATCAGGAACAATAGGGAGGCATGATGTGGAGATGGCCGGGCAAGATTATCTCCGTTTCAAGTACTGGAGAAGTCTACTCCGAATTGTATCTGTGGAGGCCAACCGGACGGCCGGCTGTCCGTTGGCCAAGGGGGAAAGAGGCAAAACTTCGGGTTCCACGGGCTGATCGGGGAGATTTCTGGTTCGTCCAGGTCGGGTGCAGACTCGTGCCTAGTACTCGGCCTAAATCATACTACGGGCGTCCAGGTTCCCGGGGAGGCAATGATCAGGGATCAGTCTGCGACCTATTGATGGAACCGGGGGGAATGGTCAGAGACAGGGACGTTCCGTGGTTCTGTCCAAGAGGGAAAGTATCAGACTGATCAACTTGCGTTTGAGTTGAACCATGCAACATGGTCAGTGTTGGGCAGGATCCAAACGATCCGGCCGGGAAGTAGTATCCTCGGCCGGCCTCCCAGTCGTCTATGCCGCCACGGTGTTCGGCATGCCTTACGGGCACGAAGCCGTCTCGGCAAGGATGGTTGCAATGGTATGCGGCGAGAACCAACCGAACGCAAAAAAAAATAAATGAACAGAATATAGTAAAAAAAATATCACATCCCTCGTTGACCACTTACTGATCCTTTTGGACTCGGCCATTCCGGACTAATGAATTTGATGCTTGGTTGGGCTGGTCTGGAGGGCAGATCGCCACGTCTGGTTGGCTGCCATCACGGGACTAGGGTGGCCCTAACTGGGTCTGGTTCTCCCCTCTGCCTATCACAGTCCCGGCTCTCTCTCCTCGCATCCACTCTCTCCCACTTTTTGCCGTCTAGTCGGAAGGGGTCGGGAGTGTGAGCAGCAAGGCGAGCGGTTTTTTTTTTACTACTGACGGGTTCTGTTCTGGAGGTGTCCCCGAACCTGGAGAAATTGAGGGGATATTGTCGCCCTTTTCCCATCAAGTTCACCGGTGAGCAGGGAAGAGCGTTCATGGCTCCTCTACATCGGGGCAAACGAGGGGAAATGCGGAGGACGACGTCAGAGGTATAGATATGTCTCATTGTCGACATCATAGATTTCGAAAAACTACTAGGAGGTGGTTAGTGTTGACGGTGATGCTGTAACCAGCAGTCCTGCGACCGTCCCTGAAGACGGTAGATTTTCAATATAGGGATTGTTGCGCATGCGGCTATGTGGTCAATTCTTTCCTCTGCCCTCCTAGCCCCTGCAATGCCGACCGAGAGAATTGAACCCCCGGGACCGACTCCCTGGACCAAAGAACGCCGAGCATCCCGACCGAGCCGAGTTCGCGTCGGTGGCGTTGGGAAGGCCTCGCTCTCCTGGTCGACTCTTGGAAACCGCCCACTAGCCAGTGAACCACACGTCGTGGATGTCTTAGCGCCTCGTCTCCATGTCTTTTCTGAGAAGGCGATCGTCATCGCTCTATATCCTTGTTTCTCCGTAGTCTGTACTCTGTACAACATGCCCCAATGCACGGTTGCGCTCGACAGAGCAATGATACTACTACGTAGTACAGCATCCGAGCGGAATACATCCACTTTTCTTTTAGAAAGGGAACCATGTAAATCGATCACTCCAGAGTAAGTCCCAGGGGATGAGGATCGGTCTGTTGCCGAATTCGTTGTTGCTGTCTCGGGTCGGCATGTTCACTGGAATCCGGCAAAACACATATCCCGCTGTGGATCACGTGCTCGGCTACCAACCGTGCCCAATGGGGAAGGAGGCGGTCATGTGATCGCTTGCCTGCCGACGCTGTCAACAGCGGTTTGGTCACGACATGGAGGATTTTGGATCAGAGGGTGATGGCTTTAGAGTAATGTTTGACTGATATCCACAATCAGCCTTGAATGTCATTGTTACATGGTAGTGGTTGATATGGATTTGTGTTGGGGGGTGAAATATATATTAGCGGATACATCCTCCAAGATCATAGGTGAAGGATTGTTATACCCAACATATCATTTGATTGATGCAATTGTTTGTAAAATATATGTGAGGTTTATAGAAAGAGTCAAAATTTAACTAGATATCGAATGGTAGAAAACTGCTGTATAGCCATGATCGACTAACATGGAGGGCCTAATTAGAGTCACTACCGCTTATGGGACTTGACAGGGATCTTTTGGAACAACTCTATAGATAACCTCACTCGATTTGAGTATATAGTACAGATATCTTACCAGTTTAATATAATGGAGACATCAGGGAACAGGTCAGTAGATATAGAAGCAAGCAGATGCAAGTCTAGCTAGACACTAGACGCAAACACGCGAGGCAAAGCCATCTCTATCAATTTGCATCTCTAGCAGAAACCACCGTGTGTGGAGGTACCTCGCCTCTTATCCACTGTAGCGTATCTTCCAGCCATCGGCAATCCAGACGCCGAGAATATGTAGATCCCCTCGAGCCATTTTCTCAGCGATCTTCCCACTACCCTCAACGAGATATGTGTTCAAGATGATCGTCTCATCGGAATGCCTTGACCCTGGTCTCCCAACTCCGGGACTCGATTCCAGCCGTCAATGCTGGGATAGACCATGTCGACAGTGACTCTTGCTTTCCCTTCCTATACTTGGTATCAGCAGTGTTATTATACTGCGGGATAATACAGACCGTCTGCAGTGGGATGCTAAATGCCGGGATGACCAGTATGAGCATAAGGATGGGTCTCATGATGGAAGTCTCTGTTGAATATGATATCGGCGACCTTGCCATCGGGGATCAGGACGGTTTCTATATGTGCCGCTATGTGGAGGGAGAGAGGGGTTCTGCTGGAGGTGCATCCCTTGCTGCACTGCACCTTACATCCACTGGGGTTACTGAGTAACAATTCTGTTGAAGTAGTGGCGGGCAATCGGTTTAAACGAACAGGTGACCTCAGCGTTTGAAGTGACTTCCCCACACATTTGACCATCTGTATTTTCACGTTTCTTGCAACCTTTTGGCAACCTTATTCATAGCTTTAGACTTCAACATCGTCATCCTCGGACTGTTTCCTCGGCCGTTCCACAACAATGGAATATGTCCTGATGGTCCTGAGACGAGCAAGAGTAGATGTTGTTCTTGGAGTTGATAGTGAGGTGATGGATGAATAAGCCATTTGCACCAAGACGGTAAAGTATGTTGGTTTGATAAATATTGATCTTGCTTTATACTCGACATATATCAATAGTTTCCTCAACAAGTACATACGGCCATAGGGTATGGGGTTAGTAGTATTGCACACATAGGGTGGAACACCAATAGATCATGATATCACTAAATAAAAGGAAGGATGCAAAAAAAAGAATACGGAATGATATTATACTGAGGGAAACCTCACTGCAGGCTAGCTAATTGAAACCACGCTAGCTATCATCACGTTCATGTTGATGTCTTTGATTGGTTTTTTCCTGTTATACTTTGTCATAGATTGATGGATACATTGGCTATGCTTCTTGGTCTATATGGCCAAGTATTCCTTTTTATCTATTTCGAAGCACATGGAGTCTCATACTAATATATTGGAATCAAAATTGCTCATACCTCCGTATTCATGTTATGGTACAGGAAAAACCGACAGGCAAAAAGCCTATATCAAGGCAGAAACAACACGAACTCATGCACCAAGCTGTTTACAGCACTTAGTACACTACAACAGCATTAGTATACATAAGCTTATATGTGAGTTGTGGATTGAAGGGAAATATTATAGGAGAAACAATAAAGCAACAAAGAACTTACTTCGCCTTTCTTCTGGTACTATAGAGCAATCAGTCAACCTGTTTACAGCACTTAGTACACTACAACAGCATTAGTATACATAAACTTGCATGTGAGTTGTTGATTGAAGGGAAACATCATAGGGGAAACAATAAAGTAACAAAGAACTTACTTCGCCTTTCTTCAGGTACTATAGAGCAATCAGTCATAAGAAAATAACACTCGTATATATATTTACGATATTGGACTTACAGTTAGTGGAGGACAGATATTAGGCCAAGCAGGCCAGCAGCCAGGCATACAACCCTCGATATAAGATTGTGCAGTCTGTGTGTTTTCGTCTCTGGCGACTGGAGGTGCTGCGTAGCCCTGAGAGATCAGAACCATAGTGGTGAAAGCAACAAGAAATCTCATGATGGAAGATGGGGGAGAGAATTGAGATTGGAAAAGCCTTAGTAATCACTGATGGATAAACAGAACAAGGATAGTGAATAGAGATAACCAAAATCTCAAGTAGAGGATAAAGCTAGCTATTTATATTAGTTTGAGATTTCTTTTCAGACGGAGTTACTCATAAAGATACTCCTTCTATCATTCCTATACTTATTGTACTAGCCCTTTGTCATTCTGGTATGCTGGAAAACATTTCCCCGTGTGCTGATTGCCTGTATATCAATTGGTACACGGGTTGGAGCATTATAGAATACGTAATATCATCCTGTCAAGGCACTGGTTATCAATTATGCCCGTGGCTTGTTTCTATTTAAACTGTATATTACCATGAATCCTCCACCCTCTAAATCCATAATACTCAATACCACTAAGTGTTCAACTACTCTGGTGAAAGATAGACTGAACCGCTCTCCGAACTCAAGCCACGGGTGAAAATATCATCATGATCTGTTCAATTGCGCCTAAGAAAGGCAGAAAAAGGCAAAAAGGGATAGAATCAACAAACCGAGAGTTGCCTGCCGCATCCACATATTTTCAAAAAAAAAAAAAAAAAAAAAGTGCTCATACAGAAGAAAAGCCTGGACTGGCTGCCGAACACGCACTTGTAGCTAAAGGTTGAACATATATTGTGTTCTATCTTTACTATTCCTACGACGTACGGTGTAAATATGTTCAAATAAGGACACAGGAAAGAATGACAAGAATCTAGAATTGAACGCTACCTATGAGATAGCTTGTTAAATGACTAGATGTATCGTATCAAAGCCCTGCAGCACAAGTATACAGTGGAGCTTGTTCTCATCGTACTAGCATGCCCAGTCGCTACGATCCCTATTACTAGTTCATTGTTCGTTGATGCAGAACAACATACTCTTTCAAATATCTCAACGGGGTAATCCAACCACACCTCAATACAAACAAAGGGATTGTTTGTTAGCCACAGACCCTTCATCCCACCTATTTCCGCGGAGAGGGAGGACAGCGTAATCATCTAATGGTATTCCTATTTGTCCAATTGCGTGGCCCCTTTGAGCTGATTGAGGTCCGCGCTGGCCGAGTCGGACATTCCCGGATCAAATATGGACAGTGATTCCAGACAGCATTCTTATGAGTCCAGGCCTCGAGGGGACGAATGCAACTCGGCGCTAGAAGTCCAGGTCAGTCAGGGGGGGCAAGGCAAGCCGTCGCTACGGACCGTGGATGTTGTGTGCAGATCTCTATTCATATAAGGGCCTATGAGGATGTATCAATAAAGGGTTGATTTGTTGCACTCGGGGAAATTCGAGTGAAAGCTGGCCCAGCAGCCCCCAATTTGTCCAGAGTCTGGGGGATCGCAGGATACATGTTTTATGTACTCCAAAAGTCATGAATCTGGAACCTGTGGACTCTTTAATCTACTGGTCACTTCGTCATGCAATTATATGATTATATAGATAATTATGTACGCACTTATACGAACCTAGTTGGTTATTACTATTTTGACATACGGAGTAAGCTTCTTGCACTTCTATCAGAATCCAATAATGTAAACAGTGTCACTTTTTGGGGTCGGCTTGACTATCATCATATCATACCCACAGAAAAATATATATGTCCTAAGCATATATAAGAACACCCGTAATAGGGTTACGTTTTGCTACGGACTCTCTATGATAACGCTTCCTTCCTTGATGAGGATTGTAGTACGCCTGCTTCCCATAGACAACAACATAAATACGTACCAGCAAGCCGAGAACAGCCAATGAGCCAGCAAAATATTCCCCAGACTTTCCGAGTGGCCCGTTTTCCGATGCATAAGCCAACAGACGTTTTTCTCCAGCCGTTGAAAAATGAAAATTTGGTTCACTGCTTTCACCGGTTCTCACGTATGTCCTCCGCAAATCTCATGCGCGATTGTCTTTATACCGAATATCTCTTTACAAAGGGAGGGACCTCTCCATGAAGACATCGAAATCAGTCGGTCTTAGGGGAACCACGGATAGCACATGTTGCTGCTCAGGAACATGTCCCAAAAGTCGCCAGTCGACCCGAAGACCAGGCAGTCGGACAGCCGTCAGACAATAGCAGTTTAAATCTGGTTGTTATTGACGTGGTAGACATGAGATGGGTCGGGAGCGTGTTCATTGTGCTCAATTGAAGGGCACGGCTGCGCACAGGTTGTGGAGAGTCACATAGAGGCCCCGATGTGGTATGAAGGCCAGTGTCGATTTCATGGCAGTCGGGTTTAATCACGCCGATAAAGTCCATAATGTTATGTCTAAGACGACTGGCGGCAAGGGGGAATTCGGAGCTTCGCCTGACGTTGGCAATTAGACCATCAACGCGAGAGTTTATGGGTGGATGGCCTGCGTCGATAGTGTGGAACAACGCCAAAGCGACACTTCATATTCCCACTAGGCAGGTTAGGGGGTGGATGCGTTATATGATCTCAGCCACTGCCCTCCAACATGAAATGTCGTTTTGGTCGGACTTGATATGACTGATATCCCAAGATATCATATGCATGGTCTATCCGGTCCCCTGTGTACGACCTGCAGGCGCTATTCTTCACAAATTGGCCTATCTGGCAAGCCACAGTTGGCGTTCATATACTCGTCTGTGGTTGCGTGTCATATTTTATGCAAGACTTTCATACATAGCGGCCTAAATTAGCCAATAAACGCAATCTAGCATGGCATACGCACATGTTAGCCGGTGGTGTTAGATTTATGCTATTGACCAAGACCTGGCGAGCTTCCAAACCCGTAGAATCAGCAATCATTGTCTTGTATTAAAAGCGTTATTGGGTTTCCAAGACGAGACAGGAATGCGTTTGAGAAGGAATGTGGGTAAGTCGCAGCTCCCACGGCGTGCGCGGTGTCAACATCGATGAATTGAACCGAGTTGATGACAAGATGATGAAGACGACAAGAGATTAAGAGATGTCAATGAAGTAGTTCCAGATACGTACTGAGCTGCAACTAAATCAATCTGTCACCAAACGGATGATCGCGTAGACGACCTTTCGATTCATCCCTTTTGCCCGACGCGTGCCCAGGAATGTGATCTTTATCATTGATACTTTTCTGTACCAGATAGCTCAACCCCTCCAGGCTATTTGTTCGAATGTGTTCGGGTGTCTGACTTGTCATAAAAGGCGGACTGGTGTCTTTGCCCATTGCTTTTTCGAGGACCGTACCTTGCATAGTTATTGAGGTATGGGGCCCGGATGGAGTGGCATGCTACCCACGGAGCCCAACGCTTCCAAAGGAATTGATGATCGCGCACAGGTTTGAAGCAAGGGGAATCCAGAATACAGGACTTGACTTGCCACAGCGAAGCTCAACTTTGTACCGGAGATCTGTGGAGTGGAATGGCAGACTCCCCAGACCCACTAGACAATGCAAGTCGGATGCATTCCTGGATTATATAGTGAGCCCGATTTGTGGGCATATCTCAAGAAGGAAACCTAGACCCACCCGATGAAGCTGGTGACAGTGCATTTTATTGCTGCGCTGTTTTGAAAAGCCCATGGGCTTGGTCGCAATAATGCTTATTCCGTTAGAGCGAGGGGGAAGAGATTGAAGACAAGGATGTCATGCGGACGAACGTATCCCTGGAATGGACATACTGCCCTCGAGCGACACCACCTAAAATTGGCATAGCAGTCGAGGTGCAGCAATGCACCCCTGAAACTACTGGGACTGGCTAGTTCTCTCTGGCATATAAAACTCACACGTCCCTCGTCGTTCGCTCCCTTGGCGTTGAGTAACAACCGCTTGATATCTCCTCATCCGCCCAACGACCCAACTCCTTTCGTCATTACAAAACTTTGTCCATCCAATATGAAGTTCGTCAACTCTATTGCCATTGCAGGCATTGCCTGCATCGGGATGCTCCCCACCGTATCCGCTATCTTGGGCACGTCCTGCCTCTCGGCTCTCAAGGCAGCGAACCAGGTCCCCGAACTCTTCATCGAGCATCTGCAGCGCGAGGCATGCAGCGTTGGCTGTGAGCCCACCTTGCAACAGTGGCAGCACGCCTTGAAGGGTCAGATTATCGGCGAACTCGTGGAGGATGGCACAGCCTTCTGCAATGCCCCGGAGGCCAAGGAGGCAATTACAGACTTCCTGGAGGATCTGATGCTCGGAACTGGCGAGGCGTGTAAGGACAAATTCGAAAATAAACATCTCTGCCATGACCCCGAGTCTCTGGACCCGTTCCTTGCCTGCGTCCGTTCCAAATCGCAGTCGGCAGTGATGAAGTCCGCACCCCGTCTGTTTCGCTACATGTCCGAGGCCCGATGTCGCAAGGCAGAGGAGTATTTTACCGGTGATCAACTGTGGAAGAAGGACTTCCCTGAGCATATCCAGAAATATCTCTCGGAGTGTCGTGAGCTGTGAGAGTAGTCGCCTTGAATCAGGGCGGCGAATATGACGGTGATGGATTTTGAGCGGGGGGGTTCGTTGAATGGCTGTACATCATAGAGCGCTGGGATCATACCGACTGCAATTTTGGGCTTACAAAATTTCTCACCACCGCTTCGAAATTTATAATGTTTGTAATTTGTTGATATGGGCAATCTGTTGTACTGGACTATGATCATTCGAAGTTGGCTATATTATATCTTTTTGCGTGTCTTTAGTTGCAAGTGAATATCCCCCACGGATGTTACTGTATATAAATGTATCAAAATTTCGATTCGGTCAGGGTCAAAAATACTTATGAAGATTGGAGGCTGTCATGGATTTGTAGGAATCATCAATTATCCTCGGTGTAGTGGATATGTGTACGGAGTACTAGACCACCCTTGCGGTAGACAGAGTGGACCCACTGACCTATACTACACGATATGACTTTATTTATTTCATTGAAGTCATCCACCCGAAGCGACCAGAGGAGTGTTTTGAAGGAGTCAAACAGACACGACCGACAGATTCAGAAGTGTTTCTACTATATGGTCTGAATGTGCCCCGGTCCGTTTAATTACGACTGATAGCTGGTTATCAGCCACTATATCAATTCCTGGTGCTTGTCTGGTGATAGCGCCTAGACAAGAGATGGCTCTCGGTCGTCTGAAGCGTCTCTACAGGCTGCATTGACCAATTACATGACGGACATGAAATCGTCAAGTATATCCCCTTGCGACAACTAGGTATTTTAGGGATATCAAGTGTTGTAATACTGGTCACACACGATTGCAATCACGACACGGGGCCTGCGTCGGACAATCACAGCTGATTTTGACCTCAGCATATCACTCATTATATCCATAATGACAAAGCCTTTTCGAATACCCCCTAGTGCTTCAAATAAAACCGTGTTAGCAATGCCAGACATGTTAGCCATGCCAATTGCCAATCTCGGTCGTTATTCTATGGAAGCTGTGTCGAGGCCACAATAGGGCATCCTGCCGTCCACTCTGTTAGCAACTCCCCCAGTCTGTCTACAGCTGGGTTGCGAGGTCTTTTATGATCTAGATGTGCCAAAGCTGAACCCTACGTGAAATGCAACAAGAGTGTCATCGTTTCAGTTTATCCGCTCGATCCGCCATTTCCCGTCGGCCACTTTGCGCATTGGCCACTACTCACGCCTCGTATTTCAGCACGTCGTATCGCCCGATAGTCAGACCGGCTCAGCACATAATCTAGTAGGGACGCATGGAAACCGCCATAGCGCGACTTTCGGGGGGTCTTCATCTAGCGACTCGACTCTTACCCATCAGTCTAGGCCGATTATAATCGTTCTCCAGCGACAGGCAGACAATGCTACGTTCCTTGTAATGGCAGTGACCAGCGCCTCCGTGGAGACACTGGCGATTGTGTGGCTCCCATTCTGAATAAACTCTGGCGAAACTCATGGTCGAAATTTGACAAACCCTCCCAACTACGACCGGCCTTTCAACCCTGGAATGACAGCGCTGTTTGAGCAGAAATATGCTGTTTTCGATTGTTTTTACAGACTTTTTATAGACAGCGCCAAATGCAAAATGCCCACCCTGAAAAAATAGTATAATGCGGACCAGGATGCAACCTGTTTATCATAAGACAGCAGTACGATCTTGAGCTATACAATAGAACAGATGAGAACGGTAAAATCTGGAGAGATGAAGCGATTGATCGGACTACGAAGAGGATGAGGGCTAAGCGATTGAAGGCAGCGGGGGACAAGGGGTCTCGTAGGTCCGGGTGGAATTCCCCGTTGTCGATATCCATGACATTGATTCTTTGCAGCCATTCGCTCTTGACCAGCCTCGCAGGACAACTGATTGTATTCTCGTATTCGACGGCAGACCTGTTGCGCCACAGATATACGGAGTCCTCCGTTTCGCGCTGCTCGGAAATCCTCGATCAAACCACCAATCAACGCCCACACTAATCCTTCAACCCCACAAGGCTAATACATCCATGCCGCCACGAACATCGGGGTCTAAGCTGAAAGGAGGGTAATATTAAGCCAAACGAGAAGGGCCTATTTATAGAAGATGCTAGCAGATAGCGGGGTGCACCGACAACTTGGCAGCGGAAGGCCGTCGAGCATGACAACCTAATACTCCAGCCGTCGAAACTGTATATAAAGCCTTGGAACCCCCCGGATCCTTCCCATCAACCAAGACATCCCGCTCATTAGATTCTCGAACACCCTCCATCATGCGTCTCAGTATATATACCATTGTCGGGCTGGCCCTCCCCCTCGCCGTGACTGCCAGCCCTCTGACCAAGAGAAAGGAGGTGCAGTGCACGATAGTCAGCAACGACGGCTGGGTCAAGTGTCGCGATTCACCTCGGCTGGATGCGTCCTATGACTACAGATACGCCGACGGTTACAAGGGTGACTTCAGATGCTACAAGGTGGGAGACTGCTACAAGGGGAACTGGTAAGCCTGACCGCCGGGGAGGGGTTGTCAGTATGATGGCTAATTTTGATTGTCCCACAGCACATGGGACTACAATGGCTATTGCTATGTCAATGGCTATTATACTAGTTCAAATTGTAATACGAGTAAGTCATTGTGGTGCTTGTTGTTTTTCTGTGGTCGTGCAAAGTTGCTGACGGGTACTTCGCGGGCAGAAAATTTGCCCAAGTGCTAAAAGCATATGGATATAATCTAAGACGGAATGGGTTAAGGGGTTGGGGTTGGTGTTTGTTTGGAGTATAGGGTTGTTATACTAGGGCTTGAAGTCTCCGGGGTTGCATGTTCCTGCTGTGCAGATGGCACCGTTTTGAGTAGTGATCGTCAGTTGAATACGAGATTAATCTCGCAGAGATATGAAGGCGGCGCAAAAGGACAACCAGATAATCTCAAACAGCCTTAATACAGGCGGTCCTGTAGTAGTGCTTCAGAATGGGTCACTATCCAAAGTGTAGACTATATCCTGTCCTTTGAGTACGAGGCCGAAAGTGGGAATGGCAAGCGATCGTAGAGATATAGAAACACACATCAAATTAGGTATGATATTTTGAATTATATAATACCCCTGCAAATTGCTGTCTAGACCGGAGCAAAAAATATGATACTGCATCAAAGATCAAGAATCATGGTCATGAGGGTAGTATATTGCATTTGATAGGTCCCAGCAAACGTATATACCACCAAGCTCTCAAATCCGAGACTTGACTGAGGGCAAGATGGGTGAAGATCAAAGGCTGTTTTCGATATTCCAGCCCCTTCGCGGCGACCTTCAAGTCAAAACGGAAGAGAAATTACGTGCTAAACGTAGGCCAGGGAGAAGAAAGAGGAAGGAACTGAGAATGTACTGTAGTGACAGCTGTGTGCTGAGTGAATGTACCCGGTGTGCTCGTAGGGGGCAGGAGCGAGCTACAAAGTATAATCCACAATGTAGACACCCTACAAATTTCATACCGGTTCATACACTTACATCCATTCAAATTCATTTAAATTCATTCTAATTCATTCTAATTCAATTAAATGTATTCGAACGTATTCAGACTCATTCAGACCACCGCAAATACTCAAGATGGCACCACTGAAGCCAAGGAACGAGTTCCAAAATTCAAGCCCATATACCGGGAGCTTTGGCCACAGTCTTTCTTCACGCCTCTTGTTATAGTGGACAGTGCACCAGGTGGGCTGTGTCTGCCCCTATACCTTTGAGGAAGAGGTCGACGTCAGGTATGGAGAAAACCGCAGGCACCGGCTTCCCGATCCCCGTGACTCCAAAGTGCAGTCGAACTTCAGAGCACAGTTACTCACGGACTATGACAGTCTGGATAAGCATGTAAATACCTGGTGTCCCATCCTGGGGTGTTATTTGGACCCGGACAGTGTCACCGCATCACACCTCTTTGCAAATCAACATGGACAAGCCTCCATGGATGCCATCTTTGAGTATAGAGAGAACCGCAGGCACCAGGCTGCCTAGGCCAAGAACGGTGCTGTTTTTGGTTCCAGCGCAAGGAATGCCATCGAGCTAGAGGACGGTATTCCAACGCCCACCAATAATACCACATGGGAGATGAAGGACATTGATGGTGAGGGCAGCATTTTGCATTTGGTGAGCCCCAGCAAAAGAATTGTAACCTCCAAACTTTCGAAACTGATTTTTTACTTAGCGTACGGCGGACGAAGGACGAAGACCATTTCGTGTCCTCCAAGCCTACCAGGAGGGAATACAAAGGGGATGCAGCATATCCACTCAATGTATCGAATTGTTCAAGACGGGCAGCTGCGCTTCAACGGCGCCCTAGTCTGCAAAATATGCGGTGGGGGGTGTATAATCGCCATCAGCTACGATACGACGATCGTTGGTGGTTGAATCAGGGTCACTGTTCAGGCCAGATTCGAGGCTCCGGGCTCTATACCCCGGCAATAGGAACAGATACACCGGAAGCAAATGTTCTGGCGGTTCAATGAGACCCCTGGGCGGTTGGAGCAGTTCGAGAAAGTAAGGTTAACTTTGACGGCCACATGGGGAGCCTGTGAGTTGGTGTACGGTACATCTGTATTTGAGGAAATGAAAGGTGCGACCGTGGATGTAGAAGCGGCTTGTCTAAGAAAGTTGCATATTCTTCCAATTTGTCTTCATCATTTATGTCGAAGTCGCAAGCCGCGACTATTCTGACAATAGGCAAGAAACATGAGTAAATAAGGAGAGAGTAAAACAAAAAGTAATGATATGAAATCGCCAGTTGGATTCGTCTCTTGAATCTTTGCCAGCAGTCCATCGGGATAGCCAGAATATTATTAAATCCGAAGTGTGCCATTGATACAATATTGCTTGTGTTTGGCATGCACCAGTTTATGAAGTAACCAGAACAGGGGTTGGATCTGAGAATTTTCTCACTTAATTTATCACTCTATAACAACCAACAATCTGCCACTTGAAACAAGGCTCTCAACAACATAGACAATTACATCCAACTGATAGAGACCCACGTAGGTGTCCTCAATATAGAGGCTTGACATTCGAAGGTATTCTGTATCGACCACCCATCTGCCACCATTGACCACTCGATACGACATGAGTGCGTTCTCTATGCATCCTGGAACACCCATCTAGAGCAGATCCGACTGAGTACAGTAACCTCTAATGTTCATGTCATAGTAGCGTATCTCTGACACTGTGCATTCGGAGTTATCGCGGTAGTTGATGGGAAGGCAGTTTACTAGTAGGTGGCAGAATGGCCCAGACTTCTCTAGGCCTCGAATTGCCGGCAAGGACCGCAAGCCAAACCAGACTGGACCGCTGCTGTCGGGTCTTTGAAGCGAGATTAGACCTCTGCAACTCCCATAGAACCACTCCCACCGGACTACCCCCATAAGCGGGATAAAGAATATAGATCCCTTGGGACTTTGGTGGGACTAATTGGTCAGCAAAATTGGTTCATCCACAAGAATCTGTAATCACTCCTGAGAGCTTTGCCAGACTATATTAGATAGTCACCATCCTGAGGCAGCATAACTAGTACGGCAGAACCTAGGAAGGAACGCCGGCCTTTGACATTAGGGCCGCACCACTGCAGTCCGATAAAAAGAATTATACGATTATGTAGGATGCTTGAGTTATAATACCATGACTGTAGAGTATATTTAGGGGTAAAAACAATTGGAGTAATGGTACATCTCCAGGGCTTGGACCGATGAAGCCATGGGATGCTACTGTGTATAACGAAGCACCCACTGCCCTATGATGTTGTAATGGGTAGACCTCCAAATGGGGCGGATCCAGATCCCACACAGAACAGATCCTTTCAAGGTCTACATTTGACCTAGAATGAACCATAGCAAAACATGACTGTCTTCGGCATGGAAATTTTCTTTAAGGATTACGAAGGGGAAGGCCTGGATCACCGAGTCCTTGCAGTCCTTGCTGTCCATGGCTTGTAGGCAAGTGCTGGAAGCCATGAGAATGGATGCAGCACAGCCTGTGCAGTGAATGAATGCATCATGGAGCGAAGCGGATCTGGAACCATGGATGCAACAGTGTAGGACCTGTGGATTACCCCATCGTAGATGGATCTATGATCCGTCTCTCTCCCAGAACGTTACATGAGTATGCCTTCTATCGCCCGACCGACTCTTGACTATTATAGCCACGAACCCCGGGGTCGCATTGCCTGCCCTTTATCTCCATAGTACAAATGCTATAGGAGAGCTGCGTTGCTAGCGTCGCCCTCAGCTTTGTATACACCTTCTTTCAGCTCACGGATTCCAGGTAGTCTTGGCCCGGACAATTTGACATGGCTGACACGACCCTCCTGCACATGGCAAAAGCCGGAACCGGCGAGGCGATGATACTCGAGTACGGCCCAGCTGGTCAACGAAAGTTTGTCATCGTCGACGGAGGACCAGCGTATTGGTCTAGCCCGGCAAGCCAGGATATACCCTATTATAAATACTTTATTGCGGCAGCGAAGAAGATATGGTCAGACGGGGGACAGACGGCATCGTTTAATCCATCGGCAATTATAAACTCAAGCACCGATGAAGACTACTACAGGGGACTGGTATCATATTTCAAATCGATCGGATCAAAGAAGGAGCCATTTCGGGGCCCGATCGTGGTCCCGAGCGTTAAGTCATTGGGTCTCTTTGAGATCGACGCAGTCCTAGGTAAGGGTGACCTGAAATGGTCCTCCCAGCCAGGATTCCCATCGGAAGCCCTGTCGGGCCTCATCTGTGACCGACCGGCTAGCGAATGCATCAAAACATACAAAGCCAACTTGTCCGGAACAACCATTGAGACGGAAACGGAGACTGCCGACCATGAAGACCCGAATACTGCGGGTGACATTCTGATCCATACCGACCCGAAAAGCTCACGCAAAGGACATGTGTTTCTCGCTAGTGACGAAGCCGGCTGGCAGATAAGCCCCAGTGTTGCAGGCAAACGATATTCGATATACAAAATCCAGGATCATGGCAAATGGCGGAATACACAGCTCACAAAAGAAAATCGGGTTGTTACCGATGGCGTCAAGCGTGAAACGGCCCTTCGCAGTCTCTTTGCAGCCAATGTACGAGGCTACCCAGACTTGCAAGAGACCTCTCTTCTGCAGACTCGCGCGGGGGCGTTGTTCAGCTACATATGCACCACTTATTCTTTCACACTGAAATCAGCCGCTACGTATCTCGCCGATTTGGATAAACGAGGCCAGTCGTATCTGACTGCGTGTGCATCGAACCTGAAAGATGCCGATGGGAACTTCGCCAGTGAGCTGAACGAAGCCCATGGCGGGGATGCCCTTAATCCCGTGCCTTCCAAAGTCATGCTCCGGGCCGAAGAGTGGGTGCAGTCGCTAAAGCCTTCAGACCCAGCCTTTTCTTTGTTCTACTCAGTGCAGGAGTCGAAGGTTGGACCCGTTGACGAGTGGGTACAATGGACCACGAGTAACAACTGGGCAACGCCATACCTCAGGACACTGAGTATATTTTCCATCCGTGACTTTTTCCAATCCTTCTCGGCGGATGCATACTCCGTGAGTGGCAATTGGGAAAGCCGGCATGAGTTAGCACCTACAATAGTGGGCTTGGCGCTAGCGATGCACGAAAAGAAGTGCACTGCTATCCTGTATCTGACTGATCCAAGCGCATTGGCTGTCCAAGATATGGCCTTCTACTGTACCGTGCTGGGTGAAGATATCACCACTTTTTTCGCATCCACCTCGTTAAGCATCAGGTTTTTGAGTCAAGGCTCTTACATGACTCTCAATGGTGACGAAAGCTCCCCAGCAAATGGTCGAGATGTGCAGGACTGGACCTCGGAGTTAAAGCTCGCGACAGCCAGTAGGGTCACAAATGACGAGGTGAAAAACCAGCTCGGCTCAGATGAGTCAAAACTGGCGGACCGATTCAAGACGCCAGACGGCGGATATCAGGTCTCATCAACGAATGCCGACATCACTTCATATCTGACACTGACGGCACCGAATAAACCTGGAGTACAGACCAATAAACCATCATCTCTGGCTGTTGTCGAGAGCTGGTCGTCTGCAGCACAAGCGTACGATGTTGTGCAGTTTATCCAGGCGACAGCGGGTAATTCCTTGAACGGTGCCATAATGCAGTTAGGGCAGGAATCGGAGTCAGACTCATGGCAGTTGACCTGGGTAAACCAGGGCAATGGCGATGAGAAGACCTTCTACGTCAACAATAGCAGTGGTGTGGTCACGGAAGGTAGTGTGAAGGAACCGCCTGGGACACACAGCTCGGTAGCCCTGTTCAAGCTTGAGCCCACGACAGCCAACGCAGCAGTTCCAATACCATCTTTAGAGTTGCCTCCTAATGCCGACGACAAATTGACCGCATCACCGTCTCTTCGCAGTTATTGTGATGCCGCAGGTATAGCGGTCACTGCGAACGATTCTGGTCTGAATGCGCTTGCCGCCTTAGTTGGACATGATAATGTCTCATCATTGGGGTTCACACTGGACGTAGAGGAGGCTGCGCTGGCCTTTATTGTCGATGTGGATGGCTCCACAGTTGACTTTGTTGATAATGGCATCTCTCTTTCTGTGAATGCAGCGAGAATCCACTTCATCCTATCGAAAACCTCGACTATACCATGTGGCTCTACCAGGCTTCATGTGATAACCCAAACACTTGAGCTAACCTGGAGCGCCAAATTAGCACTCTCTGTCACCTTATCCATTGGGCTGGAGCGAGGTATAAAGATTGAGGATACTAAATTCATGGAGAGCGCAACGCGTGCGACGCCCCTTCGGAAATGCCTTTTGGGAATGGGCATGAGCGCTGAGGCACTGGCAACAATCAAAATACCCAAGCTGCTCAGCTTTCTTAGCGATAGGCCAGCTTGCATTGCTGATATATTCAAGGAGCAGCTACCGGCTGCTCTAGTGAAAAGTGGCATTGCAGCCCTAAGGCCGGACTTGACTCAATCAGTCGTACAGGCTTCCGACACCCCAAGCAAACAGACCTTTATCAGCCATGCAAAGATTGTTTGCGACCTCGGCGCAGTTACTTCATGGGAGAAAAAGCTTACACTATTGAGCAAAACGCTCACAATCAAGACTATGAACGTCATTGTCACGAATGCGGCGACCGCTACGCAGCAAATTTCTTTCACCGGCTCGGCCTCAATGTCGCATAACGGAGGTGTAGAGGTTGACGTGGAATGGTCGACTTTGCTTGATACCGCCCATGCAGGGGAATGGTTGTTCTCGTTGCCTGACGCAAGTATGGATACGCTTCAGAAGATCCTCCCAGGCATAGCGGACATCCTAGAGCTGTCAATTCCCATTGCCGAGTCACCACTGGGTAGCCTCTCACCATTGGTAGCGGGGTTCTCCGTGAAGCAGCCTGTGGCTAGTGTATCTGACTATTATGTCAACAATATCTCAATGACCATAAAGATTGCAGAGCAGACTTGGAAGAAGATTTTGCCAGCCGCCTTCCCCGTCCAGAAGATAGAGCGGCTTACAATTCACGTCAATGTGCAGAATCCGGTGACCAAGGATCGTCGGCAGATAGCAGTTGACGCGGAAGTGGAACTTAAATCTGCGATTGGGTTGCAAGTCCGATTCGGGGCGGAACCTATACCAGGCAACAAGCATGAATTCCGAATGAGGATTACTGGCCCATCCAAAGGGGTTACCGTAGCTCAGATCGCCAACGAGGTTGGATTGGGCAGCGATATCTCGTCGAATATTTCCTCGGTGATCCCAATTGTCGGTGACTTCCTCTCCAGGGCGCATGTACGTGTTCTCTGTCCGGCCCTCACATTGCAGGGATCCACCTGGGTCTTTGGGGACTGGCGGCTCAGTGTATCGCTGGATGTCTGGCCCATCACAGATTCGATCATACTGCATGGGACGCACCTTGACTTGGAATCCATTAATGGTTTGATTGTAGCCAAGGGCACGTCTTCATTGTTTGTTGGCAACAGGGAGGTAGATCTGGTAGTCAAAGCGCCCCAGACAAACCTACCCGGTGAACTGCGCATCACGGCACCAAAAGGCATCTCAGCAGCAGGCTTGTTAAAGGCCCTTCATCTGCCAGACCTCAGCGACATCCCACAAGTGGGCTCCCTGCTGAGCGTGCAGCTTGAATCGGCCTCTTGCACGATGGACTATTCGAAGACCAACGCTCGGAAATTGACATGTACCGGTGTGAGTGTCATCTGCACCGGTGAAAAAGTTTCCATCGGACCCTTGATACTTGTTGGGGTATATGCCGCTTTCAATTATCATAGTAAAGATGATCCTTTGGGTCTCGGAAAGGCGCAAAAGTCTTTCCGTCTGAGTGCCACGCTTGAGGATAACAGCTTCCAAGTCGATGCCTCCTATGACGATGCAAGATCGGGTTTAATCCAGCTGCTTCTTACCAGGAAGTCAAATGTTACGCTGAACCAGACTCTAGCGAAACTGCTACCTAGTGAAATCACGAACGTCCTAGCACCGGTGCTGGGATCACTAGCAGTCGATCGCGTGGAAGTGTCTTTTGATACCGAATCGAAAAAGTCCACGTCTTTTGAAATCACCATGAGTAAACCGGAACCTCTGGCAGTGGACAAAGTTGTCCTATCATCCCTGAGTGTTTCCTACAAGGCTGCGGTGCCAGCGGGGACCAACAGTGATGGAACACCAACGTCGCTGAATATAAAGGGTTCAGTATCGAAGAACACCTTCGGCGCATCTTTCGAGATCAGTTGCCTGCCCAACTCAAAGGTGCCGACGGAAGTCGACTTCTCAGTTCTGCCACTAAAGGAGGACAGCCTTTCTCTGGCGAGCTTCATCGAGCTCCTAGGCTTCGAGAAGCCTGAGTGGAATCTACCGCCCGATAGCCCGAATTTCAGCACTTTCCAAGTGAAGAAGATCAGCGGACGAATCGCCGTGCCAACCGGCTCTGGGAAGGAGAAGACCCTGACTATTACCCAACTCGAAGCCGTGGTGGAGACGTGTGCTAAACTAACCGTTCTTCAAAACTTGAATGTGAAGCTAGACGACGTCCGTCTTGATCTCAAGTACACGAAGGGGGAGGGCCTGTCTGCCCAGTTCACCGGCCGCCTGAGCCTCAAATCCCCAGCGGTGAATGTTTGGGTGCGATACTCTAAGGAACCGGACCCGCACTTCGAGGGCCAGTTAACGACTATTGAAGGCGATTATAATGCCAAGGAGCTGGCGAACAAGTTCCTCACCGATGACCAGTTTAAGATTCCTGATAATGTCAAGATCCCTGACTCGCTTCCTCTCGTGTCAGTTAACGTGCTCGTTAAGCCGTCGGTCTCAGTCAAGGTATGGGGAATGGGTCGAAGCAAGTGGAATCCAACGCTGTCGGGGGTGGAGATAGAGATGGCTTCATTGGGGGCAAGCGTCGAGGTGCGAGAGCCCGAGAAAGATGAACCTGAGCCAGATGTGCCCGAACCAGATGTGCCAGAGGCAGGTGAGACCGAGGCAAAGGAGCCCACGGCAGATGAAAATGGGAGGGACGATATGAAAAACAACGATGATGATGAAAGTCATCCGAAAGATGATGAGGAAGCTGCCAAGCCGAAAAAGGCGAAGGAGTATGAAATCCATATCATCGGGACGCTGGACTTTACCGGCTTCACCGCCGCGACAGCATCACTGGATATCAAGACCAATCGCGGTCTGATCCTGAAGGCAGCTGTGAAGAAACAGGCAAACGCAGACAAAGCCGTCGAGGGTTTGACAGATCAGCTGGCATCGAATGATAACGCCAAATTTGCCGAGATCTCCAAGTCCTCGGCGATACCCGAATCCGCTTTGGCTGTAGCTGACAAAGATCTACAACTATACCTTGACTTTGGCCGGGGGTTCTTCTATCTGGCCGGAACCATCGGCAATAATATCACCGCGCTCATTCTGGGCCAGCCCAAGCATTCACCAGGACAACAAGGGGCTGGCGGGCGTAATTATGTGGTTTCTGTGGTGGTGCAAGACCTCAACAGCCTGTGGCCAGAGTTGAACCGCACAGTAGGCCAGGTTCTCGACTGGGAGGTGCTCGCGGCGGAAATCATTGCGTATGATGGCACCTACGCACAATTGACTGAAGATCTGAAAGCTGCCTATTCACAACTCAAAATCGAGGGCTCTAACGATGCATCTAGCGTGGTAGCCTCGCAAGAGGGAGCAGCGGGGATCGGTGTCCTTTTCTTTGGCAAGATTAGCCTCAAAGGTAAGAAGGAGATGACCGACGCCGTGAAGATGATTGTGGAGGAAGACAAGCCAGCGGAAATCATCATTTCGGCCGTGGTGAAGAAGAAGGTGGCGGAATCACAATTGTTGGTCAGCATCAGCACAATGACGCTGTGGGGAGGACATCTGATACTCAGTGATGCTAAGGGAACCTACAAGAAAAAGACGTTCTCTGTCTCAGGCAAGCTGGCAGCGACGTTTGAGGGACTGGACGAACTCAAATTCGACATCAAGCTTGTCATTGCGCCCAGATCCACCACCATTGAGGCCACCCCCACGATGGACGACTACACTGGTGTTACCAAAATGGTGAAGCCGTTCGGCAAGTTCCAATTCCAGATGGACAATTTCAGCATTGCAGGCAAGTTCCTCTGCGAGGACAGTAAGCGGAAGAGTGAGGTGACCATTATGGGCGATGCAACCCTGGGTGCCAGGGTCGGACTGACGGGTTCCCTGATGTTCATGAATGGCGCGCCTTCCGTTGCGTCCCTTAACTTCAGAGACTTGGAAATCAGCATCGATCAGGTGGTGAAGGAGCTGGTCAACGGCAGTACCAGCGGCGCTAATAACGCCGTAGAATGGCCGAGCGACTACCAGGCGCTGGAGCTGAAATTGAAGGACTTGTACTATGCCAAAAGCGACCAGACGATTGGGGAGAATAAGTATACTACCGGGTTTCACATCAGTGCCCTGTGCAAACTGTTTTCCGACCAATATAACTTCTCTCTCGATGCTGCCTTCGCGGCTCCAGGGTTAAAGGTGGAGGCAAACTACACGGAAACGGTTGACCTAGACTTTGTCAAGATCAGCGACACTTCCATTTCGATTGACACAACCGACCGCACGGTAAGTTCAATACGGATCATTCATCCCACTCCTTGCTAACTGCGGATAGAAGAAAACGTACACGGGGAAGACCACGCTCACCCTGCTCGATCTCAAGTCGACGGAAATAGCTCTAAGTTACGAGTCGTCCGACCATTCATACACGGGGAAGTTCACGTACGACGGAGAAATCCTGGGCATCACCAATCCCACAATCGAGGTCAAGTACTCGAAGGAAAAGAAGTTCCAGGTGGTGCAGTGGCCGATTCTCGGAGAACTCGGGGATGCCCTGGACCTGGTGAAGGGAATCGAGGAGGCATCCGAGACAACAGGGAAGACCGTCTGCGGCCCGTTGGCGGAAATGGTTCTGAATATTATCAAGACTGAGTTCTCCCTCAGAGTGTCACTCGGTGGGGCGGATTCGACGGAAGACAACAAGCACAAGAGGAAAGAAGAAATCTCCTTCTATATCTCCGGGACATTCACTATTCATCTGGAAAAGGTAACGGTGGCCAACATCGAAATGCCCCAGCTCCACGGCACCCTCAGCAAATTCGACTTCAAGGGCCTCCAGGATGCGATCACAAGTCTTCTCATTAATAATGCCAAGGCTCTCGGCAAGCAAATCATGGAGAATGAGAAGGCATTTACCCAATTGTTCGCAACGATCGCCGCGGTGGAAATTGGCAAGCTGCTGCTGGAAAGGGCAATATGCCGCGAAATCAAAACACCGAACGTGGAAGATAGAGCGAAGACGGAGGCGAATAATCAGCATAAAGACGTGCAAGAGAAGTCGAGCGCGGTCAAGGATGCGCTGGACGGTGCTGGGACGGCGACTTCTATCGGAGGCCTCGCCAGCTCTCTAGCGACAGCTCAGTCGGCGCTAATCGCGCTAGGCGGTCTCGTAGCAGGCCTTGTAGGCTTCCTGGGCTCCCTTCTCGCCTACTTTAGTGGGGATTCGCCAGAACACAAGGAATATAAGGAGATGAAGGACAGCGTTCAGACACTCGAAGGAAATCTTTCCACACAGGTTGTGGAAAAGTCCACATGGATGGAAGAGGAGGTGCTTATGATGCAGGGCTGCCCAACCTGCAGCTTTGGGAGTGGTGATAAACTGCGAGTGGACTGGGCCCAGATCAGGCCCAAAAACGACAAACTCAGCTACGAGGACTATGAGGGCTTCACTTGGACGGTCACCGTCAGCCTGTCAGGCCGAAACGACGACCCGAGAAACTACGACGTTTCCGTCAAAGGCCAGGCGTCCGCCGAGCTTCAAAACCCCCAGTTTCTGTACGTCCCTACTGTGTATGCCTGGGTAAATGCGACCTACACCAAAGACGGAAGAGACTGGGTCTCCAGCAAACCCAGCGTTCCAGGGAGTGCGTCGCATATCCCCAGCCTTACCCCTCCCGAGGTCAGTTTTGCGTCGACACCCGGCCTCTGCACCGTCACCGTTTATCCAGTCAATCCGGAGCAGTATCGGATTGAGATCGCAGGGGCGGATGACCAAACGAGACGCTTCAAGTTGTACAATCCGGATCCGGCCACGCTGAGCCAGGACCCGTTGAAGATCCCCTGGACGCTGCTCCAGGTGCCCGAATCGCTACCCTTGTCGGCACGTGCCTATGTCAAGCGGTTGTCATCGAACCCAAAAAGTCACAATGACTCGCCTTGGGCCAAGTCGACGGAAGAGATCTGTCTCGCGCCGGTGCCTCAGGAGCTGAACGCCAAGATGAATAATTCGAGCGAAAATACCGACGTTGATGTGGACTGGAAGCAGCCAGGGGAGGCCATAGGCGTGGTGGACTACGAGCTCCAGGTTCTCCGTGCCGACACTAAGGAACCGATTCTCCCTGTTGATAAGATCCCTCAACCCGCGAAGACAGGCAACCGTAAAGTCCTACTTTCATCACCAAAGTTCATTCATGGCTTTCAAATTGTGATCTCCGTGCAGGTGTTGAACAATGACAACGCCATTGCCCTGACAGTATCCGAGCCGTTCAAAATTGCGACGACCCCCAAGCAGCCTCCATCCTGTGACTTCCTACCCCTGGGGGCCCTGATCCAACGGTTTCGGGTGGGTAATCGAAATATCGTCCTGGGTTACGACTCGCCGGATGACTACCTACAATACGGAGGTCCTCAGTTTGGTAAGACCATTGGAAGAGTGAGCAACCGGATTGAAAATGGTATATTTGAGTTAAACGACGTGGACTATCACTTGCCTCAGACAGATGGATACCGCAACACCACCGATGGAGGCGTGCGTGGATGGGGCATGCGCACGTTCCAGGGACCCACCAAGGCGGAACGGAATGATCTAGATGCTACGCTGTTTACTTATCGAAGCGAAGACGGCGAAGAAGGCTTCCCAGGAGAAGTCGAACTCAAAGTCTGGTACATGGAGAGCCATGGGCGCACGGCAACCGGGAAACGGACAACTGTGTTGATAGTTGAGTACGAAGCTGAGCTGACAAGTGCCGAGCCCGAAAGCACTGTCATCAACGTCAGCAACCGCAGGTATGCCCTATTCCGAGAGGTGATGCGAGATAGATTGCTAATTTGACCCAATCTGCAGCTATTTCAATCTGACCGACGAGCCGTCTATAGAAGGCACTAAGGTAAACCTCTGCACGAGGAAATATCTCCCAGTCGACAAAAGAGGCATACCAATAGGAGAGATCTCCGATTTCAGCCCTGACGTTACCGGGGAAATTTCCCTGGGGGCTGACGAACCCAAAATTGATCACTGTTTTGTGACGGAGGACAAGGGCGACCGGACGATGGACACGCGGAGCAACGAGCTCAAAACGCTAGGTTCATTCAGCAAGGGGAATATGCATCTTAAAGTGCAAAGTACGGAACCGGCATTCCAATTCAACACCGGGGACCATTTGAATTCTTCGGAGAATCCACGGTATGGCCCTCGTGCGGGTTTTTACATCGAACCTTGCAGGTACATCAACGCCATAAATAGCCCAGAGTGGCGAAGCATGGTGATCCTCAGACAGGGAGAAAAATATGGCTATAAAAATGTCTACACGGCTTGGGAAGAATAGATAGAGATTCTGTCGCTGTTGTGACAAATGGGTTAATGATGCATTCGGCCACTGCATACGAGAGGATGCTCGGAGAATGCCCCTTTCGTATAGGGATTTTTATCCCTTTAGGCCACTGTCCTTTACAGATTGATATATTCGCTATTATGATGCAATTTAAATAAGGGTTTATAATGTATACGGTATATAACCGCAGTTTATCAAGAATTCCAGGCCTAGTACTGGTTGAACTACAAGAAGGGCTAATGCTTGTATTTCTCTAAGGGACCTGCCAAGCCCGGAGAAGGAAGTGATTTACAGTCTTATATATTTGCGATCCTTTCGCACGCCGCCAAAGTATGTCACTTGCGTCCTGTTATGGGAATGCAACCCACCGCTTTCGGCGCATCGCGTAAGATCTTTACACACGCATACTGATATGGCTTCCATGCTGCAAAGCCTCACAGTCATAGTACGCCACAAGGAATTCATTTATGGGAGAGTTATCATAACGGGTAGCAGGCCGAAGATCGAATTGATGATCTTCTTTAGAGCGATATAAAGGATAAAATTATAACCTCTTTTGTTCTACATAAGAGTCTACCACCTGTGCCAATAGTCTGGGTAAATCTAGCGTGGCTAGAGAATAAACAGGAGCGAAATAGAGGATAAAAGACACAAACGCGCACACACAGAGAACGAATAGGGATTATAACGTCAGTATCTTCATAAATCGACGTGCGACTCGATGTAACCCCATTGCATCCATCTGTCGCCCCCTAGCTGCAGAGGACATTCTTTCACTATCCAGTGTCCTACGTCCCCCACCATGGTTGAGTTGCGTTGTGAAAGCTATTAGTCCCGGAATACACCTGGCCGCCCTGTGTATGGTGAGAAAACCAGTCATCAATATAGCTCACATTCATTCCAATATCCCTGAACGTGTCATTAATTGATTTCTCCAGGATGTCCACCCCTTCCACGACAGGACCCCATGGATGGGGCGCCACGAAATGCGATTGGTCCAGGGGCACACCATTTACCACCGCCGGATGCAGTGACGTAGCATGGCTTGTGCTGCAGTTGCGCTCTGGCGATACACCTCGGTCTGCTTTCCAACAGATACCCGTTTGGAATAGCATGGGAAGCTTGTAGATGTCGGTTTCACGGAGACCGGTCTCCTTCATCAAGCGGAGCTGCACCTTCTCTATGCGCTTCGCAAAATCCCGGTTGCTCTGGGTGAAGTTTGGATGTCCCAAGAGCTCGTCAATAGAGTACCCTGGAACGGGGCCATCGCGCATCCACTGCTCGCTCTCGTTTCCCCGTGAAAAAACCAAGGCGCTCCCATGACCGTCGTTACATGCTTTCGTCAGAATGTCTAGGCCAGCGTTGGGGTCGGCAATTAAGAGCGCCCAGCCATATAGACTCTTCCCTTCACGCACGGGTACAAACTGGAGAAACTCATCCAGGTGGCCTATGGCCAGCCAATCCGAGTCCAGTATGAGAGGGTCCTGAAGCTCCTGTGCCCGCAGATATCCGAGAATATGGGGATTCTGGGAGCCATGAGATCCGACAATGACGCGGCCTGCCGGGAAATGCTTGCTGCCAATTCGATAGGGAGGTATGGTCATCACGTTGCCCATCGAGTTGATTTCATCCCTAGTACCGCCGGGACTATAGATCGCGCCGGCACCTTTGAAGGAACGGGTACTTTCAATTGCAACTTTGCCCCCCTCCCTAGACTCCTGGGAAGAGCGCAAAACAATTGGTAAAACAGTCGAACCACCGTTCGGTCCTGGTTTACTGATATATGCGTAGCTCGCAAAATCCCGGTACCACTGATCCTGATCCCGGGTACGCATATGCCTGATCTCCGGCATGGTCTTGGAATTGGAGCTGTTCAGGATAGATTCAAACTGATCATTGAAAGATTTCTGTAACATCTGGGGGATGTTTGGTGGTGTGGTTTCCGGCAGGTCGACCAGTTCAAGGAATTTGACCGGTTGAAGAGAATGGGAGAGAAGGAGGGGTGCAACGCGGAGGCGAACGAAATCATCTGAATGTTCGTTTCCATCCTGAATGTTGAAGTGGACTTCGACTCGCCCGTCCCATCCCCCGGGCCTTCGTGTGTCACGGGCATCGATTCCTAGATTCAGTCCTTTTCTAAGCTCCGCACTAGAAAATCGATGGTCATTGGTGATCAACGTCTGATCGTCCTGGAATATCCGAACGTTCTTCCTCGCAATTTCCTCGTGGACCTCAACTGTTCCCCAAGCATCGTGGCTTATGTTCTCGACCGGAGATGTGGCTAAAGGAGTCAAGTACCGTGTATCCCATAGCTGATCAGCGGAGGCATCGTTGCAGGCGACAAAATCTTCAAATCTCGAAAACAGCCCAGCCATATACCACAAATAGCAATAATGACAAGAATCTTTTATATTTGGCATGAAGAGGGCACCTTCAGTGTTCCACTCAAGTTTATGCAAAAGGTCACTTTCACCATGGAGGTCGACGTAGCCATCCCGGTTGCTGTCCGCCCGAATATCGGCTTGCAGCGCAAGTCCCAGGCTGTAGAGAAGAGGACCAGCAACTGTCTACCCGTCAGCAAGTTCCATAGATTCACACTATGGTCAAATACCTAGCAGTTGCAGGAATCTATGATTAATGCCCATGGTTTGTAACGGCTCAGCTGAAAAACTCTTGTCATGTCAAGCCCCCTTTTAGCCGTGGAATATATAATCGACCGTCTCCAAGATTTCTTATTGAGAAAATGGCAATTTCTTGGGTTGTCATGTCTGAGACCCCAGGATATTATGTCTGGTGGACCTTGGAAATCCTGGGTCTTTCGTGACGTACCAGAGCCGGTCTATGATGCCTTCGGTGTAATAGTAACTGCTACCGTAGCCTTCAGCTGCGGAGCCATAAGAGAGTGGCACAAGTTCAAGGAAGTCATCCCAGGCATAGCCACCTTTCCGGTCAACGTTAGATGTGTCAACTAGACTCGGGTTGCCATTCTCATATTATATCAATCGGTACTGACAAGCTTAGTCTATGATTCGCACCCCAACATAATTGGTTACAACCTATCTACCCGGTAGATTGCTTGATCACTGTCCCAGAGGTACTTATCTTGCAAATAGTCTGAGCATAAAGGCCTTGCACTGAAGCATCGTGCCTTTCTTTCAATGTGTCTGATTGGTAACACGGATTTCATATAGTAAGGTGAACTTTGAGTGATGCTGTCCTGAATTAATAATTTTGTTCGTGGGTGGTTGGCAAGAGAAAAATACTTTGTAATAGAAAGGCAACAGTGGCAGGTTCCAGCCTCTAATAAAGATTGTAATACACTCAGGCATATTCCATTCACTCCGATCCATCTGTGTGAATTCTTTTTTGCTCATGATTTTGCTGCTTTTCTCTCACTGTTCTCCCACTCTTTTTCAATTTTATACATGTCGTTCAGATATTCGTCCTTGATACCCTCACTTACCCAGCCCAAGCTGTGAGAGCACCGGGCTAGAAGGGTCCATCTTGCTTCAAACATATCATGTTGGCATATCAGTCATATCAAACTTGACCAAAGTACCCGATCTGTATTATCGTGCGGTCGTTAAGATATCGGTCGCTTTCCCGACAGTGTCGGAATCCTTGGCTGAAAAGTTGGATTAGCTCCAGCAAAACTGAGGCTTCTACAAACCTCGACAGGGGCTCAATGATACAAAGACAAATTTGGACAAAGAAAAATATCAGGGTGAGCTCGACTATGTTGTCGAGGCCCTCGACCAATGATGACCTCAATGTCCTTCAAAAGTCCAAGCATATCATTTAGCAGGATATGGATGAGGCAATCATCTCCCGCAAACGGCATTGAAAGGAAGAGCCTGACGTGGACTTCTACGAGCGGAGCTATGCAATCTCCATCGTGCCACGAGTGATGGCCGCGTCCGGAGATCAGAAGCGGGTGTTCTCCAAGCACCAACAGGCAAGATTTAGATGATGGGCTTTGTAGAGGTACGGTAGCACTTGGTGCCACTTTAATCGGTGATGATCGCCCCCAGCCCGGGTCAAGCCCGCCCATCTAGTTAGCGAGTCGCTCACGGGCCCAGACATCGAATACTACTTCGGGGAGGATGATGCCCATGATTCCGATGGCCGAGCTCACCGAGAAAGACCGGCACTTGTGGACTATCAAATACCATGTGAGCCACATCTGTTGTATATTTGTTGCTCTTCCTCTTAGCTAACTATATTATCCTGAACTAGGAACTTGATGAGCGCAAACTGGTATCTCTAACCCCAAGCCGGCCGGCCAGACGCTACCTGTACTTCTAATTCATAATCACGAACTTGAATGCAAAGAGGGCCGGAAATAATGCCTTCACCAGTACCGTTTAGAAGAGGAAGACCTTTTGACCTTCTCTATGCTTTTACTTAGAGCGGTCGACACTGACTTCCCTCGCGCGCAACACCTCGGGCCTGAAGTTGCCACCCTCCTTCACCGTGAATACCTTTGGTCACGTACCAGAGGATGAGTTAGAGGCCGATGACGCGGCAAAGAACTTGTCCTGTCGTCTTGGAAAGGCGGCAATTGAAAGACGCCACCGTAGGGGGGACGATGAGCAGGAGGAAGAGGAAGAGGACGACGAGGATGAGGACGAGGACAGTGCAGTGGATTCGTGATTTATCTTGTTGGGAATGACTTCAGATCTCTGTTATGATTAGTGTTCATATCTCGGCTACCCATAGCGTTAATTTGAAGTCAATCGTTGCGTTTACTTTCCCGTAGTAAATATTGACGCGACCTGAGAGTGTTGATTATAAGTTGGTTAATCTGGTCATACCGCTGTGGATTGGAAATTACATTTACAAATGGAAGGACAAGACGAGACTACAATGGACAGTCTTTGAATGGAATGTGCTAGGCACTCAATCTACTAGTTAATAACAATACTAGCCTAGAGTTTTGTCTGTCAATTCTACAAGATCGTTGGCCTCCTCCTGGGTCCATCCGCTGTCGGCCAACTGCCGTAGTCATCGCTTGTGGGCACGATTTCGCCAGCCTCACGCCTTTCCTCGCCGAGATACTGGTCTCTAGCCTTAGTGGGGTCCCAATCATCATTATCGTAATTTCCCATCGCTTCGTCAAGCCATTTGTTCCAGCTGGAAGTATTAGGGAGATGCCTCCCCCTAACTACCCAGTCCGTCTCCCGTGTGGCACGAATTGCCTCCCACAGTGCCTCAGTGTAGGAATCACGAAACTTCCTCTGCATCACTATTTCAAACAACGACAAGTCCCAATGCCAGTACTGACTGACGGCCGGCGTCAAGGCACAGACCATGTAGAGTGCGTTCAAGGCGAGGTACGACGCGCCTAGTACCACCTGCATTGTCCAGCTGCAGTTTGACATGACCACAATGCCCACCATTAATAGGAGCGTCCCCACCGAGATGAGGATCTGGAATGTCGTTCCTCCCGCCACGTAGTCGCAGCCTAGCGGCGCGGTGTATAAGAGTCTGGCAACCTCCTCGGTGCAATGGACGACGACGAAGGCGCCCTCACGGGTCCTAAGAACAATGTCACCCTGTCTATGTGCGCCTAGCCTAGACAATCTGGTGATACTAGTCTTCCAGAATGACGCTGCGCTGTGGAGGCTACTGGCCGCCGAGACTAAGACAATGGCGACCACGGCAGGCCCGTCTCCCAACAGGATCGCCCAGACGAGGATCCCCACCGTCCAGAGGAAGCTGAAGAGGGTGAGGAGTTTCAGCGGCGAAAAGAATTTGACCGTCGCGATTTTTTGGTGGCGGTCGCCGGCGGCCTTGGCTGCGAGGCTGATGTTGTATTCCTGGATTTCGTAGGGCCGGAGCAGGTCGAGCTGGTGGATCATGTCCGGGAAATAGGGCAGACTGGTGATTTCCTGCTTCGAGTAGACACCAATTCCCAGGACGGGTCGCGACGGGAGCGCCGTCCGTCGCGAGGGTCGGATTAATGCATGAGGCGCGGGGAGCAGCCGGGGGAGAAAAACTGTTCTCGAGGCGGTTAGCGGTTGGACGACCTCGGAGACGATCGACTCTCCAATGATTGCGAGAAGACCGACGAGGTCGAATTTCCAGTCGCTGTGGGATTCGGGGAACTGCAGCGGCATAGTGATGTTGCTGGTTCCGAGTATGCGGTCACAGCGGCGACTCGAACGTTAGGAGAGTGGCTGAAGTTAGTACTATCAGTGTTCTGATGGGGGTCACTCGACCACGACATAGAGAATTCTTTCGGGATATTTGGTAGAAAGTTGCATTTGGGGTATATGACCTACGCCAATGTTTTGAGAATATCTTTACTTGATTCGGGAATGGCGATTGAATATGAAGTTCCCGTGCGTGCTGTTCGTATAGATTAGGGCTAATGCGGGCAGGTGGCTGGGGATCCGGGCCGTGTGGGTCAGACAGCGAGGCCGATCTGGCAAAGAGTACGGAGTACATACCTCTGATAGGTGTGGAAAGAATGGATGGGTACCGTGGTAAGAAAGATGACTGCAATATAAAAAGATGTTGCCAAGGGTGAAACATCAAGATACAAAGCTCAAATGTGTGAGAAGACCATTGCAAACGCTGCAGGTCTGCGAATTGTTTAGGTGATTGCCAGTCACAGCTTCTTCCACAATAGGGATGTCGAGTTTCGGCATGGACATAAAAGCACGTTGCCTGGTTTCTACCAGGATACTGGCATGTGATCTACATATGTTAAGCTGGTTTGGTTTGCTCAAGTGTACGTGAGTTGCCTAGTGATAAACGGGACAGACACTTTCACGTCCGTCACGGCCGCTCTACACGGTGGCCCAATTCCGGGCAGAAGACCCTTACCCCTGGGGCAACAGTGGAGCTGTGGATGAGCGGCGTGGAATGATTTGCCACGGCTGTTACTGTGTCATGTGCTAGGGCGCTATCGTGTAGAGACCTGGACTCTAGCCTCGTCGAGATATTCTCTGATGGGTGGTGTTGCCAGCGCCTTCATTTGATACGTTCACTGC
Source organism: Aspergillus campestris IBT 28561 (assembly GCF_002847485.1). Classification (NCBI taxonomy): domain Eukaryota; kingdom Fungi; phylum Ascomycota; class Eurotiomycetes; order Eurotiales; family Aspergillaceae; genus Aspergillus; species Aspergillus campestris. The sequence continues at coordinate 145,269 of NW_020194349.1, forward strand.
ACTTATATTAAAGGGTATATACATATTAATTTCCAGAGTGAAGCTTGATTCCACCCGCCAAAACCGCCCAAACATAACGCCGACATAAAGTAGTTAACGCTTCGGTCATGTAAAACTGCGGTGAATCAAAGCGATTGCTCAGTATGGTATCTTGTTGCTTCCGAGTAGCTTAGTTATATGTTAGAGACGTTACTAGTGGGAGTGGGGGAAGGTAATAATGTGGCATACATCATCCACTTCCATGTTGCTCCTGGGATCTGTGCATCCTTGAAAGTCCAGTCGAACTTTTGGACAGCGACAGGCTCATCGCTCGCGTCGTGATACCGCTCGAGATAGGGGTGGGTGATGGCATTGTCGGCGGTGATGCGCTCGCGAGGATCGTACATAAGCATGCTGTCTAGCAAGTCGACAGCTGTGCAGTGCTGTCAGTGATGTCTCGTATGATGAGGTGAGGATGGAGAGCGCCATACCTTCTGGATCTTGCTGTGCGAATATACTTGAAATGCGGCGAGGTTGGTAGCCGGACCAGGACCGCGAGTTGATCTTCTAAACTTAATATTAGCTGGAGGTCTTTTTCACAGTCGTCATCTCACCTACTGCTATGCTGCTGTTTTGGACCATCCATTGAGGCGGAGGGCCTAGTAGACCGGTGGCAAAACCCAGTTGCTGGGCATGATCTTTGCTTGGGAACAATGGCTTCCCTAGCATCATTTCGGCGAATATACACCCCGCGCTGAAGATGTCCACCCCCATGTCATATAGCGACCATGCCAGCATAATTTCAGGTGCTTCATAGTGTAGACTTGTGTGGTCCGTGCCGTTAGGGTCTGTTTCTCGATCGATGTGAAAGTCACTGAGCTTCAGATCACAATTGCGGTCCACGAAGAGTTTACTCGGTGTAAGGTCTCCATGGACGACGCCTGCGGAGTGGATGTATTTGAGTCCACGCTACACCGGTCAGTCACACATTCTGTAGAGCTGCCTGTCATTCCTGGTACCTACTAGAATCTGATACATCAGGAACTGCACCAGTGCAGGGTCCAACGGCCCGTCTTTGAGGAGCCCGCCCAGCGGTATCCCATGGAGCTCGGTGATGAGATAACTAGTGTTGTTAGCACACCCTGAATGGAAATATGTTCCGCGTTGGGTCATATCCTACATGTCCTCGGTTGGGGATATATAGATGTCTTGGAGAAAAACAAGCTGTAGTCCGTCAGCACCCCGACTCGGTGGGCAACTCCAAAGGTCTACCCACGTTGTCGTGTTGCAGTTCCCCCGCTAGCCGAACTTGCTGATACGCATACCGTACTGCCTCAATCCGATCAAACGGTCTGTTTATCCTTTTGACCGTCACGGGCTGCCGACAGAGGCGATCAAATGCGGTGCTGCCAGTCCAGTGTTAGCTTATATGCGCCCAGCTTGGGACGGAGGCTACGCCTGACATACCATGTATTATCTCGGACTCTAGAGTCCACCACACACAGGTCCGTGTACCTAACTAGTTCAGTTGGCCGGATCTATCGTTCCGATATGGGTTTGCTCACCTGCTGGGGGTTTCAAAGGTCGACCCCGAAACGTCTGATTGTACAAACTGCTGCATCATCATCTCTACAAAGTGTCGCACGCCCAACATGTGTCCCAAATCATAGCTTCTTATGTCCCCCGCGATGGCCAGTTGTCGAGTTTGCATAGCATGATGTAACTGCTCTGGCGACGATCCACCTGATTGGCCGCTCTGGGCGCGTGGATTACCTAAGCCCGATATCCTGTTTCTTGTCGCCTCCGACGGCTCCAACGAATCAATCTTGCGTCAAAAACCTGGAACGATCAGGTTCTGCAGTCTGGAAACTGGGTTGGACTGGAATTTCACATTTAGAGTGCCTTGTGAGCCCATGTTGCCACTATCGTCCGGTTTTCACCATCCGACCGACCAGGAACACCGCTTTGAGTCACCCAGAGCTGCGAACAGCCATGCGATCGCTGGAGCTTCTGGGTACAGCGGTGGAGTACTGTTATACGAGGGTACATGAATACTGGTTCGAGTGTACTTTAGTCCGACCGCCACCCAACACCTATTTTGACAGTTGTCGGATATCAGTCACATCAAGCCCCACCATATAGCAATTCGGTACTTGGTACAGTGGCTGATAACCGCTCATGACTGGGTCTCCCGTAATAGTAGGGGCGGTCAATCGCATTTTAATAGGCACAGTGACCGGAAAAGGTTCCCATTATCTGGTGACGGGCGGTGGGTATGGTGGGTTTGACATGACTTGATTCAGAGGTACTGTTAATGGTATGATGGGTTTCGACATCGCGATCCTCTGTAGATGCACCAGGCTGAGGGGCCGCGATGAATGTCAAATTGACGAGCGACATGATCGTGCCCAACCCTCACCCGTGCCTGTCTCATGGGTAGGGATTCCGCCATCGATTCTATCGATGTGGACTTCGTCTATACGGACCCTTCCGCTGTCTTGTGTTGACTGATGTCGCCTTGATCACACGCCACTGACTACATCACAGACACATGAAATAATTGCATACAATGACACGAGGGGGTCAACTGACTCCTCCGTTCCAGATCTGGACCTCCGTCTGTTCCTGTCGATCACCACCCCACACATCCTTGATTGCTGTCGACAGAGCTCGACATTCCCCATGGGACTCGGATCTCTTGGCGCCAACCACCACAACGAGCTGTCAGGAGTTGTTTCTGCCAGTTCCAGTTAGATCGAGGCTTGACCCCAGATTGTTCAGGCCGGTGGGACTGATTAACGTTGGCTGTAGCGCTCTCCTATTGTCAGGCTAGTCCTTTCGTGTCACGGATGCAAGGCGGACAACTGCCCACCTATACTGCAACAGGTCCAGATTGGTATTATGATCATCACGATTATGGTCCTCAGACTGTGTCACTCGAAGCTGCAGAATTGAGGGGTTCGGTGGACAGAAATGATCCACCATTCAGGGTTGGCGACGTGAAACGCCGACGACCCACGCTATATTGGACCATTCCTCATCCAGCACGGATATCGCGCCTGTCTCCTAACCGACACCACCCAGCCGATCGACGTCCGTTCCAGATCTGAAGCTCCGTCTATCTCCACTGTCTGTATCAAGCAGTGTACCACATGCGATAGTGTTTCACGCCTGTGCCATATTCCCGCTATGGATGTTTCCTGAGAGCGGAAGGCGGGCCGCTACACAATCATCAAATACGAAGAGAGGACATATATAAACCCATCGTCCACCCTGATCTACCATCCAGAACAAACCAACCCACATTCATTAACACACCAAAAGAAAAGGCAAAAAACACCAACATGAAATTCGCTCCTTTTATGACGGCCCTGGCGACCGCGCAGCTGGCTTCTGCGCTGCCGCGGGGTCCCTCCCACCACCGACGCGCCACTGGTGGCGCGCCCTCCACGGACGGCGTCAAGTTCTCCCTTAACGGCGCAACGGACTACTTCGCTGGCTCGAACGCCTACTGGCTCGGATTCCAGCAGGATCCCGCCGACGTCGACCTGGTGTTCGACCACCTGAAGGAGTCCGGGCTCAAGGTGCTCCGCGTGTGGGGCTTCAACGACGTCAACGAGAAGCCCGGCGAAGGCGAGGCCTGGTTCCAGCTTCACGCGGACGGCACCTCCAAGATCAACACGGGCGCCGACGGCCTGGAGCGTCTTGACACCGTAGTCGCCTCCGCTGAGAAGCACGGCATCAAGCTGATCATCCCCTTCATCAACTACTGGACCGACTACGGCGGAATGGCCGCCTACGCCAAGGCCTACGGTGGCAGCACCAGCGAGGACTTCTACGGCAACGAGAAGGCCCAAGCCGCGTACAAGACGTACATCAAGGCTGTCGTCAGCCGCTACAGCAACTCCAGCGGAATCTTCGCGTGGGAGCTCGCCAATGAGCCCCGCTGCAAGCAGTGCGAGACCTCCGTCCTGACCGGCTGGATCACCGAAACCAGCAAGTACATCAAGAGCCTGGACTCGCAGCACATGGTTGCTATTGGTGATGGTGAGTTAGCCTATATCTTTCCGCTGGATTGTATGGATTGCATACTGATGAACGAATGAACAGAGGGCTTCGGTCTCAAGACCCAATCCGACGGCTCCTACCCCTTCGGCTTCGACGAGGGCTCCGACTTCGCGAAGAACCTGGCTATTGACACCATCGACTTTGGCACCTTCCACCTGTATCCTGATTCCTGTACGTCCTTCCCTTATTTATCTCTACTGCGCTGTTCTACATCCATCATCCCGTGCTAATAAACTATCTTAACATAGGGGGCACCGACAACGAGTGGGGCAACCTGTGGATCAAGGCCCACGGCGCCGCCTGTATGGCCGCGAACAAGCCGTGCCTATTCGAAGAGTACGGCGCGACCTCGGACCAGTGCACGATCGAGAAGCCGTGGCAGCAGACTGCGCTGAAGACGGAGGGCCTCTCGGGCGATCTCTTCTGGCAATTCGGTGACAAGCTCTCGTCGGGCCAGTCCCCTGACGATCAGAACACGCTGTACTTCGGCTCAGAGGAGTACGAGTGTCTGGTTACCGACCATGTGAAGGAGATCGGAGCGAAGTCGTTGGCCAAGCGCTTTCCCCACATCCGCCATGAGTAGATAGCTCGCTTATCTGAAGGGACGAGGTCTGAAGTGAGAGGGTTGACTATCTAGCATAGTATACATAGTTACTGCAGTTGCTGTCTAGACAGCTGGAATAATAATAACCCCATAACTACTAGGACTACTACCACCACCATTTTGGAAAGAATACCACTAAGCCACCAAAGATATCCAGACATATTCTGCTCTCTATAAGTTATCTTTGTACGTCTTACATCACTGCCAATATCACTACTACTACCCCTATGGTGCCCTATGTTGCCCTATGTTGCAAAGATAATACTACTCCGCCCACAAAGGATATCTGGACACTTTGGCACTTCGTGGGTGACCTTTCATATTCCGACACACTACTACCACTATCACCACTATTCCGCTCTCGTACTCGGCTGGTAATCCTCCTCCGACAGAATAAACTGCTCATGGTTGAGCGACCGAAAGCGCATCCAAAAGACGACAGTCTGCAGCGCGAGCGCAATAGCAGGGGCCGCCCAGATCCAAATCAACCAGGGATCTCTAGTCGCCGGGAGCAAGATTTCGCCGATGGCACTCGACAAAGCATTCATGAAGAGAAATATGGCCATCACCAAGCCCTTCATGCCGGCCGGCGCGCGCGAATACGCCAACTCGTAACCCGTCACATTGGCAAAGCACTCTGACAGCGCGGCTAGCACCGTGTTCGGAATTTGCCACCAGATGCTGAGAGGGCTGACGCCCAATTCGCAGGAGGACGCGGCGGCGTAGCCACAGGGGGAGGTCTCGTAGATTTTCCACTGGGTGATGGCGCCGATGACGCTGCTCAGCATGGCGAGGACGAAGCCGAACGTGATGCGGGTGATGGGGCCGAAGCGGATGTTGAAACGCTGGAAGGCTGGGTAGATGATGTAGGTGAGGAGGGGCACGCTCACGATAATGGTGAGAGCGTTGAAGTTGTTGAGGAGGTCGTTGGGGGCGCCGTTGGTGGCCATGGAGGCGCCTTGGCTGGTGAGCACGGAGCCGATGCCGCCGTCGTTGAGGTACCAGATGGGGTAGTAGCAAAAGATTTCGGTGACCGCTGTTTGTCTGTGTTAATAAGGTCACCGGGAAAATGGAGAGAGAGAGAGGTACCGATTGTTCGGCGTACTTCGTCGACAAGCTTGTCGGTCCAGTCGACGTGGATGCCCTGCGGTGCGAGGAGGCTGGGTCGTGCCCCGTCCCAGAAGTCCTTGCGCCACACTCGAAAGCGACTGCGTCGTAGGGCGAAGGAGATGATCTTGGTCGCCTGAGTGAGGTCGGAACTACCCTTAGGGGGAATCTTGTAGGTCTTCTTATAGACGAGGGCCAGCAAAACAGGGAGAAGGAAGTAGATGATGCCCGCGAGGAGAAAGGCCAGCCAAAAGCCGACGTATTTCTCGGCATAGGTGGTGGCGATCATGAAGAAGGCACCGATATTGACGAAGCCGTAGAATATGAGCATGGTCCGCGTGGTGGTCAGCTCCGGGTCGACGATGACCTTCTCGCCGGACTTGAGGGACTTGGTGTATTGTTTCTGGTGACGATGCTGGTCGAGGACGGTGGGCGCGATGTTCGGCTTGAATATTCCGGCACCCAGGGCAAGAAGAAGCAGCCCAATGACGAACGGGGGGGCCGAGTTGGAGGGGCCGCGATGCAGGACTGATGGGATGGCTCCGACAACCTGGATGATATGCGCGATGCCGCAGATGAGGACACCGACACAGATGGCTTTATAGCGGCCGATGTAGACATCCGCCCACCTGAAAAGTTAGCACCTTTATCTGATACTAGCAAGGGAAGGGCAAAAACGCACCAACCACCGAGAATGGGCAAGACATAGGCCAAGAAGCTGAACAGCAGTACCAGACCGGAACTAGCCTGCAACCCCATGCCCATGGCACCCGCCGTCTCCTGCGTGCCTCGCGGAGGAGCTCCGGCTCCATTTCCACCTGGAATGTGTCAAGTGCGAACGAAAAATAGGATTCGGCGGCCATACCCTTAGGAAGAGGGAACTGGATGAAGTTGGAGAAGACCGTTTTGGCGCCGTAGTAGGACGCACGTTCGGCAAACTCAACTAGACAGAGTGAAAACGAGACGAGAGGGAGTGTTTCGGCAACCTTGCGTAGGGTTTGAAGTTCTTCTTCGGTTGGTGGGGGGTGTTCCTCGACGCTGTTCCCGTTGTCGACATGTTTCTCCGAGTCCACCTCGAGGGCCTTCGTGGCCGAGATGGCGTCGACCTTTTCATCCATCGGTGCTGGGGATGTCAGCGTGGAATAGAACCCTTCATCGAGCACACATACCCATATTGCTAGTCGCATGGTAGATCGGTTGGAAAGGAAATCATCGCTTCTTATACTCTCCACCAGCCGGATTCCGACGGGGACCAACGCATGGCGAATCAAGGTGTCCGATGTCGTGCCTTATTGGACATAATCGGGGCAGGAGGATCATGACCCCTGATATAACTCGCACCTTTCACCAGTGCTTATCCGAATTAAGAGCCCTAGCTCATCGGCGCCGCGCATGGCGCAATTGAGGATGTCAGGGATCTCGTTGGCTGGTGGTCAGCGGTCGGACTACATCTCACCTCGGGCCTAGCCGGTGACTTAGATTCAATATCGATCGAACCGTGAGCTTCATATCGGAGGAGGGGACGTGATTGGTGTAGCGCTATCTATCCTGCACAGCCTCCTTTGTCGAACGACACCAATATGTATCCCCAACCAAGTAGATAATGGTCAGATGGTTCTACTATTAGTATTTGAGACTCAATGAATACAACAGACGATTCCCCATTCATGCGTCCTCCTCCCGAGCTGCGCACCCTGGTCTGCGAGCTCGCCATCCGTCCCCGCGATGGGGTGAGGAGGGGGACCATTCGGCTCCGGGGGATATCCGGGCGAGTTTGCACATGACGGCGAGGGAACATCTGTGGATTGAGCCCGATTTTCGATTTGTGTCTGCGGGGGGTAATATTACGTCGACTATGGTGTTGACAGGGTTTGGGGATTTAGTAGGTAGCATTATTGATGGAGACCAACTTAAAGAAGTGCCATCCATTGGAGTCAGAAATATATCGGTCCCGTCGATAACATCGTGCATTTTCCATTCTATTCTGGCACAATTGATCGAGCGACCAGGCGGATCATGGAAATGTGATGGCCATGGAACTATTTCCATGCCACGACTCTATTTCCATCAGCAAAGTTGTTCGTGCATGAGAATAAATGTGAAGCCCTAACTCCGGTCAACCCAATAAGTTGAGTAAACCAGGGGATGCCATGTTCCCCTTACTCACCAACCTTCAATGACCTTAACCCAGCTGGATGCAACATACAGATAGAGCCGGCTTTAAGTACGCCTTTAACTGTGCAAGGTTATGACTGGGGCTGGAGGGAGTGGTGATACTCCACTCTCCCCTCATGTCCTCTCAGCTCTCCTTGTCACTCACGCAAAATGCTGCTCAATGAAGTGCGTACTTCGACTTCACCTAGCACGATTCGGAGAACCGCCATATGGGGCTCACTCCCCTAGAGGCACCATCGAGACAGTTTTGTTGATCTCGAGGAAGCAGACAAGCCCTTGATGACGGCATAAGTCGAGTAGCATAATGCGTTTTTGGATGTTATTTGTCGCTGCGTATCGCCTGTTCTATGGGATCTGCTCATTCGGGTGGATCCAGAGGCTATGGGTGAGGTTCTATTTGCTGCTGCTTTGCAAACCGTCATCGCTAGCAGACACTAACAGGAGTGATCCCCACCTCGGCCGCACAGCCAGTGCCCCCCCCACCTTAAGCCTCGCTGATCCGATCCTTTGGCCAAGGCAGTCGTCTATGGAGATGAATAAATAGACCGCACGATCCGTGGCGCGATTAAGATTTTGGCCGACGCAGTACCACTCGAAGTCGGCATTCTTACACCTCAAACGATGGAGCTCTCCGCCGCTCTGCAGCCAAGCCAGCTTCTCCTACTATCGGCACATGATGTGTACGCCCAATTCAACGACATACTGGGTGAGAACCCCTCCGATCGCGTCGACGCCATAAACGACCTCCTTGTCGATCGTATTACCACCCAGGCCCTCCCAGCAACCCTCTACACAATTTGGCTGCCCTCGCCCTACGATATAACCCGCAACTGCTACGTGCCGCGCTTCAGAACCAGGCATCGGCTTGTATCCGCGACACCGCTATCAAAGCTGTCAGTCGGTTGTTCCACGGTCCGCAATGGAAGAGCGCTGGTTGGGACGCTCTGGGCGGTGTGGATGGTTTGTTGTCTATCTTCGAAGCGGCGCCGGTGTCTGAAGTGAGGGCCTTGGCGAAAGCTATCTCGCGATGTCGGTTTTCCCAAGATGACGGCACGCGCACCGACTGCGTAGAGGCGCTATTGCAGCGATTGAGTCAGGGATCCGCCCGGCCGCTGTTCGTGGCCTGGTCTCCGCTATATGTGCTGTGTTCCGGCCCCTTCGTCAAGGATGTTGTAAGCAACTTGCCGGATACGCCAGCCGTGCGGCCGCTGCTGAAACGCCTGGCGCCTCTGCATGCCGCCGTGCTGCGACAGATGGCGATCGGGAGGATTCCAGCGCCGTGGCATGTTCGACTATCAATTTTGGAAGTGTGTCAGACTGCCCTCATCCGCTCCCCCATCCCGTACACCTCTGTTCGGGACAGTGTACCAGCGGGCCTGGTGCCAGGGATGGCGTTCGTGCTGGATCTGTGCCATGTTTATGCTGAGGATCCCTCTCTGCGTCGGGATTTCCAAGACCTAGACTATTACATCCGTAAAGCGTTCTGTGTCGCCGCACGGCGCCATGTTCCCTTTTATCGGATTGTCCCATTTTTCACATCGATAGTCAAGTACCCGTCATGTATCTTCCTGAAAAGCTCGCTGGACAGTGCAGTAGCTCGAGAGCTACGTCGTTGCTGGTCGCTGGTAACCGCAGGAAAATCTAGCCCAGATATCACCTTCTTCATGAAGGGCATCGCTCACCCGGACCATCCTTCGCACCCGCGTCCCGAGCATCGATTGGACCTGGAGAAGGCCCTGACGGACTTTCTCCGGCGGCACCCAGACCGTCGGCTACCGAGAAAACAGCGGCACGACACTTTCAGCACAATGCGGGATGTGCTACTGGACGTCAGTCGGCCTGCGCGTCGGCGTTTCCTCGAATACCTCGTTGGTCTGTCCGACGGTCTCTGCTATGACCCAATCTATGAGAAAACGCCCTTCACCTTTGACTTCCGGGCCAATCCCCCCCAACCGCGAGAGCGACAAATGGTCCCCGTGTGGCACTATGACGTCCTTCGCATACTCCCAGCGGCAGATGCCCAAGTAATTTTCGAGCGGATGCTGGCCATCCACGGGTGTAAGGGCTTCGTGCCGACGGCGAACGGCCTGGATCATTCGCAGCAGTGCCGGTTGAAGGCGCAATGGGAAGCGGAGGGAGTGGGGAGTTTGGTATTGGGCAGAGAATGTGAGCTTCCAATCGTGAAGAGTATGAGACTTGCATCTGACTGTCGCAGTATTCCTAAACCTGAAGAAACACGCAGAGCGCCAACGCAACGTCACGGATCGGTCTGAAGCCTCTCGCGCTGCCGTCCAGGTTGCCTTCGATACATATGATCTCGACCTCTGCCGTGAGGCGGTGTTGTGGACCCGGCGATTTATTCGTGATCCGGTATGTCGTGTTCCTCATTTTATTTGATCCATAACGCTGACGATATAGGTCGTGTTCCCCGACATCATGTCGATGACCATTCTCGAAAACAACTTCGCCTACCTGAGCTGCGCCGACATGCCGTCCTCGCGTCTGCCAAACGACATCGCTGCCCTACGCGCCACCGTCTCGTCCGCCCACAAGGTCCTGTCCGTACTCCTGGAGACGATTCTCCTGGCGCTGTGTGAGCCCGTAGATCACAGCAGCTTCACCAGCCACATCCCATCGTTTTTGCGGGGCTTGGTTGCCACTCGCCTCCAAGGTATCAACCGGTACCGACGTGCCGGAATAGGCAGCGAGGCCGACATCGTCGACGCTTTGCTCATGCCCCTTGTTCCCGTCCTGATTGCCTGGGAGCGTACTTCCGGTGACAGCCAGGGATCGTCGACCGACGATGAAGACAAGGCCTCGGCCGACAAAGAAGACAAAGCTTCGACCAACCAAGGTTTGATCTACAGCGAAAAAGGGAGCTGGACCGACGACGACGGCTTTCTGCACCATCTGGAACTACCGCCGCAGTGTCCACCCGCCGTGTTGCGCTTTTTCGACGAGTACGCCCGTCACCGGAACGACCTACACCGAGCGCAACGAATTGAGACTTTCCCCGATGTGGCAGACCTGGATGAGGGATGGCCACAAGGCCTGCAGTTCCAGTGTCTACTGCCTGGTCGACCATGGTTTGCCTTTGCCCTGAAACATCCGGACATGGCACCGTACATGGCTGGTCGCATAAACACGGTTCTGGAGGCCTCTCCGAGTGTAGTATTCGTTCCCCAGCCCCAGCATGACGAGATCGTCGACGACGACCACGTCGATAGTATCCCTGTGGCCGTGCGCGCCCTGATCGACATGCACCACAGCAAGCGGGCTAAGACAGAGGCCATCCGAGCCCTCTGGGACACGTATCAGTCCCGCAAAGATGAATATGGGAAGTATTTCCCCGTGTTGCGCGACTACCTCGTCGACCTGCTCGAAGACGAGTTCCTCTTTGAAACAGTGAACCTTGTCCGCCCTCCTCGCCTTGCCCAGGCAACCTCCTATCTCCCGAGCACGAACCCCACTGCCCTTACAGCTTGGGATCCTACATCCTCCGTCCTTGAGGAAGCCCAACCCGCTGCAGACGAGCTCTCCAATCTCAAAGAGCGGCGCCTTGCTACTAACCTCCTCTACTACCAACTCCAAGGAGAGTTGGATTCCGATGATTATATCTCCTACTATGACACCCCCTTATGGCACCTGAGCAACAGGCACTGGGCGTGGCCCAAACTCCGCTTCGAGCGGGCAGTGGCAGGATCCTTTATCGTGCGCAAGATGACCCTCTCTGCACGAGAAGCTACCATGCTCTCTGCTCTGCTGTACTTGGAGGTAGTGATGCACAACCTGCATGCCAATAAAACCCCAACAGATGCCCAGAGCAGGCAGAGCAGCCCTCTCACGGTGCCGTTTCCGGACGCCGACACTGTGCGGTATCCAGCGATGTACCTCAAGGAGGATTTCTTGGAGGTTGCGTGGGATGATATTGGGAAGGCTATGACGCGGTGTATTGACGTGTTGCAGGCATCCATGTACGCCGTTCCTAGCAAGCTTGTGTCCGCCCTGATGGACAAGGTGCTAGACGCGCTAGAGACGCTACAGCGGCCGCACGGGATCTTCAAGGTCGTGCTGAAGATGACGTTCGCGCTGAAGATGACGTTTGTGCTGTCCGACTGTCCGGAGCTGGCTGTAGCGCCTGTCCTGCGCGTCATTGAGTCGTTCCCCAATGAGTCAGCCTACCACCGGCGCATGAAGCTGCTGTCGTTGTGTCGACGGCTGCGTCCGGAGAGCGTGGCTGCCTTCCTGGGCCGATTCTCGGCCTTCGTTTGCAAAAGACTGGTCGAACAACAGCGGAGAGACCCTGCGAAGCCGGAGTCGCCACGGCTCACGCCTAAGACCAACGCCCCAGACTACGTAAAGATCACGACAGTGAAGATGCTGGCGCAGCTCCTCGCCCAGGCGGACTTCCTCCCGCTCGACTCGAGTTTGCGAATCCTGGGAGACGTGTTCCATTCCACACACCATACCGACATCCGCACCCAGATCGTGAAGGCCGCCCTGGATCTCTTTGATCGCGTGCGCGGTTCTCCGGTCGGACTCGACCGTCTGTTTACCTTCATCAAAGACATCGCTTATGAGATGGCGCAGGAGCCCAGTGAGATGGATACTGCAGAAGATGCATCCAGTTGGGCGGCGGCTCTCCCCAACGTATCTTCCGTCAAGGAGCGTCCGGGATTACAGGTCCTCATTGAGGCACAGGCCAAGCTTCCGCCGACTCTTCATGCTAAATATGTCCAACATGTCCTGTTCCCCTTCGTCGCAGCCTCGGAGAACGCACACAACGTCTGGATGGACGCGTTCCTTGCGCCGCTGGGTCTCTCTCGTGCCGAGCTCGGAATTCCCTCGTTTGGGCCCTTCGACCCCTACCTCATTGACTCCATTTTATCCAAATGGTCCATCTATCTCCCCGCGCGGTACCTCTCTGCCGAGCACAACGAGTGGGCGCTCACTCACGCCCTCCATTGGCAAGCGTACGCGACTATTGGCGACACTCTGGTGACATCAAACCCAGAGTACCGACAGACAAACGCCGGGCAGCACTGGGAAGAGTTTGTCTCACGACTCCACGAGACAGACCCCATAAGCACCTTGTTCCCACTCCTGCGCGACGACGCACTCCTCACCCCCCTCGTTCCTGACGGAATCACACGGAAGACCTTGGTCTCTGAATTCGCGCGTAGGACGCGCCAGCTCGCGCGGTATCCCGCGCAGTACTTTCCCAAAGATGGGAAAATGCGTGTAACATTAGACCCACTCATCTCTTCCCTGAAGCAGCTTCGCGCTTTCCGGATTACCAAGGAGAATATCGGTACGGAATCGCGTAAAACGCGGTACACTGTCACAGACGAGGCTCTCCGGTCAGGCGTAGACTATGTTAATTCCCTCCGCGCGATGGCAGACCACAAGCCTCCGGTATTGCCAACGCCATTCGAGCTGGAGGTTCTGGTTCTACCGTCCCCGGTCTATATCCCTAATGCGGAGCGTGAGGACCGATTAACGCAGTTTGTGGAAACTGTGGTGGGGGTGATTTCGAGCCGGGTGGGCAGTCTGGCATTAGTATTGGAATTTGCGGCGCTGGAACGCGTGGTTGATGAGGTCATCGAGGAGGATATTGTCCGTGTCGTGGAGTTGTTGAATGCTTTGCGGGGGCAGCAACGACTTGGTGCTCTGGAGAGGGGTTTGATCGTCAAGCTTGCGCAACGGTTGTTGAATCGGTTGAGTGACGAGGAGGTTCGACTATGTCAGGAGCTGCGTCCGCTGGTGGATGGTTGGAGAAAGGATGAGGATGAGTCTGTGGGCCGGATAGGCTGGGGAGTGTGTGTTGACTAAGGTCTCATTTCCATGAACTTTGTCGTGGCTGATCCATTCCTATCATACCTCCGAAAAGTTCCAGGAAAATGATGAAGTGGTTGAGCATTTGGTGATGGAATATGGAGAGAAGACCGAACACTGGCTTGTGGTCAGGTGACCAGGCTTGTTCTCGTATGCTTCCTGCATCGTTGATGATATTGATTATCATTATTATATACCTAATGTACACTTCGAGATCCCCTTCCAGTCAATACAATATATACCCATACTATACACTCGTCCATGAACCACCGTATCATACATCTACCTCGGAACGTAGAACCCCCCACCGTGCGACATATCCACCGTAGGGGCACGCACCCCCACCCAATGCAAGGGCACATTCTCGATCGCGCGTTGTCCGACATGCCGCGCGGTGTCAAGCCCCTGCCTCGTGCGGTCGATCCACGAGGCCTGCTCATCGCGATCGACAACGGCCCACGCCGGATGAGCCAGGATCCCCAGCGCCGAGTCGGCGTCGCACGCCTCCGCTAGCATCGCGGCCTCGGAGGCTGCTTCCCGCGCCGCGTAGAGCTCTGCTGGTGTGCGTCCCGTTGGCGGCGGGAGGTCCGCACGGAGGAAGGCCATGATGCGGACGGACAGGGTCAGCGACATGGCGGGGAGGTCCTGGACGGGTGGCAGAGGGATTTCGTCGAGGAAGCGGAGGTGTACCGTTTTCTTCATTGTCTGGGAGAGCTGGACGCGGGGTTGCGTACGGGGATCGAACTGTCGGATCGAAAGCACGCCGGGGTGCCAGACGGGGGTTGTGTCCTCGCTGCCAGGGGTAGCAGGACCAGCGGACCACGGGACAGGACTTCTCCCCCTTTTCTCGAAGCGTACCCACACGACAAAGAACCCAAGAAAGCGGTCGCAGATATGATCGGGCGCTTTCTGGATGATGCACCGGGGCGGCTCGGACGCCGCGTCGGGGGTCCAGACTGGGGGCAGGTCCCACGCCGCCCGACATTTGAAATCGACCGGGAACGGCGGCTGGGGGCCGTCGTCCAATGACGGTGGAGCCAGCTCCGGTCCTTGTCCCTGGCCCCGGGACTGCGCCGCACGTTGCTGCCCCTCGTAGCCCGAAAGGAGGGTCGACACATGGTCGCCGACATGGCTCAGGGAGTAGGCCTCCTTGGCCGCCGTCTGCGTCAGCATCCCCGGCTGGTATGGTTGGAGACGCGTCTGCACCGCCGAAGTGACGGGGGCGAGCACTGTCTGTGCCGCAGACTGCGCGTACATCCCCAAGACGAGCGCGCCCATCTCCAGCGGCATGGTGCTCAGACTGGCGCCGCGCACCGAGCTGGGATTGATGCTGGTGGATAGGATACGGAAGACCGGGCTGGTGCACATGGTCTTCTTCTTCCCGGGCCCGTGGCACAGCACCAGGCTGAAATATCCGTCACCGGCCTCGATGGGAACGCGCGCCACGACTGTCTGGCGCCAGAGGTGCGTCTTCTGCCGACCGCTGGCTTTTTTGCGAAATTTGGCGACGTCGCGCTGCCAGGCGCGCTCGTCCCCTGGGGCCACCTGCTCCGCCGTGACGGCCAGAGCGGGCGTCACCTCCAGCCAGTCATCGGTCAGATGGAACAGCGCCTTCGCTTTCATACCGGCTTTCCCCGTCCAGCCCTTGTTCTGCAACCATAGTGTTCGTTCCGGTGGGAGCAACGCGTCCGAGAATATGGAGATGGTGACGGACGTTGTCGGGCCGCGATAAAAGACAATTCCGCTCGAATGGCGCAGTATCGTCACATGTCGGGTTGACTCGGTCGGACGGGCAATCAGCCCGCCGAGGAAATGTCGCGCTTCAGCGTACGCCTTCTGCACGGCCTGTAGGGGCGAGCCATCCGCTAGCGGACCGTGATTGGGGTCGGGGGCTAGAGGTCGGTGGGAGGAGGATGAGGCGGGTCGGAAGTCGGTGGCAGCTCGCTGCACGGGGGGGTATACGCTGTTGGGATGGGGGGAAGGCGATCGGAAATTCTGCGCTGATCGAGACGGCCGCAATTTCTGCTGCGGCACTGCCAGGTTGGTAGCTTCGTACGGGGGAGGATCATGATCCGGATAGGGTGGAGGATAGGGGGAAGATGTCGGTTGCTGCTTAGGGGACGGAGAGGCGGCGGTGACGCCTCGGACAGGAGACCGATTGACCTGACTGGGGACCGGTTTGCGCCTCACTTGAGGATTGGCAGCATTCATGGTGGCATTGTGAGGCAGTGGGTGCAGTGCAGCCAAGCTATAACCCCATCCCGTCCGCAGTTGGGGTGGACTGAAGCTATCCAAATCAGTCATGAATCATGGACAGGTGCATGTGGGGCCTGAGGCATGGTACCCACCTCGCACTAAGCCTGATAGGGAATGGACCACCATGTTCAATCCGTGATGTTGCTATTTTGAGCCATCACGTATTGCCCATCTTTTCTTCATGTAGTTGTATATAGGTACGTAGATCAAGTCTGACATTTTGTGGGAGCTTATTGCGTCTCACACTAAGGTGTTTCATAGACTGTGGATGAAAGGAGCGCCGAAGGTCGTTAATACACATCAATTTATATATATGTCATTTCCCCAATAGCCCGGACTCTAGGTCACACTTTGAAACATTGAAACTCTCCAAAGGCAGAACGGCAGGAGTAGCCAGCAATATCTCCCCAGTGATGAATATTTCATTTACGTCAACTAGCCCGTCATGTCAACAATGGCAAACGCAAAACAGCCATAGTCAACCAAGTTCGTGGGCCAGTAGGTATCGATGGGACTGCAACTATACACCAGAAGAGCAACCAAAAAGCCGAGTTATGTGGTCTCGTCCGCCGAGATAGGACGTCCTGATCCCCAAACTCGATAAGTGATCGCAAAAATGATGTAAAAAGAAGCAGCAGAAAGCAAGATCACCCAAGATGGAAACCAAAACACTGACCAGATTCTCAGCTGAGACGTGTTTTTAGGTACACCCCAAGCAAACCAAATCAAGAGGGCACTGCAAGTGAAGACAACGATAATGCTACAACGTAGGACCTGACGAACGCGGGAAAATTTCTTCGGCAGATCCGCCTCGATGGTCAACGAGAATAGGACGACACCGAAGAGGCCCGTGAAACCCATAAATATAGGTTGCAAGATGTTGTAAAGATTGCTTAAAAGCATCGGTGCTCCAGCAAAAGGAATGTCTGGATCGACTCCTCTTACACTACTCCCTGCCGTGGAACCAAATATGACGATGCTCAGGATGACAATATAAACATTTGCAAGACTGATTGTTGATATACGCCCAGTCCAGTCATTGTCAGGGTCGTCAGGATCCTTGATAATCCTGCGGATGGACAGAAGTTCGTGTAGCGGAGGTAGCTGGATATCAGGGACAAGATCGGACGAGCGTTATCCCCATTATCCATCTCGCCGTTGGGGGAAGACGTACGGTCTGTGGTTTGCAATATTAGCAAATTGCTTAGCCTGCCGGAGACAAGGGATGTCCAAAAGACGTATACCATGTCCGAGATGATTGAGGATTGTGACCAGCGGCGCCATTAGCAAAAGGACTGCAATGACCTGCCCGAACCCCCAGTCGTCCTCCTTTCTCTCGTCGCTCAGGATAGGCAAGTAATTCCACATCTTCTGGAGTTTGTAGATGGCAGTTGATATCTCGAGTACGGTGGAGAGACGAAACAGCCCCCACACAAACCCGAAAGCCAAATATCCCACCTGCCGGATGTCAGATGATGATGTGGGCGCACGTTTGAATGACTTACTTCTAGCAGTAGTGAAGACCACCAGTCCACGCCAATCTCTACCACTAAAGATATCGTCAACAGGGGACGATAGAGGATGGTGCGCCTAAGACTGCCAGAGGGCTTGTTTAAGCAGCAGCTAGAGAAAACACATCGTAGGCAGCGTCGCATTTGAACACTGGCCAGCAAGCGAGGTCGAGCGCAGATGTCGACGGAAAGGAACTTATACAACTTGAAAATCCTGCCCAGAAAGCCCAAAACAATCAAGATGATTGAAAACAGCATTGAGGAGTATTCCCAGGATAAGTTGTATTCCCCGGATAAGTTATGACCTGGATGGTCTGCAGGATTTGAGGTCAACTGACAGAGGGCGGGGTAGGCAAGGGCCATGACACGGGTATAGTCTGGAGAATTCGAATAGACTACAGGATCCGACAGGGGGGGTTCGTCATAGAATGAGAGCCATGTGTAACTACCCGTAAATGAGAGACCCACGACCAGAAGTATGGCCAGGACGCCCATGAGAAAAAGCCGTGCAGCTCGCTGGACCGGACGATGGTATAGAAAGTTTCGAAGAAGGGTCAAGCAGGCCAAATGAGTGAGACTCGAAAACCATGCCAGGTCGACGATGACCATCCAGTGATACGCTGATAGGCCTTTGGAAAGTTGAACAAATCCGCTGATTAGAATCGACAGCCCGGTCAGGATCTGGAGATCACTCATTGATAGGATGCACTGAATGATATTAGAATATTCGATGAAATGAACTATCGAAGCACACTACCTTGGTAAAAATCCTCTCGATCCTTGCGCTGATACGGCGACCACGCCAACGGAAGATGCGTTTAGTTATAAGCCTCACAAGCCGCAGGAAGGCCACGTCTACCGGATTCGGACGAAATACCGACGGTGGAGTATGTTGATGTTCCTCTCTGAAAGGATCTTGCAATGGATCATACACCACGAGGAAGTACACGATAATGAGCAGGACCGCAAAGCCGGCAGACACGACGTAGTTTGCAACGACCTGGACCTTGAATTAGCCAATAACATCGATCATTTGGCTTCAACCACGTACTCCATTTCCAGTGATATCAGAATCAATCGACATCGGAATGGATACCTTACCACAGTGGTGGGATGGAGTCGGCGAAGGAGAAGAAGCCATTGTGGTCAATCCAGAAGCGCCAAGATAGCTACGTCTGGGCTAGCTGACCAGGCTGTGACTCAAATCGCCCGAGTGTTTTTGGACAAACCTCAGCAGCGATAAATGTCGGGAACGAGCGGTCTGTAAGGGCTTCAACTCATATAGACTGTTATGTGGGGGCTAAGAGGCCAGGATACTAACCACGGCCTTTTTGTATGTGGGCGGAGGGGATAGAATGATAAGCCCGCAATTGATTGAATTTAGTTAGACGACGAGGCTGTACGTTGCCCCAGGTTAAATCTATATTTCTATATTTGGAATGATCATCGGATCGGGGTGGAGGCTCATGGATAGATTAGGCTGCAATGATCAAGAGTGAACTTTGCTTCTATGGACTTGTTTGTCTTAGCAAGGTCCCATCACAGTCAAGCCGTAGATCATCTTCATTATCGGTAAAAACAAACCTAATAACTAATATAAACTAAAAAATTAAATTGGAAGAAACAAAAATGCTGTCTAGGTGGAATAAAGGTATGAAGTAATCAAGTCACAGATAGATCATGGATCGGCGCTGTCTAGCTCAGCCTCGCAGAAACAGACATCCAATAGCGAGATGTGTTAACTCGAGCCCATGCGCTGCCCAAGGCGAGTTTTCGCTAAAAAAATGCCCCTTGTCCCTCATCAATCACCCCTAATGTAAACACCACGACACTACAGCGACACCTTACTCCTGCCCCCATCGTACACAATGCTATCTCCGTTCAGAAATCCGCCCGATGCACTCGCCATCCACAGCACCAGACCGGCCAGATCCTGAGGTGCCCCAGCGCGAGTAATGGGAATATTTGACGCGGGGACCGACCCATCCGCCAGGCCACGTCCCTTGATGCCAAACGTGCGGAATAGCGGACGTGAGAGCTCCGTCCAGAACAGACCCGGGGCGATGCCGTTGACGCGGATGAGGTATGGCGCCAGCAAAGCCGACATGACCTTCACCATGTGCAACACAGCCGCCTTGGAGAGCCCGTATGCGACACTGGCCGGGTGGTGCAGGATACCGCCGATGGAGGAGATCAGGATGACCTGGGGACGGGGAGGAGCAAGCTCGTCGGGAGAGGACGACAACACACGGCGATGGTTGGCCTTGTCGAGGAGAGGGAGCAGAGCGAGAATGGTGTAGTAACTACCGGTAACGTTGACGTCAAAGACGTTGGTGAACTCGGGCATGGACTTGGCGAAGTGGCGGTCGCGGAACTCGGTGAGCGTGGGCTGCGAGCCGTCGGGATTGAAGCGGGGGACAGCAGATCCGGGCACGGCACTGTTGCCGATGAGGAGGTCAATGTGAGTGGTGTGCGCCGCGATGGCCTGGTAGGCGGCTTCGAGGGACGCGTGGGAGCTGATGTCAGTGGCAACGGGGATGATGGTCTTGTTGGTGGCTTGCGCGGCGGTTTCCTGTAGGGTCTGCTCGCGACGACCGAGGATGAAGACTTTGGCGGCACCGTTGGCGTCGAGTGCGAGGGCCATAGTGCGGCCGAGGCCTGTATAAGTTCTTTGACTTAGTGGGTAGGAACATGGATGATCGATCATGAGGACATACCTGTTCCACCACCGGTGATGACGGCGACGAGACCCTGGACAGAAAAGAGGGATGCGGCGTTGAGGGACATCCTGCTGCTTGATGAATGGATAGAAGATGAAGAAAAAGAAACTTCAAGTTGCAGAAAAGGAGAATATATAGCCGGCAAATTCCATGAATGACTGGTCAATGACTCGGGAATGATGGCGAGTTCTTTGTGCGATGACCCCACAGTCACCCAGACAAGCAATCCCTGCCTGGGATGCAGTGAAGGCAAGTGGAAGTGATCATTCACGGTGACTGCCAAGCAATCTGTCACTGGGTAATATCTTGGCTAGCTGCATCTCGGATATCGGTGTAGTATCGTTGTAGTCGATTACTGGATGGTCTATCCAGGCTCATCCCGAGATTGTAGATGGTTGAATTAGGGCTTCTCGGTCACGCGCCTCTGCATGTATCTCCCATTGACATCAACCAATCCACTTGAGTTCTTCCTGGAGTTATAACATGCCCATGTTAAAATAGTCGTAGATAAATCTGAAATAGGTCCATTGCAAGGAAATGATAGTGACAAGCGGTCCCTGACGGCTCATGACCAGCTGACAGTCTTGTCAGGTATGGGCTTCGTCAAGAGACCTCCATCTCGGACAATCTTTGCCGCAGAGAGGCAGTTACCTTTCTGATTATTAGGGCTTACTGTAGAATATAGAATGACTTTACTGGTGAAAAAGTGCCAGATACCTTTCAAAACCCAGTGGGAAGTCTGTTATTTCGAGAAAAACTCTCCTATAAAATAAGTCACCGATTTTCGACAGCTAGTTTAAACAGCGAGTACAGAACCAGCTAATAGGGCCCAGCCAAGAATCCCCTCTGTATCCAGCTGTCCAAATATTTGCGAACAACTTCCTCTCCAACAGGTCCAACATCTTTGAGAGCAGGAGAATGCTCGACCCCCTGTGCCGTATCTAGCAACAACCCCCCACAGGACATTCTCTCGAAGTTCGCCTCCAACCAGTCCGCCATGACCCCCGCCGGATTATCCTCCCGACTCCCAGGAAAGTTCTTCACACGCTGGATCCACTCCGCAAAGGGTACAACATTCTGGACTGGAATCGCCAGTCCCTTGGCTAAGATAGGGATCATCGCCTCCCACGGTTGCCTCACCGGATTATCAATATGGTACACAGCACGAGGATACTCGACAAAGAGCAGATCGACCAAAGAAGTAGCCACAGCATCTACAGGCGTCCACGACAACGGCCCCCTCAGATCCGGAAGCGCCCTCAACGTCTCTGCAGACTTGATCAGCGCAGGAAGATGTTCCCCATCATTCCAGTACCCCGTACTCGACGACCCGCTGATCTGACCCGGTCGGACAACCATCGCGCTGAAACGATCGGGGTACTGGAGCAGGGTTCCGTAGAGCATACGCTCGCAGACGAGCTTGGCTTCGCCATAGCCATTGTTAAGAACGTGTGCAATTTGAGTCGGTCTTTCAGGGACGATGGCCTGCCCTGTGAGAAGTGGGTAGTACCCGACGGTGCTGATGGACGACACAAGCTGGAAGGTGGGCTTCACACCCTGACAACAGATATCCTTCGCAAGGATTAGCAGCTGCCGCATTACGCTGAATTGGGGCTCAAAGCTAGACAGTGCGCGCGCCCCGTTCATGGGCCAGGCATTGTGGATGATGTGCGTTACTGTTGCCGTTAAACCTTCGTATCGGTCGCGCGGGAGGCCAAGATGTGCGTCGGCCGTGTTGGTTTCGATGACGCAGAGTTTGGCCATTTCGGTTGGTGAGAGGGACAGCTTTTTCTCAATCAAGGCCTGTTTCTGTCGCTCTGTGGCATCGGATATGGTGGTGCGCCGATTCAGACAGACCACCTGGTGTACCGACGGCATCCGCGCAAGATGCGCGACGAGATGACTTCCCAGACTTCCCGTGCCACCTGTTACCAGCACCGTTATGGCTTCATTAGCATTGCGCGGGAAGGCGATCGAGTCAAAGGTGAGCCCGTCCACGCCAGCCCGAACATACCCCGAAGTAAGCCGGTCTCTGAGTACGTTGTCCACCCCAGCCAGAGGGCCAACTGCCTGCGCGATGGAGACGGGTAATTTATCACGCTGCTTCCCAGACGCCATCGCGAACAACACCCGCTGCACGTTCACCTCAGGCGAGTGCCCATCCGTCCAATCGACATGTCCATACCCAGCAGCGTGCAGATCCGCCTCCCAGCGACGTTCGCTGGTAATAGCGTGAGTGCGTCCGTCCCGGAACACCCACCAGCCGCGGAATAGACCGAAGACAATGTCGATGGCGAATACAGGCTGCGTCATCTCCAACATTAACACCACCCCATCATGACGAAGAACCTGTCGCATGAACCCCGTCGAATCCTGTAGATTTGACGTGGCATGCACTGCATTGCTCGCGATGACGATATGTTGGGTTCCCAACAGTTCCTCTGCCGGGCCCTTCTCAATGTCATGCACGCGGTACTTCACGAAAGGATACTCCTTGAAGCGACGACGCGCCTGAGCTAGGAATGCAGGAGATATATCCGTGAAGGTGTATTCGACAGGGACGCCTAGTTTGGCCAGGCTAGGAAGAAAGTACTTCGTGCCACCGCCGGTGCCGGCACCCATCTCGAGGATCTTTAGTGGACCGGTATTGTCTGAGCTGTCCAACTTGCTCGCAACCCGCTGGATAAAGTCTAGAATTTGCTTGTACCCTGCTACATTGTGGGGCTCGTCGCCGTACATCCAGGACACGAGGTCTTGGCCCTCTTTCGTGCCGAAGATGAGCTGTAGGCCGTCTTGGTCTCCGCGGAGGACGTTCGCTAGGTGGCTGCCTGTATAGAAGGAGAGTCTGCTGGCGCCGGCGAATTCAGGGTACGCTCGCTCAATATTTTGCATAAGGGCGGCGCTGCTCTTGGGTGGGGCGGACACCGCCGTGCGGATGACAGCTGGACCGTCGAGGTCGACGATGCGCGCTTCTTCCAGACGCAGATAGAGATAGTCGACGAGCTCGCGGTGCTGTGGGTCAAAGGCGATGCGAGACAGTCGCTGACCCGGATTTGCAGTGCGGATTGATGAGCCCAGTGTCTCGAATGCCTCGAGGGTGAGCGTCACGCAGAGCTGAATCTGTACGGGATTGAAGATATGCACGCGCCCGCTGCACTGGTTGTTTGCTAGGAAATCGTCGGTGAGTTTTTTCGTCTCACCAAATGCATCAAGAACAGTCTGTGGTGGGAGATACAGCTCCGACTCGTCGCACGATACGGTGGTGACTGAGTCGGCTGCCGACGCCCCCATATCAATTTCCCCATCGGACTCTGAGCTTGATAAGGGACCCTCCTCTTCAGGCTCGTCTTCACCCAGCGCAGTCCGCACACAGTTGACCAGATCGCGAAAAGTGTCGGCCTCCATCAGGTCCGTGGCTGGGATTGAGCAGTGGAAGGATTCGTCCAGCTCCCGCGCCAACTCCATCGCCATAAGAGAATCGATGCCCGAGTCGGCCATGCTGTTACTGTCGTGAATCTCTTTCGGATCGACAGCGCAGAACTCTGCCACGATGGCCTTTACTTTGGCACCCAAGTCGGGTGTTTTGATTTCCTTCTGCGTCGTCTCTTTTCGATGATCTCTTCTCTGCACAGCATGGGGTACCTCGTCCGAGTTGTCAACAGCAGAAGTAGCACCATAACCAGGCGCAAACATCCCCAGCAACTTCCGAAACGCCTTCTTCGCCACTCTCGTATATTGCATACCCAGAAAAACCTCAACGAGCTCGCCCGTCTCTGCATCAAAAGCAAAGATATCACTAGTGTAAATATTCTCCCCAGGGACATGTGTAGCGAAGACATCCCACCGCTCAGGACGCGGCGTGTGCGGATCCGCCAACCGCGGACTGCGCATCCACTGCTCCATACCAGCAGCGATGAAGATGTCACTCTCTGGACGATCAGTCATACAGTTCACCCAGAACCCCGCAACCTGGCTGAACGAGTCGCAGAGGAATGGATCTGCCCAGGTCTTTCCCGTGTACTGTTTGACCACGCGACCGGCGCTTTCGGTGCCCTTCCCAACGATTTTGTACACACCTTTATATAGGTCAGAGTACTCAACGACCTCAGAAAATCCTTTGTACACGGCGCGTCCTTGGAGGATATCGTCGACATCGGGGTCGTTCAGGACCTGCTTACACCGACGATGCGGAAACAGACGGGTGTAGCGAGCGAATTCGGCCAGCAGATCGGGATCGTCAGGGCGGAGCATGCTGACTTGGGCATTGCAGTGAAGAACCTGCGTCCGTGACCCTTTATCACTATTTTCGCTGAGATATCTGACATTCCAAGCTTGCTTCTCTCCATCCTGCGCATGCAACTCGATCCACACCGTGCGGGAGGGGTCTGGACAAAGGGGCGCTTCGCTGGTGACGGTGCGCACAATGGGCACTTTATCAGTGCACTCAGGGAGGGTGCGCAGCGCTTCGATAACATTGTCAAGCATCATGGATGCGGGGGCCAGCGGGGCGGTCTGCGCGGCGACATGGCCCGTTAGGGCGTCGTGGTAGTCTGGATGAGAAGTATTGATGGTGAACTTGGCTATACGCTCGTTCTTGTCTTGATATCCCGTGAATGTCACCACAATGGATGCTTTCAGGGGTGCTGATTCCGTGGAAACCCCTGTGGCCTGGACAGGCAGTTTCTTGTTGTGCATCCAATGTCTGCTCTTCTCGAATTGGTACGGGGGCAGGAGCACGGGCGTGTACTCTCCTGTCTGGCATGGGTGATACCCCCAGAATGTCGCTGATATGCCTTCGGTCCATAGGCTAATGGTTGCGTCAGTGAGGCCCTGTAACCCCGTTCCGGATGTGAAATTGACCGCTTGGAAATGATGATTGTCACCAACGGACGCGAGGGCGCGGGCCGCCATGAGGGTGACGGTGGAGTTGGACCCTGCTTCCAGCCATACAGCGGAGGGATGTTTCTCGGCGAGACGGTGTATGGCATCTTCAAAGTAAACAGGCTGTCTAAGGTGATCTGCAACCACGGTCGAGGGAGGAATGCCTGTTGCTGGGTGCTCTGTGGCCCTTTCCAGGTGGATCGTGGGCTCTCGAAGGGTTAGACCATCGGTGACGCGCTCGAGTTCGGGAATCAAGGGATCCACTAGGGTAGAGTGGAAGGCGTTCGTAACTGACAGACGTCTGGTTCGCATGTGCTTAAATGATGGTCTGTTGAGGATCTGCTGCATCGCATCGATGACCCGCGCGGGCCCGGCTAGAGTGAAACTGCGTGGTCCATTCAAACAGGCGATCGTAGCTGGGAAGGCATCCGTGATGCCACGGTTCGTTGTCGCAAGCAGCTGGTCTATCTCTGTGCGGTCACCCTCTACAGCTAACATTGCGCCTGAGTCTGCGCCCCAGCTATGGCGTATGAGAGCAGCACGACGAGCCACCAGGTCCAATGCGTCAGGCAGAGATAACACGCCGGACACACAAAGAGCCGTCAATTCGCCGAAGCTGTGCCCCACGACAGCGGTCACGGGTACACCGGAATCAATCCAGCAGCGGGCGTAGGAATATTGTAGGGCGAAGAGTTTGGTCTGCAAGTCGACCTGATCTGCGATGGGCCTCTGCTCAAAGATGCCGGGGTACAGACCGGGATGGTCCAGCGACCGCAATATCCTATCACACTCATCGAGTTGGCTGCGTAGTAAATGAAGGGCATCGTATATGCTTCTATCCAACCCGACCGATGTGGACACTTGTCCCCCGAAGCACAAAACCACCGGACGCGTGGGTTTCTTCTGCACAATTCCATTGTTTCCACCTTCAACCACAGCTGTCAATTTTTGGTCCAGCTCCGCAACACTCCGACAGCGAAGCAACAAATGACAATCGAGCGCTGGGTTAGCCTGCCGGCACGCGGCAAACGCCACGTCGGCGATGCTGGCGGAAGCGGAGAGGGCTTGGCGGCGGAGAAAGCGGCGGAGTCTCTCGGCAGAATCGCGGAGCCGAGACTCGTCGGACCCACACAGGCGGAACGGAATGCTTACGTCTCCGCGGTGGATACAAGACTTGTGCTTCTCCTTGCTGCATGGAGCTTGTGTGATAATCATAGACGCGTTTGAACCCGAGGCGCCGTAATTGTTGATTAACGCCGCGCGGAATTTCGCGTTCCACGGGGTCGTCTGCTTCGGAATGTTGATGTGGTCGTCGGGACTGGTTTCAATATGGGGGTTCATGGAATGGAAATTCGCCTGCGGTGGAATCTGGTCCTCGTGGATCATGAGCAGCACTTTCACAAGTGCCACCAACCCCGAAACACCCTCCGTATGTCCGACTAGTCCCTTGACAGAGCCGAGCGCGAGGGACGTCTCGCGCTGCGGGCCCCCTAGTACCTGTCGCACGCTGCTGTATTCTGCCGGATCCCCAGCTTGTGTTCCAGTTCCATGCGCTTCCACCACGGAAATGTCTTTGGGGAGAAGACGGGCGCGTCGCGTCACCTTGGTGAACAGACCCGCCAGCGAAGCGGCATCGGGAACGACAATCGGCGTGCAATTATTGTTCTGATCAACCGCAGTCGCAGCAATAGTCCCAAGGATCGTGTCGCCGTCAGCCAAAGCGTCCGACATCTTTTTCACGAACACGGCGGCGACTCCCTCCCCCCGGCAGTACCCATCAGCCTTCGCATCAAATGGCTTGCACGGACCGGTTGGGCTGACGAACGACGCTCCATTAAGATTGTCAAATGCCAAGGGACTTGTCAAAATATTTGCCCCACCTACCAACGCAGCCGAGCACTCCCCGCTAAGAATAGCCCTGCACGCCTGGTGCAGCGCCACGGCCGACCCGGAGCACGCCGTATCGACACAGAGCGACGGACCCCGCCAACCGAAGTAGTGGCTCATCTTGCCGGCAATGAAACTGCGCAGCAATCCCGTAGCCGCGTACGCACTCGCCGTATGGCAGTTGACGTTGTGTTCGTAGTCCACCGTGCAGCAGGTGACATAGCAGCCGATATTGCGGTCGGGATCAGCACGCTGGAAGTACCCCGCCTGCTCGAGGGCCTGGTACGCGACCTGGAGAAGGAGTCGCTGCTGTGGGTCCTGTGACATGACTTCGCGCGGGACTTTCTTGAAAAACCGGTGGTCGAAGGCATCGATGTCGCGCATGAAGTTGCCGAACCACCCGCGGATCGCGTCGGGTCGCCACGGCGTCTCGTAGTTTTCGTAGCGCTCGGCGGGCATTTCCTTGTGCTGGGACTCACCAGAGCAGAGGAGTTGCCAGAACTCGTCGAGATCGTCTGCGCCCGCCACACGGCAAGCCATGCCCACTACGGCGACGTCGTCGTCGTAGACGGGAGGCGTGGTGTGCAGAGGAGAAAGCCGGGAGTGGAGGTCCAGTTCTAGATCGGTATAGTGAACAACGCGGCTGCGCATGGTGCGTATGAACGAGGGTGGGACGCAGCGCTCTGTGCCAAATTCGACAAGGATGGAGTCCGGAGAGGTCAGGTTCGCAGCGTGTAGGGTGTAGAATGTGTAAAACCACTGGCATTTCTGAGCTAGGATCGATTGCAGCACACGGTGGTGGAGAGGTCCTTTGGTGACTACGTCGCCAGATACATTGTCGCGGACAGGCTTTATAAGCTGAGAAGGATCTGGCAACTGCAGTCCGACGGCCGTATC
This sequence comes from Aspergillus campestris IBT 28561, assembly GCF_002847485.1. Lineage (NCBI taxonomy): Eukaryota > Fungi > Ascomycota > Eurotiomycetes > Eurotiales > Aspergillaceae > Aspergillus > Aspergillus campestris. The sequence continues at coordinate 173,189 of NW_020194349.1, forward strand.
ACACATCGATTGTAGGGCATGAACAGCCCGTTCATGCCCACTCCAGTGGTAGCGGCCGTTGAACGCAACTGGACTGGAGTTGACGCCGACATCGTGTAGGGCTCTCTGGAGCTGTCCGATGCAGTGTCTTGGACACATCAGAGTTGATCGGTTATTGTCATAGTGAACGGTAATGTATGCCTACTATCTGTTAGAACTAACCTCATTTTCATCGGGTCAGATACATACCCCAGGGAACTGTTCCAGCACGACGGAGACCTGCTCTTCCGCCTCGGGCGCTTTCCACACCATCGCCAGTGAAGTATATCGCTCGTCCACCTCCTGGGCATCCCCCATGGCACCAAGCAACATCGACAAACGCACAGCGACCTTGGCATACTCCTGGAATTGTTCTCTATTCGCTGCTGCGGCAGCCACGACAGCGCCGAGGAAGCCAATACAGAAGCCTGCGATCTCCACCACGGGGCTGTCGGCTGAATGGATTTTACCAGTCGACACATATTCTGGATGGGTCAGATGCAGATACTGCGCGTACTGTGTAAACTGCAATACCATGAACAGAGGAGCCAGCTGCACGTATGGGATAGGGAAGTAGTCCTCCTTGACCTCGCCGGAACAAAACCATTGATGCAAGTCCTGCAGCTGCTTCTCGGCTGGGATTGACCCCAGTTGCGGAACCAATTTTGATGCAGTCCGATAGTAGACAGGCAGTTCTGCAAGGACGTGTACCACCCATGAATGCTCGTCTGAATCGAGGACGATAGACCGGAGGCGGCGGAAGTCATTTGCGTCGAAGGAGAGGCATTGGCAGCCGAATAGAAGCACCGTTTTGCCTCCTGCAGGAGGGGATAGCTTGTGTTCCATGTTGACCTATTGCGCTCGTTATGATCAGGCAGAGGGATGGGGAAGAAGAGGAGAAAGATGGCAGGGGAAGAGGAAAAGGAGGAGAAGGTCCAAGGACTGTACCAAACATTAGCATACAAAGTCTGCCTCGGTGAATAGATTACAGTCACCGAGGCAAACACGATGACTGAAATGAACCAAAATTGGCAGTGGCATTCAATGTTCCCTCACTGATTCATCCTATTGTCCAGTGTACCTGCCCGTAATCACTACGCGCCGGAGTTTGTTGTCGGGTTATCTCCTCGGGAACGCTGCACTCCCAGTCTCAGCCTGTTGCCACTGGTTGTGTCACTTCCTCTGATTCATCTTTAGCCTGTCTTAGACTGTTCTGGTGGGGATTCTGACTGATATGTACCTGATTGACAATGGGTGGATCTGCTGCAGCGGAGTTATAGCAGTCAAGATCCGCATGCCCGCTGCAAGACAACGGCCGTGGACTCAACGGGCCAGTGGCGGAACATTAAGTAGAAAATACAGTGCTATAGATCTAATGACTGTGGTCTTGGTGGCAATGTGATTCCATAATAAATGATGTGAAGTTATTACTATATTATACCCTTAACCCTAATTCCATCGCTTGAACAATCCAACTTCTATCCAACTCCATATCGACATAATAATTACCCAAGATTTAGCTAAGTGGACTGTGGACGTGCACTGGATTTTTGACTCGATCCAGATCCTGCAGACACTCCACTACCTCTTGCAATAAGAGTTCGAACGACCCATCGAGGTAGCTATGGGCTGTGAAGAACTCGCTACACATCAACAACGGAATGGGCGTCAACGGATGGACCTAGAAAGCATCAGAGTGATACCCAGGAGACAGCCTTCAACGGCACTGAGAAGACAAGGAATACCTTGAAATACCCCAATTGTCCCTGCAACTTCATCAATCCCACTACTTCGTGCGCGGCCAGCACGCACAACCGCTCATATTCAATCATCCCCAGCAGGTGGTCTCCCGTCTTCCAAGCCACCGACTCAAGCACGTTATGTAAGAAAAGGATCATTGTCTGCGCAATTAATCGGGCAAAGACACCCATCGAGTCGGCCTGGGTTGTACCACTGAGCGCTTGGATGCGTGCACTCAACCGCTCATACAGCCACTGATGGCGCGTCCAGAATCCATCGGCCAGCCCAGTCCCGCTGAGTTGCTCGACAGCGACCTTTTGGCGATGCGACAAGGCCCGTCCACAGATCGTCGCCAGCACGATGCACTCTCCAAACGAGGACAGAGTGGCCACACTCCCACCCGCGGAAGTTGACATGGACTGCGCCATGATTTCGGGCAAATACGGCGCAAGCACCGGCTGGCCTGATTGGAACTCCTCCTCGGGCGAGGGAAGACGAGTCGATATCTGCTCCTCATCAGCACTGCACTACGTCTGTACAAAAATGGTAGACCAACCAGCTGCTCACTAAGCGTAAACGGCAGTCCGTGGTGAAAACTAATCAACCGGTCCAGCGAATACGCCATCCAGAACGTCCGACGCTGCTCCTCAACCGCCGTCCAATCCACCAGCACATACTCCGCATCGCGAGCCAGCGCAATCGGACTAGTCGGGTCGTCAATCTCGTACAGCCGCATACCCAAGACCAACCGACAGCAGCGGCCTACACTCATCCACGCCTGTTGTGGCGACAGGTGCATGTACTCGTAGAGAGAAATGAGCACCCACGCCTGGGCTTGTTCCATACCCAGGCCTAGTCCGTCCGGACGCGGACTCTGCTGATCCAGCATGTCCAGCATGCGTCGTGTCTCTTGGTAAAGAATGTCACGAAACGACTGGAACTGCGCGGAGAGCGACGCTGCGACCGTCCACATGGCGTGCTGCAGGCACAAGCGCTCGTCACATTTACGTGGCTGTTTTGCCCACGCGTGGTATCGCCAGCGTTGGAGAATGGGGGCGAATGGGTGTACCCGGTCGAAGTATAGCTGGTCTCTGCTGTCGTTAGCCTTCTGCCATCATTCCACATACTGTTGATAGCTCGGTAACATACAAATCAGCACGCATTAGCTCTGATACCAGTCCACCTTGTCGCAGGGACGAGTCAGACGCCGGGGGGGATTGCGAGACGGCGGCCGACTCGTCGGTGAAGGGCTCCACCCCCAGATCAGACACAACGGCCATCTCGCGCAGTTGATCTTCCTCAGAGTCCCCGTCAAGCAGAGTGCCGGCGAGCAGAGTTGGGATCTGGCTGTGCATTGAAAGGTTTTGTTCCGCCAGACAGCGTTCCAAGGCGGCTGCACTGTCAGTATCAGTGATTAAGCTCTCCCAGTGCCCAGTAGGGGAATGGGGACAGCCTACCGATGCGGGTCCGTAGAGTTCTTAACTGGCCCTTTCGTGGGCCCCGAGGCAGTCGTGCTGTGTTGATCTTGCATTCGATGCCCGTCTCATAACAGACCTGACACTGCGGTCGTCCTCGGTCACAGCGTACCTTGCGTCGACGGCACTCCTCACAAGCGGAACCGGGACGCTGGCGCGAGACGGGGGGTGAGGAGACCATTGTTGCTCTTGTCTGGTAGTGTATCCTGTTGAGCTAGGGGTCGGATGGAATAGGATTGGATTGTTGGAGGAGGGGCGGGGGTTCAGGGTCTCCCTGCTGTGTGAGGTGTGAGAGACTGCGAGGTTCTCCAGGGCACGTCTATCCACTCCGTTTACCGGGGGGGGGGGGGGGGGGTGGCAGCGCCGTCAAATGTGTGGTATAGATAGTATAGTACAAGAAACCAGCTAAGGCAGCTTAATACGATAAGAAAAAAGGCCTTCGTATCTCTGTTGCGGGATGTCTATAAAGTTAGGGTTTGGCCTCAAGTCAGCCATCCCGTACTCTCGTCCATCCTATCTGTGTCTCGAGTTGCTTCTTCTTCCTTCCTTCCCTTTTTTTATTTTTATTTTTATTTTTTTTTTCTCATTTGGCTTCTTTGTCTGTTTTCCGCCTTCTCTTTGTTGGCTTCATCTCACTCCAGTCCCATATCTATTTCTCTTGTCCCTCCCATCCATGTTCATCACTCCATGGCGCCCTCAGAGGCCAGTGGTAGGACCGCGTGTGTCTTCCACAGACAAGATGCCAATTGTTAGGTCCTGATGTGGCCTGGGCCTGGCGATTGAGAGCACATATCGACCCTTTCTTGCAGGCGAGGGGCGTACATCACTGGTGGATTGGCATCTCAACGGGCCTGCATGGCGTCGATGGCATGCATTGTATCCATACCGCAGTGGCAGGGACCACCGTCAACACAATGCTGCTGTGGAGCGACCGTGCGGTGCGCAATGTCTGAGGGAAATAGAGTCGTGGTAAGCGTCAGTGCTTGTCGTCCATCTCTCCCTTCCTTACTAGAGTCCCCCTGGACCCTGTCGCAGGTGCATGAGAACCTCTATTGCTGCTATAAACCTCTCGAATGACTGATCTGTGCTCAGGAACCGGCAATCGGTGTTCCGCTCCGTCCGTCGTCGGGAGATCGACGCCTGATCCAACCAGAGTAGGCGCCCCATACGAGGCATGGTGAGACATGCTTCGTCTGCCGTGTGGCCGGCTCTCAAACCGGTCGGAAATATATGGCTGTTGTGTCAGGTCATGACCCAAAGAAGTACTACGTGTGACACCCTCTCCTCCTTGGGCTAGGCAATGCCTGTGGTGGGTGCAATTAGGGTTGGTGGGCCGTGCCAGCATCCTGCAGGTTAGAACGCACAGTCGATCCTGGAACCATCTGTTGGAAATTGCTGTCACAATGGTTTGGTATCTGGTGGGGGTGTCACCAGGTCTTGCATACTGCCTTTATTCGGTTCTTTGTTGGGTGATAACCTGGATGTCCTGGTATAGATTCTGTTACAGACTCTGCTGCCAGTGACGCTAAAGCCTGATGATGCTTCGATTGGTAAAAAACCTACGGAACTGTCACTGAGCCTGGATCTACCCCTGTCAATTGTATGGAGTAGACATGTCTGTATCCCTGCAGCAGATTTCTTTTTCCATGGTTCGGAAACACCGGGTGTGGCATCTGCAGTGTCAGCTATACAGAAAGGGGTGATTCACAGGATAGAATCACCTGCAGAGCCCTGTCACTGCTAGACAATTTGTCATTCATGAGAATCAATCATTGGGCCATGTATGACCAGTTCTATTCACAACTCGACCGGTCGTTGAATAGTTATCCAGTGATTGCTGGGGAGATTCTTAATCTGGGCATTTATTTCCAAGCTCTAACCAGCAAACAACCTTCCCACCGTCTCACTCATCCTCCTCCATCCATCATTCCTATCCCTCCGTATTGGTTCTGGTTTCATACTTCGTTATTCCGTGTCTGTTGTTGATCCAGTGGCATCAGTATCTCGCTGGCATAGCCTCCACAATCTTGCATCTTGCTGCTGATCGTTTCCTCATGGCGTCATTCGACCACATCCGAGACATTCTCGGCCAGCTCCCTCTTCTGCAGAGCTATACCCACATCCTGCTGACTTTTTCTTTGAAAGCGGAAGATCGCCCGGCGACTCTTGAGGCTCTCGAAGTCGCTGCCCGCCAGCTGGTCACGATCGTCCCCTTTCTGGCTGGAAAGGTCGTAAACCAAGGCCGCGTCGTTGGGAACTCTGGCGTGTACACGGTGGCGCCACATGAGCCATGGACAGCCCCCGAGCATCGCATCGTACATGTCCAAGATCATTCGGATAAGCTGCCTTCTTACGAGGCCATGCTTGCCGCCAGTGGTCCGACCACCATGTTTCCCGGGTCTCTGCTCGCCACTCGTCGGGCCTTTCCCGAACGCTACGTCGAAAGCGACGAGGATCCCGCTCCGGTCATCGAGATCCAGGCCAACCTGGTGGAGGGCGGACTGCTGCTCAATATCGCGGCTCAGCACAACATCATCGACGGCAACGGTATTTTCCAGGTCGCCAATCTCCTGTCCACCCTCTTCAGACACGAAACCATCCACCCGCTCGAGCTCGACGAGGCCAACCGCGATCGCCGCGTGCTCATCCCGCTGCTGGGACCCGATGAGCCTCTTCTGGACCACAGCGAGCTGAGACCTCCTGCCATGCGTCCCATGATCTTCCCGTCGCTCGCGAATTTCCAATGGGCCTGCTTTCGCTTCCCCCCGGTCTCATCGACCACCATCCTCACCGAGGCCAACAGCCGCCCAGCGGATTTCCCCCCTGGTATCACGAGCGTCTCAGTCAACGACGCATGGACCGCCTTCCTGTGGCAGCGCCTGACCATCATCCGCCTCGCCCAGGGCGACAACTACACCCCAGAGACAATCAGCAACCTGAACCGCGCACTCGACATGCGTCGCGTCCTGGGCATCTCGCCCGCCTACTTAGGCCACATGGTCCGCGTCGTGCACACGCGTCTCCCAATGGCCGAGCTCGCCAGCTCATCTCTGTCCAAACTCGCCGGTCTCGTCCGCCACCGCGTTGTTGATGAAAACACGCTCTACGCCGCGCGCAGCTACGCCACCTTCCTCGCGAACGAGCCTAACAAGGAAAACATCGCGTACGGCGGCGCGTTCAACCCGCGCACCGATCTCTCCTGCTCGAGTATGGCCCACGTGCAGGCGCCCAAGTTCGGCCCGCTTGGTAAGCCCGATATGCATCGTAGGCCGACCTTTGGACCCTTGCCTTCCGTGGGCTATATTGCTGGTGAGGGAAAAGGGGGCTGTTTGGGAGTCACGCTTTGTTTGCAAGAGGGAGAGATGATGTTGCTCCGACAGGATGAGAGATGGGGAGAGCTGGTCGAGTATGTCGGTTGAGAGCACTCTTGCAATGCTTGTACTAGGATGATGAATGGGACTAGGCTGGTAATGGGAATGGGAATATGCTAGAGGATGGGAATGGTATGGAGAACGGGAATGTACTAGAGATTGGGGATAGTCTGGAGAATGAAAATAGTCTGTACAATTGAAATATGCTGGAGAATGGGAATAAGCTCAATGAGACAGCCAGAATAGCTAATAATGTGTGTAAAAAGACAAGACGCAATGATATTCATTCTATTCAAGATCCCTTCGTGATGCCTTCTTCCTCCCTCCCTCTACATCGTCACCTGATCGTCCTCCTCCTGTTCTTTCTTCTTGTCACTTTCTTCCTCATCGCTATCCGACTTCAACGCACGATTCAAATCATACTTCTTAACAAACACACTCAGCGCCAGCCCCACTCCGGAAATCCCACAACACACAGCCCAGATTGCGCGCAGGCTGTCTGTATACGCCTGTTTCAAATGCGCTTTTGCCATCTCATCTGTCATTCCGCGCATTGTCGTCACCAACGCAGCCGCATCGCGAGCCAGCTCATCCGCCCGAGGCGCCAAATCCACGTACCCCTGTAAATGGTGACGCATGCGATTCTGAAAGACAACTCCTCCGACAGCAATGCCTACTGCCTGACCAAATGAGCGAAAGAACACGACCATAGCGACCGACGCAGTGAGATTATGGCGTGTCGCCGACGCCTGCACGGCACAAACTAAGGCGGCCGTCAGAATCCCGATGCCTATACCCCCGGGCACGTTCAAGAAGATCCACGCCACGGTCGGGGTATCCACCTCTAGCAGACAGAGAAGACCCGCCCCCATGGCGCTGATGCTCCATCCGACCCATAAGCCCCAGCGGTAGTGACCGGTGGCGGTAACGATCAGACCGCAAAAAATGGCGGCGGGGGCGATAGTGAAGGTCTCGGGGAACAAGGCGACTCCGGTGAGAATGGGACCAAACCCGCGGACGGCTTCGTAGTAAAGGGGGAGGTAGTACAGGGCGCACCAGAGGTTCAGACCCTGGAGGAAGGAGGTCGCTAGGGCGATGGTGGCGCTACGGTTGCGGAAGATGTCCGGAGGAATCATCGGCTCGGTGGAAACAAGGAGCACTTCCCAGATGCAGAAAGCAACAAGGCCTGCTGCGCCGACGGATAAGGGCACAACGGTGCGCCATGACGACCAGGCGTGCATGATGCCCCCCCAAGAAATGGGGATTAGCACGGCGGATACGCTCCCGATGAAAAGTACAGCTCCGGTCCAGTCCACACAGGCGAGCTTTTGGTGAAGAGATCCCTTCGGCGTCGGAAGTCGGAAGAAGAAGACCACGAGGAAGCCGCCAATACCGATGAACGGGAAGTTGATGTAGAAGATCCAGCGCCAGGAGGCCTTTTCGCTGAACCCACCGCCCAAGATGGGGCCCAGCACGGAGCCCACACTATACATGGCACTGAGGATGCCATAGTATCGGCCCCGCAAACGTAGCGGAACAAGGTCCGTAACAATGATCTCGGAAAGCACTGCGATGCCGCCGCCGCCAACTCCCTGAATACACCGGCCGATAAGGATGTCGGTGAAATTCTTGGCAATGCCGGCGAGAAGAGAACCGATGGAGAAGAATGTGAGCGACACGAATAGGACCGGACGACGGCCAAAAATATTGGACAGAGTTGCAGTAGTGGGTTGGAATACTGTCCCTGTTAGATGTGGATCTTGCAGAATTGAACTAATAGTGCATACCGGTGGAGCATAGCAGGAACGAGGTCCCACTCCAGAACGCCTCCATTGCCAATCCATGCAGCTCAAGGGAGATTTTCTATCCTGTCAGCATACGCTCTCGAGTGGAGACGATGCACTTACCGGCAAAGCCACCGATATAGAAGTTCCATCCAGCGCAACCATCAACGTTAACACCGACAGCGTCAGGAAGACCAACTGTCCTCCCACGGAAAGCTTGAAATTGTCATGGTCAGAGATCTCTTTGCTCTGTTTGCTGTCCTCTCCGAGCTCCATATCCTCAAGGTGGTTCATCTCTACAGTCTGTCTCTCTGTCTCAGGCTGTGGCATGCTAGCGCTGGTAAAGCCTCTGAACGCCATAATGGTCTAACAATATCCGATCCGACACCCCCGATGTCGAATACGGAGATTGTCTCAGATGAATCACCCCGTCGAGGTTGGTCTTAGAACGGCCCTCTTAGGTGAACACATCATCTCGACTTATTTCCCAATCCAAGATATCGACGTACTTTCGACTCCCATCGCGGTTACACATGTCCGGGCCAAGATTACTCCGTCCGGTCTGGTCCGACGTCCGATATGTTTGAGCTGGTCTGGCCAGATATTCATTTGGTTTCAGACGGACAGCTGCATTTGATCATGCCCCAGGTTTCATGACCTCGGTGCGGCATGGCCGTGGGTGGAGCTCTTGGTCGTCAGGTGGACTCTGCAGATACGCAGGGTTTGAGGCTATGTCTATGTGACGCAAAGGAAAGCAACGCCCCGTTGTGCGTAGGGTCCTCGGAATAATATCCCTGATCGACTATCCTCTCACCCAGTATTCGTCACAGCAGGTATCTTGTGCCACCGGTATTGTGAGACTTAGGGCTATCTTCTATCAACCCCTATTGCTGCCTGTATGGCTTCACACGTGACTCGAGTCTCGGTGATTGCATTTTCAGACATTCACTCGAAGATACTGAGACACACGTGACATGTATACTACAACTACCAGACATAAGGGCGAGATGGTGAACTATGAGATGGCTTCATCTTCATCTTTCTCAGCTTCCTCAGAGCTCTCAGACACCCATCGAGACCATCGCTATCACCATCCACAATGGCCTCTTGCAACCTCTTATCGAATTCCATCACGACATCATCGACCATCCCTCACAATATCTCTAAACCCAACCTTGATGCAAAAAAACCCTCGAAATTGCAATCATTGGCAGTGGCATCATCGGCTCGATACTCGCCCTCGGCCTCCATAACCGTGACATAAACGTCAAAGTCTACGAGCAAGCCCGTACTCTGCGAGAAATCGGTGCTGGCATTGCTTTCACCAAGAACGCTCGCAAATGCATGTCCCTAGTCGACAGCCGTCTGCCAGATTGCGTCGCCTGCGTGGCTACCATCAACGGGGACCCCGCCAATCCGAACAACAACATGCAATTCCTGGACGGCTACACCCATTCCCCGGGACAGGACATCGGGGTGGATCTGGAGGGTCATAAACTCTATCGACTGTACGGGGGGCCGAGGGGCTTCGAGGGATGTCATCGGGCTCACTTTTTGGAGAAGGTGATGGAGTTGATGCCATCTGGCGTGGTTCATTTCCAGCATCGGCTGGAGAGTATTGACCAGGGGGATGGGGGGAGACTACTTTTGACATTTTCCGATGGGAGTACTGAGGAGGCCGATGCTGGTATGTCTTTTCTTCCCGTATCCTCACTTGCCATGGCACAACTAACTGATGGAAGTAATCGGGTGCGACGGCATCAAATCCCGCGTCCGCCAGCTCCTCTTCGGTCCAATCAACCCTATCTCCTACCCTCACTATACCCACAAGATAGCGTACCGCGGCCTGGTCCCCATGGACACGGCAATCGCGCGTCTCGGCCTCGACCGCGCCCGCACGCAACACATGTACGGCGGACCAGCCGCACACGTCCTCACCTTCCCCGTCGCAAAACAAGCCCTCATGAACATAGTTGCCTTCGTGGCCGACCCGACCGACTGGCCTCTGTCTCGCGCAATGGCGCAACCAGCCACGAAGGCCGAAGTCGCCGCCGTCTTCGCAGACTGGGGCCCCACCGTCCGGGCGATCGTCGATCTGCTTCCCCCCGAGATGGACAAGTGGGGCGTCTTCGACCACCTGGACTATCCCGCCCCGACATATTCCATCGGCCGTGTCTGTCTCGCCGGGGATGCAGCGCATGCCTCATCGCCACATCATGGCGCCGGTGCTGGGATCGGCGTGGAAGATACGCTCGCGCTATCGGTGTTGCTAGACGGTGTAGCCCGGGGCGTGGAGAGCGGGACGGTGGTGGATAAGGCGAAAGCGCTGGAGACGGCATTTGCAGCTTTCAGTTCTGTCAGGCACGAACGGTCACAGTGGTTGGTGAAGAGCAGTCGCGAGGCCTGCGATATCTACGAGTGGAAGCATCCGGACTTCGGGACCGACATGGACCGTGCGCATGAGGAGATTACGCGGCGATCGCATCGTATCTGGTATTTTGACATTGAGGGTATGCTGGAGGAATTGGAGAAGAGATACCAGGAAAATATGGCAATCATTTGATACTGGCGTGGCGATATTGGTGGTGTAATGACAACTGTCTGTCGAGGGCCAGTCGGGGGTGAATTGTTCTTTATGCTTGGATCTGCTTTCCCATCGTTTTTACTATTTTCTTTTTATTGTGGTTTACCTTTACCTGTCTTTTTTGTCCCTTGCTGGACTTTTTTTACTTTTCATATTTTTCCTTGATTCATGGCTCGATCATTCTTTCTGTTTTCACGTCTCAGTGATAGTAAAGCAAGCCAGTTTACAGTGAACAAATCCAACAGATACTGCACATTTCCTTCATTAAGTATGGAGTAGAGTGGATATTACTGGTATCTGATATCTTAGTAGTCTAATACTCCATGGAATATGCTATCATCCTTACCTTTTGGGGATAGATTGCTATTATTCTCTTCAGTTAGTATTTTTAGTTTCATTGTACATCTTCCACCTTCTTTTGGGTGGCAGACTCTATAGATATATATATATCCGGGCGAAGAAAATATTAAATTTCCACACCATGAACAAGTGAGAACTATTATACATCCTAGTTATAATATATAGTATGTTATACCATGCTAGTATACTATTATCATTTTTTTTCTTTAGGTTTGTAATGATAAAGTCTGTCCCAGGCCAGACTTGTAAATGGGTGGTTGCAAATAGTTCAACACCAACCGACCATGTAAACATCAAGGGCCTTCCTATCACTCCATATTCTACAGATTCTGATGTTTTATATAAAATCTTAACTGTCACTATCATGTTTGGCAATGTCATCTCAGCAAGTTATTAATTATTTCTATTGATCTGAGGATTCTTGCTCACAAATGTCACCCACACCAACAACAACATTGTAGATATTGATCGAAGTCTACTGCAGTGTCACGCAGTAGAAAGAGACTAATTACAATTCACTGTTATCAGTATATTAATGACCAACTATTAAATGAACACAATGTGAAATACATTCATTCCAGCCCAAAAAACCATTAATCAACCCTTAATTCAACTGCTCTTGTCCAACCCCAGAATCTCCGCCAGAACCGGACTGCCCGTCAACTCAAAAACCTCTCGGATGTAGTCTTCGTCTAGAGAGAACGGCTTAGCCACCAAGTTCGGGATGTATCGACCCTCCAGCGCCTCGAAATCGACATTTCCCTGGAAGAGTCCCGGCTTGTGCAGACACTGGCGGAACCGATCCACCGTCGACCGCAAGTGGCTCGAGTGGAACGGCACGTCAATGCCCTGCAAGGGGATCGTCGCCTGTCCGCGTTCGAGGGTGATCGGCAATGCCAGCGACCGAGCCTGGCCAATGAGGTCCCGCGTCAGCGTGTGGAGCTCGCTCGTCGCGTCCGTCGCGTGAACTACTTGCTGAACGTGTTGGGCACCATCGGGAGCTTGCGCGATGCGATCGATGAGCTTGCCGAGTACGTAAAGGTTGGCAGTCTATTGGAAGTTAGTATTACGTTCTCGGGGTCTGTGGAAGAGCCATACCGTTCCCGCACACACGTATTGCTCTCCCTCCAAATTATAGTTCACAATCTCCAGCAGCTCTTGGCTCTCTGAGGCTATTATCTTCACTAAAATGCCAAGCGCCGCTTGATCAAAGACTAAACAAACAAAGGAGCGTAGTTAGCTTGAGTCTTGATTCGAAAGCGAAGGGGGGATCTTACATTTGCCCACGCGTCTCGGGTTAGCTGCCACCATGCCGTACGTAGCGCTCCCCTGCTCCGGCGATACGGAGGCCTGCATCATCAATCCCCGGTAAAAGGCCAGTTCGACTAGAGCCTTGGTGGGCACATATGGAGATAAAGCTGCCAACGCCCCGTATTCGCCCAGGGAGTGGCCAGCGTACATGGCGCCCTGAGAAACATATCCCTGATTCCGCATCTCCGCGAACGTTGCCGCTTCGAAAAGCAAGATGGCTGGTTGTGCGAACTGGGTCGAATACAATAGTCCTCGGGCATCACTGAAGGTGTATGACGTGGATTCGGGAGTGATGTTGGCCAGCACGGGTTTCTTGGTGCAAACTCCATTGGGAAGTACTACTTCAGTCGTGATGTCGAGGTAATTTTGCTTGATCTTGCGCCCTTGACGACCGCCAAAGTGGATAGTCAGCGTCTTGGGATTGTTGCGAATAATATCCAAAATTGACCAGCCTGTGGCTATTAGCTCGCGGCTTCAGAAAATGGATTAGGCCACTTACCGTATGTTTCAAAAATATGGGCGTCGATGTCATCCCACAGGGCTTTGGCGACTGAGCTGCTCTCATACAATTCCAGTCCCATACCTTTGCTCTGACTACCTTGCCCGGTAAACAAGTATGCCGTGGCGGGCTGTTCAACCTCGGCCTCGGCCTCTAACACAGTCTCGCTGTTCTCTTTGCGACGTGCATGGACGCCAAAGCGCATCCGGCCGTCAACCATGCCGACATGCTCGAGCTCAACCACCAGCTTCTCCAACGGCATCACCATGCTGGTAAAAGTGGTCGAGAACCTACGCAGACGTGTCCAATCCCCGCCAAGAACGAGGTGCTCAAGACATGATGCGGCGACTGCTGAGGTGCACATCCCATGACATAGAGTTCCCGGTAGTTCGGCCAAAGTGGCAAACATTGTCGAGACATGGATGGGATTGCAATCTTTGGAAACTTCGGCATAGGGTTGGTTAGAGGCCGGCATCTGAATGTCGATCGACGACGGCCCAGACCAGCCGGGTGTCTTGAACTCAATCGTATTGCCAGTCGGTGACCCTTTACGCTGAAAGTAATCGAGGACAGGATTTCCAACACAGTCGCTGCTCTGGAAGTCCACCAAGCCGACCTGCTCCCATTGATATCCCCCTAACTGGGAGACTGCGGTTCCCGTAACGTGGAGACTGCTATATCCACCATCCTCTTTGAATGTGATATGACTTTCCAATTCGAAAACGACAGTCTTGCCAGTCAAGGACGGTAGGTCGCTTTGTGGCTTGAACCAATCTCGATCGAGTAAGATTGTCTCATCGAGCTGCGACGGCAGCTGAAGTGCCCATGCTTCTTTCGTTCGGCGGAACGTGTTCTTAACGGTGTTGGAAGCACCCCGGAAGAAGAATGTCGATGCCACTTTCATGACAGGGTATCCAGACCGAGTGATTTGTGCTTCCACAACCACTGTTTTCCCTGTCTCTCCCACATGCACAGCCTGGACGGTGGCGCTAGAGTTGACGGTGTCACCAATACGCAGAGGCTCCGCTCCGGAGTAGTATTCAAATGAATTTGAGCGATGGACCAACTGAAGCAGATCGGCGTCGATTTCGCTCAGCACCAGAGGCCGCGAAATGACATCCCAGACCACGATAATTCCGATACTTATTGGTAGGTTTTGGGACTCCGGGAAGATGAGCCTGTAGTCTTGGAAAGCCGGGCCCACGGCGTCAATGTAAGCCTCTAGCAAATCTCGCGTCAGATTCATTTCGGTCCCCTTGAATGTATCGCGCATGCTCATGGACGAGTCACTATCGCCAAACCAAGTTTTGCTGTAGAAGGACTTGACTCGTTTATTCCGACAGTCCATTACCTCATTCAACGAAAAGGGCACGCGGCCGGGGTCAAACTGGTACATGAGCTGTAAGGGTTGTGAATTCATGGGATATGTCATTTCGACTAAAATGTCCACCCCGTTATGGCATGATGCCCGCATTGACGACATTGACTTGGATGTACCCATGGTGATATCAACAATTTCCGGGTGATCGGGGTCTGTGTGAATGGTAGCATGAGGGCTACTGTCGAGCAATTGGCGAAATGGGTTCATACATCGCGTCTCATTCTGCAAGATCATCCTGTCGCCCAACAGAGCTTGCATCCAGGGAGGCATATCCCGACGATGATCGAGAGAATGTGCTGATGGAAAGTACCCATTATTCATGGTAACCGACGTGGCGGAATTGTTTGCAATAAGATCAATTGGGATTTCCTTTCCCACCGCTGACACTGTGGACCAAGAATCAGGCGTAATTGGTCCGCTGTTCAAGCCCAGTGTGCCGTCGTCTGATATGTTCTGTTGAATGCGATTGACCAGAGATTCCATCAGCGAGTCTAGGATCTCTTTTGCTGATTCGTTTCGATCCTGAGAATACTGGGCTGCAACTGGTCCATGGAGTATGCAGACCCGCTCTGCATCCTGTCCAACAACGGCATCAATGTCCTCTGACTGCCACAGTGAATCTTTCTTGAAGTAGAGCTCGAAGTCTTCGTTGAGGGCGGGGATAAAATTGACCGGTTTCTGCTTAGGCCTCTTACACTCCATCAGAAAGAAGGAGCAGTCTTCTGGGTTTAGTACCTTTTCTGACGCATCAGAGCACGCCCGGGAGAATGTACTAGTAAAGGAATATGGGTTCCCCGCCAGAGCCTCGCGAGTCAAATTGCCGCCTTGATCGATGTTACTGCACAGTCTGCCCAAAGCCCGGATGGCAAAACGGAAGACGAAACCCACATAGGAATCATCGATCCATCGATTTTGACCAGCAATATACATCAGTTCGATACTGCGAGTGAGCACCTCGAGATAAGACATCTCCTCGAGACTGACCACATCTCCGGAGGAATTGCGACCAAACCACGGCTTTGCAAAGTCCGCGTTTAGGCGGTTGATGATCCGCTCTCGATGTTGGCGCAAAAAAGCTACGCGATCTTTGGCTGGTAATTTGAAAACGGTTTTATCCAATTCTGCCCACAGCAGCACGCCCCTGGTTGCCACCTTGTGGATGGGCTCTCCCATTTCCGACCGAACGGTAATGATTCCTCCAGCGGGACAGTTGTACGTTTTCTCCCATTTTTGATCGGGGACTCCGGGTGTATTGGTAATAATGGCTTTGACGGCAGACGAGGTATGGGCTTCTCTAGCCACCATCATGCGACTACCGAGCAGCACGCCATCGAATGGCATTGGAGCATGGCCGAAAGAGGTCGACCAGCAGCCAGAAATATAGGGGTAAACACTATCACCGTCGCCAAAGCCACTCCCGGCAACCAGGTAAAGATTGGAACATTGGCGAATGAGTCCATACGTGCTCAAGATCGGTGAGTGGAAATCTTCGTACGAGTGGTGTCCTCCGCCACGCCCCCCGGTCCACTGCAGGATGATAGGGAAATTTGGATGAGACTTTGCAATTTGCACCACCTGTTGGATTGACTCGATGGATCCTGGCTTAAATCCAATGTGACGGATCCCTAAGGTTTCAATGTATTCGGCGACAATATCTGGCGATGGGATTCCGGCCCCAATGGTCAGTCCGTCGATGGGAACTTGCTCTTGGGAAAGTCGACGTAGGGCGGAAATTTGCCAACGGATTGCCCGCGGATTAGCGTAAATGATATTGCAGGTGATTCCGCGCCCAGGAGGAATATTTTTCGCCAATTTATGCACAGCAGCGGAAAGATCAGCCGCGCTGTGATAACCTCCAACTGCGAGCTCCACGTGGTATCCGGAGTTAATGATGGCGGACACAAAATCCCAATGGACGGTGGTGGGCGTCATCCCCGCCACCATGACTGGAGGGGTCCCTAGTAGACGACTGAGACGAGTTTCCAGCCCAGTAATACCGCATGTCGTCAAGCGTGGCTGAAACCGTTGACCCCAACTTTGGAGCCTGGGAGAAGTATCCAGCAAACGAGGGGAGAAGAGATCTCGCATTGTCCCGATATCTGGATCACGACTGTCAAGGTCGCCGCCTTGGATGACGCGAATTCCGTATCCATCGTTGACACGTTTCACCAAGGGACCCAATCCGCCCCGGTCAAATACGATAATGTGTGATATGTGCGGTGTGCTCAAAAGCGACCTGTGTGTGCCGGGAGGTCCTGCCAAAGCCGCAGGCCAGTCACATATTTCCTGTGCAATGGCATCCAACGCAACATGGAGTATATTCCCAACATTGCCCCGAAGATCCTGGCCCGTGCGCGTGTGGTAAACTGGGATGTGTAGCTGTTCAGGAAGGATCTGCTTTCCCTCCAAATGCTGCTTCACCAAGTTTGCGGCTCTTCCAAGATATGGTGTGTGGAATGGTGCGCTGATTAGCAGGAATCCGTAGTTGATGGAAGGATTCCGGTTGCTGAAAGGGACTCGGCTTTGATCTTTAGGAGGCCCCACAACGGTGTCCAAGTAACTGCATAGGTGTGAAAGAGACGATACGGGTCCTGCCACGACGTATTGATCTCGCGCATTTATCAGAGCCAGATGTATCTGAGCATTCTCGGACAAGCCCTTATTAACCCGGTTCAGAATGGCGCCCATCGTCGGTTCTTTGATCCCCTTGACAGTAAGCATGTAGGAGGGAGTGTCGATGTTGTTTGAAGAAGATATGGCAGAAACACAGCTGCGAGGCGCTCCATGATGACTCTCCCATCCCAACCAAAAGAGTGCTTCCACAATCAAACGACAGTTGGCGTAGAACGAAGACCATGAGTCTGACATGGCCACAACGACGGACACCAAGAGTCCCTGTGAGTGACCCGTTGTTGCTCGCAGCAAGGCGCGCAGCTCCCCAGGCGTGAGGCCTAACACATAGCAGACCACTGTGTACCGTGCCAGGCTCAAGACCCCGATGATGGGCACGCTCACGGGCGCACTCGCAACAAATTCCGTGTCGAGTTCCCCGAATTCTGGCTCGAGCCACAATTGAAGGTCTATGGCGCGGCCATGATAGTAACGACTACACTTCGGCAGCTGCGAGAGCTCAGACAGCAGTGGCCCAACAGTAATCACAAGGTCATTGAGAATTGGGTGGTAGATATCGTAGATCTCTGATAGTTCTTGCACACATGTACGACCCACGTCCCCCTGGCCTCCGAAGACCGCCATGGGCTGGATTAGGTTTCTTTTCACATGATCAACAAAAGCGCTGCGGGTACTGTATGATCCAGCGGCATGAACAATATGATGCTGCAGGCCTTGGTCGCCGCTCGCATTCACTGCTCGGTAGTAAATTTGTAACCATCGTCTTCGTTTGGTTGGATCATTCGTAGTCTCCGCCACAAAAGAATGGATATCGATGGTCTTTCCCAACAGAAACGCTCGGTTGAACGCGTTCAGAGCAGCGAATAAAGCCGGAAATCCCGTCTGCTCCACCTGTATGAAGTCGAGATACGCCAAGGCTAGGTCCACTGGCGACTGGATGTCATCATCTGTTTCCGATCTGCCTGATAGAGATGAGAAGAATGCATCCTTCAACGATTGTAGTAGGGTAAAGTATGCTGCATCTACTGGAAGAGCCAGTCGAATACCGCAATGATGAAAAACAACATCAATCGTGGCGGGTGGGATCACCAAGGCATCTGGAGACCCAGGAGACACAGAAGAAGCAGAAGTTGAAGGAGTCAAAGAAGGGGAAAAGGATGAGGGATGTGAAGGATGAAGCGCCATCGGAACGGATAAGTCAGGGGGTGTGACATGTGAAGCCTCAGGCATGACAGGAGAGGAGATGGAGATAGTGAGGTCAAAGAAAGAACTCTCTCTCACACTCTCTCTCCTCCCTCTTTAAATACCCCCCCAAGCACGTGGTTTGTGCTTTGCCACCCCCAAGGCTACCTGATATGAAGATAAGTGACTCGACTTCTGGGAGAGAAAACTCTGTTACTGTGATAACATAAACAATTAGATACAGGAAAGGCTACCCCCTAAAAATAGGATCAAAAGGATAAATCACTGGTGACCTAAAGCATCATTGGAACCTATTTTATTCACTGATTTCGCCCCTCTGACCATATATATGGACCCTTTTCTCACTCTGAGTCATTTCTATTCTCCATTCTGCAACTACCAACACAGGTCAGACATCCTGATCAGAGACAGTGCTTGTTCACACATCTATCAATTTGTACCTTCTGCTGAGCGCACGCATCCGAAACAGATTTGGATCAGCCTGCGAGAGTTAGCTAGATAATACTAATCTCTATCCGCCATCGGAGTTTTGAAGACGGAGTTTTTAATTTACTGTGCCACCTGATGGAACTGATTGACTTGTGAAAGGAAAGTAATAATATTCGGACTGAGCCTATCGCATAACTACAACCACGCGGCTCTTCGGGACGACGCTTCACCGTTTATTTGACACGTTATTGAGGCAGGGTCTACTGCAGGGTATGAAATTTGACGTCCCGTTGGTTACTCAACAAGATCAAGCAAAAGACAGGGATAGGGCTAACAGTTGACAGAGGAGCCATAGGCTGAACATACGGATTACCGTCATTGCTGGCTTCTGATTAGCAAATCGAGCGGCCCACGAGATATTGTCCACTCACGGCACCGTTAATCAAGAGACTAGAGACGAATCGGTTTTCTTGTAGACTTTGCAGAACAAGATGCGCTCGATCCTGAACTTTGCGGATCCAGAGGACCGCAAGGAGTTAGCCTACAGGTTATTTATTGAAATACTCTCGTGAGTCGATTCCCCCGCCCCCTACTAGTATACAGGCACTAATCTTTCAGGTATCAACTGGCATCACCGGTCCGATGGTAAGTTCATCACCTGGTGGTGGAGCATGCTCTTGCTAGCTGTCGCTGACGACTATAGGATCGAGACACAAACCCAACTACTCCATGCCCTTCCCTCTATCGAGCGGTTCGTTGAGGTTGGCCCGCGTACAACACTAGCTACAATGGCCAAACGATCGTCTTCAAAATACTACGCAGCATTCGCACCGTCCCAGTGGTCCCAAATCCAATTTCTATCTTCTTCAGACAATAGCGATGAAATCTTCTATCGATATACGGACGCCGATCAATCGTTGAAGCTGTCTTTAACGCCAGCGCCACAAATACAAACCATTGAGAACTCCGCGGGTAAATGTCTTTCTGACACGCGGCCCAGGATCAAGGCTCTACCACCACCCTCATTCCAGACAGAAAAAGCAGCCCCGAGAGTGGACATGGCTTTGTCGACCGCACATGTGGTTCTGGCCATGACAGCCCAGAAACTCCGTCGGCCCTTTTACCAGGTCCCAATGAACAAGACAATTAGAGATCTATCAGGAGGTAAGTCTCTAGGCTCCATAGTAACCAGACATATGCTGATGGAATAGGGAAATCTACGCTTCAGAATGAACTGGTAGGTGATCTGGTTGCAGAGTTCGGCAAGGTCCCTGAAGGCGCCGAGGACATGCCTTTGGCTACACTAAGCGAGGCACTACGACATGGAGCTTCCATAAAGCCGGGGAAGGCTATGTCGAGCTTGATATCGAGGTTCATATCCGGAAAAATGCCCGCAGGGTTCAACCAAAACGCTGTTCACGATTATTTGGAAGCACGATGGGGTCTGACCAGATCGCATTCTATCATCCCGATTTGCCTGGCCACTTCAGTGGAGCCCCCTACCCGACTGGGAACCTCCGAGCTGGCCAAATCGTATTTTGACGAACTGGTTCAACGTTATTCAGAGTTCTACAACATCTCTCTGGATATGTTTGACGTGGATCGTGATGATACAACCCGGGCAAAACAGGTGACCGTGGACTCGGCCACGTTCGAGCGCTTAAAGGGCGAAAATAAGGATTTCCACAGGAAACATTTTGAGTTCCTTGCCCAGTATCTTGGAATCGACCATCACCCACGAGGACAGCAGTCCGACGAGATATTAGGTGTACTGGAAGTACAACAGAAGCTTGACCGATGGAGCGATGAGTTTGACGAACAATTTCTACACGGGATCAGACCGATTTTCAACCCACGTCAGGTGCGCAACTACGATTCCTGGTGGAATTGGGTGCGAGAAGACCTCATTCGCTGGATTCTCGAGAACTGGCGGAAATCGACAGACGGTATCCTTTATCCAGTTGACAGCCGGCTGGCGATGATTTTGAACAGATGGCAGTCTAGCTGCACAGACATAATCTCATCCTATCTGGACTCGTCTCCCTCCTACCTGAGTCGTTCGCCGCTCCAGAATTGCAACATACGACCCCTCTTGGCCGAAATCCGAAGGCTCGGAGACGAAGGTTCTAGTGCCGATCCACTGTTTGTATACAGACAAAAGCCGATGGGGCCTAAGACTAGCTTTACCCAATCTGCTAAGATGGAATATACAGAGACGTGTCGACCGGTTGGCTCATACCTTGACGCAGTGCGTCTGGGCCGCCCATCACCTATCGACCAGAAATTCACCACCCCTTTCGTACACATCAAGACTCGACGGAAGGAAGAAGACTGGCTGTACGACCCATTTGCCACCAAGAATTATCAAACCGACTTACAGACAGGATCTAGCGATGGGTTCAGCTATAAGGGCAAAGCAGTTCTGGTGACGGGTGCCGGCCCTGATTCGATTGGAGCCCACATAATCCAAGGCCTCTTGAGCGGCGGTGCTCGCGTCGTTGTCACTACGAGCCGGGAGATCTCTGCCAGCGCTGGATTTTATCAACAATTGTACCGTCAGTATGGCTCTAAGGGCGCGTCTTTAACACTTCTACCTACGAACCAGGGTAGTAGAAAGGACTGTGAAGCTCTAGTCGAGCATCTCTATGGCGCTGACTCCCCAGTGGGTGGCGATATTGACTACATTATTCCATTCGCAGCCATTCCGCAGACCGGAGAGCTCGAGGGCCTGGACGGGCAACAAGAGCTCTGTCTTAGAACTATGCTAGTTAACCTCTTGAGGCTGATTGGATTTGTTCGCCGTGAAAAAGAAACTCGTCGCATCGAGACCAGGCCGACCATGGTAATACTGCCCATGTCTTGCAACGAGGGTACCTTCGGGGGAGATGGCCTATATGCTGAGTCAAAGATCGGCTTGAGGTCGCTTTTCAACCGGTTTCAATCAGAGAGTTGGTCTACCTATGTAACTGTATGTGGCGCCGTCATCGGGTGGACACGAGGCACAGGGTTGATGCGAAGTTCCAACATCGTGGCCGAAGAAATTGAAAAACTCGGGGTGATGACATTCACACAGGCTGAAATGGCATTCAACATTCTCGCTCTGATGAGGCCAGCCATCACAACCCTAGCAGACGAGGCTCCCATCTATGCTGATTTGACGGGTGGGCTGGGTTCAATGTGGGATATCAAAGAACGAATCTCCTCAGCTCGCGCGAAATTAAACGATAAGTTGAGGCTGCAAAATGCCCTTGCAGAAGAAAATGCTCGTCACGAGGCAGTACTGTATGGAGCCAAACACCAAGGACCCAAGCAGGAGACGCCCCCACGCTTGTCTAACCTATCACTCGCATTTCCTAAAATCCCCGGGCTCAAAGCATTCCGAGAAATCAAGGCCAATCTACCCCGTCTATATGGCATGGTGGATTTATCTTCCACAATAGTCGTGGTGGGTTTCTCCGAGCTGGGTCCTTGGGGAAACGCACGCACGCGGTGGGAAATGGAATACCAAGGGAATTTCACATTAGAGGGCTATGTCGAGATGGCCTGGATCATGGGCTTGATCAGACACGTCGACGGAGAATTGGAGGGAAGTCCTTACGTTGGATGGATTGATGTCAATACACAATCGCCCGTCCCGGATAATGAAATCCCCCACAAATACCACGATCGTATCATGAGACACAGTGGAGTCCGACACATTGAACCGGATACGACATACAATCCTCAACGAAAGGAGTATTTACACGAGGTGGTCGTTGAGAAGGATCTACCACCATTCGAAACCTCCTTGTCCACTGCGGAGGACTTCAAACGGCGGCACGGGGAGCATATTTCACTGCAACCAATAGAGGGAACAGAATTTTGCCGTGTGTATGTGAAGACTGGCGCCATAATGATGATTCCAAAGGTAGTTCCGTTTGAGCAGGTCGTGGCAGGGACCATCCCGAAAGGTTGGGATCCTGCCCGCTACGGAATTCCGCGAGACGTTGTGGAACAGGCGGACGTCACCACGCTCTATGCTTTATGCTGTGTCTCGGAAGCATTTCTATCCGCAGGAATTGTTGATCCCTACGAGGTGTATCAATACATACACGCGTCGGAACTTGCAAACTGCCTGGGAACAGGCGGTGGTCCCTTGAAGATTATCCAGAAGATGTACCGCGACCGCTACCTGGACCGCCCAGTCAGGGGCGACATCATTTCAGAACACTTCATGAATACTATGGGGGCATGGATTAACATGCTTCTGCTTTCCGCTGCAGGGCCACTGAAGACACCCGTGGGTGCATGCGCCACGGCCATTGAGTCGCTGGATATCGGTTGCGAGGCCATTCGATCCGGAAATTGCAAAATGGCAATCGTTGGTGGGTGCGATGACTATGGTGAAGAATTGGCATACGAATTCGCCAATATCAAAGCCACAGCCAATAGCACAGACGAACTATCCAAGGGTCGTCAACCTAGTGAGATTTCACGCCCTACGGCCAATTCACGCAGCGGATTTGCGGAATCAGCCGGGTGTGGAGTGCAAATCATCACCACGGCCTCGACAGCCCTGGAAATGGGATTGCCAATTCACGGCATCATCGCATACACACAGATGGCAAGCGACCAAACCGGCCGGTCGATTCCCGCGCCGGGCAAAGGGATATTAACCAGTGCTCGTGAGAGCGAGGGTGCTAGAAACTCTCTATTGCTCGACTTCAAGCTCCGCCGGGCATGTTTTGACGACGAATGCAAAGCTATGAACTCTCAGTTGTCTAACGGCGAATCTGTCGAACATGTGAGGGATGCAGTGGATCATGTCCGGTCTTTGAAATTCAAGGACACACAACACCGATGGGCAAACAACATTCGCCTCCAGGACCCTTCCGTCTCGCCCATGAGAGCAGCTTTGGCGACCTGGGGTCTGACCATCGACGATATTCGGGTGGTCTCCATGCACGGAACGTCGACCAAGGCCAACGAGATCAACGAGGGAGATGTCATCAATACTCAAATGGATCACCTCGGTCGTCGGCGGGGAAATCCACTTCTATGCGTCTGTCAGAAGTCCCTGACTGGTCACCCTAAAGGCGCGGCGGGTGCCTGGCAGTTGAATGGGTGTATGCAGATGCTTCGGGATTCTATCATCCCAGGAAACCGCAATGCAGACAACATTGACGGCCATCTCCGACGGTTCGAACACCTTGTGTATCCGATGGAGACAATGCGAGTTCTACAAGTGGATGCTGCCATGCTCACCTCGTTCGGGTTCGGTCAGAAAGGGGCGATTGCAGTTGTAGTCGCACCCAGATTCATTTTCGCCTCGATCGCGGATGCTTGTTACAACGACTACCGAGACAAAGCAGTGAAGAGGCAACGGGTAGCAACCACTGAATTCATCTCCCGAATCTTCAATGGTCAAATGGTCCAAGTTAAAGAAGATCCACCGTGGAAGAACCTAGAAGCTATGCGCGCCACTTTTCTCGACTCGAGTATCCGCCTCGTCGACGGTGTGCCTCGAAAGATCCAAGGATCACCTAAGGGGACATGGTCCCAGCGAGAGCTTGACACTATAAATGGGGGTCTTGTGGGCGAGGATAATGCAGAACCACCAGCCCTTTCGAACCAGCTTCAGAAAATGCTGCAAGAGGTTTTGCAACGGCCGAACGCATCCGCACCTTATGAAATTGGTGTCGACATCGAAGACATCTCAAACGTCAGCATCGACAACGACAGTTTCTTGGAACGTAACTTTACACCCGCGGAGCGTGAATACTGTTTGAATGCACCCGATCCGCAGTCCTCATTCGCGGGGCGTTGGTGTGCGAAGGAGGCTGTATTCAAATGCATGAAAACAGTGTCTAAGGGAGCCGGGGCAGACATGAAGGATATTGAAGTTCTCAGCCATCAGGGCATTCCTCGGGTTATTGTAAGTGGTCGTGACATCCAACTCTCTGAGAAATCCACTGACAAATTCACAGCTTCATGGGAGGGCCAAGGCAGTGGCTGATGTGAAAAAGTTCAGCGGCATCGAGGTGACTATCAGTCATTCCATGTATACCGCTGTCGCCGTCGCGGTGAGCGTTGGGCGAGTTTGACCTTTGGATAGTGACATTGGATTTTATGTACCTTTTTTGCTCTCTTTTTTTCTTTTGTTGATGTGATAATTTGTATCTCAAGCTAAGCAAGATAGAACCCAATCAATTTCCACTCTCAACGCTAACACAGCGGATTAACTACAATGCATGTATCGAGTAGACTTTTCACTCACGTTTGACTGGATAGATGGAGAACTGGCCGCTTTCGATTACTTGATGGAATGCAGTGGGTCGCCAATCACGCTGGACCGACTGGAGCTCTGTCTCCATCTTTTCCGACCAACGCGCTGGATTTCGTACCCATGGAGCTCGTCTTCTACACCCCCCCGCATCCATGAACGAAGGGTCCCTTTATATGAGGCATGTCGGCCTAGATGGCAGCTCCTGCGCACCTTGAGTGGGCCCATCATCCCCACAATCCTTACAATTGGCCGCCCCGAAAGAAATGGATGTGTATGCTCACCTCATGCTGGGTCACCTTCATCGTTGGATTGAATGCCACCTCTATCACGACCGCTGCCGAGCCGATCTCGCGCGACTTCGACCTGTCCAATGGCTTCTTCGAGTATAATTTCTTCGCCGTCACGGCGTGGAATGCCGCGGCTGCAATTGTGCCGCTGGCCACTCTGCCGCTGATGGAGACTTACGGAATGCGAGTTGGCTTTGTGGTGCGTCCCAGACTTGCATTCCATACTAGGTACCTTCCATGAGCTGATAAGCGTAAAGACGTCATACATCCTCTTCACCATCTTCATTATCCCCCAGGCATTAGCGCAAAACTTTGCCACGCTGGTGGTGTGTCGCGCGATCGCCGGGGCTTTCGGCGGGACCTTGCAGAACAGTGCAGATGGACTTGCATCCAATATCTTCCTATCGCACCGAGAGCGCGTGTTCCCCTTGACTCTATATGTCTTCACGCTGGTTTTCGGGGTGACGATGGGGCCAGTTCTTGGTGCAGCTTTCCAGCCACTGGGATGGCGATGGTCAGTATACTCCACATCTTCCCCGTTGTATTCCACCACTCAGCATTTGTACAGGGTATTCTGGATTGAACTGATAATCTACGGCGCTTTTGCACCCATTGTCGTCATCCTCATGAAAGAAAGCCGTGGCCCAATCCTGCGCGCCAGACTCTTCCCCGATTCAGACACCACCACCAAACCCACCAAAAGCGAAGCTATACGCACATTCAAAGAGACCATCGTGCGCTCCGCTCTCCTCCTAACGACCGAACCAACCGTAACAGTCTTCACCCTCTGGTCCGCCTTCGCCTTCGGCCTCGTCTTCATCTCCACGCAATCCATCCCCATCGTCTTCAGCGGCACTTACAACTGGCCCTCGCACACTGACGGCCTCGTACAATCTGCCATCGGCATCGGTCAAATCCTCGGCCTCCTCCTCACAACCTTCTATCAAAACCGGCTCTACACGCGCAGCGCAGCCCACAACCCCGAACACCCGGGAACACCCATCCCAGAAGCAATCCTGCACCTCTCCATCCCCAGCACGGCCGTCGCCCTCGCAGGCGGCCTCTTCATGTACGGCTGGAGCACGGAGCAAACGCACTGGATTGTTCCGGCCATCGCGCTCGCCCTCATCGGGTACGCTATTATGGTCATCGTCACGGCTGTTAGTATCTACGTGACGGACTCGTATGCAGGGTATGCGGCGAGCGCGATCGGCGCCGTCGCCTTCGGGGAGAACATCTTTGCTGCGTTTTTGCCGCTCGCTGCTAAGCCTATGTATCTGCGCTTGGGGTATCAGTGGGCGAGTAGCTTGCTGGGGTTCGTGGCGGCTGTGTTGACGCTTGCGCCGGTTGTGTTGATCTGGAAGGGGAGGGCGATTCGCGAGAGGAGCGTGGCTATTCGGAAGATGAATATCGAGGGGTTGTGACAGTCATTGTCTGTTTCGCTGGAAGTTCTTACATTTTGACTGGCGTGGTGGAGGATTCAAAATACTGCAAAGCGACTCACTTCCTTGTGAGGGTTATTAAAGCTAGGTAGAGTCACGGGTGCTCTCAGTTTCATTCATAGCCAACTAGGTTCGATAAAATTTCAAAAAAATATTTAAACAAGATATCAACACATTCCAAATTGTGACTTCTTGTATAACCAATGCTTCTCAACCCCTGTAGTATCACCTTCGAATGCACAAACACGCACATCGCCTGCCACTAACGATAGTAAATTGTCAGGTACGGACCTTTCTTCTCGCTATATGCGAACGACAGCCAGCCAATCAGTTCGGTCGTCTCGTTGATATCGACGCCGGGACTATTCTCATTAGCAGGGTACATTGGACACATCGTGAATTCAAGGACAAAACGTGGGGCAACAAGGAAATGGTCTGAGAGACGGGAAAGAAAAAGTTCGGACTCACATATAAGACTGCAAATTATCGATCAATTCAGCAGCATGCTTCTCCCACCCAACCCGCTTAAAAAAGTCCACTAAGGCTTTCGCTTTCTCCATATCGTTCAACGCGTTCAGTGCGTAATAGATCTTGGGCTTGGGACGAGGGTCACCCTGCTGCAACTCATAGTTGAACATCAGGTGGCTGAACGACTGGGGATCGCCGGGGATGACGGGGTGGCTGATAATATCGCGAGTGCCGTCCGGGATCCCAAAAAGCGTATAGAGTTCCTGCGCGTACGCAAGACCCTTGAGGGTTTCGGAGTCATTGAGGCGGCCGCCGAGGGTCCAGTTGCGCGCGATGTTTTCGAGCGACTGGTTCAGTTCCGCGACGTAGACCTTGAAGCGGGTGGAGTGGAACGGGACGAGGTCACAGCTTACGAACACCGCAACTGGGGGGTCGTAGGTGGCGCTCAGGAAGTCCTCCAGCATTGCAACGCTGTCGGTGAAGACCTCGTTGACGTCGACCGTGCGGATGGCGCTGAAGATCAGTTCCGAGAGGGGCAAGCCTGTGACGGCCGCCTTCTGGCGCGGCATAAGATACTGCTTTACTGTGACGTCGCCTTTGTCCAAGTCGAGCGCTAGGGCATACTGGGTTTTTGAGGCGGACTTAACAAAGTACGTTGCGTTAGGCATTTCAAGCTCCTCGGCGTCAGTCAGGATCAGCAGCGGCACCAACTGGTGGTAGAGCTGGAGGTCGATGGAGATGCCTAGTGATTTGAGGCCCATGAGGGCTTCACCCATCGCGGCCCGGTTGTATGGGTCTGTACCATTGCGGTGTTTGTGGTTCATGGGCTCCAAGCCGATGCGCATCTTGCTTCCATCTTTGGTGAAATTCTGTGAAAATTCCAGCGGACCGATACCTCCGACCACGGACGCATAGTCCATGGGACGCTGCATGTCTGGAACCCCGTCAAGGAAGGGAATGATGTGCAATCCAAGCAATATCAAGTACTGATACTGCTGGTGTGTGTCGTAGCCAGCTCGCTCCAGCAACTTGTTCAAGAACGGAGCGACACGTCGCCACCACCCGTCTGAGTCTCTGTTGGTGAACTTGAGGTAGCGACTGAGAGCATCGTACGGGGTCACCGGTGTTGAACCCGATGTCTTTTGCGCGGCGACAGCCTTGTCCGAAAAGCAGTAGTTTGACATGGCGGAAGATGGAGGGGGGTGGGCAAATCAGCAAGGCTATACTGCGAATCAGATCGGACCGATAGTTTGCTAAAGAATCAATCTTCACAAGAAGAAACAACAAGACAATTCCTACTGAACTCCAGGAACGGAGCAGCCATGGCCGCATTTATAGTGGTGGGAACGGGGACTCGACCTCACGAACTTCAGTGGCTTCTTGGGCAATACTCGTATCAGTCAATCCAGAGTCAGGTAACTCAGGTCATTCGCCCACTCTATTCTCCCGGTGGGCGTTACACCACGAACAGCGGAAAAGCTGACTTTCATGATTCATTCGGCAAGGGTGGCGTCTGCAACTCATGTCAGCACGTACAAATATCTGACGTGTTCAATACCCTGATCATCAGACCGAGGGTTCCTGGAAACTCCACCCTCAGCTTCCATGCGGACTCCACGAATTGGGAACGTTCCACAGAGGACGGGGTCTGGGTAATAGAGTTCACGACACAAGCTGCGCATGCCCTGCATGTTGAAGGGGACCCAACTCCCTAGCTGTACTCCAGATGTTCAGCTCCTATCGGACTCAGCCATCTGCCAGTCTCGGCGAGATGACTCCGATGGCTGGCCTGATTCGTAAGCCGGTACTTGTGGCTCCGATGGAGAAACTAGATCCATAGACCAAGATCGATGTAACGTCGGAAACAAATCATTCCATTGCAGGGTCTGTCTTCTAACTACTTGTGTGATTCAGGTGTTCCTGGCAAACGATCTGCCCTCTCGAATCTGGGGCGTTACACGCATTGTGCTCAATCATGCGGGCCCTCTCATGTAGATGGTCAAGTCGCCAAAGTATTCATTCGGATCCCGCAGTGTTTCCTGGCTGTATTCCTTCACCATGCTCCGCACGCGCATCGAGTCAGGATCCGTCGTGAACGGGCTAACCATGTCAGTCAGATATCCCCCGATTGAGGAAGAGATCTATTTGTTTTTTTTGTTTGAACTCACCACATCCATGAAATGCCCCCATTTTCCTCCGTCCGCTTGACCCAGCGCGTATCTTCCTTTTCCTCCGCAATGACGGTATTCCAGATCATCGCGGCGGGCCACTGGACATCCGCAACAATCTGTTTGACGGGGACGTTTGGACTTACCGAGAAAACAAGCGTCTCTTCGTCGATCTCCAAGAAACCTTTGGGATCATCCAGAAGATAGATACCTAGCTCGCGCAAAAGCGCGTGGTCCACAGAGTCGTAGGCCGGGTCTTGCGCGAAGCATTGGATTTCATGCCCTCCACTGACACCGCGCCGGGTCAAAGCTGTCGCAATGGTCTCTATGGCCGCATGCTGGGCATGACAACGCGTGGAGTGGCAGCCGTTGATCGCACCGAAGCTGCCCAGTCCAAAACACACAATCTTGGTGATGCGTGGTTGGATCTCCAAGGATGATAGATACTGCAGTAGTCCCTGACACGTAGCACTTGTCCTCCATGCCTGGCGGTTGGCAAGGAAGACATCGCGCACATCATCCAGTGTGGTCTTGCAGGGTTCCCAGGCACTCGTATAACCGATAGACACGGGTGCCCTGTCGCGAAGGATCAACTCAGGGAAACTGGGGTGGACGCAAGTGAGCGACTGGATGCTATGATAACTGATCCGATACGTGTTTCTGCTCGTATTAGTGAGATATGTGCGACCTAGTCCGACCAGACCGGGAGTATTCAAAACCTACGCAAAGTCCGTACACCAACCAGGTACGCTCCTGCTGTAGGTCTGTCCCACGCCTTCCAAATCCACGACGTGAATCTCCTCAGTGCCATCGTCGATTTGTCGATCCAGATCGGCCAGCAATTCGCGGGGGAATAGCGGCTTTCCCGACCGATAGAGGCGATTGATATGGCCAACCCGCTCCCGGATTGCGACGGCTAGCGCCTTCCCATCCCGTGCCATTTCTACACCATGAGGGAGGTCTGGCATGACGATGTTTCGCAAGCCACCGGGGTTCGGGAATATCCAAAGACGAAGCGGTCAAATGCAGTCGAGAACAGGTCCTGTACAGGCCAGATAGAAAGCGATCAACGTCGAGCCGTAATGGGACGGCTTGGAAGCTGATCGCTCCCTCCCAGGACCTTATATAGCAGGCGCAGAACAACACACAGACCACGATCATCGCGCACCAAGGGCAGCGACTATCAGCGCAGAACCAGCCTGCTGGGTCTGGCGCGGCCGGGAAATCACCATCCTGCGGCTTTCATTTGTTTGCGACGGGCGTGGTGATCGCATGGGCCCTTCACCGCTAGCCGAGGAAGAAGGCTGTGTGTTCCAACGCCGTGGGAAGCTGATGGGCTGCCCTCATTGGATCGCGGGAGTTGCGGGCCAAAATGGCTATTAATATCGCGAGATGTTGGTTG
Organism: Aspergillus campestris IBT 28561; assembly: GCF_002847485.1. Taxonomy (NCBI): domain Eukaryota; kingdom Fungi; phylum Ascomycota; class Eurotiomycetes; order Eurotiales; family Aspergillaceae; genus Aspergillus; species Aspergillus campestris. The sequence continues at coordinate 204,007 of NW_020194349.1, forward strand.
TTGGATTGCTATATTGGGGTGTATTAGTGATATTAATAACGCGCGCTAACCGTTCCCCCCCGCCGGTAATTAGCGGAAATTGAGTCCATCCCGGTCGATTTTACTATCTATATTTGCTCCGTACTGCGGGACATGCTTGCTCTAGAATGCGCATGGCCATGTTTGGGTGCTTCGAACCATCGCTGGAGATGAACCCAAGTCAGGGCCCAACACCTCCGTCTGCTCCGATTGGAATGCCCTATCATGCTCTGTTGGCGGCTGATCAAGCGCCAAGTTCGGTGGTGCCCAGAGAACGACGGCGTCGCGGGTTGCGAGGGTAGTGCTGAGTTGGCCTTCACCACCTGTCGTCGGAGGAATTCCCCCTGCTGGAGCTGGGTCCCTCTCCCGGTCTACCAACCTTTGCTAGATCCAGCAACCGTTGCGCAGGGGGCTCCTTTTCACGTGGCCTCATTGTTGGGATGATTCGTTGGATATCCATCCCGATATGAGGCGCCGTCCACGCCATACAGTCGTGTCCAGGGCGGCGAAGGCCAGCTGTATGGGAAATGCTGATTACTTGCATGGCCTTGGGTTCGTTCACTGGATAGACCAACTGATACGACGCCTCGTCTGCCGGCAGGTTACAGCGTGCGATTTAGAGACTTGTGGCATTGCATGGCCACCATGTCGAGATAGACATTGTCGTACCAGACTTTCGCTCTTTGCCTTATGAATGCCAGATGCATGTAATATGGGCGGTGGTGCTTCTTCCAGAACCCACGTGTGGATGGTGTCAACTCCTCGGGCTAGGGATTTTGCCATGCTTAGATTAGAGCATGACGTCTTCCTTACCCCGCATGGGTGGCTTGTCCATAGTCCACACTCCTTGGAGTTGAGCCGTAAAGGGGTGGCAGTAGAAAGAAATTAAGAAATAATAATAAAATAATAATACCACGAGGGTTTCATCGCTGGCAAGCTGAGCGGATGACTTAGGAGCAGCCAACGCATCGGTTGCCTCAAATCGCGCGAGAGGCATCGGCACGTCCCTCAAGTCTGGAGTTTCCCAGCCAGTCTGCCATCAACAACTGCTCTCAATCCTTCGATCTGCCGCGGCCCCGTCCGACAACACCCACCAATAATCAAGCCTTCCCAGTGTGTATCCATCAAGTCGTGTGCGACATCTCCGAACTGCTCACTCCAGGGTCGTGCGACACTTTTCTTGTCGGACTCCGAGCTGGGAGCTATCCAGGCTTTCGTAGCAGGGTCGTACCGCTCCCCTTGCGTGCCATCGGGGTACAACACGAGCCAAGGTCGCCCCGATCGAGAATGCCACTGATCGACGAATGCCCCACCGGCAGTTGCCATCTGGGCTAGTTCTAGCTGCATGACCGACACAATGCGCCGGATGTGATCAAGTCGGGTGCAGTTTATCCCGATCCCCCAAGGGCGAGGGAGACCCTCTTCCACACCGCCAACAGCTGCACGCACCCAGCTCCGTATATCATCCTCGTCTGGCTCATCGGCAGGAAACACGCCCGTGATCCACCAGGGCTTTTGTTTCTCCGCCGGTATGCTCCCAGCAACATCCGCCATGGCGCCACGGACTGCACGAACTTCGTCGGCTCGTCGCAGGGTCTCGAATGCCACGTACTGCACGTTGTTCCACGAATCTTCGTCGTCTGTGAATATTCTGAGTCGCCGTGCGTGCCAGTCACGCAGGACGGCCTCGGAGTTCATCGCGTCGGGGTAGAGGCCGGAATATTCGGCAGCGATGGGAGACATGGTGGCACCGTAAGGTCCCAGGGACAACGCAATGTGAACTGGCCGTTTTCCGCTCTTCTCAGTTATATCCTTCCTGTCATGCTCCACAACATTCGTTGCCAATGGGCCCACTGCATCTCGGGCCAATGTCACCGCAGACCGCATATATCGTGCTGCATCGTCGGGGCCATATCCAGGCGGTGTTCTCGCGAAACCCTCAAAACTGGTCTGGTAGGTCGCCGTGAGTATGATATCAGCACCAGCAGCGACGAATGAAGCATGGACAGCACGCAAAGTTGCTGGATCGGCGACCAACAAATGAGCGGACCACAAAGGTGTGTCGGACGTGAAGGTGAAGTGATACGGCGAGGCTTCCAGGGCCGTTCCCAGACCACCGTCGAGAAGGAGAATTTGCATTTCAGTCAGTTACCTATCTAAATAGAAGATAATAATAATCGATGTAGTTTGAACAGACATATGATGATTGGGAGGGAAGATGGAAAAATGGAGAGTTGGGTTGGATATGGATGTGCTTTGTTTTTCCCGTGATCCGCCTTATCTTATCGGTCACCTGTTATCCTCCACGCCGTCTTTCCACTTGTTGACCACCTCTACCTGTATACCAGTATACAGTTCCCAGACCTGTAGAATTCTCAAGATCATACTGAGTATTATTCACTGGTTTACATTGCTGTTCTGGACAGATGTGAAGCAGTCAAGTGCTACTGTAGCTACAATGAGCTACAATACTAAACCCGCAAGATCTATGTTTTCACCATATATATCTGACGTATATCTCAATATCCAGACACAGCAATATCCCACAACATACAATCAATGTTTCTCCACATCTGCAATGACACTTACAATAGTCCGATGATCTGTGCATACACAAGGAAGATAAGACGTGGTTGTCATACATCCGTGTAGCCTTCAACGTTACTCGAGCGCTATTACTTACAGTCATAGAACTAGCGAAGCCACGTATGACCCAATCCATATTTATTCGTTCTATGTACTGTAAGGCTAGACTATGCTGAACAGGGTTTCATGTGTGACCATTAAGGATCAATAATTACTATGTACTGACCACTGCACTGCAGATAGTACGGAGAAACTTCGGGTTGCTATTGATACTAGACATAGCATCATTATGGACGTGAAACAAGGCAGAAGCCACTCGCTAGGCAAGCAATGTACGCCTATGCAGTGTGAGAAGAACCACTACTCATAGTTGGTAATCTCCAACTGCATTTTGATTGCCGATATACCGTGGGCCGTACTGCCGCCGTTAGGAAAGATGGAGGTCGAATATTCTACGGAGGATAACAGTTAACCAAGCCCAGGCATTGTCTCAGTTCATGATAACACACCATCAAGCGAGTCACGAAGGGGTTTTCGAAGTAATAGTCGAATCATGTCCGCTTTACATATATAACAAACTATAAGCGGGACGCCAAGGGGGGCCGAAAGCCTCACAGAAACACTCTGAACAACACCCCCAGGATTCAATACTGGCCCAAAACAAGTTAATAAAGAACGTCCAGAAACCACCCATTCCCCATCCCAGCCATCGCCGCTTATACCAGGCAGTCGGCTAGCAAAGGTTCAATATTCCGGCGGTCAGTTTCGCGTCTTCAACCGACACCATAGCAACCCTGTCTATCTTCCTCCCGCAGACATAGCAGGGGACAGATCCATCCTAGTCAGGAGCAAATCGGAGAATGTCTCAGACGGCTCACTACTCAACCCAATATAAGCACCCCAAGCCAGACAGGCAATAGTACGTACCGGGAGACAAGATGCGGTGAAGACGCGGTATAAGAATCCGACGCCAGACGGGTGGAGTCGCGGTGGATCAAGACGGGAGCGTCCGATTCAAAGTGACTGACCTACCTGACTTGGTTTATTGCTTCATTCCGCGACTGGATTGGATGCTTATCGCATGATGGGGATGCGGACTGACGTATAGTTGTTATCCCGGGTCAATCACCGAAAGGGGTGGTCGGTCGGTCGCCGACGGGTCGCCGATGGGTCGCCGACGGGTTCTGGTTTGGCCACAAAACGGGTGCGAACCAATGTTTGGTTTGCCATGCATTTTCCTGTGGCTACGTTCTATATTTGTTGGTTGAAAGGCATTTTAAAAGTTTGAGATCTACAGATTGTCATATTTCCTACCCCACAGTGAATTATTGTAGTAACCGAATGAATTATAATAAAGCGTTCAATAAATCAATGTGTACATCTCATTCCAGCTGAGTATGCCAAGTGATAACAACAATAATGAAAGCAATCATGCTGGCTCGAACGCGTCACTAGAAACGACAATATAACCCTTCACCCGAACCGCAACTCCCATCCATAAAACCAGGACAAAGCGCAATCAACCAACAAGAAGATACCTATGACTGGGTACACTCTGCAGAAGGCGAAACTGACTTCGCCTGCGGCACGAAACACGCCTTTCCGGTCTTTTCATCAAAGATGTTATACCCGTAGTCGGCAGCATTGGGCGGAGTATACACTACACAAGCAGTAGCCCGTTAGCATTCCGTCCAAAATACAGCATCTAACCCGGCCACAAGAACGGCGGACAGACAGGCGAAGGAACTTACAATGAAGAGAAACTGCCAAACGCGAAGAACTCGGGTTGTGCACACGATGCAACCCAATCTCATCCGAGATATAGGCCACTTCGTTAGCGCCATGGGTATTTACCGACTTGATCTGCAGCGGCTTATCGGTCTGTTCCCCATCGGTCCCACTCCCGGAGCCGTAGCCGGACTCGTGATCGTCATTGACAGACGAAGGGGGAGCGCGATAGACGGTCTCGCAGAGCTCGCCGGCAAGGACTTTCATGATGCAGTGGGCGTTGGCGTGGTCGTGGATCGGGGAGCCTTTGCCCGGGTTCCATACCAGTAAGAGCTGTTTTGGGGCTCGTGCGTTAGTATAAATGATCGGGAGTAGGTGGCGCGTGAGGGAGACATACGATGTTCGCTTTGTTGTTAATGTTTTCAATTGCGTTGCGGGTGTAGTTCTTGCTCGGGTCGTTGTAGCAGTAGGGTGCCCAGTCTGCTGGGTTGGAGTTGTACTTTTTGGCGAGGGAGATCAGGTAATCCTCGTCGACTTCTTCGGAAGAAATGCCGCCTTGCTCTCCAAGGTGTTCTTTAATAGAGGCTACTAAGTCATCGAGGGTGTATCGGTCTGAACCAGACTGGTAGTGGGGAGTGGTAGCGGGAGTGATCCCGGTGTTGGGGGAGAGGATTGCGGAGGACATGATTTATTGTTTTGTTTGTTCGGTTCTTATTATAGAGTTTGAATTCAATATTGAGGTTGAGGATATTTGGTTCTCGAAAGCAGCGAAAGACCCAGTATATAAGGACTCGAAGGCTGCCAAAGGACGTCACCGAGATATGCATGGTCGATCGGCGATTGACCGGTCGCCGAGCCATGGAACTCTCACCCTTTACAGGGTCGGCCAACAACCGGTCAAGGAATGCTGGGCAATCAATCATACGGACTGTTCCATATGATTTGTCGCAAGGGATCGACTGTTATCAGCGCTATCAGGGAAACTAGTTGACGGTGCAATATCCGGTGCTTGTGCCATCCCCGGGATGGACATGGCGGTATGGCTAGATAACCTTAAATTGTGCCCCGGTGGAACAACGGCTCGTAGACCATCAAGGTAATATATATGACACAAATGCAAATCAAGTGGGGATATTTCAGGTACGCAAGATAAACCTGTGCGATATACTCGTGTTTATCCCATGCACGGCGACAGTTATTTAAGAGCGAGACGCTGTCAAGACACTGGGAATATCGTGCCTGGATGGCAATGTAACCATCCGAGCTGTCCACCCACATTCCTTCGCCGAGTATAATACAGGCATTGAGCAAGCTCGGGATTCCCGAGGCTGCAGCAGGCCCAGCTGACCGTCCGAGACGTCGGATGTAACCAGGGGGTCCTGATGTGCTCTCTCTCCTGAACGAGTGATCATTATTTCAGCTGCCATGGGGTGATAAGAATTGGCTTCTCGCATACAAGTAATGTTACTATGTGTAACATTAAAGTGGCTAGGCCCAACCAATGTAGATGATTCACAAACGTCGGGCTGTAGATCATCCCCGACCGCAGGAGGAGGTATCATGGATCCTTGTGGGGAATGAAACCGACAAACCAATGATATCGCTTATCAGTACCCATTCGGCGAATGGTGGAAGCACTCGCCGACCGCCGGTCGTCGGTTAAACTCGCTTTATCAAGGGGCGGGCCAGACCCCAACTGGAGTCCCTTGACGGGAATGTGTCCTCTCATATCCTCTAGCTTAGATCAAACGTTGGAACGGGACTGAAAAAGGAGGCATTGTAACAGGTGGGGTCGATGAACGCGGGGGCCAAGTCGGGGGGCATGAATTCACTCCCATCCATCGTACGCAAGGCGGGTCGACCGCCCGAGCTGGGCCGTTCGGGTCCATTAGGCGCGGGTTCGGTGGGGATCAGCCTGTTCAGTGGCTCTGAATTCCACCGGTCCATTGAGCGCGACAATACCTCCGCGGCGGATGACCGGAGACAATCGTATGCTGTCTCGGCCACGGACCACGTCCGTTTCGTGCTTTTCAAACAACCGAGCACGAGGGTTACACGATTGCAGTGATGGTCGAAACATTCCTCGGAGTGGCTTTTGGACGTGGCGATCTGGATCATGCCGCACAGTGCCAAGGCCGGGATGACGAATGGGGTATGTTTTTGCACGTTGGGGCAGACCGAAATCAAATCTGACACCCGTCTCGACGCCTCGGTCGACTTGATGCTGTGCACCAAGCGGGTGAAGGTCGAGGAGAACTGGGCAGACGCACCCGGCCAGAAGCGATCGTCGGGTTCCTGCAGAACGGGCTGCAAGTCGCTCCGAGGTAGATGAAGCAACATCGCGGCGTAGGAAATGGTCAAATGCGCCTGGAACATCATTTCGTCGACATTGCCGTAGCAGTCGACAATGTCCAGTTTCTTGGGGGGCAAATGGTTGATCCAACTGACCAACGCATTCTCGACGGCCTGCAGGTGGTCGCGATGACAGTCTCGGAGCCGATTGAGCACCAACACCCGGCATAAGATCATCGCGGCCTCAATCCGGTAGCTAAACGAGGAAAACAGATCGTCATCGGCGGCGAAGATGCGCCGCCGAAAGTCGAGGATCATGCGCGGCTTGGGAATATCACCACCCCCATTGTAGATGGATTCCTCGCAGGGGAGGGACACCTCGGCCGAGACGGCACTGCAACGGATAGGATTCGATTTGAAGGTGACCGCCCGGTAGATGTCGGTGACATACAGCTCCCACCATGTCCGGCGCATGCTCTCCGCGTCGACGGACTGCTCCGGATGCGCGGACAAGGCGAAATCCGACCGATTCATGCCCAGTTCCAAGGCCAGCTCCAGACTGCGCGCAAAGGCATCTTGGGCTTCCGGCCATTCGTTGCGAGCGTAGAGGGCAATCGAGTAAATCAGACAGGCCTGGACCATGCACGGGGACCGGTCGTTGCTGTTGGCCAACTCGGCAGCAATCTGGGCTTTGAACTCCTGGCTGGGACTCGAGGGGACATAGTTGGAGCCCACAAAATTCACCACAAGCTGCAGGAACTGTGGATAGTTCCGGTCGTTGTATGCGGTACTCGGCACCAGCACGGGATGCGCGGCGTGGAAGTTCTCATAATAGAGGCGCGGTAAACGGTCATCGTCTGTCCAGGACCGACCGGGCTGCTCGGTATAATTTGAACCGGACACGCTTGGAGGCAGCATCGTGGGCCACGGGATCTGGTCGGTGGAGATGCTGGACAAATCCGAGTCCCCGATTCGCTCCGACGGGGTATTGTCAGGGGTGTGCGTCTGCGCATTGGGGTGAATTTGCAGCACGGAGCCCATTGTCGGGTATCGTGCCTAAAAAAGAACCGTCAATTTTGTTGAATCCATGCGTCAGAAGGAACCGTTTACGGACACTAGAAATATCACCCAACGCGCTCGGGACCGAGCGGGATTGGTGATAGGGCGAGTCGCGAGCCCGTCGGCGACCGCCCCGTCGCGAAGGCAAATACTGGCATAGTGTCCCACCTTGCACACATCGCGCACAAGACGGTCTCCCGGCGTCGCATTTCAAATGTTGTTTGCGACACTCCGTACAGGCCAACGATGCCAGACCGTTGGCCTTGGTCGATCGAGAGGGCGTGGGAGTCATTGGCGTGAGGAGGGAAATCCAGATGGAAGTTGGAGATGGTTTTGGAGGAGGGGATCGGGGATCGGTTGACTAAGGGCGATGGCAGGTGATTGCAGAATTACTGGATGCGGTATAGCGTGTCGGGGAACACTTTCTATAGAGATGGTGGAAGATTGATAGATCCTCTGGATATTTAAGTTCTTGTCGATCAAGATGACTAGATTAATATGGTCGCATGCGTGGTTTCTGGTGAGGAATTGTATTGGGTTGTTCTGATTGTGTCTGGTATACTAGGCCCCTAATCAAAGCCCGGGAGAATTATATAGATCTCCCCTCGAGGACTATACAGGGTGTTTACTGGAGCTACAACACGCCTCACTTGAATGTTGGCAAGAAGGTCTTTGTTGAGAGACGGAACTGGGTCAATTTGACTTGGAAATGCTTGGTCTCGTGTCACCTCAGTACTTTCGAATTTACCACCTTCGCTCGTCTTCCGTCGACTGTGAAGACGATGAGATGATCCATGTAGATTCATTTTGAAAGACTATTCCGCCGACTCAATCGACTCAGACGTCCTTGTTCTCTCCCTCGAGCGGTATCTGCTTCATCCGTTTCATTCTCAAAGCCGTCATCCCCCCTTGGGCAAGACGGCGTAGAATCGCTGGGAAAGTCTTTGGCTGGGTGATCTCAAAGAGATGGTCAATCATCAAATCACCCCAATAATAACGCCCCCCCGACGTGATGATGAACCCAAGACTCCCAGTATCGGGTGTATTAAAGAGCAGTAGCGAGACATTATCGAGGCCATGGTCTCTCGCGAATTCCATCTCTTGCGAATTGGGCCTGAAATACACCTGGAGGTGTTGCGGGTCGTTCGACCATCCGTCTGGAATTTGATCGGTCTGTTCGTTCGATTAGACTCGATGCGGTTGTGCTTTCTGTGACCTACCGAAATTTCCATGGCAAAGACTGGTTCAATGTGAGAGATCAGTCGTTGCAATATCCAAGGATCGGGGCACTGGTAGTAGGAGCAGTAGTAGGAGTGGTGGTGGTGGGTAGAAATGCTTAGTAGTACATACGTAACTACTATGGTAAGTTTAAGTTGTTAACTATTTCTTAGAGTTGGGTGATGAGTCAGTATCAAGGAACACTAGGAGTCAATTTCCGTAATGTCCTCATTTAAGCATCTGAACTGCGCATCTATCATACATCAGGCCTTCAGAGTCTTGTAGTCACCGTGAGTCCTTCTCTATATATATTAATCTCCATCTATCTTTCCCCAAAGGGCACCCAAAACTGCCGCAGCCACGCACTTGCGGCTGACATCGAAAAGCGAGTAGCACTAATCATGAATCTGCCTAACCAGCATCTTTACCCACTGTCATTGGCCTGGAATTGATTTAGTTGTTGAGACCCTCCCTATCCTGCTGCAAGAGGCCCATTGTATGCTCCTATATGGTAAATCCAGACTTTTGTTCGGGGAAGAAAAAATGAACGGGTTAGTAAAGGGAAGATGCTCCAGCTGAATCGGGAAAGAGAAAGAGCAGACGTGACTCCGGTCGCCCACAGTAACAAGTTGTTGTCCTTCGTAGTCTTGTAGGATATTGTAGAGGCACGTCTATCACCAGCGTTGTCACAATGGCTGAGCAGCTTCTTCGCTGGCTAAATGGCCAAGTTGATCTTCGAATCGCCTACAGCTTTACGCTGGACGAGATTGTTGCCTGTTTGCAGGATATCGTCAACCGCCCAGGGGTATACGGCATTCCCTCCCAGTGTGCAGAAATCCGGATGTCAATTCATCAGAACGTGACGCGACTTCGGTCGGTGATTCGGCAGCACTATAAAGCCAAGCGCGGCGTGGACATTGCTGACTTCTATAACAGTTGTCCCGACGGCAGCGGATACCTCATCCCTCCCCCGTCACAGAGCATCGCTCGCGAAGCGAACCCTCACTGGCCGTCCGCGGTAGCAAGCCTTCGTCTCATCAAGTGGAAGCACGAGGGAATCGCATATTGGGCGCTTCCAGACCTTCTAGGGCTCTTCATGAGTAGTCTAGGCAGTGCTCCCACGGGGGCCACAAAGCGGAATTTTTACCTTCCGCTTACCGCTGTCTTTGGGCAGTGGTGTATGAAGCTCCTCGGAGAGGGGAAATGGCCGGCTATCTTTCAGTGCACTTGGACGGAAGCCGGGGAGTACTGCCCGGGCGCCTCGAGGGGAGGCTTTGCTACCCGTGGGGTAGGAGGATCCTGGCTGGCCGTTCTGGACCGCGCTCGTTATGGGGTGATAAGATCTCCGTTGTTGACGCTGGCCAACTGGTCGCAGACATGGACCCCCACCATCCGAGCGTCAAGAGGCCGGGGTACGCCGTTTGGCCGCTGCGGCGAGACCTATCCCTTCCGCAGGGTTTTGGTGACTTGTAGGACGGGAGAAGAAGCGGGGCGGGTGCACGGCTTGGCTTTGTCCAGCAGATACGTGAACTTCGCACATCTGTACGATGACCGATTGTCTGGATTTATATGGCGCGGCCTGGTAGACCCCTGCGCCAATTGTCAATTCCTCATCCGTCTCCACAACGGCGACGTCACCCATTTCAACAAAGCAGATGGAAGGGAGGGAGCTCCGCCTTGACTGGTGGATGGACCTTGGTCACGTCCGTAAAAGGACCTGCCGGTGCCTATTGACCAGGCCAGGTATCTTGAGGGTGAAGGGAAGAAAATACCGGATCCCGGTGGGGGCTCACTCCGCCCGTGGAGTTTGGGAGCCATCCTTGGTGGCCGGACACACCCCAGGGACCCACCCCCGTCTAGCGGAAAGCAAACCGCGTCACCAAACTCTAGCCCTGACACAGCTATTGTATATTGCCATTCCATGAATGCTAGACTCGTGGGACGTCACGAGGCTCGTTCGAGTGGTTGCGTGTTTTACTAGATCTCGACACGGCCAAGGCCTAGACCGACGTCACTCGCCGAAATCTAGATAAGGATCAGCCCTGAGTCAGGGGAGCTTTACGTTACGTTGGTTCATGGACCATAGCAGGCTGCGTGTATTTCCGTGTCGACTTCTGGTAACTTGAACATGCAGAGATCGTTCAGGGTCCCATCAATCACTTATCCTTCGCGGATGTATGGATCGATTGTACCAACGAAAGAACCCAAGTTCGGCCGGTACAATGGCATCAATATGTTAAAATCGCCACTCTGTATAACACCAATATCGCCTACCAATGCCATAGCCTCGGACCAAGGACCAGCAATCACGCGCTAAAAGAATCAATTCCTGTCGGCCTAGCGTCCCATTGTTTAGTCCCTCTCAGTCGTGGGACTGACTATTTTCTAACACCAACGAAAATCCGAGCTAGATGGCTGACACTAACCCACCGGGACGTTTATATCGACTAGCCCTAAGTGACAGTGGGGCATAGCGGATCTTGGATGCGAGGGCGGAGGACAAACTGCGCAGCTTCATGACACCAATACCGTTACTCCAAGTGGAATGTTTGTCGAGGGCATTCTGTACAAAGTCTTCAAGCACGGATCTCGGACCGGAGGAGTCTTTATCAACTGGTTTTCGAGAGCTCTTCGCTACAAAGACCTTGGCCATGGACCTCGGACCAGAGGAGCATCCAATCAATACGAGGCTCCTATCTACCCCTCCTTGGCGTGGTTTGAGCACCTATCGCACTCAAGGGATCTTCACAGATGCCCCCATCTGGCCAATAAAATAAGAACAGAATACGAGGTCCAGAATGGCGCCAACTAGGCTAATGTCAATCTTGCGACATGGATCATTAGCATGAAGTCGCGGGGTATAGTATAAATTCTCTGCCCCTGCGCCTACCATTGAAGCCTTCTTCTCCGCCATGCCCGACTCAATCGCTCAACGGAAAGAAAATGACAGTTCCAGATGCGCATCATGTCGGTAACGGCCCCAAACCACAGTGTCGCGATGCGCCGCTTCATGCAAATCGAACCATGCGCGTGATTGTCATCGGCGCGGGGGCATCGGGAATCTACATGGCATACAAATTGAAGTACAATTTCACAGACTTTGTGCTAGATATATACGAGAAGAATGCAGACATTGGGGGAACGTGGTTTGAGAATCGGTATCCGGGTTGCGCATGCGACGTTCCTGCGTAAGTCCATCTCTTCTGTCTGTCAAGCACTCAAGCTTCATCCCGCTAAATGGAATAGTCACAACTACACGTACACTTTCGATCCCAAGTGCGACTGGTCTTCCACCTATTCCTCATCGCGCGAGATCTTCCAATACTTCAGTGACTTCGTCGACAAGCACGAGCTCCGTCAGTACATCGCGAGTCACCACGAGGTGACCGAAACCCGCTGGGACGAGAACGCCTCCGAGTGGGTAGTGCAGGTCTACAACCGAGAGATAGATTCTACCTTTGAGCGACGATGTGACTTTCTCATCAATGCATGTGGTGTCTTGAATTCGTGGCGCTGGCCTACAATTCCCGGTATCCAGAGCTTCAAGGGTCCGCTGCTCCACACCGCAGCCTGGGACGACAACGTCGATCTGACGGGGAAGCGCGTCGGGCTCATTGGCAATGGGTACGTCTAGTTCCCTAGCCTACTGTGCACGTACACTAACCACATCAGCTCGTCGGGAATCCAGATCCTTCCCCAGATCCAGAAAGTCGCCAAACATGTAACGACCTTCGTCCGGAAGCCCACATGGGTGATCCCAACATTTGGGTCAGAAATGCGCGAACATACAGATGAAGAGAGGCAGCAATTTCGTGAAAATCCCGAGGAATACTTGAAGATGCGCAAGGCCACCGAAAAGGTGTTGACAGGCGTGTATCCGCTCTTCATCAACGACTGGCCTATACAGACCCAGACAGCCGAGTATATGAAGGCCAGCATGAAGGAGAAGATCAACAACGAAGAGCTTGCTGAACAGCTGATCCCCGATTTCCCGGTGGGATGTCGTCGACTAACGGTATTTTCCCCTTGTATCTTTGCCCTCTATCTTAATCAATCGCCGCGGCTGACCAACTCTGTCCAAGCCCGGCGTAAACTATCTCGAGAGCCTGACCCTCCCGAACGTCACTACACTGTACGGCGAAATCACCGAAATCACCCCTACAAGCTGTATCACCTCCACCGGGACCGAGACCGAGCTAGACATACTCATCTGCGCCACCGGCTTCGACACAACCTTCCGCCCACGCTTCCCCCTGATCGGCCGCTCCGGCCACAACCTCCAAGACGAATGGGCCCACGAGCCACGCAGCTACTTAGGCGTAGCCGCAAGCGGATTTCCAAACTACTTCATGTTCCTCGGCCCCAACTCCCCGGTAGGCAGCGGCCCCTCGATCATCAGCATCGAAGTGCAAGGATCCTACATCGCAGAGTTCCTCAATCGGTGGCAAAAGGAGGACATCAAAGCATTCGACCCCAAACGCGAAGCCGTCGACGACTTCATAACGCAAAAAGACCTATTCATGGAGCAGACGGTGTGGAACTCCAACTGTAAGACATGGTACAAGAGCCCCGTGACGGGCAAGGTCACCGCGCTGTGGCCGGGCAGCGTGCTGCACTACATCGAGACGATGGCGAAGCCGCGCTACGACGACTACGACGTCACGTATGCGAGCAAGAACCGCTTTGCATATTTGGGGAACGGCTTTAGCCAGATGGAGCATCGCCCGGACGCTGATACCTCGTATTATATCCGGGCCCGGGACGACGGGGCGTCGATGTTTCCGAGCTTGTTTCAGACGATTAATGCGAAAGATAGTCGGGATTTGGCAGGTAAGACGATGGATAAGTCTAGTTAGAAGTGGGCTAGACAGCAATCAGCATATAATTTCCCTGTATCAAAGGCGTGTGGCTGGGGGATTTCTGCTTTGCTGGCTGGGCTGTCTGATGAGCTGTCCCCAGAGCAATATTATAGTTTGATCCTCTTTATTTCTGTAATACATGAATCAGTACAAGGTCTCTATGTTATGAACGAGTCTCAAGAATACAGGGGGACTAACGCAAGTTCTCGCGGTTCATAGCTAATTCAACAAAGGAATGGTCTTCCGGAAGAATCAAGCAAAGTGGTGGATATGAAGATTCAGCTTAAAATGCTCCTTGGACAGATCCTTCTATGGGTGTAGAACTTTAATACCCACTCGGACTTCATGGCAATATCTCATTCACTAGTTCTTATCCAAGTTGATAGCTATCTCACACCGACAGCAGAATTAAGAATGAACGCAGTGAGGTAAGGATCTGCGCAACATTACTGATATCCGTAGCCTCGATTATATTTCTCACAAGAACTCCTTATGCACCTTACGCATCATCTGTCTGTAGAGCAACACTACGACATCTTTCATGCCACGGCCATATGCTGTTCAAGGCTGCCCATAGCGCAGGTGTGACCCTTGATCCAGCAGGTCCTTGACCCATGTCTGCCAGTACTGCCTTCCTTTCCCTTTCTCCAATCTCGGCCACTTCTTTCCCGTAGTTTGTAACGAGGAATGACCGTGATAAGTGTGTCAACACGTAGATTAAGTTGTCACCGAAAGGCTCAACTCCCCACGGCACAATACGGAGCATGTTGAGGCGATGAGAATCTTGGTGCGAGGCGATCTCCTTCCAGATAGCAGTGGCGAGAGAACGGTCAATGTTGAAGTTGATGAGAATATCTCGAATATTGCTTGGAGTTCCACGTCCCAATTCCACGGCTGAATTCGGAGGATTATTCACATAGTGTACTCCGTCTGGTGAGACCGGCCGTGGGTCACCGTAGAGGTCGAGGATCAAACAGCAAAGCTGGGAGAACCTTCCCAGGGCTCTGTAGGTAAGGACCTCGGTCCAATTCCCTTTAGAGCGTCTGATGGGCACCCGGAGATCTTTTAAGATTGGACAGGCCTCTGCCAACCTTTGAAGCTGATTGTCGTCAATAATCGGGTACAGCCAGGTCCGGTCACTCAGGTAAGGCTCAAACAGGAGGCCTTCCAAACGCGGACCATGTCTTCCGAGAATGTCGTGCATAAGTGATATATCTACTAGCCCTTGTATGGTAAGGTGCTTTAATGGATTCAAACGCTGAAATAAATGGCGTAGCTCTGTGGCGGATTCCTGGGGCCATTGATCAGGCTCGACGCAAATTACCAACCTTTCCAGGCATTTCAGGTCCGCAGCAACCTCTGTTAGCATTGCGGGATACTTCGCCCCGGCTAGGATCAATTCTCGAAGGAGAGAAAGTTCTATTGAATTTGCCCAAACATCAAAAGCATGTTGAATCGCTGACCCAGACGCAAAAAGTCCGTGTATTTGGGACACGAACCTGATAGATCTTTGCGCCGTCGTTGTCACAGAGAAAGAAAGCGTCTGTAATTTGAGGTTGGGCCTCGATGCGATTGGAGGTGGATTGTCAGGCATGCTATCTGGGGTCCTACAGCAAAGGTCGGTGTATAGATAAATGTGTTTCAGGTTTGGTGCCATAGCGACAAGCGGAATAAGCCAATGGGGGTACCCAAATCTGTTAGCACTATACAAAACGGGGTAATGTATGGTGATCGCGTGAAGGTATTGGGAATTGGCGACCATCATGTTCCATCGGCCACTGAACCAATTGCCACTCGACCAGAAGGCTGCAAGAATATGTTTACAGAGCTTATCGGAGCTCTGAGACGACCAAACTGATACTCGGCAGGAGGGATGGTGTGCAATGATAGCTTCCAACAAGGGCTCAGGAAACTGGTTTGCCACAGCATAAGACAACTCTTGGATAGGAGGTAGGCGCTCAAGGAGCGAAACAAGTGGCCGAATAAACTTCCATTTGATGTAGCTGGGAAGATCCCCTGACCAGTATTGGCTTCCAGGCAGGATCCAACGCCCCACAAAGTCTTCAGTATACCTCGTATGATGAGAAATATAGTGCTGCATAGATCTAGACGTATCCGGACATCCATAATACTTCGTACGCCAAACGTAGCGTCCCAAAGGAACTGGGAGTGTCCGTTCCGGATAGGACATGATCTCAACTCTTTTGATGTGTTCTAGGAATGGTCTCCCAAGGCCAGTTTTGCTTATACTCGCGGCAATCGCTATGAATTCTCCGACATTAGAAAATCGGATAGAGAGGGTTCCATAGACTAGCGGCACCGCTATTTTGTAGAGCCCGGAATTGGTCATACTAAGAGCCCTCAGCGCCCGGGGCGAGACATCTTTGAGCTAGAGGCCAGCTAGGTGAGTATTCGACCGACTTCAGATGAAAGATCGCCAGGTGGCCTACCATCTTGCAAATGGGGAGGACAATATCTTCAGGGAGGTCATTGAACGACATGGTGTACAAGGGAGCGAAAGTGAGTGATACGTGGAGTAAGAGACTTGAAGAAGCTGCCAATCTGGTAAGAAATTCGAGCCGTTATATGAATAGTAATATACCAAGTAGTGGGGGCCTAAATATCAATAAAGAATAATGAGGGTCGCGTTCCAGATAGTTGACGCGATGGGGAATTCCGTCTCCATTGATTCACAGTCATACCCCATGATGAGGAAATTCTCATCAGGAAGCAACCACTCAGTTCCGTTGACCCTTGGAAGCAGCGTGAGCATATCGAAACATACAAGGAAAGCACGATTTTTGGTAGTACTCTGCCATATTTACCATCAGTTCCCGTTATATAATTCCTCCATCAGCGCCCTCGGGGGAGCATCTATCACATTCCCGTCTAGATAGTCCGTGATATTCCCATTTGCCTCGAATTCGCTCACATGGAATCCACTCCCGAGAAAGCCAAATCGATTGCCGGAATCATATTCAACATCGTAGTCTTCCCACTGCGGGGACCTCATCACGTCCAAATAGGCCAGCCGAGAGCCTGGCCACATCGCAATCGGACCATCCACACGCCCTTGTTTGAACCAGCTGCTGCAAGGATCTGCCCAACACGTTCGCGGCAGGTATGCTTGACAGTGCTCCATGAAGTCTGCAATGGCACTGTCTCTGGGCACCATGCGACGGATATGCTGCACGTACATCTTACGGATGATCTGCAGGATATGTTTGCTTTTACTGGTGATTAATGGCAGAATAGAACCCTGTGCTGTGGGGGTAAACGGGCCTGTGAACATGAAGTAGTTGGGCATTCTGGGCACTGCAAGGCCCAGATATGATTCCGGCATGTTGGACCAGAGCTCTGACAAAGACTTGCCGTTTATGCCAGTTATAGGGAACCGAGGACGAAAGGAGGTGTCAAAGCCTGTCGCGCAAATGATTACATCGCAAGCATACTCCTCGCCCGATTGAACGGTAAAGCCTTTTGGTGTGATTCCGGCGACGTCTTCCATGAATATGGTGGTTTTTTCGCCGATCAGGGCTTCCAAGTAACCGTTTCCTGGGGTAGGTCGGCGACACGCGACGTTGAAGTTTTGGGGGATTATATGGGCTGCTATATCGGCGTTCTCGGCCAATTTTGCTGTCATTTCACGATAGGAGAACTTTACCATTGTCAGGGCTAGTAGAAACTTTGAACGGGAGAAGGGATGCTACCTCGTTGGCCTGCTGGGACTCGGCGCTGTTTCGCAGAACCAGCTTGAACCGCTGGTTCAGCTCGTGTTCGATCATCTTGCGGTATTCCCGGTATTTCTCTGGGTCTTGCTCCCAGGCCAGTTTGTCTTGCTCTGTATCTGTCTAGTATTAGCTCAACTCTCGAGCAATTACAGCGAAACGGCGTACAGTCGAAATTGGCACCGTCCTTGCCTGCAAACTTCTGTGCAAACCCTGCCGTGATCCACGTGGGACTGCGCACCCATGTATAGAGCTTGTCAGCATCAGGATAAACCGACGCAACGGTCTGAACCCCTGAGCTACCAGTCCCAATCACCGCGACTCTCTTTCCCTTGAGGTCGAAATTCTCGGGATAACGAGCTGTATGAAATAAATCTCCCCGAAAGCTGTGCAAACCGGGTATATCCGGCCATTTCCAGTTACTGTCGCGTCAGTATTCAGGTGGGCATAGAGAGAAACAGGACAAATGGGAGAAACACAGGTAAAAAATAAAACATACTTGAGCACCCCTGTTGCGTTCAACAGCACGTCACACTGCTCCTCCCACTCCTGCCCATTCACTTTCGCGAGCTTCACCACCCATCTTGCCGTCTCATCCACCCAGGTTGCCCCTTTGACCTCTACCCCAAACTCCATGTATTGTGTGAGACCCTCATCGAGCGCAACAGCCTTCATGTATGCCCAAATTTCCCGCGCACCACTGTAATACTGTGACCAATGCGGATTCGGCCGCCACGGAAATTGGTAACTAGCGCTGGGGACATCACACGCACATCCGGGGTATCGATTCTCAAGCCAGGTCCCACCGACATCGGAGTTTTTCTCAACACAGCGGAGTTTGACGTTCAGACCGGAGAGCGCAGTTTTCGCATGATGAAGGAAATCAATTCCGGAAGCGCCAGCGCCGATGATTATAACTTTGAACGGGTTGCGACGAGGCACCGACTCGCCGATGACATGGTTCGAGACGCGATATCCTGAGGCAGACGCCTGGTCCCATTCGGGGTGGTGGATAGGTCGGGTTATAGAGGCAGGATGTGGACCGGGTGTGTTACTACCCAGGGTGGGTGGTAGGGCCGAATCGGGGCTATATTCGCCCATTATGCTTGCTTAGGTTCGTTGGGGTTAAATCAAATTATGAGAAGTTTCAAGACTGTTCTTTCTGGGGTGTAATGCAAGCCTGCTCTTATTCCCTTGGGTCATGCATGATCCCCTCATCTGGATGCGAGCTGACGAAGCGGGGTTGGAGACCCTGGTCTGGCTGCCGGCATGTGCTTGTCTGCAGATTTCAGTCGTACATTTATGTTCTCGCCGTTGACTTGGAGCTTCACGCTTCTCCAAATGGCATCTTTGTGGATGATCTCTGTGTAAATTCCTGTCTGTTATCATTTAGGCCTAGTTAGCCTTTCTCTTTGTACCATGCCACTTTGACTGGAAGTATAGTATATCTACCACATACAGCTTGAATGATGAGTTCAATCACCTCACAAAAGCAAGTCCGTCGATGGAAGTACACCCTTACTGATCCGAGGATGATGCACTGGCTGAGAGACAGTGTGAGAGGGTTGAAGTTGATGGATTTCATACAGAAGAAGGTGAGCGGACTTGGCTGCCTCAGGTTCACGTCGACTGATATCAAAATGCAAACCGAGCGTGTCTTCTCCTTCCCCAACTCCCAACGATAGGAAATTTCCAGCTTTTCATTTGGTTCCTCTGCACTTCTGATCATACCATTTACTAGTTCGATCTGTCTGCAGCTAAAGTTGCTGTCCATTTTAACAGTGTGACACCTTTTGTTAGTACATACGTTGTCACGGAGGTCCCTGTACCATGCGACACCCACTAACCTCGCGATATTTCCATGGTCAGTTAGACTCCCTGCAATGCATCCTATTCTTGGAGTTTTAATTAGACCACTTGATGCTTTCGGTGCATTCCTTTGGTGCAATCGAGTTCTCCGAAAATAATTAGAGCAATTTCCCACGAGGCAAATGGTGGCTCATAGGTCCTCGACAAAGATTCTCACACCGATCACTATGCGACTTGTTTCTGCAGAATCTACTGCATGTCCAGATATATCGCGGTGCCAATCAGACCAATGCATCCAAAACATGTCTTAGCCATCCGGTCAGATGGGACTCCGATTGGCCCAGCTAATACCAATATAGCAAGCTGACCTGCAGTGGTTCAGCCCTCTGCTTGATCCATATATTTGCCACAATCACAGGGTAGTAATGCTATGTTGAATACGGTGCCCAAGCTCGATGACATCGTGGGTCTATAAATGGGTCCACATCCCTCGATCACACTCGCAGTTACTCTCCCCTCGGCATAACCAAGTCTTACCCTACCCGGAAAAGAAAAGCATTACAGCAATGGCACTCACAACAATCCTCACGTTTCTCGCATTCTCTGCAACCTCAGCAGCCACCTCCATAACACCCCCAGAAGGCTGTCCCATCCCCACCTGGACAGTCACCACCTTCAACTGGCACAACGGCTCCCACAGCCTCGACTGCATCCACAACGAGGCAGACAAAAACACCCAAGGCTGCCTCTGCGGTCGCGGCTGGTGCGAGCCAAACCCCACAACTTGCAACGGCAGCATGGTCCCCGTCTGCTACACCGGCATGCCCAACTACGAGCCGTGGGGGTACGGACCCGCCCAAACCCTAGACATCGTCTTCGAAGACGGCCTAACCTGCCACGACGAGTACATCGGCTACCGCATCCACGATATCGGGAATGGCGCAAGCAACTGCGGGTATTCAGATCGGGGCGCAGGACGGATCGTTTCATTCTACGGCAGCTCGAACGAGGAGACGTCTGTTGGGAGGATTGACTATACGCTGGGTAGTGGGCATGCGCTGACTTGTGCGAACGGAAGCCGCATCACGTATTCGGGAAGTACGGAGTTTGCGCTGAGCTGTGTTCACGATGCGTTCTTCAATGCGACATGTACGGCAGAGGTGTTCGAGGTGCCTGTTTTGGACTACTCGTCTGTCGGTTGATTCTGCTACATTAGTGCTATGAGGACAGCGATGACTGGATCAAGCTAGACAGAATAGCCATGTTGGGCCCAGGAGGATCTGAAACCCATAGTGATGAAACTTAGGAAAGATAACTGTAGACAATGACTGGGTCAGTGATGACAGGGCTCAGTACAATACGTGGTCTATGTCGCTCAGGTGACCAGGCAATCATTCACGTCAAAGCGTTAGTGTGGGAGGCTGGACGTGCTCAACTTTTCTCAACCTCAGTTTGATATCTCATTATTCGTCGACATATATCTATATTTCTACTGGATTTGTTCCCATCCGTTGTTCTCTTGTCCCGTTCGTCTTTGATATTAAACATCACGTACCTCACTCCGTGTACCCACGCCAATCATGTCGTCATCCGTTTCCCTACCTCCAGAGCTCCGGCATGACATCTATCTCCGGCATTTCCGATCAATAACCATAACCAGACAGGACAAAAACAAGACCATCTCGCTCTTCTACGAGTCTGCCGTCTGATCTACCACGAGGCAGAGCCACTCGCCATCCCCAATGTGAACATCATCTGCGATCACAACGCCGACGTGATAGAGGTTCTCAGCAGGATGGACATGGCACAGATCACGCGCCTGAAACACTTGGCAGTCTGCCACTCGCCAACAGGTCTCAAACTTTTTGACTGCGGCAGGGATTTGGAGCCCGATACTCCAAATGGGAATCTCGATGCTGCCGACCTTGAACTAGACGAAGGACTCCTCCGGTATGAGGAACATAATGATTCAGATGGAGAGCTCGGGGAGAATGATAGCATAGACTTGAGCAACGCCACCTGCGAGTCAGCCACCGATGGAGACGACGATGAAGACGACGATGAACGCCGCCACGGCATCCAGTACTTCCATCTCGGTGCAGTTCTCGGACTATTCCCCGGCCTGCAGTTTGACCTC
Organism: Aspergillus campestris IBT 28561; assembly: GCF_002847485.1. Lineage (NCBI taxonomy): Eukaryota > Fungi > Ascomycota > Eurotiomycetes > Eurotiales > Aspergillaceae > Aspergillus > Aspergillus campestris. The sequence goes on from NW_020194349.1 coordinate 225,441, forward strand.
CTCAAAGTGTTCAATGGGGTTGGATCAGGCCCTGATACTAGTGTCCATACCACCGACTGCTTCTCGTCCCTCCTAGCGGCCGATGACTACCGGAAACTGTGGATGGTACCGGCGGGCGGCGACGAGGGGCCATGGTTGGACTCACCGTGCATCGAGGAGTGGAAAGCCATTATAGCCACTCATATTCAATAGCCACTCATATTTAATCCCATTCGGGTTGGAAAGTCGAATTCACGCTGCCTTGCTATGACTGGGAAGGTGAGCAGCGACCCAAGCAATCGGAATATGCGCAAGAAGCTTGTGCCGCGGGGATTACTCTAGCCTACCGGGAGGAACCTCATCAGTTCAGTGAGGAATACTATTGTAGCGAAGCCAGGGATGAGATGGATTTTGATATCACGGTGGGTAGAGGAGATGCGGATGTCGCTGTCAAGCGGGGTGATGATCGTGTCTTGAAATGCATTGACCCATCAGGCCGACAGTACGGTAGACGTCAATTCTTCAAACGCGCATCGGACGCCCTCAAGAACATGTTCCAGACAAATAGCTGGGAATGCATCAAGGCCGAGGGGTATTATGATGGTCGTATTTTTAACTACCATACGACATCGTGGAACGACTGTCCATATTCATAATAATACAATCGGCCCATGCGAGGCTTCAACACGGCAAGTGCTTTTTTTGATGATTTATATCACTAGTATTTGTAGTTTACGACAGAGACAAATCTCATCTACTTGGTAGATATATTGTATGATAAAGCATTAATCAATTCATTCAATTTCTACAGTGAATTACGTATGTTCCAGTTCCTTCAATGGATGTATGACATGGCATCAAGTTAATGATGCAAGACATAAATCTAGTACGTCGCTGGAGACTTCAATTTCAGCACTTCTTCGGCACAACCACAGTCATAAAGAGGACTGGATAGCAATTTGACATCCGTGCTAGCGGGCAGAGGCAACGACCAGAGTTGGTCAAGAGAAAAGAAAAGGGAAGGGAAGGGCGAGGAAATTAGTATGGCATGGATGGGTGGTATAAAATATACTACATGTACAGACCCCTGAACGTAAATGCCACATATCATAGCTCCGTAACATTACAGCTCGTCTCGCACTTCACCAATATGTGCGGGCTTCTGGAAATTCCCGTTGAGGAGCTCCTTGAAGGCAAGGTCGAATCGAGCACCGAAGTACCAGGCAACACCAAACTGGGAACGTTAGCCACCGCCCGTAAGAGATATAGAACGCAACATACCATCATGACCGAGATAACAAGCACAATGGTACCCATCAGGCACATCATGAAATACAGGTCCTGGCGCGTCTCCGCTTCCTCTTGCGCCTTCTTCTGGTCGGCTTCTGACAGCTCGCCCTTGACTAGCAGCTTGGCGTCTTGGGCGTTTTGAGACGGGAAGATAGTCTCGATGAATTTCTCAATCTGCACGAATTAGCACGGTTATGTGGAATGATGGATCACGGGAAGCCTTACACGTCCGCAAGCCATGCTGATCTTCAGGAAATTGGGGTCCTTGGGCGTGTTCTTCGCGTGAATCTTGCGCGCATATCGGCGGAAGACCTCGCAGACGATCCGCAGATTCTGCGTCGACTTGCTCATCAGCTCGCAAGCGTCACCCTTGGTAATCTTCACGTTGCGCTCGAAGATGGCCGGGTTGCGGAAGCACTTTTCCAGTGTGGCGATCGCCATGGACTGCGGGATGGCACAGAAGTTGAACACACTCTGCTCACGCAGGCCAGCCAGATAGAACAGACAGTCCTCCGAGTGCTCCAGCGCGTTCAAGACCATCTCCGAGCTGCAGTTCAGCGCCGCCTCGCGGTGCTCCGGCTTGAACAAATCGTCGAAGTCATTGACGTGCTTGGACCAAATCTCTTTGGGCCAGAACCGTCGCTGATCGTCATTGTCCTCCCGCACGTCACGGATGATGTTGGTCTTCTGCAGGAACAAGCCCATCGACTTGTGCAGCTGAGACCGCTTGAGCAAGGCCGGGTTGCCAAACTCGGCCTCGACAAAGAGGCGGGTCAGCCCCTCGCCCACCAGACCGGCGACGTAGTAGCAGTAGAGGTCGTACTCCACGGTGGTCTTGACGCTCGCATCATCGAGGGCAGCCTTCCGGCAGTAGTCGGCCATGCCGTTGCCCATCTTGTCGGTGATGTCCTTGACAATGGCCTGATAGGCCGGCTTCATGTTCTTGAACTCGGTGACGACATTGTGAAACTGAACCAGCAGCTCACGGTCCTTCTCCTCGGGACGGTTCCCGGTGAAATTCCAGCCATCCTGCTCGAGGAAGTCCTTGAAGTTCCGCAGGAGCGGCTCCTTGGTCTCCAGGGGTATTGAGGTGTCATCCTCGATGGTGTCCAACCCGCGCAGCGTCAGGTAGAAGATACACACGGGCAACAGCAACTCCGGGTGCAACTCCTTGATGACCGCGCTGAAGCTCCGACTGGTCAAATCGAGGAACTTGAAGCACGTCTTCTGGGTCTCCGTCTCATTGGCCACATTACGCTCATGGACAGGATTGTGCCAGACTTTCCTATCATCAACAGCTTCGGTCAGTTTTTTTCTCTTCATTCAAAAGGGATCAAGACGGGTACCAACCATTGTAAGATATTCCTCAACTCGTTGGGGTGGAATGTGTAGTAGATGACGCTCAACGGGGAAACCATGATGGTCAAGGGGGGGATATTATTACAAATGGGGAATAAGAAATTAAATATAAGTCGTTATAATAAAACAACAGACGGGGTAGAAGGATTATTGGGATGATCAGAGGCACTAAACAGGCCTTCCAGCAGGGATCGCGACGCAGTCGACAGCTGGGATACACGGAGAATGTGCGAACAAGTGGGGAGAGAAATGAGAGAGGAATAGAGGACACGTGGCGGTGATGATAATAGGGGTAAAATGAGAAAAGAATTAGGAGAGTAATAGGGATATTGGGGTATCAAGAGGAATAGAGAAGAAAAAGGAGAAGGGAAAAGGGAGAAAAGAAAATTGTGTGTTGGAGGAGAGAATGGAAGAAGAAGAGAAAAAAGAGAAACGGAGAAGAAGAAAAAAACAGTTTTTGGACTCAAACGAGGCCGATTGTTGCCTGATCGAGGCAGGCGTACCGGAGCACCGGCGCTGTGACCCGGTATTACCGTATCCCGTATCGACACCCCAGGCACCTACAATCAGGCATCCGAGGCTGCGACTCCCCGCCATGACGAAACCGCCGCAAATTTATCGCCAGGCAGAACAAAATTCTTGACTTGTGTTCACCGTCTGACCCTGTGCTCAGCCCCGATCGGATTCTAGGTTGAGTTATCTTTTTTATTTGGCGTCGTGTCCATATTGGTTTACTTCATTTTATCCTTTGATTGCCACGACCTTCCTGGCGCACACCGTCCCGCAATCCTCTGTTGTTGTGGCTACCATGGTCGCCGACACCGCCTACTATGAGGCCCTGGGGGTGCCTCCCACGGCCTCCCAGTTGGAGATCAAGAAGGCCTATCGCAAACTGGCCATCGTGACTCACCCTGGTGCGCTTGTCTTTATGGTCTGTCGCAGAGTCTGTTTAACCGTCTGTAGATAAGAACCCCGGCGATGAGACCGCCCACGTGCGATTCCAAGCGGTATGCGACCCTGGTCGATTGGCCTGGCCTTAGCAGGACTTTCTGCATGGATATGTACTGACTCGCTGGTATGACAGATCGGAGAGGCCTACCAGGTTCTGAGCGACGAGAAGCTACGAGAGCGCTATGATAAGTTTGGCAAGGAAGAGTCGGTTCCGGGTGGTGGTTTCGGTACGCATACTGTCAGTTGGTTTGTACGGGGTGGGAACTAACGACTTTGAGCAGAGGACCCGTCCGAGTTCTTCAGCATGATCTTCGGTGGCAGCGCGTTCGTCGACCTCATCGGTGAAATCTCCCTGATGAAGGATCTGACCGCCACGATGGATATCACCATGGAACAGATGGAGGAGGACGAGCTCGCCGCGTCGGCCGAGGAAAAGCTGCACGTTCACGACGAGGAGACCAAGACCGGTCACACCGCCGAAGAGACCGCGGCGTCGTCGAGCACCCAGCCCGACAGTAAGCCGGCGGAGGCCCCCGCGGCTGCCCCGGCTGCGGCGGCCCCGGTCGATTCCGACGCGGGTTCCGGCACCGGCCCCGCCCGTCGCCGTCTGGGCCAGCAGGCCCTCATGGACAAGTCGGAGGAGGAAGCGCGGATGGAGGCAGCTGGACTGTCCCCTGAAGAGAAGGAGCTGCGGAAGAAGGAGAAGAAGAAGGGCTCGTTGACCAAGGAGCAGCAGGACCGTTTGACCGCCTACGAGAACGAACGGAAGAAGGCCCGCGAGGAGCGTGTCGATGCGCTGACGGCGAAGCTTGTGGATAAGATTAGCGTGTGGACCGAGACCGACAAGGGCAAGGATGTCACCCGCGCCTTCGAGGAGAAGATCCGTCTCGAGGTGGAGAACCTCAAGATGGAGTCCTTTGGCTTGGAGATCCTGCACGCCGTGGGCGCCACCTACACCCAGAAGGCCACCTCGTTCCTCAAGTCGCAGAAATTCCTCGGCATCTCCGGGTTCTTCTCGCGACTGAAGGACAAGGGCACGCTGGCCAAGGAGACGTGGACGACCATCTCGACGGCGATCGACGCGCAGATGACCATGGAGGAGATGGCCAAGATGGAGGAGCAGGGCGGGGAGGACTGGACCGACGAGAAGAAGGCCGAGTACGAGAAGCGCGTGACGGGCAAGATCCTGGCGGCCGCGTGGCGGGGCAGCAAGTTCGAGATCCAGAGCGTGCTGCGCGACGTGTGCGACAACGTCCTGGGAGACAAGCGCGTCAAGCTGGACAAGCGCATTGAGCGGGCGAATGCGATGCTCCTGGCGGGTAATATCTACTCTATGGTATGTCTTCCTTTATTCCACCTATTCGGTATATGCTAACCCGTACAGGCCGAACGTGATCCCGACGAGGAGGGTGACTACATGGCGTTCGAGCAGTTGATGACGGATGCGATGCAGAAGAAGGGCAAGGAGGAGAAGAAGAAGAAGAAGGGCAAGAAGCACGACCATGACCATGATCACCACGAGCATGGAGAGCATCACGAGGCGGAATAAGAGGCTGTTGTCTCGTCCTCGTTGATATGTTTTGTCCCTTGCTCGTCATGAATCATTGGATAGGTGATTCCTGCGTGGGCATTTGCTTCCTGTAGCGATTCGTGTTGGAGAATGTGCATGTTACCGTACAGTTAATTAGAACAATCCTGATCGTTTGTACAGTTTATATATATCATACAGAGTAATTCAATAGCAGTGTTAGGTATATGCTTGATGGGCTATTAGAGGCCTTGTTCCAGCCCCAGGCATCAGAACATGTGATCTTTTATTCTTATTCCCCCCCCCCTCCCTCTTCTTCGATAACTCCTTCTCATCTTCGTCTTGCTCATGATAAATCGACACTGGACCATCGTCACATTCTCGTAGTACTTCCAACCAGAGCCCGTTCTACCCGTCTCGCACTAATATATATATACAGCCTAACTCGAGACGAAAGTCATACACCAATCCAGCTAGTCGCACGCCGGTTGCAGGAAACGCTCACTCCTCGGTCCTCTTAAGATCAATGTTTTACTGAGACTAGCTGAACCTCGCTGCCACATGCTAAAAGTGAAAAGAAAAGGGAAAAGACCAGGGGGCGACACTAGCCGCAAAGCTTCGTTTCCGCCGAGAAATGCTTGGATGGGTCGAAAGCCCGACGATAGGCCGATCGGCAAGAACCGCCAGGCACAATGGAAACCGGAGACTTAGTCTCCTCTTACCCGAAGGAACCTTACTGCTGATGGGTTCTCTCGCCTCAGATGGAAACGGGGATCCTAAGCCACCGGTGGGCCCTTGCGTCTGAGCGGTCCGATTCGTTATGTAAGGTAGGCAACACCCCTCGTCTCCCTATTCCCGTTTTTCTTTCTCTTCAACCTCAACTCCCGGGGGAAAAGACCAGAGAGTAGTGAAAAGATGCGCCATTCGTCCTCCACCGCGTTGGTTGGCCTGCTTGCAGTGCTGGACCCTGTCTCCGCGCACCCCACTTCCAGCTCCAGCGCAGCCGCGCCCGCAGACCCGACTGGAACAACCTTTCCGTCGGGGTTCGACATAACACGCAGCTGGGCCAATTTGTCTCCGTACCAGGATGCTCCCGGATTCTCGGAGCCCAAGGGCATGCCGCGCGGGTGTGAACTGACGCAGGCGCACGTCCTCCACCGACATGCACAGCGGTACCCGACAGAGAGCGATTTGGACGGCGGGGGCATGGAGGCGTTCGCGAAGAAGCTCAAGAATTACGAGCACAAGCACCAGACCAGCAAAATCGGACACGGTCCGCTCTCCTTCCTGAATGACTGGGAGTACCTGCTGGGTGAGGATCTCTTGCTCCCGACGGGAGCGGCGACCGAGGCCACCTCGGGTGCCAACATCTGGTCGCGCTACGGCCGGTTGCTGTACCACGCCGGACGAGGCCAGGCGGCGTGGGATGAGTCGCTGAATGTGTTCCCGAATGGGACCGACCGACCCAAGCCGATTTTCCGAACGACCGATCAGTCGCGGATTCTGGAGAGTGCGCGGTGGTGGCTGAGTATGTTATTCTCTTTCTTTCGTCTTGATGAATGTTAACACGGACAGGCGGATTCTTTGGCAACACCGGCGCCAACAACTCCTACTCACAGTACGATTTGGTGATCACCCACGAAGGCAAGGGGGTCAACAACAACACATTGGCCGCAGACCAAGCCTGCCCCGGCGACATCGAAGAGGGGTGAGCCAACCTCACCCACCATACCCCCAAGTCTACTAACAAACGCAGCAACAATTCCGCGGAGCGATTCATCCCCCGCTTCACCAAAGCGGCCATCAAGCGCCTGTCTCCGTACCTCCCCGCGGACTTCGACCTCGACGACAGCGACATCCTCGCCATGCTGAACATGTGTCCTTACGAGTACGCCGCCCTAGGCAGCTCCACATTCTGCAGCCTCTTCACGGAACAAGAATGGCAAGACTTCGAGTACAACGTAGACCTCCAATTCTACGGCGACTACGGCTTCGGGTCGCCAACAGGCCGGTCCCAGGGCATCGGCTACGTGCTGGAACTCGCCGCCCGACTGCAAAACCACCTCATCACCACCCCAGAAACAAGCATCAACACCACCATCGACGGCAACCCGCACACGTTCCCGCTGCCCGACACACAGCCGCTCTTCATGGACATGTCGCACGACAACGTCATCGTCGCCGTGCTAGCCGCCCTGGGCATCGACTACTTCCGATACGGGCCGAAGGGCCTCCCAGACACAGTGTCTCACGCCGTACCGCGGACATTCCGCCTCAACGAGGTCACCCCGTTCGGGGCGCACCTCATCTCCGAGATCTGGAGGTGTCCCGCGCAGGAGGAGCTAGAACTCGACGGCGCGATCTACAGGAACCCCGACCTAAGCGAGGAGCACACGCAGTCGTATATCCGGTTCGTGCTGAACGGGGCGCCTGTGCCGGTTGATGCGGTCAAGGGGTGTGAGGAGGGGTCGAAGGGGGCGTTCTGTCCTATTAAGGGGTTCGTGAGGGGTGTGCAGACGCTTAAGGAGGAGGCGGAGTTTGAGAAGGCTTGTTTTGGGAAGTATCATGAGGGGGAGCAGGTTGGGGATGGACGGCCTGAGTAGTTTTCCGTACACCTCCTTTCAAAAGAAGAGATGGACGTTTGCAATTCTGGGATAATATAATAGAACAATAATATCAATTGACCGGTCAAACTGTGTTATAACGAGAAGAACATAGTATATATACAGTGAGAAGCTCAATAAAAACATAAATAGAGACAAGGTAGAATAAAACCCAATCCTATACCCTCAGACCTTCCAATATAAACCATCCTGTTGGGTCTCTCAATAGAAATCACAAAATCACAATAACCCCAATAGCACCAATAGTTGCAAGACCGCAGAAGATGGTTATATCGGGATAAGATCACACCAAATCCTTTCCCATAGTACCCAGGACAAGGGTTTTAAGACATCCACCAATAATAGTCAAAGCCAAACTATATATCCTATATGTGTTTATAGGATTGATCGTATATATACAGCTGTTTATGACACAAGACCAGCTGCGAGAAGGGGCATGGCTTGAGAGCGTTGAAGAGTCGGCTCGCGTAATGTCCGAGATGTAGAGGGAGGTTTGTCTGTCGAGATGTGTCTGTCCACGGTATTGTATCTTTGCACAATCGTGGGTAAAGATGTCGCCACGAAATTTCTTTCAGCGAAGGTTAAACCATATCTAACAGTAGCCATGTCAGTCACTTTTTCAAATCTCTATCTGTAGAGGTACCACACACATGTATAAACATCCCCCATATGTATGAGGTTAAGAAAACCAACTATCAAGGCGGAGTCAACGGCGGAGTAGGAGGACCAAGACCACGAACCGGGGGAGTAGCCGGAGGAGTGGGAGGATCCATCTGGGGAGGTATTGGGCCAGAATAACCCGGCCCGACGACAACAACAGCGATGTTGACAGCATGGAATGAATCATTTAGTTCAGATAGATCATCATCGGTTGAGTGATCATCCTCAGTCGCGTTCGCAGGCGCTTCACTGTCTTGCTGTGATTGAGAGGCTGGAGATGTGTCAAGATTAACATTGTCACTCTCTGAGTGGATATCACTGGAAGGTCTGCTTGGTTGTGTAGAAGATTCTGGATCTGGTTGATCAATGGGGAATTCATTTGGAGTGCCGGGAGGAGCAGGAGGTACATCTCCCCAGTAGCTCAGTGACCCCAAAGCAGTGGGAGAGCTATATTCATTTGGAGTGCCGGGAGGAACAGGAGGTACATCCCCCCAGTAGCTCAGTGTCTCCAAAGCAGTAGGAGGGCTATATACATTTGGAGTGTTGGGAGGAACAGGAGGTACATCTCCCCAATAGCTCTGCGTCTCCGAAGCAGTGAGGTGGGTATCGCTGCTTTGGGTGCGGGAGCGGGTGTAGGGTAAGGGGCTAGAAGGGGCGGCACTCCGTGGGTGGGAGGTTGGGGTTGATGGGAAAGGCATGATGAGCAGATGAATATAGGACAGGAAGACTATATGGTATAGTGAGATGGTTGGCTGAGTGAGCTGAGGACGGTGCCCACGGGTATAGGATAGAAGAGATGAGGACGGAAGACGGAGGGCAGAAGATGAGACTAGATATGAAGGGCAGAAGATAAGCAGAGATATGAACACCAGAAGATGAGGATATAGCTGAAGGACAGAAAATAAGAGGAGATATGAGGGGGAGAAGACGACGACAGGAGATGAGGATAGAAGATAGAGAAACGATGGAAAGAATAAACCAGGTACCTACAATGAGAGCATCCACCACTCATTCCTACATCACCCAAAGATCTCCCTACCAGCAAAGCTTTTACCCAAAAAAGCAGCTACAACCATGACTTCAGCATGACCAGCGGGACGGCGGAAGCATACGCAAGCACTCAATAAGTATGATTAGGGTTCAAATCCGTGGTATTAAAACATATCGTCACACATGGTAATGGGTATGGCAATGGCTATGGCTATATCAAAACAGGAGTTGCGGAAAGGGTATCTAGCAGGTCGAGGTGCCATGGTATAGATTAGTTGACTGGGCCACGTCTATTGCAGCGGGTCACACATTAAGTCGAGTCGGAAATGGAAAGGAGTGCAAAAAGTTAGCTCCAGCGGATTAATCCCGACCAGGCCTGCCGTGGTAGCGGGTCGTAATGATAGGCTCTGGGTAGAACGAGTGAGCCGGGGATACCGGGAGATTGTAGACAAAAGAGATAGGCGTGTGTGCGTATGTATGAGTAGGTAGGTGGTGTGTGTGTATGGGTGGGTGGTTGTGTTAAAAGGCCAACGAGGCAAGAAGATAGAATAATAATGTATCAAGTCTCGTCGTGATCGTCAAATGATTCCGTATCGGAAATGGTCGGTTCGTCGGCGTTGGACGGACTCAGCAGGCCCTGCGCACCTTCCCCGACCTCGTACAGTTCTTCAGGCGAGAGGACTCTCCCTCCCAGCTTGACGTCGTTAACATGCACGCTATACTCGAGGGCTCTCTTGCCCTCCTTGATCAGATCTTCCGTCCACCCTAGACACCGCTTCAGGCTTTGGTTCATCTTCTGACTATCACCCAGCAGCTCTTGGTGCTTCGCTAGATCGACAAAGAAGTGTTTCTCGTCTTGAGGGCGGTGTCGCGCGTCGTGGTCCGCCAAGGAGCCCGGGCTCATTACGCCTTCATCCGGCATGGACTCCTCGTCACTAGATTCAGACAGGTCGTCCGGAGACCGGACGGAGGACAGCTCGCTGACTTCGTCGACCTCGGTCATGACTCCCAGAGAAGCCCCAGACACCGAGCGCGTCGACGGCACCATGGAGAGACGGCCGGAGCGGCTGAGACGGCGGTAGCGTCGTAGCTCCGCATGCTGCTTGCGCATTTCGCGCTCCAGCGTCCGGTTGATGGCCAGGAGCGAGGAGTTGCTGATCTCCAGATCCATGATCTTCCGTCCGATTCGGGCGTTGCCCACCGCGTCGTTCGGCCCACTGCTGTCCGACTTCTGGGGACTTTGTGGCGACGCATGGGTGTCGACCGAGGCTGTGGATCCATTACTCAAGATCCGAGGTCGCCCTCCGGGCAGGGGCTCCGACGCCAGGGCGTCCGCGTCGACGCGGGGATCCGATGGCGACACGATGATGGGGCTGGGCCGCAGGCCCTCCCGCGGGGACGTACCACTCGTGCCCGAGTCCAAGCTGGACGATTTCAAATGTCTGATGGGGTTGGGTCGAGCCAGATGGCTTATCGGCGGCCCTTGCATCGGCCCCACTGGGTCACACTCCTCCTGCGAGCTCGTCTGTGAGGTAAAGCTGTCGGACAGTCGCAGGTTCGACTCCAGCTGGGCGGAACGCAGTCGGGGGGAGGGGCACGGCGGTGGTCCATTCACCACCGAACGCGGCTGGCCCGTGGAAATCGAGCGCCGTTTCACCACGGGCAGGGTAGACGCCTGTTCCTCCCCAGACGGACGCTCCTGTTTACCGTTGGCATATATAAACGTGGCGGGGGAGGCCGGTTTGGGGGGTACCCGGGGCCGCGGCTCGACCTCGGCGGGGTGCGTCGACCGCGCGTCCGAGGCATGGAAGAACCGGGGGGACGAATGCTCCGACACTGAGCTTGGTCGCGAATTTTGTTGCGAGTCCGCCGTCAGCGTCTTGGCCCTGCCGGTCCTTGCGGGTTCCAGTCGACCGGCCGCCCGCACCGGACTCCTATCTGATCGATACCCCGGATTGGACGCATGGGATACGGTCGAGTTTGCCAACGAGGGCTGCGGCGAGAACGGTCGACCCGACGGGGTATATCCCGGCGAGGGACCACCATCGCGCCTACTAACTCGCGAGCCCGATCGCGGGGTGATATTGGCATTCAGGAAGGCCGGGTCCGTCTCCTGTCTGGAGGGGGCGGACGAGGGGTATTGTTCGGAGGGGATCAAGCGTTTGGGAGTTCGATACCCCCCTGGAGAGGCTAGTTTCGGCGTCAAGGGCGTCAAGGAGGGTTTGGTGGAGCGATGAAAGGCGGCACTGAGGGTTGGCGTGAAGGGTTTGGCGAGAGGGGGGGTTTGTTTATCGGAGGTCATAGTTGCGGGATCGGGCAGAATGACTTATGGCATTGCGTCCGGGGACCAAGATCTGCAAGCATGATGACACCCGCGGGGGGTTTTCAATAGTTGGAAGATCCAAGTCAGGAATGAGGGGAAATACTAGCAGGAAGAGAGACGAAGATAGTTTTTCTCAGCAGGATTTGGCGATTTGGATTTCCTGCCAAAACATTGGGGGACCCGATCGGGACTAGTGTGGGTTGACCGCAACTACATTCTTCTGTTCTTCTGGTTATTATATTATATTTATCTTATATTATTTCGTATTATTTTATTTATAGCTGTATTTATTTATATAGAAAACAATCTACTTCTCACTATCCCTTTATTTCTATTGAATTCGAACATATATTGAGTCCCTTGAGAAGCATCCCTTTCCGCCGTTTGATTATCGTCGCCCGTTGTTTTAGGCCGCGCTCCACTTCCCCTATTGTGCTGGACGGGATGATCAGGCAATGATCATTCCACCTCCTGACAGTACTGAGACTGGTTCTGTAATTATCTATACAGTCTGAATAGTCTCATCAAATGGATGTTCGTGAATGCAAGGCTTTGCCTCGGTATATTATGTACATGTGGTGACATATGCAGTCAGAAAAATAGCCGTTTCTGGCGTGGGTCCGGAGTTTCATGAGACGTCGGCTTTCGCTTCCGCGGTTTGGCCGGCCCCGGGGTTGGGGACGGGGTTGGGTCCTGTGACGCCCCCTGGACAGCCTCTTTGATGGTCTGCTTCGACAGACAGTGGTCGACGTGGTCGTTGAACACCTTGTCGTCCGCCAGTTGCGGTCTGTCGCACACGGGACAGTCCCAGTAGACCGGGGCGGGCTCTTCGGGCTGGGCCACGGGGGGTTCGGACACCTCCTGGCTGAGTTGTTCGAGGTCGTCCAGGTCGGCTTGAAGTTCCTGCCGGGCGGCTCGTTCGAACGCCTCCTCCGCGCCGATCTCCTGGTCGCCTGGGGTGTCGGCCGCGGCGTCGACGGGGGGCTTGGGGCGGATCGTTCCGAAAAAGTCGATGCCGACTTTCTTCGTGCTCACCAGGTTTGTACAGCGCAGTCCCAGCAGGCGCAGCTTCAGGTTCGGCATCTCGCGCTCTAGCTTTTCCAGCATGGGGAGGGAGAACGTGTAGAGGTCTTTGGCGTGGAATACGGCGCGCGAGGGCTGGCACTGGCGGGACAGCACCTCGAACGTAGCTAGTTTGACCTTGAGAACCAGCGTCCGGCCCTTGAACTGCGTGCGGGCCAGGTCCTTCTCCAGCTCCTGCGCGATCATCCAGAGCTTGTCCCGGAATTCCTGCTTGTTCCCAATCTCGTGGAACGTAGTCTCCGTGCCGACGCTTTTGCGCTCGTAGTTCTCGACGGGCTGGATTTTCGTCCGCCCCAGACCGAGGTAGCATTGCGCCAGGAAGTAGAACGCCTTTTCCCCGAACAGCTTGGCCAGCAACGCCCGATGGGGGTAGATATCTCCGCAGGTCTTGATGCCGATCGCGTCGAGCTCCCGCTCAAACACCCGACCAACACCGTTCACCTTGCGCACGGGCAGCTCGCGCATGAACTCCATGATTGCGTCGCGCTCGTTCGGGACCCGAAACTGGCCATTCGGCTTATTGCGGTTCGAGCAGATCTTAGCAATCTTCCCATTAGCCGCAATACCAGCCGACACAGAGATCTTCGTCTGTTCCAAGACCTCAGCGCGCATGCGCTCCACAACCTCCTCGGGGCCACACCCATTCTCCGCACAGTAGGACGTGATATTCAAATACGCCTCGTCGATACTAGCGCTCTCAAACAGCGGATCATACTGGGCGAACACAGCGCGGATCTCCGCCGCCTTGGCGGAGTACTTCTCGTGATTTTGAGGCAGACACACGAGCTGCGGACAGAGCTTCATCGCCACGAAGGACGCCATGCCGCTGCGGCAGCCGAATTTGCGCGCCTCGTAGTTACATGTCGTCAGGACGCCTTTGCCTACCGCGAACGGGACATGTTTGAGCTCGGGGCGGTCGAGTTCCTCTACGGCAGCGAAGAACGCGTCGCAGTCGACGTGGACGACATACTGGGAGAGGTCGCGAGTGAGCTCCAGCTCGGCGAGGAGCTGGTCTGCTTTCCGCAGGTCGTGGGACAGATCCAGCTTCTCGAAGCGGGCTTTCTCTTTCAGAATGCGCGCAATCTTGCCCGTCAATATCCGGTCGCGGTCCTGCTCATGGTTGAAGAACTTAGACCCCTTCGACGCGTTGTAGATAATCTCCGACACCTTCTGCTGATCGACGGCATCCTGGCCGGCCTTGGTGAGCGACGGGCCCAGCAGGGAGTATTTCAGCGTTTTGTAGTCGTCCTCATTCTCATCTTCCAGCTTTTCCAAGACCTCCCTTTTGGACTCCTCGGATGGCTCCATCCGGAGAGCTGTATATACATCGGTGGGTGGAGTGCATGAATTCTTTCATGGTCGACTGTCTTTCCCAACCAGGCAGCATTGAGACGCCACGACACGTGACACCGCGTCGCGGGCCGCGCACGTGCCACGGGCGTCAACTGCGACGGTCGGCGTGAACCAGACTGGGAATGTCCAGCGTTGCTGCTGACTGCCCCTCATGTGGATTCTGGATTCGGAGGGTGATTTTTTGCAGGGTGGGTATTCTTCTAGATGGGAGGGGTGTTTTCTGACTCTATCTAGGAAAGAGGGTGTGGTTGAAGCCCGGGAAGAAGTATCTCTTCGGCCGCAGTAAGCAAGATGACGGTAGGTGCAGCAGCTATTAGCCCTTACGACGAGTATCGAATGGTGTATACTGACGGTATTCTAGTACGACATGCTATTGACCACAATTCGATATCGCGAAAACACCTAATCATCGAGGTATCGCCGATTGACGAAAGCGACCGGGTACGTGATCCTCGGAGACGACGCGAGCCGTGCTAACTGCGCAGTCCGACATTCATGCGAAATCGAAGCTCACCGTGACGGATCTGAAGTCGAAAGTGGGTACCACTGTTGATGGAGAGGCGATAAAGGGGGAGAGCAGAACGTTGGGCGATGATGAGCACACTGTTAGGTTGGGGAGGTACAAGCACGTCTTGCGGTATGAATTTCAATTCTCTACGTGATTGACGAACAAGTATTAACGGGTGTATCTAGATTGAAATGGCAACCGACGGTGCTAAGCTTCTCCTTCTCCTCCAAAGAACTCAAAGCGAAAGACCCCCTCGCCCACGTCCGTTCTCGACTCGAAGACCTAGACATCAAGACCATCATCCCGTTCGTCGTCGGCTCCACTACGCACGTCGTGCAGAATAAGCGCAATACGGCAAAGGGGCTACAAGCGCTGGTCAACGGGAAATACATCGTCAAGGAGACATTTATAGATGCACTGGTGTACGCCGCGACGCCGAGCGACCTGGACAATCTGGAATCGCTGTCGCCGTTGGAGGCCGACTTTGACTCCGCATGGCCGGACGCGATGGAGCATCTCCCTGCGCCGGGGAAGGAGGCTGTTGTCCGTCCGACCGAGGCGTTCGTGCCGAATCCTGACCGGATCAATGTGTTTGAGGGGTACACGTTCGTTTTCGGCGATCCGGGGCAGTTCGAGAACCTGCAGGCTTTCATCACCGATGGGCATGGAAGGCCTTTGCTATACCCGATTGAAAATGGGACTACGACGGCAGAAGAGATCGTGCGTTTTATGGAAGAGACAGCTGGACCGAAAGGACTAGGAAGCCAGCGGGATGGTCCCGGAGGGGTAGTCCACGTTCGATACCATGCCAAGGGACGTTACGAAGACTGGTCCATCGAGCTCAGCAACCAGGTGGCGGTGAAAACGGACCAGCGGGTGATTGAGCAGAGTGAGTTTCTTGATGCTATTCTCGCCAACGATGCTGCTCCTCTGTGTCGCACCCTGCCGGTTTCCTCGCCGCATGAGGGCGCCAGCGCGGAGGCGCTTTCTACGCCAGCTCCAAACTCGAATACACCAGCCCCGAACTCGATTACACCAGCCCCGAACTCGAATGCACCAGCCCCGAACTCGAGTACACCCGATCTGGCCGACTCTCAGTTGTCGGAGGAGCCGAGTCAGCCAAAAGCCAAAGTCAAACGGTCCCGCACCTACGTCAGCAAGATGAAGACGTTTGACGACGGGTTCGACATCAATTCCATCCCGGCGTATGCACCCGAGGACGACGGCCCGGAGTCCCTTCCGCCGATGGCGACGGAGGCGGAGCTGGAGCCGGAGTCGGAGCCCATGGAGGTGACTCAGCCGGCTGATAGTCTCCAGGAAGAGGAGGATGTCGTGTCTAGCCTGCTGCCGGGGGCGGCGGCGATGAAGCGTCGGCGCGCGGAGACGGTGCAGCGATCGACCAGCGATCCCTCTCAACAGATTGAGAAAACAGAACCGAAGGCGAAGCGACAGAAGCTAGATGTGCTGGACGCGGCGCGACGGCATCGTGAGGCGGAAGAGAACGCTCGTCGGGAGGAGGAGGAAGCGTCGCATCGGGATACATTAGAAGACGTGGACGTGGAGAAGCTCAAAGGGCTGGCCATTGTGGAAGAGATGGAGGTGCCCTCGCGGAGGACGACCGACGAGGACGTCCGATGGGACGAGCGATGGAACGGGCGGAAGAATTTCAAGAAGTTTCGGCGGAAGGGAGACCGCAATCAACGCTCTCGGATTCAGACTCTGATTGTGCCGCTGGAAGAGGTGACCCGCCAGGACTTTGGGATTGGGGAGCAGCACTGGGTCAGTCGGAGGCAGTCGTCGGAGGGCAACCGACCCGAGCGAACCACCCAAACCGAGCCTGTCGATACGGACGACCGAAGTGAGATGCGATCTCAATCAACCGGACGGACTGCATCGGAGGTTCCCACTCGGAGTCAACCTCGCAGTCAGGCGCGAAGTCAACCCCAGAGCCAGAAACGCGTGCGGGACGAGTCCGGGTCGGATAGTGACGAAGAGACGCGGTTCCGATTTCGGCGACGACGATAGTATTGGGATCTTGTAAACTACTCCCACCCCGGTGGTGGATCAATAAACCTCATCCTTACCGTGTATCTTCCACCCGATGGATCCAGCGGGTCCGCGGGCGGGACCAATACCTTTAGTTGCCGCCAATAGTCAGTAAGGTTATCGGGGATCTCCTTGATTTGGATTCTTCCCCACTGGCTATGGATTATCGAGTAGTCCGATCCTGTCCTGGAATCAGGTTGATACCAGAAGAGTGCCAATGGTCTGTCAACACAGGGGGTGGATCTGGGGAGCGAACCAGGATCGACAGTGGAATCCTGATCGTCAGTTCGTTGCGGCCCAAATCGAAGGAGGGGAAAGGATTATTGAATGTCAAGGGATTATTTGAAGGGGAATATTGGACGATGGAAGTGAGGTGTCAGATAGAAACCATCCTGGGGATCAATCCAGGAGCGAAAGGAGAAACCGAAGAATCAAGATGAATCGATCGGCCTAGAAGGGAAATTGGTCACCTGTTCATTTTTCTTTCTTCTTTTCTTTCTCTCTCCTCTTTTCTCTTCTTTCTTTTCTCTATTTCATCTTCATCTTTTCCCTTTCTGTCTTCCTCTCTCGCCTGGTTGCGACATCTCTCTTCTTTCCTCTCTCCACCTCTCTCTCTCTCTCTCCCTCTTCCTTGACTTCTCTCTCCATCATTCCAGCCTGACGGCCTAATGCTGGACACGCCATGGACCACGCTGGCCGCGCTTAGTCCTTCGTCATTCTTATCGCTCTCGCTTCTCTTTTAACTCGTCTCTCCTCTCTCCTCTCTTCTCTGATCTCCCCCGATACTCATTCCAATGGAGTCTCTATCGCGCCAGATGGAAATCCCCCCCATGATCTCCACCCTCCCTCCGCCCCGCCCCGTCTCCGTCAACTCCCTCGCCAGAGTCTCCACCGTCGCCTCCATTCCCTTCTCCAAAACCACCCGCAGCACCAGTGCCGAAATTCAACTCCCCGATGGCCTGCTGCCCGATCTCCTGGACCAGCCGGCCTGTCAGGACTTGGAGGAACCCGTCGTGGATGGCTCCATGGTCCATGACGAGGAGGAACCCAGCCTAGACGCCGCCCCACGTCCCTCCCGTCCCGAGATCCAGTTCGAGAATCTACCCATCGAGATCCACGAGGCCGTCTTGGATTACCTCTTCGGTGAGCGCACCTCCGCTTACACCGCTGCGGGACCGGGAAAATCCACCACGCGAACCTGGAACAAGTCCCTGCGACACCCCCGACGGAAGGTCTTGTCCAATCTGTCCCTCATCTGTCCCGTATGGCGCTGGCTGGTCCAGAGTCGGATTTATCGACATAGTACGTCCTTTTCTTTCTTTCCCCCCGTCTTCCCTCTGATCATTCGATTCTTTTACTAATAACCCATAGTCAAAATCAAAGGCACCACCGACGAACTGGCCGAGAGCGCCAGATGGTTCCAATCCCATCCCTACCTGACCCCATACGTCCGCCACGTTGAATTCTGGATCCCCGTCTGGGGCAAACGGGTCGCCAAAACCCCCGCCCACCACGCCCCCGCCCGACGGCATGTGATGGAGCACAATGGGCTGGCCGAGGTGGCTGCCCTGCAGACCACCGTCGCCTGGGAGGACACCGACGGTCACAACGAGTACAAGTACCACTATTCCAGCCAGAATGCCACCCTGGAAGAGATTCTGCGCCACGTGCAGACGTCCTTTCCCGATGCCTGTCTCTTGACCCTGGAGGGCGGCCACTGTAAGCGCCCGCCCATGGTCCGTCACTTTCGCGACGATCCCACCGGCCAGTCCGGGCGGTGGCTGCCGGTGCTCCCGGGCATCCAGACCCTGGTCATGCGGGGCGCGTGGAACATCATGCGCGAGTACCGCCACTGGAACAGTCTGTCGCTGGCGCTGCCCGGCGTCCGCGAGTGGCACTGCGGATACGCCAAGCCCAAGATCGAGGGATACGAGACGGTCGCACACATCCTGCGTCGACTCCCGTCGGCGCTGGTCCACATGAACATCACCCTGGAGGGCTTCCACAACAAGGACACCTCTCAGTCCGGCTGGCTGGGCGACGGCATCAACCCGCCGCATCTCTGCCGGCTGCTAGGGGAGGTCGCCCCTCAGCTGGAATCGCTGGCCTTCACGGGAAAGGTCTGCGCGGGTCTGTTCCGCGCGATGCGGACCGCCGCCAGCACGTCCCCCTCCAAGTCACGACTGAAGACGGTCGACTTCGTGGTGAAGAACTGCTGTCGTGAGAAACGCACCGCGCCGGGGCTCCCCTTCTTCGACGACTTCTCCGGGATCACCAACCTCAACTTCATCCACTCCTTCGAGAAGCTCGTGGTCGGCGCCGTGCACAGCCTGCAAGTCCACCCCGCCCTAGACTACCTCCGGATCCGCTTCATCGACCTCGACTCGGCCTGCCCACCCCTCAACCCTTACTTCCAACTAATCGGCACGCAATGCACAGGCCTCTGGAGCGAGCACATCCTCGAGACACTCCACGACGCCCGCCCGGAAGCGTACTTCGCCGAGCTCGCCGACGGCATCTACCCGCAGTACGGACCCAACCGACAGATCGTAGGCGCCGTATACCCGCGCACCCGACCGTTGAGCATCCACGCACGAACATATAAGATTATCGCGGACGTATCTAAGGCTTAGACCATAACAAGATACAAGATACAAGAGACAGCATGTATGGATCGATCTATCGATACGATGTTATGATAATATGATTACTTATTTTTTATCTCGTCTTCATCCCTTTTGACTGTAGTTGTTTTCTGGTATTCATCTGTAATGTAAGATATATAATCCCTTGGTAAAACAGTGAGCGTCCCTTCTTCTGTTTGTTGTATGGTAGGTATACCCCAAGTGACCCGCCGGGTGGGTCACGGTCACCCCGATCCACTCCCATCTGCCAGACTGCTTTAATCTCAGTGGCCAGTAGGCATGACTGCAGACCCGCCGTACCATCATTCCATTCTTATCACTGTTGTAGTAAACTGTACAGTGTAGAGTGTAAACAATGAACCAGTTGCCTGGGGATGTGATTTGTAACCTGAATATCCCCTTCCATCATCGGTTCATGTAACAGTGACGAGGATCATGAACTCAAAGGATAGAAAAGTCTGTATAAGACATCCCAGGACGTAGACGTAGCATGGACTTGCTGTTGGGGGCTAGATGGATATATGCATATATCATAGGAACTGGATGGGTCTGTAGACAGGTTTTGGTGTTCGGGTCTACATCTACTTCCTACTGTGCTGGTAGTAGAGAAAGGGAAGGCATCACGTACTATATATATCTTTGAGATATTAATAGTAGATGATACTTGTTTAGATGGACGGATTGTCACACCATGCCCTTTTAATACTCATTTTCAGTACTCATTATATGCACCGTATCTCTATATTATAATCATACATGTCAGTATATATATACTCGCAAGAACACACATGAACAGCACCCAACCCAATAGCTAGTATCAAGCTACTCCACCCTCCCCTTAGCCTTAACCCTCCCCTCACTCTGCACAGACAAACACCCCACATCAGTAACAATAATTCCCAGAATCCAACAGTTCACCGCAAAGAACCCCAGACTAGCGAGGAACAAACCAGGGACGAAGCTCGACTGGCCTAGGAACTCGAGGTTGTAGCCTTGTTGGAGCCAGAGGGCCTGGATTCTGTTAGTATAACGGATTTTCACGGATTTCATACTGGGTCGCTTGACTCCGTAGATAGATGAGAGAAGGGGGGAGAAAGCAGGAGGGAATACCTGAGAAACGACCCATAGCACTGCGACGGTTATGCCTCGTCTCGGCTGGCGAAGGAGGGATGACCGTGGGAGATAGAATGGTAGGAAGATCAGGTACCATAGGAAGTACTGCCTCCATTAGCATAGCACCATATAGACCCAGAGATCAAATCAGAGAAAGAGGAGAAAAACCATACCTGACTAGTACAAACCTTATTAAACGTCACAAACGCAAAAGTCTGCGCCAGCATCGTCCCAGCCAAACACCTCTTCCCCAACACAAGCGGAATGACAACCACACTCAACACCAACTGGGGCACAAACGCCAGCGACTCGAACCTCCACCCGGTCTGCACGTCGCCCGCAGCAACCAAGTACAGCAGCGAGCTGTACGGGGAGAAGTTATGCCGGTGGTCGATGCGCGACAGGTGGTGCAGGTAGGTGTGTTGCAGGAAGGGCTCCCCGTAGAGGAGGTACATGGTTATGTTTAGTGCGGTGAAGGTGGTGAGGGCTGCGAGGGCGAGGCGGATGCGCGCGGGTGTGATGAATGCTATGAGCTTGCCTGCAACGCCATTACCACTACTACCACTGCCACCAGATGGAGAAGTAGTAGTGGCAGTGGCAGAAACCTCACGCTCACGATCCAACCACCACACAATAGAAGCAGCATAAACAAATGGATAAATCTTCAAATGAACAGCCAGTCCAAGCAACACACCCGCCAAAACAACCCTCCGACTGAGCGCCGCACACAGCAGCGCAACGATCAAAACGCAGAGCAGCCCCTCGGAGCTCCCACGCGTGCTAATATTAGCAACCATCGGATTAAGCAACCACACAGAAGCGTATTTAAGCGCGCGGGCAGGCTCCATGCCGTAGCTCGACACAAGTCTCCTAGCAATGAGCCATCCGGCGAGGACATCAGACAGCGCAAACAAGACCTTGCCGAACGCGAAGAAGAACGGCCCCGGCGAGGCCGTTGGGACAAGCAGCCATGCTAGCAGCGGCGTGTAGCGGTACGTGTCGCGGGCGTAGGGCGACTCGCCGCGAGCGACGTACCGCGCTGCGTCTGTGAAAACTAGATAGTCGATGTCGGTGTATTTGACGGCCGAGTGGGCATCTTGCCAGGCGCCGTAGATGAGGAGAGTTAGGCGGAGGGCGATGGCCGCGCCGTAGATGAGGGATGGTCGGTGGAATACCGATGCCATTTTCCTATCTTAGTACTATCCTATCTTGGTACTATTGGTCGATTGAAAGGAGTGATAGTAGGACCATTCGATCTAGGTGTCGACTGGTCCATGGATGTCGCAAATGTTATGCGAGAATCAACATGAAGCGAAACGTGACGTTTGGCGATGGCGGTGGGAGGCTGACTCAGCGTCACTCTATTGCCTAATTGGGTCTATACTTCTACCTTCTATATCTATAAACTATATCTATCTGTATATAGACATATCGTCACAGTAGGAATGAACAATCATATAACCAGATATAGATACAATACTAAACTTGATACTTATATACAATCCCGCCATCCCTAATCCTAATCCCCCCTCTCCATCCCAAAGTCACTCCAAATGCTTCGCAACAATCAAATAGTGAAAACAGCAATTCAGTAGGTGCAAAAGAAGGAAAAATAAATAAATGTTAATGTCAACAACCGGCACATCAATGTCACCGGAATAAAGAACGAGTGGAAGAATTGAAAG
Organism: Aspergillus campestris IBT 28561; assembly: GCF_002847485.1. Taxonomy (NCBI): domain Eukaryota; kingdom Fungi; phylum Ascomycota; class Eurotiomycetes; order Eurotiales; family Aspergillaceae; genus Aspergillus; species Aspergillus campestris. Next base: position 247,578 of record NW_020194349.1, read on the forward strand.
TTTCTCGAAAGAACGTCACCATCTCAGATGTGTCCTCCAACCGCCAGGGTGGATCATCCATAGAAGGATACAGGGTTGGCAAAATAAGCCGACTCAGCAGTGACAGGCCCGCCAAAGAAACCCGAAGCGTTGGGCCCATACTTCATGCCCTTATCGTCCTGGCTAAGCAGCATAGCCTCGTTGGCGTTGTCCACGCCCGGCATCAAGCTACTGTCACCCCAGCTCAGGAAATCCCACAGATACTGGCCGGTCGAGTCATCTAGGAACGGACCGGCAAACGGATCGGAGAATCCGCCCTCATTCGCGATCGTCACGCGGTTATACTCGTTCTGCGAGGGAAGAATGCCCGGTGCCGGTCCGGGAATGCTTTCGTGGCTCATACTCGCGTCGTCCGCCATGTCGGGCCCTCGTTTACTGGCCTCAACAATCCGCGAAACGGCATCTAATGTCTTCTTTGCGGTAGGGCTCCAGGCCTGCAGGCGTGCGAGGGTGAGTATCGCCAGCTCGACTTGCGCCAGGCATGCTTCGTTGGTGGCCCGCGAGTCACATGTGGTATTGTCGTTCAAGAATAGGCCCACCAACGGCACCATCGTCGCCTGGAACAAGAGCCACACGGCGTTCCATCCCGACATCTGGTGGGACTGCGCTGTGGAGGCGATGTCGTGGATCGTGACCTCGGCAATCGCGCGGCACCTCTCAATCGCTGTCCGCTCCTCGGAGCGGAGCGCAATATACGGCACGCGACGCATGGCGTAGCTCAAGAGTGTCGGGCGATAGAGGAGCATTCGCTGGTTTAGATAGCGCCATTTCATCACCGTCCGAGTGGTGGACATGGATTCGGAGCATGGCTCGTGGTCTTTGAGGATGCTCGGAAGATTGTCGTACCACTCGAGCAGTTGACCGTCAAAGTGGGAGATCTCGTGGTGTTTGGTCAAAGGCGCTACCGCCAGAATCTCTTGGATCTGAGTGGCGATCTGGCAGAATCTGACGTTTTCCAGGAGCGGGAGGATATCAAGTACATTGCCCTAGCGCGTGTCAGTAAAATACCACTGTGCGTTAGGATTGGAAAGCATACCATCTCCCGATTGCTGGGCAGCTTCACGGTGATAGTTGGACCTAATCGACCCATACTGGGCCTCCCCAATGTCATCGCACCCCACGTGTCCAAGCAAAAGAGCGACCACCATATCCGACGCTTGAGATCTACCGAAGAAAGTCTGTTCTTATTGCTATCATTCTGGCCTTCCGAGAATTCCTTGTGCAGTCCAAGAGCGGCAGCCATCCGCAGTGCAGCCCCCATGAGGGAGTACGCCAGATTCGGTTGGCTGGTGTAATGCAGGTAGTAGCCTCCCAGAAGGCCGAGCGTCTGTATGGTCTCCAAGTGGGAGGAGCCGAGGGAATCTAAGCCAAGGTGGCCCTTGCAGCGCGTGTAGTATGTCTCGTGGGAAGCATCGTCGGCCGGACATGCCGCAATACTGCCGAGGGCAAAGACGATGTTCAGAAGAGCCAGCCAGCGGTCATCTTTTCTGTGCCCAGAAAGGTAGGTCTCCCGGAAGGCATGTTCATCGATCATTGGTACGAAGGGTTGGAAGTAAGTAAAATATGCATCGAGTAATTGCATGTCGGTGGTTGGCATGTGATTGTGGGTCGGACTAGGGGCTTGCGTAACCCCTTGAACCTGCCAGGGTTGGGTGTCTCTTGTTGAATAATCCACAACCGAGTCTCGGGACGGCCCAGAAGCAGACTGGCGGGATAGATATGAAACTGAGCCTGGGTCGAGCCAGACAATCACTTTGAGCACAGCGTGTATGGAGGAAATCCCCAGATAGGACGAGGGTTGTTTGGCCGAGAGGGACAGAGCGTTAACATCGTCAGAAATCCCATTGGCCGTTTCGCTGCTGTTCTGACTCCGATTATCGCCCGACTCATCTGGCACGGTCTGTAGAGATTCCAGGTTCCCATTTTCGTTGGATATTGGAGATACGTGGGATTCGATAGACCCCGAGTTAGCCGGCGAGGCCGGATGATGTGCCTGCCCTTGGGGCAGAGAGAAGCCCTTGGCTGTTAGCTCAAGCAATTTCTCGCGAGGCAAGTTGAGCAAGGCATCGGGGGTGGTGCTCGGGAACAGTCTCTCGAACACGTTTCGATATTCATCTAGAGTCGTAGAGAGCTTCTCCACATGCCTGCGGTTTCCGGTCGTCAGATTGACCAGATGTTTGGCGGACCCAGAGGGTGAAAGAGGAAGAAAACACTCACCTACGGGACGGACGAGGGTCTGAATAGTGGCAGTGGTCAGCCTTCTTGTACCATCTGCAGGCCTCGCAAGGCCTTTCTCCATCGCATTTGATCTTGCGATGTCTGCAGGACGTGCAGGCACGAAGAGTCGTCACCCGGCGACCGACCGACGGCTGCCGCTCGGTACGTCCCCGAGTTTGTGACGCTGGCTCCGGGTTCTCAAATCCTTCAAATGTGTGGAACATTGCAAGAAGCAGCTTGTTGTTTGCTGGACAACGACCGTAAGGATTTCAAGGAGGAAGAAAAAAGTCTGCCACAGACGGCTCAAGGCATGCTAGGGGCCCGGCACACAGACAAGGCCGATGGTATAAAAGACTCAATTAATAAACAAGCAAGAACAACCGAAGTCAGGGGCCCCCCAAACGACAGAGAGGATCCGGCTAATGAGGACCGGGAGCGCAGAACCACACGGTACGTCAACAACTGCAGGGAACAGTCCACCGGTCCCGATGCTGCGATATGTGGTCTGCTAGGATTGTGTAGCACTAGATAATTGCACGGCGCGATGGTCGGCAAGAGCACACAGGAGAAGCAGAAATCAGAACGATAATAAGGTGGAAGTCAGTTATGATCGCTGATAGACTCTGCTACACGGGGCAGGCATGTGTCAAGCTTAAAACGGGGAAGAGGTGACAAGAGTGTTTTAGAGTCGAACCGAAGGTCAGAGCGATGTCCAACCAGATATAATCTCAACGGCCGTCAGGCCAGAGGATTACCGCTCTCTGTCGCCCAACCCTGCAGCGACGGTAGTCCCTGCGAGATCGTCACCAGACAACACGGTCGTGAGTTTCGCTTTGCTTCCCCCGCATTCTTGAGTTTGGATGGTCATGCACGAGTGGACTATTTGGACAGATTTCTGCAGGTGCATACGCGAGGCCCTGCGACAGTACCTGGGAGCCCTGGAACCTAGTCTCTATGAGCCACCAACGAAGGAAGACGGACGAACGGCTAGCGTAGCCTCGATGTCGGCACTCTCGACCTCGCTAGCGGAGCACGCCGCCACTCCGGCCACTCCGGCCCATCAACCCGCATCAGCAACCGGCGTTGGCTCAAACCCTAACCCGCTAGAGTCAAGGTCTAATTTCACTAAAGGGGTATCGCCAAGATTATCACGCCGGCGCTATTAGGCATCATCATGAGCTTACCGGGGTGGTCATCCGCCATTGGCCTGTGGCGAATTTCCACTCTGTCTATCCAGTGCCGGGGTTTGCTGATGCTGTTCCCACCGCTGGCGAACCGATCGTGCGCTGGAAGGATCGACTGCTTACTGTTATATAGCGGTATCGTATTCCCCCACACGTTGCGCTCGATGGCTAGTACAGATGATTACTGCACGGAGTAGGTGTTCTATGTGCGTTGCTATGGACGCCCCGCCTGAGCGATCACAGGGACCCGGTGGTTGTAGGTGCCGGTCTGGGGAATTGTGGGTTGCAACCAGAGGACATGATGCGTCCCTACAGGCTCCTCCACACCCCGCAAATCATAGGGTCACAGCGCTGCAGGGTTTCGTTGCGATCAACCCATGTGTCTAGGTACCGGTGGCGTGAAACGATGCCAAAGAACCTGTGGTGTTGATCCCCTCTGGCGCGGCAGGTTCTCCGAATCATCCACTAGCCAACAATAATTTTGACCCCACTGTTCTATTCTCAGAGGCAACACGTACACCCTGAGGGATGATTTCTGAATAGACGTTGCTAGAAGGTGGTTAAACCCCCCCCAAAGCCTGAATTTCCCTACTGGTATAGCCCTGGCCTGGCTCGCATTGGTGGTTCAACAACCCAGGCAATCAGGCTTACCCGCGCCCTTTCATCCGAATAGACGTCCAAGAGCCGAACTATCCGGTAGTCTGTGCTTCTTCGAATCATCAGACGACCGTGCGCTGATAGCCAAAGAACACCCGGCCTTTCTATCAAGGATAAGGCGAATCATATACGTCTGAAGTACGAGGGAAAGCCAGGGTCCGTGGTCGATTAGCCAAGCTACTATGTCATCCTGGCAGATTAAGATTGCAGTCTGCGGTGGCGGTCCTCAGCGCACCGAAGATGTTGCCACAACCAGCCCGCAACGGCTGACTTGTTAATCAATGTGAAATGATTTCCGAAAGCCCCCCTCTAACGCCCAGATGAGCGTCTCGGGATGCCCCACGGTTTCGTGGCGGCTGTGATTGGATAGATGGAGGCGCGCGCCGAAGTACCGAGCGGATCATGGCATAGGATAAATTGATCTGCGTTGCTCGAAGTGTATAACTTATTAACTGGGGACATAGAAGACGGCTAAGTTGGAGCATTGACGTCAAGAAAGTGAGTCATTTAATTCCACTGCCCCCCAGGATGGCAAAACGCCCGTCCCAATTTGGGACCCGGAGACCAAGGACTGTAGTGCACACAGGCCTGCGTCCGGGAAAACAAAAGGATCGGGAGTATGATGAGGGGTAACTTATTAGACCGTCAGACCATCTTTAGCGCCCTGCAGCAAAAGCGTAATTAAGGACGAAGGCAGCTGCACGGGGGTCATTTAGTGTAATTGAACATTGAACACGGTGTACTCCAAGTCGAGGCGGCAATAGAATCTCGTCTAACAGCCGGCCGCGTCACAAGTAAATCCTTGAAACCGAAAGAGCTGCAGAATTGATCTTTACACAGCACCACCGAGTATTCCCTTGTCGTATTCAGAGCAAATCCTGGGGAATTGATCAACAGAATGCGAAGTAACACGGGATGTGAAGCCGTCCTGTCTCTCTCCCCCATCTCGTAAGGTGTGCCTCACCGTGTCGGGAGACACCACCTAAAGAAGAAAACCTAGTCGAAACTTGTGAACGGTAATTGGATGGAGGAACAAGGACCGAGACATTTGTATGGATGGAAATTAGTCTTGTGAAAGCCGAGTCTTTCCTCTCTCGTCCGAGCAGCCTGTCCCCAAGAGAGCTAGGCGGGGCCCATCCCGTCTCTGAGGGGGCATTGTGCGGGGAGTGTCCGTTTCACTGTTGGTTCCAAAGTCCTTGGTACGAGCAATCCTTTCCTTTGTCTGAAAGAGAATCCATCCGTTCGACGACCTGAACTTTTCTGGATCAACCTAAGACAGAGTCGAGAAGGAATGGAAAGAAGAGGAAAAAGATCACCAGAGAAGAGGGAGTCCAAACACGCTAACCGGATTGGGGACGGACTTCCCCCGTGACTGGCCTTGCCTGAATAGGCAGGCACACCACATGGGGCACGGAGAGCAGCTCCGTGGAGCTCTCCACGACGGCCTTGATGGGAAAGGAATGTGTTGCAACCTTCATGGCTTCGTGGAGATGGATGTAACATATCTAAAGGGACCCGATTTCCCCCTCTCGGTCGCTGGGATGATTCTTTCAATTCATCTCTGTTTCTACGGCGGTGGTGATCCCAACTCTGGTTTTCCCACGTGATATCAAGCTTGGCGTCCACAATGGCAGCATTCGCTCAGATCCCTCTCTCGACGGGATGGTCTTTCAAGGATAGCGACGATCACTCGGAGGGTGCGTGGCTGTCGGTTCCGAAGGTTCCGTCGGTCGTGCAGCAGGACCTGATTGCAAACAACAAGTATGGCCCTGTCTGGAGTCCGTGATGAGAGACCTCACTAACCGAATGGTGCCTTGGCGTGTACAGGCTGGAGGACCCGTACGTGGGATTCAAAGAACTCGACGCGAGATGGGTCAATGAAAAGTCGTGGACCTATCGAAAGGTCATCCAGAAGCCGGCTGTTCCCGCAGGGGCGTCGATTGTTCTGGCGTTTGACGGTCTGGATACCTTTGCAACGGTGAGACTGGACGGCCAGGTGATCTTGGAGTCCACCAATATGTTCCTTGCCCATCGGGTAGACGTGACAAACGCCCTCCAGGCGGAGGGAGACCACGTTCTGGAGATTGACTTTGACTGCGCGTTCTTGCGGGCCAAGGAGCTTCGGAAGAAGGACCCCAACCATAACTGGGCCTCCTTCAATGGAGACCCGGCGAGAATGGCGGTCCGGAAGGCACAGTACCACTGGGGCTGGGACTGGGGCCCGGTCCTGATGACTGCGGGTATATGGCGTGCGGTGCGGCTGGAGGTGTATTCTGCGCGGGTCGCGGATCTCTGGACAGACGTGCAGTTAGCATCTGATCATCAGACCGCGCAAGTGTCTGCTTTTGCTGAAGTAGAGGCCACTGGTGTAGACGAGTACAATGTCCGGTTTACGTTGAGTCTGCATGGGCAAGAAATTGCTACCCAGACCGTCGCGCCGCAGCAGGGCACCGCCACTGTGACGTTTGATGTCCAGAATCCCGCTCTGTGGTGGCCTAATGGCTACGGTGACCCGACCCGCTATGAACTGTCTGCCTCCTTGGAAAAGGGACAGCAGGCCATCCATAATGTCTCGAAGAACATTGGCATCCGCACTGCGGAGTTGATTCAACAGCCGGACAAGCACGGCAAATCATTCTACTTCCGCATCAACGGAGTCGATGTCTTCTGCGGCGGGTCGTGCTGGATCCCCGCAGACAATCTTCTGCCAAGTATCAGCGCGGAACGGTATCGCAACTGGATCGCGCTCATGGTCCATGGTCGTCAGACAATGATCAGGTATGGAGACCAAGTCCATTCCTCGCGGTACTCAGCTGACAGCATGTAGGGTCTGGGGCGGTGGCTGCTATGAAGACGACAGTTTCTACGACGCCTGCGACGAACTTGGAGTTCTGGTCTGGCAGGACTTCATGTTTGGCTGCGGCAATTATCCAACCTGGCCCGACTTGTTGGCGTCGGTCGAAGAGGAGGCGATTTACAATGTCCGCCGGCTGCGCCACCACCCGTCCATTGTCATTTACGTTGGAAACAACGAGGACTACCAGGTCCAGGAGCAGAATGGTCTGACCTATAACTACGAAGACCAAGACCCCGAGAGCTGGTTAAAGACGGATTTCCCCGCTCGCTACATCTACGAGAAGATCCTGCCGTCTGTGGTCAGCAAAGTTTCCCCCAAGACCGTCTACCACTTTGGTAGCCCGTGGGGAGATGGCAAGGTGACGTCGGATCCCACCGTGGGCGATATGCACCAGTGGAATGGTAGGCTTTATGGCCCGATGATTACAAGAAAATTGCTAACCAGGAACAGTCTGGCATGGTACGCAAGAGAAATACCAGATTTTCGACACCCTCGGGGGCCGCTTTAACAGCGAGTTCGGAATGGAGGCCTTCCCTCACATGTCGACAGTTAAGCACTTTGTCGAGAATGAGAAGGATCTGTACCCTCAGTCTCATGTGCTGGATTTCCATAACAAGGCCGATGGCCACGAGCGGCGGATTGCCACTTATCTCGTTGAGAATCTCAGGACGTCTACGGATCTCGAGGTATGGTCTCGTCCTATCTAGGAATGTACGTCAAACTAACGAGTACAGACCTACATCTACCTGACCCAAGTCGTTCAAGCCGAGACGATGATGTTCGGATACCGGGGCTGGCGGCGCCAGTGGGGTGACGACAGACACTGCGGTGGTGCGCTCCTCTGGCAGCTGAATGACTGCTGGCCCACTATCTCATGGGCGATTGTGGACTACTTCCTGCGTCCCAAGCCTGCGTTCTACGCGGTGTCCCGTGTCCTGAAGCCCATCGCGGTGGGTGTGCGACGAGAGCATCACGACTGGAGCGTGAGCCATGCTCAACCGCCCAAGACCAGCAAGTTCGAGCTGTGGCTGGCCAGCAGCCTCCAAAAGGAGGCCGTCGGCATGGTGGAACTTCGATTCCTCTCCATCGACACCGGACTCGAGGTCCGCGAGCGCTTCGTCCAAGACAACGTGACGATCGTGGCCAACGGCACCACGAACATCATCGTCGACGGGGTCATCGACTACTCCCAGTTCCCTGAACCCCATGTGCTCTCCGCTCGCGTCTGGGTGGATGGCAATCTTGTGGCTCGCGACGTGGACTGGCCGCAGCCGTTCAAGTACCTCGACCTGTCCAACCGGGGACTGACTGTCGAGAAGGTGTCCGAGTCCGGAGATGAGCAAGTCCTCCTCCTCAGCACCCAAAAGCCCGTCAAATGTCTTGTCTTCGAGGAGCGAGACGGAGTCAAGTTGTCGGACAGCGCCATCGACGTGGTTCCTGGGGACGACCAGAAGGTGACGGTCACGGGCCTGAAACCCGGCGACGCCCCGCTGAAGTACCAATTCCTCGGCCAATAAATGGACAGGGAGGACTCCAGGCGTCATCCGTGGCACATGATGGTGTAGCTCGTCATGTATCGGAGCTGGACCAGAATGGATATGTTGATGCTTCATGACTTCATCGTAGTGTTAATGACGGCAACCACTGAATGAATATCTCGATTTGACTTTCCCCGCTTTTTTAGGGTATAGTAATCCCAATCCGGGAGCCACCCATGACTAGTATTGTTCATCTGTAGTATTAAATGTTCATGTCTATGACGTTGACGCGGGGCGTTCCACAATTTATAGTCGGCGGGGACTACAACCGGGAGCTTAATCCCCATCCGAACCATACTATCCACCCCCCATGCATATAAATACCAGGAATAGCTCGCAATCCTTACCTTCAAAACAACAATCAAATCAAACCCATAATCAAAAATCCACTCAAGTCAACACTTTCAAACAATCAAAATGTCTCTCATCTCCGCCTTCCCCAGCAGCAACCCGGAGAACGTAACCTCCCTCTTCCGCCTCCTCGACGACTACCACGACCACCTGTCTACCAAGTCGCCTGCCCTCCTCTCCGCCCGCAGCTTCACCCCCCGCTTCGACGTGCGCGAAGACAAAGAAGCCTACCACCTGGAAGGCGAGCTTCCCGGCGTCGCGCAGAAAGACGTCAACGTGGAGTTCACGGACGCGCACACGCTCGTCGTGAACGGGTCGACGCAGCGCGAGCACAAGGAGGAGGAGGACAAGACTGCCGAGGGCGGGTCGCGGTTTGTGACGACTGAGAGGAGCTTTGGGTCTTTCCACCGCAGCTTTCACTTCCCTGCGCCTGTTAACCAGGAGAATGTGAAGGCGAAGTTGAAGGAGGGGGTGTTGAAGGTGGATGTGCCGAAGGCGACTAAGGGGGGGAGTAAGAAGATTACTTTGGAGTAAGAGAGAGTGGTGGTAGGGTGTACTGTACTTTGTTAATCATGTCGTGTCTTGTATATTAATAAGTATTGATTAAGGGTATTGGTTGGATTGATGATAATGACGTGTCGGGTCAAAATGATACCGCAGATCTCCATGTTGAATCAACTCACTTTCTTTCCGATGACACACCTGAATAGTGGACCCGTTTTAGACTCGGTCCCTAGTCTAATATCATAGTTACCCCGTACAGCTAGTTACGAGTCGGCGTTGACTCATCGCAAGTCTATCAGCACTAACATTTAGTGTTCTATACGGTCACCGCAACCTCACCTGAAAGCCACACGAAATGCAGACCAAGCATCCGACGTCGGAAATCTGTCTGTGGTTCTTGAAACACCCTTCTTTTTTGCAATCATGTCGGGTGATGAAAGACTGGACGAACTTATTTGCGAAGGGGCGATGGAGAAGGACGCGATCATGGATCGAATGATAAAGCTGAATAGAGACAGATACAAGGATGTCCGCTTCAAGGAGCTCTTCCACGAACACGCGACAAGGACAAGATCTGGAGAATGGCGCACCTCCGAGGAAGGGTTCCTGTCAATTTTGCACAGACACGGCGCTCTCCCGTCGTCTTTGCAGGAACAGGGACGCATCCTCTACCAGGGCTTCCTCTACTTATCTGCGTTCCCGTTTGTCCGGAGCCCTCCCAAGACCATGACGGTCGAAGAGTTCTTTCGGGCGTGTGAGTTTTCCGATTTGCTTGTATTGAATCTGAGCGGTGGACATACTAGGGGACCCTGGCGGTACCGAACAAAGTCAGACCGCAGGCGACTAGTATTCCAGAGCCTGGCTACGACGCGCGATGGGCGAAAGCTGCCCTTTGACGCCGAGGAGTGGAGCAGGCAGGCAGCGTGGAGATCGTCTGAGCTGGACGATGTGTCGTCGCAAGACCCGGAGGCACAGCGCTCCAACTACGACGAGCACGGCGATGAGATGTATTACGACACCTTGTGCTTCATCTGGGCTTCCCAGAGGCGCCAAGCGGGACCGGTGGTCCCCCTGGAGCATTTCCGCGGGTTGGCAAGAGAATTGCACGGGGATGACTTGCATCTCCACCATCTTTCAATCCCCCGGGACAGGTTCCGCTGCTTGGTCAAGTTTCTGTTGCTTGGCCAGTTTGGGAACACCGGAGGTATGGAAATCAGCATATTTCCCGACCTTGATCGAGTGGTCAACAGCATGGTTCGGCCGTTCTTTCGCATTGCCGGTGTAGGGATCACCTGGCCAATGTTTGACGATGCCATGCGATTAATGGTGAGTTTGAAGGATTCCCGGATCCCCACGAGAGACTATGCTCACATCCACGGAACCAGCCTTACTTACTCCTACCGATCTCGGAAATAGCGATAAGCTTCTCCAGAACCAAACCAAGCCGACCCGCCGTGTCCGCTATGAAAGGGCTGCTGAGCGATTTCGGGACCTCCTTGACATTTGCCCGTTTCGCTCAACTCCGGCTCTGTTTTGGGAGCGACCTCTTCCGGAATAAGTTGCAGGCACCTCAACGATACGAGCCCCCCTGCAATGTCACCTGCGTGCTCGATTCACTCAACGCAGCCGATCCCCGGAATGCAGTGCGACTTACCATCCTTCTGATCTACGGCAAGACCTCACACACAGATGAAAATGTCATTTTCGGAGCAGTCATCCCCAATCCATCGGTGGATGTCTCGGCGATCCATGATGCGTCGAAGGAGTATTACTATACACGCTCCTGTTGTTTGTTCGAACTGAGCCCGGGGCATGACATATCACGAGGAAATCTTGGACGGCCAGGCTGGACTGCTTCTCGAGACCGGCTCTGCTTTGGGGATACAGCGGACGGGGCTGCGATGGTTCTGGAGGCGAGTATGACTCGGGCGACTCTCATCAAGAATGTGAACCAAACAAACCCGATTTACTCTGTCAGTCCATGGAGAGAGGATGGTTTGGTTGAGGTGTGCATAGAATCTATTGAGGTTTGGAAGGCGACGGGAAGATCTTAGCCGCTACGCCAAACGTCTGGTGTAGAGCTAACCTGACTGGCATTCCAAAAGAAGATAATTTGACATGGTCATGGAGTGTCAAAGATCATGAGTTGACAGGATTTTCTTAATGATCATCTTCTTCCTTTCGTTTTATATGTCTTTTGTTTATTCTTTGCTCTTGCGCAAGATACTGCCCAACCGAGCATGTTGCATAGCAGATATCATTCACCCAACTAGCATAGCCTTTTTTAATCGCTATCTATTATATCTATAGTGGCTTTGAGCAGCAGCATTCTAAGCACATGCTTAAAACCAGAAATTCACAGATGACTGAAACATTAAAAAAAAAAAAACCAGACACAACAGTGTTACTTCTATATCTCGAGTGTGAAGTATATCGACCCTAAAACTTGTGTGATATTCTCGGCGTCCAGTGACTGCCAGTATCTAACTATATCTAGGGATTGCTCCTATCCGACTCAGTGTGAATTATCTATTGGGTGATGAACGTGATCATGATGCATTAGTTTGTGATGAATTGGTGTAGATACACATCATCCCTGTCAAGTCGGAGGGCCCTAAGCCTCTGAGAATCAGCCTCGATGGGAGCCTTGGATCCCCAGCCTCGTACTTAAACTAAACAATCGGCCGCTTGAAGTTAACAGTCTCCCCAGAACCCCAGAGAATACAATTGCCTACTTCCAAAATGCAAGCCGACACCTCCCATACTCTTGAGAACATCAACCGTCGAACCTCTTCATCTACTGTATCCACATTGCTTGGCCTTCAAAAGCACGGGTTATTTGACGTACGGTCCTTGGATTGGATCAAGCGATTGGATATCCTGTACCCCAGTGCTTTGAACCAAAGTCGTAAACGGCGCTGGGATGGTGGCAGAGTAGCGAACAACTCTGGAAAGAAATTGCTCAGGAGAACAAATGTCAATTCATGTCGGAACAGGAAATATATTGCTCTATCTTATACCTGGACGCCCCCCGCGAACCAGCCTATCTCTTGTGGGGCTTATCTGGTACAATCGCGGAATGGGAACTTTTGTAGCAGCCATGTCAGAGATCAGGTGCTTGACAGGGTCATCGCATTTTTCAATTACTGGAAGGCTACGCAATTCCACGTTCAGGGCTTCTGGATCGATCAGGAATGCATTGATCAAAATAACGACGCGGAAAAGCAGTGTGCCATCCAATCCATGGAGCGTGTGTACAGTTACAGTGCCTGCTCAGTGGCGTTGCTGTCGGTACGGATAGAATCGAGGAGCCATTTAAGGAGCTTGATATATATCCTTAAGAGAGACAATCCACCGAGGGGCCAGGAAGAATGCCAGATCCCCAGCATTCTCGACCTTCTAGGATACATCACATCTGATCCGTGGTGGGAAAGAGGCTGGACATTTCAGGAAGACTACTGCGCGTCAACAAAGATGAAACTTCTAATTCCTCACTCGCCCTCTCTGACGGATCTCAAAGAGGAAAACACTGACTTATTGGACGATTTGGAGGGAGAGCTTTGCATCCCATCGGCCGACTTTCGCTCTCAGGCCACCGAGTTTTGCATGGAGTATCGAGAGAACCCACAATTTAAGACCGAGTGCGATAAAATCTTACAGAGGGCTGGGAAATACAATGTTCAGCTGCTTGAGCCCGATAATGAGGGAAACGCGACGATCAGGAGATCCATGTCTCCAATGGTATTCTCGAATGTTGGAAAGCGAAAGATTGCCGTTGAATCGGACCGTCTAGCAGTGATCGCCAACTGTTTAGGTTACCCTGTCCGATTGGATACCAAAAAGGTGGAAGGTAGGAAATACAGCCTGAGCATTGCGATGCTGGCTCTATTCTTACTGAACGGGGAAATCCTCATGAACAGCCCGGGTAACTCCCGACGCGCCCTTAGAAGCGGGATATTCGATTACTTGAGGGACCAGTCTCTTCGCACGTTTCAGCCACCCGATATCCATCAAAAACTTACATTCATTAAACGCTGTCGTTTCCCCGTCGTCAAGTTGTCTGAAGAAGGGATTCTCACGTCCGGTCACCTCTGGAAGTTGGGCAAAATAGTTGAGGATGCGAGGGCGCCGCGACCATCACGTGGCGCCGATCATAAATTGAATTACTACCAAAGAAAGCGTTTAGATCAGCTCGCTAGACATTTAGCTTCAGGGGATCTTGGAAAGCGCTATCAACATATGGCAAGCGCTATCAAAGTGTATCTCAAGGAAGATGAAACGTGGAAAAGTGAAAGAGTCACATTTGCCAAATACTACAAGGATCTCATGGCAGAGGAGATTGTCAAGGCAATGGATGATCGGGACTCACTTCGGCTTCGATTGGGCTGCATAATCTCTCATAAAGGCAAGAATTCAGATACTGATCCGTATCGGGGAATTTTTATTAGAGAGACAGATCATCCATGGACAACAGAGGAGGAGACGTATGTTTTTACCGCAGTATGTCCGGCAGAGAGGAGTAAAGACGGCACCGAAAAACATGTCTCTTTAGAGGTTGAGTTACGGGGCTCGCCACAAAGACGCCCCGTACAGTTGGTTATCAAACGGTGGATCAATGGGCTGTTCTTTTTCGATGAGTCCAGTCCGATCACCAATGTTGTGTTTCCATGGCCTGCATCTCTACTGGGTAGATGATGGAAAGTTGTTCAGGTGGTACTTGTTCCTTTGTCACTCGATAGGAAAGAATGCGTATACAATTCCAATTTGGTTTGTTTGATTTTTCGGGATATCTACCGGGTACAAGTCATAATGAATGCAGAATCTGGACTTAGGAAATATTTTCTCTTGGACACAGGCGCATTATCTCTCGGCCTGTACCCAGGGCGCCATAACATGAAAGAGAGAAGGTGTTTGGGACAGGGTAAGTATACAGAAGCTGAAGCCATGCACCGACGGGCGTTGAGAAAGCACAAAAGCATCATTGGGCCTTGAATATCCAGATATGCTTCTCAAAAACTTTCTTTCTTTGGCCATCCCCCAATGCAAAGGTTGAATCTATGATATACACCTACTATGTATCCTCTTAAGCCTTACTGCTTCTTTTCATTACTCGCTGAACTTCAATATTTCCAACTTGCTGGTGACTGATATCTGTTTCTGAAGGTAATCGTGAAAGTAATTACCACAGTATGAACCCTCTATTTGGTTTCAATCACATGGAAGTAAAGAAAACTCAAGGTGTTTTGGATGAGATCGATATCATCGTCACTACCTGCCTCAGGCAACGATCTTATCAGATAACGATCACCCCAATCGAGTAAGGTCCCATCAGTCAAACCAACTTCCGCTGCTCCTCCACACTTCTTCTTCTCCAATATCTCACCGTCTCACTCTCATGGCCGGAACCAAACGCTCCTGGGAAGGAACCCTCCTCCGCGATAAGGACACGCAAGCGGATACGGCCGACGTCACGATGAGCGACCAATCGAGCCAGATTCTGTCCATCTTTGGGACGTTCCGCGACGAGCTGGATGAGCATCATGATCGGCGGGAGAGATTGACGAAGATTAGTCGGGATATTACGGCGTTGAGCAAGAAGATGTATTTCTTTCTATTTTTGTTGTATATACTGATGTGACCACACATGCTAATTTTTGTGTAGTATCTTCTCTTTACAGCGGTACCTCCCAACCCCAACATAAACAACCCAGCATACCAACAAGATAAACCCCAAAACAATACTAAAACAAACAGAGTCCGCACCCTTAACGCCCCCCTCCCCCCAAACATCACCAAAGAAACCACCTCCCGATTCGCCCAAATCACCGAACTCTTCAAGACCGCCCTCCCAGACATCACTGCCCCACTGCACAAACACCGCTACGCGCGCCAAATCAGCCCCGGCCTACAAGAGTTCATCGAAGCGCTCTCCTTCCACCACTACCTCGAGACTCAAACGCTCATCACAATCGACGAGGTGCGCGCGCGGCTCCTCGACGGTGCGGTGCCCGTCTCCGAGGAAGACTACCTAATGGGTGTGTTCGACCTTACAGGCGAGATGATGCGGTTTGCCATTACGTCCTTGTCAAGTGGGGTCATCGAGCGGTCGGAGGCGGAGGCTGAGTCGAATATTATGTATCCGCGTCTGGCGGCGCCACAAGCGGGGATCGTGTTCGACCTGCGCGAGGTGCGGTCGCTGGCCGAGGCGCTGAGTGTCCCGCGGAAGCATGGGTGGATGTTTCGCGATCTGCACAAGAAGGTCGAGGTCATGCAGGCGAGTGTCGAGAAGGTGGAGCGGGCGGCGTATGGGGTTCTGGTGCGTGGGAGTGAGAGGCCAGCGGGGTGGATGCCGGATTTGAGCGCGGAGCAGGTGGAGGTTGCTTGATTAAACTTGTGAGTATATGAAGTGGGAGAACGGGTTCAGGGACATGATATGTACGCGTGATGAGAAAGTACTCATGTGACGAGTATGAACAATAAATGAACTGCAACTACACTCAGACCAGTAAATACACCTGCATCATCAACCATCGCAAACGACACAAAACAGACAAAAACAAAACAGTAACCACTCAACAAAGCAAACAACAAAACAAAACATGCATCTCACGCCATCCCAAGCCCAGCTACCTAGCCAGCCAGCTACTCACCCACAACCAAACCCTTTCCCCCAAGTAGATAAGCAGATAGGCAGATAAATGAGGGAAGGCTAAACACCCCCCCTCCTCGGATCCTCCTCCTGACTCAAAATCCCCTGCTCAATCAACTGCTCCGGCATCGGCCTCTCCTGAATCTTATGATCGAGGCGATCAGCGCGCATCTGTCGGTCGAGGTCGCGGGCGTGGGCCTGGAGGGCCGGGGCGGCGGTTGTGTCTGGGAGGATGTTTCCTATATTTATTTATGCTTTTATCAGTATATGTGTTTTACGGAGTGAACAACGTAGGGAGGTGAAGGGGTAGTATCATAGAGGGAGGAAAGAAAAGAAGAGCATACGCTCAACCAGTTCCTCCCGATCGGGACGATGCTCGAGCTGTTTCTTCAGGGCGTCGGTGGTGCGCTGGCGGGCGAGGTCTTGACGGGCGGCTTGGAGGGAGCTATTCAATATATCTACAGTTAGTAAAGAGCTGATAGGTTGATCTTATCGTGATATGACACGAGGTGCACGATAGTATGGTGCATATAGTACACTCGAGAACCAGGAGGGGAGTACATACGGAGCAACGCTCGTATCCAACAAGATGTGACGATCC
Source organism: Aspergillus campestris IBT 28561 (assembly GCF_002847485.1). NCBI lineage: Eukaryota > Fungi > Ascomycota > Eurotiomycetes > Eurotiales > Aspergillaceae > Aspergillus > Aspergillus campestris. Next base: position 264,175 of record NW_020194349.1, read on the forward strand.
TTCAGATCCTTCGCCTCCGGACGCAACTGCAGGTGTCGCTCAAGCGAGTTGCGCCGTTCAGTGGGCGAGGCGCCCAGAGAGGAGTGGTCGACGACGGGGGTGTCCATCGTGCTGACGGTGACGGGCGATGGTTCTGGTGGGGAAGCGGGGCGATAAGATACGAGACTCGACTACGATCGGTATCGATAGATGGAAGAATGTCTCTTATTGATAGTTCTGCAGTGGAAGGTAGAGAAAAGATATTGTAGTAGAAGAAACAAAGAGAGAAATAAGAAAAGGAGTCATCCGATCCACGAGACGGCGGGGCTCACAGTCCCAACACGAACTACCTCGTCCTGGTAACGATGTGCCCTTAGTTCGCTACCTGTGACACCAGTGCGTCTCACCCTACGGTCTCTATACTCGATCGTCAACCAGTCACGCTCATTGTATTATTTCTGCTTCGCATCTGAAATCTCAGCTAAAACACTGTCGGCGTATCTTTCACACCCGCGGACTTAAACATCAATAATAAAAAAACACAGGTGGATGGGTTTCGTATGGGTGGGGAAATGGGAAGGACGCAACACCACGCCAATACCACAACACACCGTATTCCCGGCGCATAAGGAAGACAAATTCATCGGTCAAAACCGTGTCGCCCCCCCACAGTCCACGCAAACAAGAAACGAAAAAAAGGCACGAGGGGCAAACTGCAAGGACCAGCGTAGATCGCGCCCAACCGGGGAACCCGAATTTCAGTGCAACCGAACTCGCCATGTGCATGGAGCGTCTCTGCATGGTAACCGTCCGTGCCATTCCGACTGCTGCATCCGACCGCCTGATACCCACGTCATTCGTCCAGGGCCGTCGCCCCCTTTAAGGATCCATGAAGTCTCGGTCTCCACCGACAATGGGATCCGGAGGTAGACTCGGTACCGGCAGGGAAATTTCCTCTTGTGCTGCGTCGACTAATAACCACGGTGGTCTGATTCGAAATTATGTAGAGAGACCTGTCGAATAAAACTGAATCGACAGGGAAGACCCGTATGGATCAAGGAACCCACAGCTTGCCCTGTCCACGGCCGCTGCCGCGAGAGCCGCCGCGAGCTCCCCCGCGACGACCCGTGTGGGGGTGGCGCGAGGTCCCGGCCATACCACGGGCCGCGCCGGTCTGCGTGCTGAGGTCGACCGTCGGCGGCTGCGGCTTCGGGGGAACGCGGAGAGACCGACTGAACGAGTTCGGATCGATGGGCTGGGTCGGGACCTCCATCGTCTGCTCGACCGGGGGCGGGGCTGTTTTTGAGATCGCCGCCTTGCGGCCATTCCCTCCACGCGCATTGCCGCCTTTGGAAGCGCCCTTGCCTCGTCCGCGCGGGACAAACACGAGCTCATCCTCCTCGCTCTCTTCGTCGTACGACAGCAGAGTTTTGGGATCGGCGGGCTGGGTCTTCTCGACGTACTTGCATCGGTTCTTGTACTCCCGCTCCTCGTATTGGATGGACGTCCGCAGTTGGTGGATATTCTTGACGGCGATTCCGTATTTCTGGGCCCAGACCTGCGTGGCCCGGTCGTTCGAGACGAGAATGCAGCTTTTGGCGGCGTTGGAAGCATCCGGCCCCGTGTGCAGACGCCAGAGCAGCGCGCTGAGCAACGGGCGGAGCGCGGTGGGCACGACGGGAATGGCGGACGCCGACGCCGAGCGACGATGCCCACCGGACGGTTTCGCCTTGGGGTCCTTCGATCCACCGTTTTCAACCATGTGGGAGTTGGCACATTCGGGGCTGGTTCGGGAGCTCCTGGAGGACGGACGCGAGCCGTGGCCACTGTGAGTGCCGGTGGAGGGGAGCGACACCGCGTCCGAGTCCTTTTTGAAGTTGAGTTTGCTGAGGAGCATCTGCGACAGATCGTCCTGGCCCGCGCCGTTTCTCTTCACCTCCTTCCTCTTGTCCTCGGGTTTGGCTGGGGCGGCTGAGTCGGTTAGGTCGAGGCCCTCGGTGCCGTCAACCTCTGGTTCCTCCTCGAACTCGGGCAGAAAAAAAGGGTCTGTCTCGGTCCAGTCGTCATACTGCTCCATTGGACCCTGCAGAACCACGCGGTCCGAGGGAACACTATCCTTGCCGGAGGTCACACGATCGAGGAAGCGGACGGCCTCGCGGGCGTTGATGGCGACTTGCGATCCGGCTTTTTTCAGGGCGTGGAGGCGTTCAAGGGCTAGACACGGCGACCGCATGAGCAAATCTGACCCAACCAGCTGACAGCGCGGCCTACTTACTGTACAGGGGCACGACCAGCGTGATCGCTCCGTTGGCCGTCCATTTCTTGATTTCACTGACGTTGGTGGTCAGCGCCGTTTCGTCCACCGCGCAGTGGAAGACCTTGCGACCGGCAGACATTGCGGGCCGCTGGGTGCGCTGGGAATGGCTGAGTGTTAGCAGACGGCTGCACCCACAAAGAACGTTCAGTGGGAAATGGGTTTGGATCGATGAAGGCGGAGCGATCTGGGAAATTGTGGGGGCATTTATGGTGCAAGGACGAATGAGTTGTCATCGGGGGCGCACACACCAGCAAGGGAGAACTCACCTCAAATAAACCGAAGGGGACCTACTCACAATGACTTTCTGTTTTGCAAAGTAAGGTCATCTGTATCATCTTGGGTTGCTTGGGATAACTGATGGTATGATGGGGGAGGACTGGGCTTGGTGATGGAGTGAAGACGTGAGGAAGCATCAACTTACTCTTACTCAACTTGACGGCGCCGGGACTCCGGCTCTGACTCAGCATCCCTCCACACCAACCTAATTTGTCAGGCAGCCATATAAAAGGGAATAGTGACAGGAAACACACCAACAAACTACTCCTCCTCCCCTCCCTCCCCCCCCCCCCCGACACAAAGCTCTTGTGGATGCTTTTCGCTGACTCTATTGTCGTCACTGGTTAGAGGCTGATTACTACCGCAGTGTTGCCACTACGGCAGAACCACCTCTGAGGCTTGACCCAGTGACTGGCGGTGGATGCTCGTGACGCCTTTCGTCTACCCTTGGCCCAGGTCAGCGAATCGGACTTTTCAATCCGACCCCCACCTGGAGGAGCCAAAGCGACGTCGGCGCGGGGTGCCACTGCTTGTAGGCCCCGCGGCTGAGACTGGCCCGGGCTGGTTACCGGACGCGACAGCCTCTCGAGCTGGGCCGGGCTGGTTACCGGACACGACAGCTCCCGCGGCAGAGACTGGCCCGGGCTGGATACCGGTCACGGCAGTCTCTCGGCCTGGCCCCATTACCGGACGCGACAGACCCGCAGATGAGTATGTTCCGGTCTGGGTACCGGAATCGACATACTGTCTGGCTGGGCCTGGTCCGGCCTCTGAGGCTCTCGCCGGATGAAGCGGCCTATTATAGAGTTAACCCGGCTTGCTCAGGTCATCTGGGGGGTTAGAAGCATACCAACGCCGTTCGAACGCGGCGTGGATCCGTGGCATCAGCTCGTTCTCCATGAGGGGATCGAGCAACGATGTCAGCTTCCACGTGATGTAGCCAACGAAAAGCATCCAGAAGAGTTTTGTGTCCAACGTTACTATGAACCCGGATTCTTCCGCCATTTTGCCAACGTGAACTAGGTTCAAAATCCAACGAGAGAAGAGAGAAGAGAGAAGAGAAGAAGAGTAAATCCCCAGCGAGAGAAGGACCTCGACTTGCAATGTCCCGATTGGGAAGGAGCGACCCAGGGCAATCGATAGACCGATAAGCGATAAGTGATAAGCCGATAAGCGATGTTAGAGGAGAGTATACGGAGTAGTTCCCATCCAACATATACACTGTGATTGGGATGTCTACTCTATTGCTCCTAGATCTATCACGTATTGTACTTTTGTGCTGGGGTATCATCCTATACTTAATAGGTGTTACACGTCCACGACCTGCAAGTCTTGACATCGGTGTGATCAACTACCATATCAACACCCAGTCAACGTGCAGCGACTCGTCAAGTGCTATATACAGGCTGCGTGCAGCATCTACGCAAGATTTGCACTGAAGACAACTATAATGTTGGGCCAGGACAACGTGAAGGGATGGAAGTTCACCTGGTATAGAGTTCGTTACTTTCCTGACACAACACTGTGCTGGCCTTATTTTGCCATACCCTACTCTATAGGTGGACGTCTGATATATTTCCAAGAATAGTACTCAATCGAGTCCGTATGTCTCAGCAGCCACAAACGCCCCAGTATCGAGGAAATGAAACCACCTCCTTGACTGTATCTGCACCCGTAAGATACTGCAGCAGCCTCTCGAAGCCGATGCCAAAGCCCCCATGCGGCGACGTTCCCCACCGGCGCAAGTCCGTGAACCACTCCAGGGAGCCGATGTTCTCCCCGGGATGCAAGTACGGATATGGCTTCGCGTCCGCGGGCGCGTTCTGGTCCTCTACATGGCCCTTGCTTTGTCCCCTCAGAAAGTATTTCTTCCGCATGGTATCAATCAGCACGTCCAGACGGTGCTCTCGGAGGCCACCGCTACAGATCTCTCCGATCCCTGGGAGCAGAAGATCGAATGCTTCGGTCGTCTGCTCGGGGTCTATTTCTGTGCCGGGCGGGATGTCACCTATGTGTCCGACAGACTGCGCGGCCTGGAACAGGCGAATCCGGGACGGGAAATGTGTCAAGAAGACAGGCGAGTCGAAATGGGCGCAGAGGTACTTCTCTTCCTCCCCCGAGATGTCTCGTGGGGCGGTAGATTGCGGCGCTGAGGCATGTCCATTTGCAGCGCGGATGGGCTCAAGTAGCTTTGTGGCCTCTGCAAAAGTAATCCGTGGCCACTTGGAGGTCAAGAGCTTGTCCCAGCGCTGTCGGAGCTCGTTTGAACCGGGCTGAGACAGCATCTCCTGTCCGCTGGCGCTGTTTTCCAGTCGGGTCACAATGCCGTGGATGGTTTCTTCCATGAGCCCATACAACGGCTCCAGTGTCGTAATGTAATTCATCGCCACCTCGAGCATCCAAAACTCTGCCAGGTGTCGACTACCATCAGTCCTTTCCGCTCGCCAGCAGGGCGCCAGAGTCCAGACACGGTCGAGGCCTTGCACAAAGGCTTCGGCGTGGAAGACGGCAGAAACATTGAGGTATCTCCGCGATCCAAAGTAAGTATCCTTCATGTCCATTCCCTCGCGCTTCGAGCACTGAGTTGGAGCCGCGAACACCTCTGCTCCGCCCTCACAGTCCGTCCAGGTGAGCATGGGCAATTGCACCTGGTAGAAAGGCCCGTCCGGATGAGAGTCGAAGAAAGTACTGAGCGCGGACAGAGCCGCGGATCGAAACCGCGCGAGATGAGCATACCTAGGCGTGCGGATACGAAGGTGAGGATTGCGATCGAGAAACTCCGTGGACGCGCCATGCTGAGCAAGAGGGAAGGTCGCAGAGTCGGCCGGACCGAGGATCCCGTAGTCGTTGACAACCAGGACATGGGATTTGCCCTGGCACAGGGTGGATTGTTTGGGGGGTTGTAATGTTCCATGAAGCTGCACGGTGCATCCTCGTGAAAGGACTGACGCATCCTTCACCTGGTTCTCACGCAGCATGGCTCGAATGGGGGATATGGTGGAACCATCATTGACAAGGAGGGTGATGGGGTCTTCGTGGATTGCCTCCTCAACGATGCCACAGACAGTGATCTTGTCTGCTGTATCCGCCAGCAAGGCATTTCTTATGGAAACCCTGGTATCCATTTAGATTATAGAAAATCTGAGTATGTGGTTCAAGGTGTTATCTTGTGCAACAATAGGTAGATATATAGACAAGGGAGAGAGACTGGATATATGACCATATATCTACCGTAGAAAAAAGATCGACTTCACTAACAAAAAGGCGGTCCCTTACGTTGCCCAATGTACACTATCGGAAATCTAGGTGGGTACCTGCAATCATGATGCTTGTCACGACCTCTCAAAGCGGCCATGGTTCTTTCGTAGTCCAGCGGTATCTCTGAAGCCCACACTATTCGACGAAACTGCTTATCTGCTGCAGGTCCTATGACAGGTATTGGACCACAGCTGTGGTCCTGTCCTGCGGACTTGTCATTCTATGCCCTAATGCAAGAGGTAATAGCGGTGTGTCAGAGTGGCTTGCATGTGTGATATACTGTCCTCTGTCGAAGCTTTGAGTCTCAACTTCTAACTAAATATCGCCATTCTACGTGGATTCAACATGCAGCATGCAAGGGAACGGCGGTGTGTTTATCAGGATGTGCTTGTGATGTATATCATTCAGGGCCGGCGCAGGATATTGGCTCCTGCACGAGCAATACATCCGTCTTGGTTAGGTTTCTACACCGACATGTCAACAGATACTCTCTCTCTATATATATGTCTTGGGATATATGAGGGTTTCTCCCTCACAAGACAGAATAAACAAAGGGAGCCATTTCCGGTATCTAGACCACGATGTCAAGCTCTCAAACAGTGACCGCAACGCGTATCGAGAAGAGCGGCTGCTGCGAGGACCATGGGCCCTACCAAATTGAGAGAATCCCCTATCTCGGGACCTTTCCGTTGGACTCGCCCGTGGTTGTAGGCGCGCATATCCTAACCTGGGTGCTCTACTTCGCATATCTTGCATGGCGAGTCCGGTTCACATGGAGCTTGCCCGTGCCGAACGATTCAGTCTGGCGCTTCCTGTGGCTCAACATCCTAATTGAGATGATGACCCTCGTGCCGGAATTCGTGTCGCGAATGGAGATTTCCCTTCACGTTGCGTTCGGTCGGAAACCTGTGCATCGTGATTCGTATCATCTGCGAGGGGAGGATGCTCCCTCAGTGGATGTATACATTACCTGCTGCGGAGAGGACCTGGACGTGATCATGGATACGGTTGCTGGGGCCGCGTCGCAGGACTACCCCCGGGATAGCTTCCGTGTGTTTCTTCTAGATGATGCGAAGTGCCCCGAGGTGCAGGGAGCGGTTGAGCGATTCAATCGCAAACGAGCCCGCAACTTCCAGCGGGTCATCTATCTGGCACGCACGAAAACGCCCGGCATCCCTCACAACTACAAGGCAGGCAACATTCGGTTCGGGCTAGCAGAGGGGGCTCGACGGAACGGCGGTGCCGAGTACATTGCCGCGTTGGACGCGGATATGATTCCCGTGAAAGACTGGTTGCGACGCATCGTTCCCCATCTGTTGCTGGACAAGCAGGTAGCGATGGCAGTGCCTCCTCAGGTAGGGTCCGCTTCCTCGCCATATGTTCCTTTCTTCTGGTTGCATGGCTCATATCTACGCAGCGATTCTATAATACCCCCGACGACGATGTCCTTGCGCAGGACTCCAAGGTGTTTTCCCGACTAACCGAGCCCATCAACGATAGTTTAGGGGGAACCTCTTGCACCGGGTCTGGATATGTTCTCCGCCGCAGTGCACTGGACAGCATTGGCGGCTGGCCTCTGCAGAATGCCGCAGAGGACATAGTGTGTGCATGGATGCTGACCGGTCAAGGGTGGCATATCGCGTTCGTCAAGGATGAAGTGCAGTTTGGTTTGGCGCCTGGATCATTGGCTGCCTTGTTCAAACAGCGCGCGCGATGGGTATGTCGAACCTCGTCTATTCCTTGACTTGTAACTGTAGGACGACTGACTAATGTCTTTTCTATTTTCGCTGATACAGACCGATGGCAATATCCTCGCGTATCAAAGGCTCGGTTGGTTTCTCTCCGGCGCCGATCTTCGCAGCCAGAGGACCATGTTGCAGCGCATTATTTGCTTGTGCCACGTAGTCAAGACCTACATGGCGATTCCCAACAGCGTCATGGTCATGCTCATCCCATGGGTTCTAAGCCCGGTCGAATGGCCCAAGCACATGGCCCCCACTACACCGAGACGCACGATGCACCAAATGTACCTTGTGCTCTTGATAGCCACTCTGTTGCAAAAGTGGTGTTTCATTGGTATGCATGAGCACGTCAGCATCAAAGCTGCCAAACGCCTACAGGCGACCAAGTTCTGGAACATGCCTTGTAAGTTATCTTTCAGTGAACCCGAACAGCTGGTCACTGACAGCGAGGATGTGCAGTGAACGTCGCACGCATCGTGCGCTCGTGGATTCCCGGAAATGCCGTCGGTTTCGATATCACCGGAACCGTGGTCTCCTCAATAAACGAACGCTCTGAGAGCCATCGAAAGCCGATTTGGGTCCGACTTCTCAACCCTACCGTGCTGATGTATGCGGGGTGGATCGTCTACGCGCTCGTTCCCCTTGCATTCCGGCTGCGCGTCTATGCGGCAGGAGAGTCACGTCATCTCGTTTCACCTAGCCCAGCGGCTGTCGTGTTTTTCTTTTCGGCGATCATGAAGTTGTCCATTCCCGTGCAGTATATGGCAAGACCCCCGACGGTACCGGATCGGCGGCGTCTACTGAACAAGGGGCCTGACGGGGTCTATCGTGTGTCCGAGTCCAGGAAAACGGACTCCCTTGTCCAATCTAAAGTGAGTTGGAAGGATGTTGCAGAGATTTCCATCATCCTGCTCGTGGGCTGGAGGGGATTTTGAGTCGTGACTGTGAGAAGACAGTCTAATTATAGAGCTATAGAACAGTCGCGTAATCAATGTACTAGAATCCAGCTCGATACGGGACTTGAGAGGGCCTTGCGAGGTCAGCAATGCCCTACATTTTATCTCCATTGTTGAAAATCGCCCTCGTCAAGGTCTCCCTCCCCGCGTCCTTCTCGACCATTCCTCTGAACACCCCATTGTCTCGGTGCATCAAATCCACCGGTCTGCCGAATTCCACCACCCTACCCTCCCCCAAAACCAGGATTCGATCAAAGTTGGCGACCGTGCTGAGGCGATGGGCAATCACGAGCAGCGTCATGGCGTTCCGGCTAGACTCCAATCCGAGTACGTGTTGGATGAACGTGTCGGTGTCCTTATCAACGGCCGAGGTTGCTTCGTCCATGATCAGAACGCGGGGCTTTCGCACAAACGTCCGCACAAGACACAGAAGTTGCCGTTGGCCGTGTGAGAGATTGGATCCACCATCGGAGACCGGACTGTTGAGAATGGATGCACCACCTTCCTGGCGATTCTGTGACAACAGGTCGGCGACTGTTTGAAGGTTTTCTTCACCCTTCTTAAGCTGTTCTTCTCCATAGCCATGGGCCGATGTATCCCAGTGGACCAGCGCAAGGGCAGATAGGAGTTCGGCGTCCCCGTACTCGCAGAGAGGATCCAGATTAAAACGCAAAGTGCCTCCGAAAATAGTGGGATGCTGGGGAATGATGGCCAGTCGACTCCTAAGATCAGCGAGGCGGATCATGGAGATATCGATCCCATCTATGAGAATACTACCCTCACTCGCCTCGAGCACGCGCAACAATGCAAGCGCTAGGGACGACTTCCCGGCGCCGGTACGCCCAATGATCCCTACGCGCTGGCCCCGGGCGACTTGGAAACTAACGCCATGTAGGACAGGGTCCATGTCAGCGGCATAGCGCACTGTTAGATTCCTGACCTCGAGCGCCCCGTCCTGGGGCCAATGCGCCGGGGCGGCGTAACCGGCGTCATGCTCGGTGTCCAGGTGAGAGTATTCCAAGATCCTTTCCACACTGTTCAGATCTAATTCCAGGGACGCGTAGCGGCGGACCCCCATTGAGATCGTCTGGGTGAGTCTCATTGTGAAGCTGATGGCAAATCCGGCCAGCGCGGCGTCCACCCCAAGGGCGACGACACAAGTCGTGGAGACCGCGGTGAAGATGACACCGATCATATCCATCCGGAAGGCAAGCCATTGATTCAACAGCCAACCGTGCCACTGCGCGCGGGCCTTGCGATCTAGCTTCTCTCGAAATTGTTCCCGATAGATGTGCGTCTTGCCAAACGCCCGGATCGTCCAAAGTCCTGCCATACAGGAACCAACGTGGTCGTAGATCGGGCTCCGGGCTACACTGTCCAGCCGCCTCACCTCGAGTGAAGCTATCAAGTACCGGCTTGCATACTTGACAGTGATGGCACCGAGAATCAGCATGCCGAAGACCAAGAGAGGATTGACCAGTAAACTAGACGCTACAGCCATGAGGATATCCATGCCGTGAGACAGCATGGCCCGCACATCATCTCCCAGCAGAGAGTCCACGAGGTTGAAGTCGCTCGAAAAGCGATTGAGCACTCGACCTACAGGGACGGTGTCAGTCCACTGCAACGGGGTCCGGAGCACTCGGTGCAGAAGGCGACGAAAGAGGCTGCGCGAAGCTTTTACAGATCCGGACAGCGCGAAGTAACTACGCCCGGAACCGACCACGCAGACCAGCACAGACAACAGGATGTAGACGTTGATGTAATATGTTAGGACACTCTCCTGCGCTACTTGTCCCTGGTCGGCTGCGCTCCATAGACTAAGCCACCAGGTCTGCACAACGTCAGTGTTTCTACTATACCAAGATTAGAAATGTAGAATCTTACCCTAGAAAGCATCAGAGCACTATAAGTCAGGAACGCGGCTACTAGCAGCAACCAGTAACCCCAAGTACCGCTCTGTTGAGCATAATCCCGGAAGACTCCCAACTTGACGGTCCCTTTCTCTCGACCCTCCTCTTCAATAAAAGTTCGAGCCAATCCTGACTTAGGACCGCCAGTCAAAGTCGCATTTGTATCGCTCGTGTTGGTCACTTCGGTATCACTCGAGAAAAGAACCCTCCTGGTTTTACAGAAGCTCGTTGAGGGAAGTGTGCTGCTTGGAGTCGTCGAAACCACAGGCCCGTGGTAGTGGACGGTGCCTCCATCAACATGGACAATATAATCAGCGTCGGCGGTGCACAGGGAGACGTGATGGGTGACGAGAATACGTGTTCTAGCATGGGATAGGGGCCCGGTGAGAGCGTGATGGTACAGATGACTTGCTGTATGCACATCGACAGCACTGAAGATGTCGTCTAGGAGGAGTACGGTGGCTCGCGAATATAGGGCACGAGCAAAAGACAGGCGCCATTTCTGTCCACCGCTGAGGTTGACCCCGTTCGGACCCAAGTGTGTGTCGTCCCCATCTGGGAAGCCTTGCAGGTCCTGTTCCAGTGCACAGGCAGTCATCACTTGATTATACCTTTGCGAATTGTATGGCAAACCAAACAGCACGTTATCTTTGACGGTGGTGGCTTCAACCCATAGTGATTGGGAGACGTATGCCACCGTAGAATCTAAGAGCCAGTGATCATCCTTGTTGGACTCTGCGTTCCACTCTCGCTGGGTTGGAGCCTTGACAGTCCCAGAGAGGATGTCACACTCCCCAAGCATCGCCGCCAGAAGAAGGGACTTTCCAGAACCTGTAGGCCCTGTAATGAGAGTCAGGCCATGCATCGGAACGCTCATATTAACGTTTTTCAAGATACCCCCCACGCCCCCGCCATGTCCGGGCCATGCCACCGTTGCATCGTCGAATTCAACCCTTTGCGACGGCACCACACGTGGCTGCCGTTCCGGCATGCTCAGATACTGTTGGACACGCTTGCCACTGACCACACCATCAACAGCCGAGGAGATTATCCCAGGCATGGCAGTCAGGGCTGTCTGCATAGTTCCCAAGATTGAGATGGCGGTAAATGCAGTGGCGGGGGACAGACCTCCGTGGGTCAGCGAGTAGACTGTCAGCACCACCGTTGACAAGACTGTCGGGGTCAGGAGGTAGAGGGACATCAGGATGAGATCCCATCGGAAGACTGCCCACTGTGCCTCGAGCTCCCCATCCCGCAGGTCGTTGATCTTCTCTTCCCATGGCGCCTCCCAAGCGGAGAATTTGATCTGGCGGATGCCATGCAGAGCCTCTGTCAATGCGGCCATCTTTTGGTCTCGGTATCCCATCATCTTTCTTTGGGCTCCAGAGTATCCCTTGACTGTATATCGATTGAGAGGATAGAGTAGGAGTAACACTGCCACGCTAGCGAGCAAGCTCTGCCAGCCCACGAGCTTGACGAGAATGGCTGCCGATATAAAGAGTCGCAGTGGGACTCCGTAGATAGAAGACGAATTCAAGAGAAAGTCCGCCAGTCGCTTTACATCGACTGCCATCAGGTTGACCAGGTTCTTCCCCACGCCCGGGTCTGTGGTGCTGGCGTCACCGATGCAAAGCGATTTGTCGAAGAGGGCGACCATCAGGTGCTGCTGCGTGCGGACCATTAATGACCGATACGCGATCCAGTATCTGACATGCTCCAGGGCAGCCGATGCCATCATCGGGAGACACAGCATGAGAACGTATGCCCAGGGACGGGACTCTTGTTGTGACGTGCTCTGGCGGAGGTCCAGCGAGCGTAGAAGGCCAAACAGGGCCGCTTGGGGAGCATAGCTCAAACCGATGATTACAATTCCCATCAGCGCCTGCCTGAGTAGTGTCTTGCGACTGAGCTTCCATAGAGCGGACACGAAGGATTCGTCGCAGGCTACGGAATTCTTCGTCCGCGTCTCGGTGAAGATGCCATCCCGCAACCCTTGAGCACTGTACTCGCTGCGGAGAATGGGGAGATCTCTGAACTCCAGTAGTTTTGATCTATGGGTGATATTCAGCAGAGGCTCCGCCCACGTGAACGTGATCAGGTTGAGCAAACTGGTTGAAGCTTCTCGCTCAACCAGCTGTCCTTGCCGAAACACATCAGGTCGACGAGGAATGGCCCAGTTGCAGCAAACCCCTGCGATGGCCACCACAATCTGGAACTGGACCACTAGGAGACGAGCCTTGGAGTAATGACCGCTGGCATCCCTCCGGTAGCAATCAGTGCTGAGGGCGAAAGCTGTCATCAATCGGCTGGCTCCGCCCAACACCCCAAGCGTGAAACGAACAGTGTAAAGCGTTTCCGCCTGAAGAACGCGACTTTGGACTAGATGAAGTGCCTGGTATTGGTCAGTGGGCAATCCGATCAGGAGACTTCAATCTCATCTCTTACCCACATCGCCAGTCGCAGCTGCCTGTCGCGATTGTTACTCGTCTCGAGTTCTGCGGAAACAAATGCAAGGTCGACAAATGCAAGTCCAGCCCCAATGGTGGTCCAAATCATGTTTCCCATTACTTGCATGGTATGCGAGGATTCGTTTATGGACCCTTTGGTGGCTTCGCCGTCTTCATCTTCGTACCATTTCACTTTCGGCCGCCTCGTCCTAGAAACAGTCATGAGGCCTTGTTGGGCGACCTTCCTGCATATGGGGAAGTTCAGGAACAGAGCACCAAGAAAAGCTAGTGAATCTGCCGCCAGCGCGATCCATGTTGGATCCAGCATGACTTTGAATATAGTTTTCGGAGTGTCTGACTCGGAGGGACGAGTCGGTCTTGATGAAGAATTGAATTGGCGAGGCTGTCATCGTCTTTTGTCAGTAAATATGCTTCGTGTAGCTTATTTTGGGACTAAGGCTCTTGAGATACGTAAGGGGTGGACATGACCAGTCACCAGCTAACTTTGTTACCGGTCTTATCCTTGCAGGACGGTTACAGTGTTGATCATCACAATCATTGATGATCCAGGCATACTTGTATATTCTAGGGTTGTATGCACAATGTACGCTAGTCTGTATCCTGCAAGGTTTCCGATGAAATCTTATATGATCGGTCCATACTTGGGTCAACACTCCATCAGAAAGGCTATACGTAGTATCCGGTGGTTGATTGATTGTCCTTATAAAGTCTGAAGAGAGATGAGAGATGAGAGATGAACAAAAAGTTCCTGCCAAAGAGAGATATCCAGCACCTGTCTCAATTAATAATATCCTGATTGAAAAGAAGCAACCCAGGATAGCCAATGGACGGATAAGTATGCTCTAATAAGCTGAAAAGCATCTTCCCTCTGAGATCAACCTCTACTGATATCCTCTGGAGGGCTTTAATCCGGGGAGGGAGCACTGTAGGTGCTTACCATAAGATTATAGAGAATTATATACAGAGCGTGAATCCGTGGTATATCCCATTCCTCAGATCAAGCAAACGCTGAACCAGTGTTCTAAGAGCATCTCGTGTTGACGGCTGCTGATTCTGTGCGCAGGTCCGTATCCATCGATTTGTCCGAGGACATAACTGAAGAAACCATGTATCGACCTGTCGAGCCCACCGTCTATGATTGACCCGGTGACTTTCCTGGGTCAAACTCTGACTGGGTCGTATAGGCTGATGAATCCCTGGAGGATGCTTCTCCGCCCTCCAGGGCTCGTTCCGTTGTAGTCGGCTTCCGGAGCGCATGCTTTGCTGCTGCCTTGCCCAATAAAGCTGGTCCGGGCTGAATACCGGTCACGCCAGTCTCCGTCGCCTGATTGACATACAGTTTGTCGATCGTGGGACCGACGTCAGGGTCTGGTCCGGCGTCGGTTCCACGATCGACAAATGTCTGCCCTCCCTCCTCACTATCCTATGTTTAGTTAGCCTGACAGTGGCTGACACTGTATAGTTCTGTATCCTTCGAATTGTCGGAGAATGTAACCAAAGTTGGAAAGCACAGCAGTCTAGTAGCCTATCTTGAATTAGCCTGGCTTGTTCCCCAAGTCTGGAGGTTTGTCTCAAAACATACCAGCCACTGTTGGAAGGCAGAGCTCGTCCGAGGGTATCACTCGCGCATCACGATCTTGTCGAAGAGTCTGCCCACCGATCGGGCAACGCTCCACGCGATAACCACAGCACCAACGGTCCACCAGGGCCTTTCCACGAATTTTGAAAATCTATTTGTCTCGACATTGTTTTGGCTTAATTATCTATGCAGGTCATTTTTTCCAGTCAGTATAACTGAAAACCCGAGGATAGGAGTTTCTTAACGGACATACCTCTTCCCGAGTATGTCTATAAGACTGCACAGTGATCTCGGACATGACAGCCCTCGCGGGTGATACTGGGCCGGCCTGGGTATCGGTCACGTCAGTCTGCGTGCCCTGGTCAGTATATTGTCTCCCCCGTTTCAGTGGCCTATCTTGAGTTAGCTTGGCTTGTTCTCTCAGTTCTGAAGATTGAAAACAAACCACCAGCGGAATAGCCGAATTGCTATTATGTCGATAAACGAGTATATCTTTCCAGTCAATGTAACTAAGAAGACACAAGTGTGTATCGTGCTATCTAGAGTTAGCCTGGCTTTCCAGTCCAAATGGAATCATTGTTCAAGACATACCATCGGCCATCCATTGCTGGAGAATCCGGGGCAATGCCCCCTGGTCAACAATCCTGTTGGGGATATCAAGTATTTGATATCCCTAATACCGTCACCCCGGTCAGAATGATCCATAGCTGCCCCCTGTTGATCACTTGGCTCATGTCCGCTGCAGTTGACATGTTGCTTTACTCGTTTATAAAGTATTAATCAATTGCCTTCTTGACGAAAGCGAAAGATATATTTTCTACACCTTGATTGCCCATATGTCAGACGATCACACTTAGTTCAGGGTGTGGAGGTCCTTACCAGTATCCATATGGAGAAACATGCATATGCAAAATTGTGATAATGATGTACACGGTTGATGAGCTCGCTTACTAGCTTCCCTCACGACACGACGTAAGTGGGGATTTCTATAAGAATAGTCGATAAGATTGCTGTCATATATTCGACGAGTGGACTGTTCACCAAAAGGATAGACAATCCTGAATTGGGGGAAAGCCGACACACTAACATATGTTGGCACAGCGAGATGCCACCTGACAGTGTAAACGAGGTCAATCTTTGTGCTGTTTTACCTATCTCAACTCAGCTGCTTGTTCCGTAATTAAGGATGATTTGAAGACATACTATATGTGTAAAATTTGCAGATTGAGTGATGTTGCTATATCTATAACAGACATGCCACTTGTACAGCAATACTACCCCAATATATATAGCAATAGTAAAAGCCGTGCGATGGGCTATATCAGTTGATGATATCAAATTTCCATGATAGCCCCATGTTGTGGGAGACCGATGAATAGTCAAGATAATGATGATTTTGATGAAATTCAAGATATAGCAGTTGGGAATAGTTGCAAGACAGAAAGAGTCAAGACTACAATCTACGTGGGAAACTCTGCAAATCAGCTGATATCCCCTGATTGCATGTTTCATAATTCAATCCATGTCACTGAATTGATTAAAAGATCTAGTGATAGATGTCCAGGTACAGATTGGGCTGATGGAGGTGACGTTTCAAAAGATGTAGAAGATAGACAGACTTTATTCAATATCAAACGAGTGGTGACATTCACTAACAAGCTAGTACTGTGATTAAAGAAAAGTTAATAAAAGCAGTCTTATAATAGATCCATAGTCCCCCCCAGCTGCTCCAAGCCTTCAAAATCGCGGCTCGGGGAGATCTGGATGAGGTTCATAGCGGCGTCGCACACGGATGCAGCAGGGACATTCTTCAGTACAGTGTCCATATATGCTAACATCGCTCCTCTTTGCATGGTCGTATCGATGCGGCCTCTGGTAGGTCAACAAAGGCTTCTCACAGCACCCACACGATCGCCCACAGCAGCCGCCGGTATCCGCGCAGAACTCAGAAAAATGCACCCAGAAATAGGGGCGTCCGTGGCGATCAAAGTTGAAGCGGAGGATCTCCATCCTCTCAAGAATGGGCGTCATCGGTGGCATGTCATTCTCAACCTTCACCACTTCACGTACATTATCCCAGTATCCTTGAAGCAGTTCGTGGATTTCATCTTCGACTTCGGTATTGGAAGGAGATTCACACGCCTCCGGGTAGCCTGGCGGGGGGGAGTCCGGGAGCTTCTCTGTCCCCGTCTGGGTGGTCTGCTCTTCTGGCCGCTCTTGGACCTCGCGGTGTTGCGGCTGAAACCGGTCAAACAGCGACCAGGGCGGCTTCTTGTCGGTCTTGGCAGTTGGACTTTCTGGTTTGGGTTGCCCTTTGATCAGACGTCGTCTGCGTTGAAGAAAGGCCACTCCCCGGTTTAGCTCCGCATAGTAAGAGCCACACCATTCTATAGCCGGGGATTCCTCGTCTTCGAACAGCGCTCCGTCGGTTTGCTTTTCCTTCCAAGCATTGATGGCTTTCTGGAAGGCTTGTTCGCATTCAGGGATGGTGTCAGTGGTGTCACTGGTGTCAGTGGTGTCAATGGTGTCAATGGTGTCAATGGTGTCAATGGTGTCAATGGTGTCAATGGTGTCAATGGTGTCAATGGTGTCAATGGTGTCAATAATAACGATGTTATCAGTAGTATCGACGATACTCTCTTCGGTAGCCATTTTGCGTAGTGTTACAGTGTGCAAAAACTGACCCTTGTCCTTGTAATGAAACTGGGCATCAGGCTATATATATCCTCCAGATATGACGGCATCGTGACAATATCAACGTCAAAATCACCATCCACATGACCATAGACGCTGAACATGATCTCATCATGAACCTGACCCGTCTACCTGCCCGAGTAATACTAGCCTCGAGTTTAAATTGCCCCTTGTAGACGCAAATAGCGGATGCGCCTCCCCTCCCTAGCGTTGATGGATTTCTGGAATTCGCTCGCACTTCGAGATGACAGTATCTTCTTTGGTAGACATCTTGTGCAGTAAACACTTTAGTCAATAAGATAGTGAGAGAGAATATGTTCCACGCCGGGCATCTGCTATGATCTATCTTATGGTCTCGATAATCCAGACACACCACGAGCTCACAATGAGGTACAGTTGCCGACAGCGTCCACCTAGACAAGTAAACCCACCAAGACGCTCCTAACCACGGCACCAAGCAAACCAACACAACACGCTTATTCAAGACACTCAAGACAGAAAGTATAGAAAACGGTACTTTATACCCCATCTCCAACTCCACCATCTACATCATCCTCGGCACCAGCCAAAAGTGGAGACTATCCATATATCCAAGGTGGATCCCAGCATACCAACCTAACCCAATCCGCACAAACGCCCGTCCGGACAGCTCGCCCCGGTACCTAATTTGTCGGGAAGCATAACGATTGCTTAGGTAGGCTTACTCCTACCTACCTGGGTAGTACCTCGCTACTCTCGACCGGGAAGCATGTTCCAGAATAGTTAGTTGGTCTGTGTAATTTATTTCCGGAGGTCAGGGTCCACTTTTATATAAGCGGTAGTATATTGTGTTTTTGGTGGGGGGTGGGCTTTTTTTATGCATGTTGCTATTCCGGTTGAGTTGTTGGCTTGGCTGGAGTGGGTATTGATCAATATGGGTGTTATGATAGTGGTGATACGTCAGTTTACATGATGTGTCGTGGACATCTTATGCGATACAATATGTATAGAATCATGTATCATCTCCAAATCAGTCGAAGTTAAAGAAAGTCCATTCTAGCTCTATCGTAACTCTGGAACTACATTCTATCATGTCAAGAAATTGGTATAAGCTCTACCCGAGGATACGCTGCTGTAACAGAATCAAATACGCAATCGAGAGTCTAAGCCTTTCGGATCAGTCCGTCGGCGGGCTTGACACGTTGAGCCCATTCCCTGTGTTATGTCAGTAGTGCTTTCCACTATTTTTAAAAAGAGAAACGTACGTCCAACTTCCATCGTACACCCGTCGCAGACAGGCGTCGCCATACTCGGCCTCGCCCAGCGCAGTCTCGATAATCGTCGCGGTGACCCCCGTGCCGCACGAGCTGATGATCGATTTGGTCGGGTCGATCTCGCGCTTCTCGAAGATCTTGCGCAATTCCGGACCAGACAGGTAGGTCTTGGTCTCCGGGTCCAGCAATTCCTGGAACGGCATGCTCGTGGAGCCCGGGACGTGGCCCGACGGCAGGCCGGGACGCGGCTCGGGATCCGTGCCCGCCCAGCGGCCGTAGGATCGCGCATCCAGGATCTCCACCTCCTTGGAGCCCTCCTTGCGGTGCTCCTTGGCGACCTCCTTCAGCTCCAGGTAGGGGATGACGAGTTTGGAGTCGTAGGTCGGCACGGGGTAGCTCGTCCGGTCCGGCTGGAGCGGCTCGCCCGTCTCGGTGGGGAAGCCCTCGCGGACCCAGAGACGGTAGTTGTTGAGGATGTGCACCTTGGGATGACCGAACACTCGCAGGGTCCAGCCCACGCGCGGGGCGCTGAAGATGCCCAGCTCCTCGGTATCGTAGACGACGATTTCATCGTCGCGACGAATGCCCAGCTCGCTCATCGCGTCGGCGAACGTCTCGGCGGTCGGCAGCATGTGCGGGTAGGGGGAGTCGCGATCCTTGATGCCATCGAGATCGAAAAACCGGGCCTGGGGGATGCGATGCTTGCGGAAGATGTCCAGTCCTTTGCGACCTTCGGGGTCATTGGGCATAAACCAGGCGGCGCAGATGGGGACGACCCGCGGCGAAGTGGAGATTTTGGTGGGGGGGTTCTTCTGCAAGGCGGTATTTAACTCCTTTGGCGAGACTAGGTAGGAGGAAAACGAGACATGGCGGGTCTGGGAGGGTTGGCGCAAGTGTTGCGAGACGGACATGGTCGGGCGCACGAAACGAGTAGTCGGTGAAGGGATGGCGGAACGAAAAGCCGCAAAAGCCATTCTGGCGAATTGGTGGATGGAGAGGAAGTCAGGAATCAGTATTTACATAACGAAGAAAAGAGAGAGAGAAAGAGGGGTTGTCAATAACAAGCAAACGAGGTCATGCAGGGACGGGGAAGTTGTCAGTGGGAAGAAGGAAGAGTGGAGGAAGAAGAGGAGAAGAAGAGGAGAAGGAGGGGAGCAGATCAATGCGGAGTCGGTCACAACACTTTTTTTGTCTGGTTTCTCCGCCATGTGAAAAAACAACAACACTCGGTCCAGGGTTGGTTGCGCTCCGTCCGCTTATCGTTGTTCCACTTGCTTCTGATTCTTCTGGTTATGATCGATTATCGATTATTACTGATGATTGATTAATGGTTAATGATTGATGATTGATGATCCATGATTGAGGAAGGAATCCTGGTCTCCAACTACCGTTGATCTACGTCCCGATTCTATCAATCCCCGACCATTCAATCCACAACTAAAATGAAGGTCACTATCAAAGAGTGGAATGCCGTCGCCACCTGGCGCTGGGATATGCCCGACGATGAGGTCTGTGGCATCTGTCGCGTTCAGTTTGACGGGACGTGTCCGACCTGCAAATTCCCGGGGGATGATTGCTCTTTACGTATGGACCCGAAGACCATGGAAGGGAACATACTAATCAATGTCTAGTGCTGGGAAAATGCGGCCATTCCTTCCATATGGTGTGTTCAATATACGAAGACCTATAAGAAGACCTATAACGGAGACGACTAATGACTGACAGCACTGTCTGATGACCTGGATCCAACAAGAATCCTCCAAGGGACTATGCCCGATGTGCCGACAGAGTAAGCGACTACGACATCTACAGGACCAGCTGCTAACGGGCGTAGAATTCGAATGGAAGCAGAACGAGGAGTGAACCGATGGATTGAGAATAAGGCGTACGGAGTATGAATAGAATAACGGACTTAATGCCAATTATGCAGTCACATGACCCGCTCCACCCTGGTCAGGCAGGAAAAGACTGTTGCCTCATTCGGAAGTACTCTCACGGCTCTCTTTCTACTAACGGGACTTTTTCGACTTCTCCGCCATCTCGCGCCCTTTCCCTTTTCTTTCCCCATCCTCCCTTTTCCTTCTTTCTTCTCCTCCTTCTATCCATCATGTAGTGCCAGCATGTCTCTTCCCAGGAATCTTCCCTCGCCTTCTTTGTCCTCTTCTCCTTCCAGGCATTCCGTTCGCCGCCTCCCCGACTCCGACGCTCCTTCCCGTCCCCAGAGCTTGATCGACCGGCCGGTGACAACACCCCAGTCCCCCCCAGAACAAGCACAAGATCCCTCCTCCCGCGAGGCAACTCCGCACCAGCCGGACCTGGACGAGAGAAATCAAGGGGCACCGTCGGTCCCGGAGGATCACGACGAGGGAGCAGCCGCCGCAGACAAACAACCACACCAACAACAACAACAACCACAGTATGGACCCACCTTCCAACCCTTCTTCACCCTCGTGGAGGACGCCCACTCCGCCGAATACTACCATCCCAATGTACACTACATCTTCTCGGATGACGACACCGATATCGTAACCGAAGCCGCCCTACGCTCCCTCGATTCTGATCAGCATGACAGTTTCCTTCACAGTCGGAAGCGGAAATCCCGCGATCTGCACCTGCAGCAGCACCACCACCAGCCCGCTGACGACAACAGGACGACAGATCGCCCCTACGAGGAAGAGCTGCCCAGTCCCAAGAAAACGTCCCTCCTCCCCGACCCCATTCCCGGCGTGCGCGATAACTACATCATCATGGACGTCAACCATGCGCCCGAGGCCGCGGCCGCCGCGGGCACCAATCCCGTCCCCGCTTTGGCCGGGTCTCCCGCCCCCCAGACCTCCGTGCCTCCGCAGCCTTCCGCGAACAACCCCTTCACCGTGACGTCGGCCCAGAGCCTCACCCCGGCGTGGCAGGTGCTCGACACGCAGCTCGCCCCCGCCCCGACCTTCGAGAACAATTCCCCGGGGGACCACGACCGGGGGCTGATGCTCAAGATCCGAGGCACGGCGGGATTGCCCGTGAACGCCCTGGGGAAGGACCGGGAACGAGGCAGTCAGCAGCTGGAGGACATGATGGAGCATTTCGAGAAGCGACTCAGCGAACTCCGGCGAATCATCGACGCAGGAGAGCAACCGCACGAGCCCGAAGTTCCACTGGAAGAGGCTGGGCCTCCTCCCGGAATGGACGTGCCGAACGCAGTCGGCATACCCCCTGAAGTAGAGAAACCATCTGGGTCGCAGGGTCGTCCCGAAACCGAGGGGAAGGAAAAGGTCAATCAAAAGGCCCAGGAACAGGCCAAGGAAAAGGCTCCGGAGCAGCGCCAGGAGTGAGAAACAAATCCCAGTGGACACGAGGAATGAAAACTACCTACTTAGCGGACCAGCAACATTTTGGATTGGATTTTTTGCTATTTTCTCACGATTTGAAAAACAAACGAACCTCCCTCGTCATGGAATCACCATGGACTTCTTTTTATTCTTTTTTATTTTTTTCTTTTATTCGATTTGATTTCACTCGGTTGTTCTAGACTTTTGACTTGGATGTGATTGTTACTATTACTGGTGTATGGGCTTGTATTCAGGGGAATAAGATAATCGATGATTTCACTCTTAGCTATTTGAAAGTATTTACAACGTCTCTCGGGGATGAAATTTACCACAGTAAGTAAGAATTGCATCCTAGCCAGATATTTCAACTAGGTTTCTAACTAACTAACCAACCAACCCAGTGATCCCCTCCACGCCATATCCCAGAACAACATTGGAAATGGAAAGTAACAAACATTTCCAAGAACAGCAATGGAACAAACAATACAATCAAGCAAGCAATCAAGCAAGCGATCAATTCTAACCAGAACGAACTGACCATAACCACCGAGAAGATAATGATAATAATATAAATGCAATCAATCAATCAATAAAGATAAAAATAAAATAGTAACAGTGTTAAACTCCTTCCTTAACGCCACTCATGCAATAATGAAAATTAATCAAAAAGAACAACAACAAAAACAAGTGGTATATAATCCAGCCAGAAAAACAAAATCCAACTTCAATTCAATGCGAGGTTCAGCTAAGGCGAAGGACGACCTCTCAGTCGACGACCACCGGCAGTAGCAGGAGGAACATTCTCGCTCCCTTCCATCACTGTTCCAGGGACCTTTTTAGACGCCATCATCTTCTGAGGGAGTTTAGTGTCAGACGGAGACGGGTTCGAGCGGCGTTTCTTCGCCGGGGGCTGGTCGGAGTCTTCGTCGTCGGGAGTGTGGTCTAATTGGTGGTTCAGGGTTCCGAGGTCCTTCCCGATCGGGGTGGTGTCCGGGCTAGGCGCGAGTGGCCGCGCGACATTTGCGTCAACTTCCCTGAGGCCGCCTGTGGGGTTTGCTGCGGATGAATGGGCCGCAGGCTGGGCGTCGAGCTCGTCGCTGTAGACGAACCCTTTGGAGGGGGAGGTGGCGGGGGAGCTGCTGAGGGTGGAGAGCTGGTCTTCGCCGCTGAAGGGGAGCGCGGTGAGGTCCCGCGAGGTTTTGATGCTGCAGCGGAGGGAGTCGTGGGTTTCGGTGCGTGGTAGGTCGGAGGGGTATTCGTATCGTCGCTTTTGGGGGGTCGTGCCCGTGACGATGTATTCCTTTAGTGGGCGTTCCTGGATGTGAGTCCGGAGCTCGGAGAGGGGCTTGCGGACATCGCCGGACAAGGGTTCGGTCGATTGGAGTAGGTTGTTCTGGTGCTCGGTCGCGTCGTGCTGGAGTTGGCTGATGCGGTCGCCGAATCCAGACCATTGTCCGCGGACAGACGAGTATGATTCGTGGACGTTGGACACCATTCCGTCGAGGCTGGACATGTGAGCGTCGCAGTAGCGGCCGTTCTGAGACCGCGCCTTGGCGACGAAGTCGTCTAGAGCGCCCATTTGCTTGCTCATGTCTTCCATCTGGGCGTCCACGATGCGGACGGTCTCTTGGTGGACCGATTCCGTTGTCTTCTGGATAGACGCGTTCCGCTGGTCGAACAGCTCCCAGTCGTTCTGCATCTTGGTCTTGATGTCTTCCTTGGACGCGGTGACGTCTTTGGCGAACTGTTCCGATCGGAACACCCATTCGTCGACTTGGCGGTCGTGGTGGGTTGTCGCATGCTCGAGCGACTCCCCGGACGCGGTGATGTCGGTTCGCATAGTTTCGACTCTGCCCTTCAGCCGCGAGACTTGTCGCTTCTTAGACTCGTCCATGAGGGTCTTGATTTGAGACAGAAGCTGATCGCGCTCTGCCTGCGCATTCGCCTCTTCCTCGTCCAAGGTTTGTGAAAGCTGCGAAGATGTCTTGCGGTTGGCTTCCACCGTCCTCCGGTTGGCCGCCTGGAGCTCCAGGCGGAGTTGGTGGATCTCAGCTTTTTGCCCATTGAGATGGTCGACCATGCCCTCGAACAGGGATTTGAATTCCTTGCCAAGTCCGCTATATGATTCATGGAGCTGCGCTTGTTAGTGGAAGAACGGCGTTCTGTTGGGAGCGTGCTGCTTACCTGGGCGTGGAACTCGGTGAACTCTCCAATAACGTCCTTGGAGATGCGCTCGGCAGCTGCAGACAACCCATTGAGGCCTTCTCCAACTCGTTGCTTCACCTCCTCCCGCAGATCCTTGATCTCTTCCAGAACATCGTTCATTTCCTCGTGAGCCGCGGACGTCTGCGATTTAGCCTCCTTCTCTGCCTTGTCGAAGCAAGCGTTGAAATTCGACAATTCACGCTGGCTGGACTGGATGTTGCTGAGCTCGCTTGTCACATAGCCCTTAATCTTGTCGCCCATCTCCGTGACAAGCTTCGAATGGAGAGACTGGAAGGCTTCTAAATTCGTGTCGACTTGTTTGGTGACACCGGCCACCTCATTGGCGGACATACTCCAGGCTTCCCTGTTGGTGGCTTCCACATCGGCTTTCCGCTGTATCTTAGCATGTAAACCATCAACATCCTCGACGGTGCTGCCCAACGTCGTCAGCAGTCCCTTTCCGATGCTATGCAACTGGTTTTCAGTGGCCTGGTGAGCTTTGCGCAGCGCCTCCTCTTCCTCCAGCTGTGCCTTGGTGTCGCTCAGTACAATCTCAGTCTTCTCTAGGACATCGTTGGTGCTGTTCAATGCAGCGCGAGTGTCCTCGTGATCCTGCTTGAGACCATTGAAGTTGCTGGTCAGGGTGAACAGCTCTTGCACCTTGTTGCGCAAGCTCGTTTCCATCGATTCGATCTTGGCCCGCTGCTCTTCATTGACAATCCGTCGTGACTCATTCTCCATGGTCAGCTCTTCGTAGGCATCGACAGCCATGTAGACGCCGTTTCGATGTCTCGTCGCAATGAGCTCGGCCTTGAGCTTCTCGATCTCGAATGTGAATTCCCGGAGAAGCGTCTTCTTGGACATCGAGTTGATCTGTGGTTTGTTGCGAATATTCTTGGCTCGGAAGGCGTAGTCGAGCGTTGATATTGTCTCCTCCAGGTTGCTCCGAGAAGGCGAGACAGTCGCGATGATGCAGGTTTTGGTGCGACCGCCCAAAGAGTCTTGCAACAGGCGCGTCAATTTTGATTCTCTGTAGGGAATATGCGGGCTCTTGTCCACCAACGCATTGATCACTCGGCCGAGCGTGAGCAAGCTCTTGTTGATCAAACCCGCCTCCGTCGCACGCTTGTTCTCTGCACCACTGCGTTGAATATTCTCACTTCCAGCCAAGTCCACCAAATTCAGCTTTCCTGAACTGATGTACTCCTCGCCGGATTCGGTCGTTCGCTTGGTATGTACGGTAATCGTAAACACCGTGTGGCTGCGGGAACTGAGATCATTGCACTTGGTCGCGGCAACTTGGCGTTTATGACTTCCGGTCTGGAGCAGTTTGATACCGGCCGTCGCTGAGTCGATGTATGTTTCCTCCATTCCTTGCACCATTGTGGTGTGACCGCCTTTCTTGCCCTCGTTGTCGAAAATCTTCAGTTTCTGGTTTTCCTCCACAGAAAGCAGATCGCGCAGCTCTTCGTTGTACAATTCGATGAACGAGCATTTCACTGTGCTCTCGGCGGTTTCCTGAAGCTTGTGGAATAAGGAGTAGAGAACCCGAGGGATGATACCCGCGTTGTCGGACAGTATCCCTAGCGTGTCGGTCATATCCCCCGACATTGTGTAGGTTTTTCCCGTTCCCGTCTGTCCGTATGCGAAAATCGTACAGTTGTAGCCGGCAAGCATCTGCGCAATGTTAGCATGACCGTCGCGACCAGTTTCGATTTTTCGCCCACCTCATTCACTATCGGCAACGCAACATCTTCGTACACGATGAGCTGATCGGCCGCCGCGGAGAAAACCTTGTCAAACGTATAGGTCTTGTTCGACACGGCATTGGGGCCCATTGACAGGTCGACGGATTTCCCCTGCACCCCTTCCGTCGACACCACCACCCCACTGTTCTCTTTGACTTCCCGATCATTGCGTCCTCTGCATCGCACGACGACATGTATGCTGGTATCTTCGTTCACCCCACGCTCGTAATCGCGCTCCTTCCTCTTCGCAGCCACGCTCGCCGGTTCCGCCAGGGTCCTGAGTGTGCGCGATCCCATACTGGGTGTTTTCAAAGCTGTGGCCGGAGAGTCCGATCTCTCAGACAGAGCGCCGGTCAACCGCCGCGTCGGCTGGCGTGTGGGCTGGCGTGTGGGCTGGCGTGTCGCAGTTCGTCTGGTGGGCAAACCCGAGCTAGCCCGTGGCGGAGGGGGCATGGTAAAAATTAGACGCCAGCAAAACGGGTTCAAAGAAAAGTAATATCAAATCAAACAATCGCTAACTGAGTGGGAAGCAATGTGGGAGAAAAGTATAGATAGGAGTTGTGTGGATGTGGAGTTGTTGTGCTGCCATCCCAATCGGGAAAACGTAAACAAACCCTTCACCGCCCACGTGATATGTCAACAGGGGTCATGCTTATCGCTCACCTGACATTATGAGCTCATCGGTCCCGCCTGACTATCTGTATGTCAACAACAACTCCTGGCTGGCCTCTTTATGACAAGATAACTTCACATTATAACTATTGTGCTATCGGCTTTATAGTTTTGTATCTACTTATTCACGTTCTTGGATGATAGCTCGGTGACGGGGAAGCAATAATCTATCCTCATACTAGGCTCGACGATGAGCATCGTCTGCAGATCATGGCTGCACCCAGACCATCAACGCAGGTCCAGATCTCCCCTGGCAAGGGGTTGGGATTCATAAGTATATCTATTCTCTCGCACCTATATATCACAATACTAATGTTGAATAGTTTTGGGAGCTTCTTTACACAACGTATTGGGACATGTCAAGTCTCACCCCCAAACTTACCCCGCGATCGAGATAGCCTACTCCCCCTCCGACCCTCTGCGCAAGCCCGTTACCCTACAACTGCCCGAGAATGGACTCCGTCTACGGTTTGATGGACCCGATCAGCGACTGCGTCTTATCGAAGTGCTGGACTTTTCGAAGATCTCGCTCGTCTACAAGAACCAGGAAGTGCTAAAGGGAGCCAAGCCGCATGAGCCCCCTGCATCGCAGCAGGGGCCCAGCTTCCGGCATATCTACAATCGCCTGTTCGGCCCTTCATACCCAGGGGAGTATGTACCTCCACTGAACGGCTCGCCGTACGGCACGTACGTACTGTCGTATCCCGGGATCGCTTTCTCCTTTCCCCTTCAGCATTCGGCCTGGTCGGACCAATGTGACTTCGTAGCATTACTCTCTTCGACTGCCGCAATGCCGGCCACCTCGTTGAGCATCTTCCAGGGTCCATCGTGGCCCGAAGTCAGATCCAATCTATTCACCCAGCAGCCGCAGTATCCGCGTTTCCCCCCGCTGGCAGGGAAGAACAAGGACTCTGTCGCTGACGAGGTGGAGGAGTTCATCATCTGGGGCGCAGGCAAAGTCCAAGCGATCCGACGATCGACTCCACCCACTCACATCACCTTGTCGCGCACAACGCCGCAGGATCTGATTGCCGAGTTCGGGCCTCCCGACGCCATATACCGTAAGCATGATCGAAGGATCTCCATCCACCGCGCCGCGAATGGTGGCGGCGGCAGTCAAGACCCTCTCGGCATGAGCCCGTCACCGGGGAGAGGCATCGATATCACGGATACCGATCAATCTTCCAACAACAGTGCCGTCGATGACTCGGATGATGAGGAGGTGACCACGACCCTTGACCCGTCGTCACTACCAACTGAATGCTTTTTTAATTATTTCCATCACGGTTTTGACGCATTTATTTCCCACCCTGATACACCTGGGCCTGCTCTGCCGGGATCAGCCTTGTCGGATCCCACCCCCGTATCCCCTTCACCCCAATTAGTCGTGACCAAGATCATCCTGCATGGTAACGTTCCCGGGTCATATCCTTTCAACCGCCACCGACGCAGTCGCTGGAGGATCAGTTTCGACTCCTCCGACGATACCATCTCGTCCGAAACGCGCTGGGACGAAGTCTTCGGGCGACTGAAGGACGTGTGGAAGGGGTTCTATACCAGTTCGACGGAAGAACGAGCTCTCCAACGGCCGATGGTACTCAACCGAGGCTGGGGAGACAGTCCCGAGAGCAGCGTGGAATTCCTCGGCGGTTGGGAAGAAAGTACAGGCCGGGGACAGAGGGCCGGGAATGACGGTCACGATGCGGGTCTTGGGAATACTGAACTATTTGGGTTTCCTGGTCTTTTGTTTGAGGTGTTGAAGAACGGGGCAGTCAGCTGTGTGACAATATATTAACTCTGGGTAGGCGTTGGCGTGGTTGAACACATTACTTCGTAACTTTTGAGGAATGATTGATGCTATTGATTTATGTTAGATTTAATACAGTGTCACCATTTCTATTACTATTTCTTAACCTATTATATCCTTGAGTCTACCTACCTAGTAAGTTGGCTCATACTGCGGCAACTGGTGAGTACGGTGGTCATTACAATACACCCTATCGTAACCTCCAATTGGCCCACCCCCATAATATAACCACAAGAAATTACGCCCTTCCGACAGCTCCAGCCAGATCGATCGGCATTTCAACTCTCCAGCCAACTTGAATTCACCACAAAACACCACCCTCGCAAAGCAGGACATGCTTCAGTGGTAGTATGCCGGAATTGCCACGGTCGCTCGCTCGATCTTGGTCGTCGACGCTCAAGCTCCCCAAGTCGACGTTCCCCGCCCGCGTAACACCCGCCGACCAGACGAAATACCTGCGACGATGCACGGACGACCTCTACGCCTGGCAGCGCCGTGAGAGGCCGGTGGATGGGCAATTTGTGCTGCACGATGGGCCGCCCTACGCGAATGGCGAACTACACGTTGGTCACGCCCTCAATAAGGTCCTCAAGGATATCATCTGCCGGGTGCAGCTTGGTCGCGGGAAGCGGATACGGTATGTGCCCGGGTGGGACTGCCACGGGCTGCCGATTGAGTTGAAGGCGCTCGAGGCGCAGAGGGCGGCGGGGGAGGCGACTGGACCGGTTACTGCGGCGGTGATCCGGAAGGCTGCGCGGAAACTGGCTGGGCGGACTGTCAAAGACCAGATGAAGGCGTTTCGCGGATTCGCTGTCATGGGCGACTGGGAGAATCACTGGAAGACGATGGACAAGGGGTTTGAGAAGAGGCAGCTGGGGGTGTTTCGCGAGATGGTTGAAAAGGGATTGATATACCGGAGGTTTAAGCCCGTGTACTGGTCGCCGTCGACTGGGACGGCGCTGGCGGAAGCCGAATTGGAATACAAGGAGGACCATGTGTCGACTGCGGCGCTGGTCAAGTTCCCTGTCGTGGATATACCGGCGCATCTCGCTTCGAACCCGTTGCTGCGTGGGAAGGGTATCAGCGCGGTCATCTGGACGACTACGCCGTGGACGCTTCCTGCGAATGCTGTTATTGGCGTTCACCCGGATCTGGAATACTCTATTGTGCAATCGGACGCGCACGGCTATTTGCTTATCGCGCAGTCGCGGATTGAATATTTGCAAAGCGTTTTGAACGAGGACCTGGGCGTGATCGTACCCTCGGTTCTTGGATCGGAATTAGCGGACCGGACTACGTATCGCTCATTGTTTAAAGGAGCAGACGCGGAGGCCCAGCCGATTATCACTGCGGACTTCGTCTCTGCTGACTCCGGGTCGGGCTTGGTCCACTGTGCCCCCGGCCATGGTATGGACGACTACGAGGCGTGTGTTTCTCGCGGTATTCCTGCTTTCGCTCCCGTCGACGACCACGGTAAATTCACCAGCCTTGCGATGCCGGAGGACCCACAACGGCTCAGCGGTAAGGAGGTCTTGACGGATGGAAACGCAGCGGTCCTGGAATATATTGAAGCGGAAGGCTACCTGATTTCGAAAAATCAGTACGAGCACAAGTATCCCTACGACTGGCGGTCCAAGCGCCCCATCATCATCCGGGCGACTGAGCAATGGTTTGCCGACGTGGCCGACATCCGCGGCGACGCGGTCAAGGCACTGGAGGATGTCAACTTTGTCCCGAGTTCCGGAAGAGTGCGCTTGGAGAACTTTGTCAAGAACCGGAGCGAGTGGTGTATCTCGCGCCAACGCGCGTGGGGTGTTCCCATCCCCGCGCTGTACGATCGGAGCACGGGAGACGCTGTCCTCACTAAAGATAGCGTTTCTCACATCATGTCTGTGATCGACGAGCGAGGGATCGACGCATGGTGGACGGATGATGCGAACGACACGGCTTGGATTCCAGCCTCGCTGCGGGACGCATCCGAGGCGGGATATCGTCGCGGAACCGACACGATGGACGTCTGGTTCGACAGCGGCACCAGCTGGACGGAGATCGACACGCCTTACAGCAATGGATACCCCGCTGATGTGTACCTGGAAGGGTCGGACCAACACCGCGGATGGTTCCAATCCGGGCTTCTCACCTTCACGGCGCATCAGATCGCTGCAGGCCACAGGGACGAAACACGTGCTCCGTTCAAGAACCTGATCACCCACGGATTCACCCTGGACGAGGAGGGCCGCAAGATGAGCAAATCCATCGGCAACGTGATCGATCCCCAAGCCATCATGGACGGGACTCTTCTGCCCCCGCTCAAGCCCCGGAAAGGCAAGGGCAAGAAACAGCCCGCAAACCAAGGCCCCGTCTACGATGCGCTGGGGCCTGACGCCCTGCGCATGTGGGTAGCCAGCAGCGACTACACGCGCGACGTCGTGATTGGGAAGCAGGTTCTCCAAACCGTCAACACCAGCTTGCACAAGTACCGCGTGACATTCAAGCTGCTGCTAGGCGCCATCTCGGATTTCAACCCGCAGAATCTCCTCCCGTACGACCAGCTGCAGCAAACGGACCGGATTGCGCTCATGCACCTATCCGAGATGGTGCTGGCGTCGCAAAAGGCCTGCGAGGGCTTTGAATTCTACCGTGCCGTGAACGCCATCAACCGCTGGGCGAACATGGAGTTCTCCGCCTTCTACATGGAAGCGATTAAGGACCGGCTCTACACCTACGGAGCGGACAGCGCCAGCCGACGCGCCGCGCAGACGACGCTGTTCCACATCTACCAGCATCTGCAGGAAATCCTGGCGCCTATCACTCCGATGCTGGTGGAGGAGACGTGGGAGCACACGCCCGAGGCCATCAAATCGCAATGCGAACACCCACTGCAACGCATTGCCTTGTCCCCGCCGACGGAGTGGCAAGACCCCTCGCTTGGAACGCACTACTACGATATCATGGCAGTCGGGTCGGTGATCAAGGGCATGCAAGAGCAGGCGCGGGGGCAGAAACAAATGGGCTCGTCTCTGCAATCTTGCGTCCATATCGTCCTTCCAGAAGGCGACGGCGCGGGGTCCGCGCTCCAGCACAATCTGGCCGAGCTGCCTGATCTGTTCGTTGTATCTTCCGTCACCCTCGGGTCGCACGGCGAGGCTATCCCCAGCGCGACCACCGACGCCGAGTGGCAGTACCACGAGACGTACGAGCTTCCTAGCGGCGGAAATGGCGTCGTCTATGTGTCTGCCCCGCAGTCGTCTAAGTGTCCCCGTTGCTGGAGATACGTACTGGAGGAACCCGAGCCCGTCGAAGAGACGGTGTGCGAACGGTGTGAAGAGGTGGTTCGCGAGCTGGACGCATCGGCAGCGAGCAAGGGAGACGCATGAGCCACTCAATCTCCAATCAATCCAAATTATGAACATCTCACTCATGTATTATAGCGTAATAGACAAAAAATAACCTGATCTGTAATTAAGTTACCTGATTAACAACCACCACCACCATCACATCTCCAACAATATACGACCCAACCACGAATCACAGCTATCTGTATAATAATATCAGCGTGGCAAAAAACATAACCAGCCAGGTTGCAAACATCCCAGTCATTGCAGTCGCAGGAGCGCATTTCCACGGGGTCCGCAGACGTGGGGAGAAACGAGATTGGCCGGCGCGGGAGGAGCATCGGATGTCGATGACGACAGCGTCGAGGTCAGCATGACGCGGAGTGTAACGTCTCCATCTGCTTTCCTTAAATCCTTCATTTCTCTCGTTTCTTCATTCTTGACTATTCAACTGAAGAAGGACTGTGCATACATTGTCTGGACTGTTCTGGCTGTCTGTAATTTGCAACTTATTCCGTCAATACTAACTTAGTATACTCCATCCACAACAGTACACTCACCATGATTGAAGCCATCGACACAGCTATGAAGACCAAAACCCATCCTCTGCCGCCCACGACGGCTCCAACCTCGGTGGCGCCCATTCCCACCGTGATCCCGGGCACGCCGTTCTTCCAGGAGCTCCATTCGACGGGGCATCGCACATTGTGGTATGTACACGAAGGTTCAGTCTAACGATAGGGCTGTAGCTAACCATCATGAACAGGGTGGTAACCGTCCTCATGGCCATCTCCTCTGTCGTCTTCTACGTTCTCGCTGCGCGTGTACCGCTGGTACGTTGACCCCCTCCCCCAATACAATATACCTCTTAACAACCCACAGCCCAGACGAGTCTTCCACACCATCACCTCAATCATAACCACCATCTCCTTCATCATCTACCTAGCAATGGCCACCGGCGAAGGCACAACCTACAAGCATGACATCCTGCGGCACGCCAACAAGCACGTCCCCGACACCCACGACGACATCTTCCGCCAAGTCTTCTACCTCCGCTACATCAACTGGTTCCTGACCGAGCCGCTCCTGCTCTTCAACCTGTCTCTGGTCTCCGGCCTCCCAGGCGCGCACCTGCTCACGGCCGTAGCAAGCGACTACGTCATGCTGGCGTCGGGTCTGCTGGGCACATTCGCAGGCCACACCGCGCGCCGCTGGGTGTGGTTCACTATCAGTGCGATCGGGTACCTGGTTACGGTTTATCAGATTGGGGTGAATGGATCGCGTGCGGCGAGTCGCAAGGATGCGCAGACGAAGCGCTTCTTTGGGTCCATGGCTGGGGCGACGTTGTTGGTTAGGGCGTTGTATCCTATGTATGTCCTCTTCTTTCCCGTGTTTCCGAGTTATTTCCAGTTTTTCTTGATTTGAATGAGGCATGCTAATTTTGTTAGTGCTATCGCCGGCGGCGCTCTGGCGCTGAAGATCGGCGTCGATACGGAGAGTGTGCTCTTTGCTATCCTTGATATTTTCAACCAGGGTATTGTCGGATACTGGCTGTTGCTGTCTCATGACAGCACTCCTGAGATGTACGCTCTATCCTTCCTTTTTCATTCTACTATTTGATTATCATGTGCTAACTAGATGAAGTGCCATGTACATCGACGGCTTCTGGTCCAACGGGGTCGGCAACGAGGGTGCAATCCGGATTACCGAGGAAGATGGAGCTTAAGTTCGACAGCGTGGCTGTGGAACAGGATGGAGATGATCAGTGTGGTGTTGTTACCTACAGTACACTGAGGATGGATAACGAAGAGAGTACAAAGGAAAAGTGGTAGCATCAAGTTCGAAAAGTGTTTCGATGGATAATTCGAGGAATGTTGTCGACGAGGACAGTAAGACAACTGGAAGATAGGTAGTACATTTGATTAGGACAGTATGTAATGGCATAATCTATTTGTGTAATTAAGTAACTGATATGCTATCTTGTCTTTCGCATTGCTACATTCTCTTCCTGGATGATGAGGCTGAGTATCGTACGTTAATTGATTGAAACAGCAAATCTTTACAAAGCTGAGTCAGATATAAAATCCCCAATTTACACCGTGTCTACAAAGTAGTATATGCCTACTAAGTCAGTAGAACTTGCACTACACTGTACTCAGACTCCACATCAGTCAGACTTATACATGCACACCGTAGTCCCTATGTCTAGTACTAAGCGATGACGGAAATCAAACAGGAATGCGTCCCTGTGCGTCTCCATAGGCCTTTGCAAAGTAGATTTTGACATATTTTGCAGATTCAGGTCGACTTACATAGTATGATGATCTGCAACTGAAGTGGGCTCTTATCTATAGATGAGGTTATCTGATCGGGTGTTAGGGCTGGGTGGGCCCAATTACTGTTAAGAGGCAGTCATTGATGGTTACTTTGGTAAAGATTGAGTCAGGTATGGAGTCTGTTTCTCTGGTAGGAAAAAGAGAGAGCACTAGTATTTAGAAATCAGTTGTGCTTTGGATATGTGGTAATCTAGTTGAGCTAGACATGTCCCGCAGTGCCTCAAGATATCAAAATCTGATCCATATCGGTGAAATTCCATCACAGATACACCATCTGTCTCCAATACTCTTCACACCTAGATCTTCTTGTTGACGATATGTCCCATCTTGTGATCATGCCCTCCCCGTCTGTTCCTCTCTTCTCCACGTCCCTTCTTATCACCCTCCTTACCACAATCCAATCTTCTTCCCCTATCCTTACTACCACCCTTCCCAATCTCAACAACTCTAAGCTCCATCTTCAGATCCACCCACCTCCCAAAAACCATTTTCCCCTCCACTCGACGCGGAAAACGTACAATAACCTTCTTCATCGCGCGACAGAGATAGAAACCCGCGTCAACGCAGTCATCCTTGAAATTCACACACTGGAGCCTCTGCGGATCAAACCAGTGCAGGAAGGGGTCCGCGTCGACGACAAAGCCGGTCAGAACGAGCGTCTTGATAGACAGACGGTTGAGCGTGCGTCCAGTCGCCATGGCGCGGACTTTGGCTTTTTCAATGGCGAGTTTGTCGAGGTATTCGCCCCAGCCGATGTTGGGGTCGAGGGTGCCGGTGCCGTTTTGGCCGCTATACAGTTATCAGTAGTCTAGGGGGGTCATGGGGATTGGCGGATGGGTAAGGGGACATACTAGTAGACCGGCTCACCATAGTGCGCCTTGCTCATCTGCCATCCACCTTTCATAAAAGGCCACTTGTAAACGGCAGTACGACTATACCTCGGCGGCAGGGCCATGTCCAGCTCCAGCTCCTCGAGGTTCGTGTTCAACCATGCCGCCTGCCAGATATACTGCTGGTAGGAGTGCAACATGCCTGTGAGTTTCAGCACGCGAAGGTTGCGAAAGACACACAGAGAGGCCATTTCCTCGACGGGCAGTTTGGTTGGCGCTCTCTGTTTTGAGTCGTCGTCATTATCACCATCGTCGTCGTCATCTGACTCCTGGGTGAGGTCAATAGGCCAGAACACGTCCAGCCCTAAAACTCTTCTATCCTTCGGAATAGTATCCCACTGGTCTCCACCGCGGAAACTCATGAGCGGCTTAGCCGGGGTGGCTTGATCAGCTGGGATCAGCACAGGGGAAGGCGGACGAGTGATCCTCTCCGAGGACTTTTCTCTCCTCAGGAAGCTCATTCTGTGGAGGGATCTGCGCAGGAGGGAGTTCGAGCGCCGTCTTTCGACGTCTTTCTTGGGGAAGATGGCGCGAGACTGGGACCGGGCGCGTCTGGGTTCGCTGATGGCGTGTTCTTCCTGTTCCTCTTCGTCGTCGGAGGCCAAGGTGATGGAAAAGGTAGGACGGCCGAAGATGGGACGGCTGGTTCTGGTGAAGGGTAGTCCTAGGGCGTCGCTCATGGAGAAACGCCGTCGGTGTGTTTTTTGAATGTTCGCGTGTTCGTTGTCAGGGACGGACTCGACGACGCTGGAGTTGGTGCTCGCGGCCTGAGAGCGCAGGTTCTGGTCTGAGCCGATCTTGAAGGGGAATCTGGTGTGGATTATTTGGTCGTGGTCTATGGATCTTAGTGAGTGGCGGATAGGAGGAAATAGGATGGAATTCACCGTCAATATCATTGCTGGTTCTCTGGTACTCCTCTGCGTCTTTCCAGAAATCTTCTCCCAGCAGAGTGGCTCTCCAGTGAAGAGGGTGATCTTCGATCCTGATCGTTTCGTCCTCCATTTTGAGAGATATGGTGAGATCGCCACGGCGATGAGTGTGAGTGAGTGAGAGGAGTGGAAGACAGCGGAATATGGGAGGAGGAAACAATCTCTCCAGACTGAGGGACATTCACTTACTATCACAGGTGTATACAGTGATAGCAGTGGATGAACCACTCTTTGTTGCCTGTTGTAGAACTGAACAGTCACTCTATCCTCCTACAGTTATGCTCCTTATTCCAGAAATGCCCAAGTAGATCAATTTGAAACAACTTAATACAAACACATTGAATACCATGAAAGAATAACTATCGCCTCACAAACCTCAACGGCACAGTCTCCTGCATAGCCAGCGTCAGCACAGTCAAGCTTTCCCCCAGCACCCTCTCAGCATCCATACGCCCCTTCGCCGTATTATCCTCCAGCTCCACACGATACCTTCCAAAAAGCACAGCCACAGCAACCACGTACTCCACCTGCGCGAATTTCTTCCCCAAACAAGCACGGAACCCATCACTGAAGGGGATATACGCGCCGCGCACCGGCTTATGGACACTGCGAAATTCGAGCCCGGGGACAGAAAGGCCAGGCAGGTCCGCGTTCTGGGCTAGGAAGCTGTCCTTGTTTCGCGCGTCCCATCGTTGAGGATGGAATTCGCGAACGTCGTTGCCCCAGTACTCTTCGGAGTAGTGTAGGGCGTTGGCGTCCAGTGTGACGCTCACTTTAGGGGGGAGCACGTAGGATTTGTCACCGTGGACGAGGCGGCTTGGGGTGGCGCCTGTCCATTTGGGGATGCTTGTTACGGGTGGGTAGAGGCGCATGGTTTCCAGCTGTGGGCTATTAGATGGAGCTCTCTCTCTCTTGAGCCAGATCGATAGACATACCATGATGCAGAGCGGGGCGACCAGTTTGGGGAACATGTCGGCGTAATCCCAGCTGGCTGGGTCAGACGAAGCACCCTGCGTGGCCTCGACAATACCCTTGTAGAGCCACTCCTGGGCATCCTGGTTCAAAGCCAACAACACCAAGGTGTATCTCAGCGTCGTCGCGACGGTCTCATGTCCCGCGAGAGTGAAAATAAACGCATTACCAACAACCTCGCTATCAGAAAAACCAACATCTTTAGACCCCGTCTCCGCGGGACCAGCATTCCTCGCATGGTCCCTAGCAGCGAGCATCCCCTGCAACAAGTCCGACTTACTCTCCCTATCGCCCACAACTCTCGCAGCCTCGCCCCTATCAACCAACTTGTGCAAATAAGCCCCCAAATCCCGATGCGCCGCGAACTCTTGCTTGAAAAACGGCACCAGCGCCCTAGGCATCCAAGCAGGCAAGATCATATGAGCCGCCAAAATAGCCTTCAAGTGCGTATTCATGTACGCGACGACTCCCCTAAACGTCAAACTAAACCCCGGCGCCGGCGGCACAGTATCTTTAAAGATATCGTCCGGCGCGGTGGCCGTCTTTTGCGGAACAGGCTTAAAGGGCATATGCACGCCGAACCCAGCGCTGGAGAAGATGTTCAGCGTGAACTTGAGAATGTCCTCTCTGCTGGTGCGCACCATCATTGTGTCATTGGATTCGTCGACGGCAGACGTGCATTCGCGCCAATGCTCGATCATCTCGGTTGTCTGCCGGATTGATTGAGTCCAGACGAGCGCGTTGTTCTTCTCGTTGAATGCTGTGGCTGTGTGGCGGCGATGGCGCGCCCATTCGGTGTCCTTGCACTATACACTGTCAGATATACATACATATAGATATAGTTATACATCGAAGGGGGCATATAAGAGATAGGAGCATACCGTAACGAGGTTCGGCCCATATAAACCAAGAACATCTACCAGCATCAGCATCAGCGTCTCCAGCAAACCACCGCAAAACAACCACCCAGCTACTCACCATACATCCAAGTCGGCTTCGGAAAGTCCTGTCGCGCATTAAACACATCAGCAGCGACCTCGGCATCGCCAACGTGACACATAACCCCATCGGGGTTAACAACAAGATGCACCGAACCGCGGCGCTTGAACTGGCGATTCTTGACCGTCCATCGCTTATCGAACGTGTTGTCGTTGAATGCGTCGGCCAGCCAGCCAGGAAGACACTGATCCACGATATAGCGGGCCCATTTCGTGGTAACGAGAATTGGTACGATGGTGCCGGTGCCTTTGAGGGGGAAGACTACGTAGGGGAGACCTATGCGCTGGGCGATGCGCACGTTTCGGTGCAGCTTTTGGATGAAGCTGAGGGTGGACCAGACTAGAAGGCATAAGATTGCGGTGGTCCAGATCATGGTGACGGTGGTATGTATAGGGGTGTTTTTTTCCAGTCGAGCAAGGCTGGAGAGTTTGACATGGGCTTGCTTCGTCCATGTGGGAGGGGAATGGAATTCGCTACTCCGCGTTTCTGGGCGGAATGAAGCGCCGGACTACCACCCTTGCAGGGTTATTGCAAGCGATGGGGATCTACATGTTGGATGTAGCCTTGCGACTGGCCGTTCGCATCGGGACCTTGTTGATATCAGACTTGGCGTCATTACGGCCGTATAGAGCGAAATGCGATGCCATATCACCGTCCGCATAGCTCTGGGCCCTACAACATCCAATCAAAAATCTAATCCGATCCAAGATCTGAATGGCGAAGGAGCTGCTTATTGTCTTCACGCTAATTTTGCTTTTTTTTTGTTCCCCTACCCGTAATTACATCCGTAGACACCGTAAAGTCGCGTAGTCGAGCGTGATTCGAGCCAACTCCTCCCGAGCCCGTTCGGTTCTCTTGCCATGATCAAGGTGATTCCATCGGATAGGAAAGAAACCAGTAGGTCAAAAACAATCATGAAAATTTATTCCCGTAACTGCACTGCGCTGCACTACCCTAGTACTTCTTGCCCTGACGCAGGACGTCACCGAACTCCTCCAGGGGGCTCCGGATGAGCTTGGTCTCCTGCCACAGGTTGGGGGTGAGGAAGCCGTAGGAGTTGATGACGGCGACGAAGGTGGCCTTGAGGGTGTTCTCGAGGGTCTTGGTGGAACCAGACGACTGGGTGTAGGCGTCCTGGACACCGGCGAGCTGAAGCAGACGCTTGACGGCGGGGGAGGCAACGAGGCCAGTACCACGGGGGGCGGGGATCAGCTGTTCCAAAATCATGTCAGTTAGCTATTCGCGCACGGGCCTTCAAAGCCATGGGGGACAAATTCGGGGAGTCGCAAAACGTACACGGACGGTGACGGAACCACACTTGGCGCTCTGCTTGACGGGCAGAGAGTGAGGCTCACCCAGGTTGGAGCCCCAGTAGCCTCGGCGGACGGGCAGGACGGCGAGCTTGGCGATGGTGATGGCGGCACGGATGGCGGTCGCGACTTCCTTGGAGGTCTTGATACCGAGACCGATGTGACCCTCGGAGTCACCGATGACAACGACGGCCTTGAAACGGGTACGCTGACCGGCACGGGTCTGCTTCTGGACGGGCTTGATCTGTAGGGGAGGAAGAAAAATGCGTTAGTCTTGTCCCATCGATCCAATTCCATGCCAAATCGCGATTTCATATATCTCCCTCCTCTTTCGATGCGCTCTTCCAGCGCTTCCATCTGTCGCATTTTCCAATTGATATATCCACCGCGATTGACCATATCGTATCCTCAAGAAAAAGGTGATCGTCCGTACCTTCATGACCTCATCCTTCAGCTTGGGCAGGAAGAAGTCCACAATCTGGTACTCCTTCACGGGCAGAGAGTGCAGGTAGATCTGCTCCATGCTGGTGATCTTGCCGGCCTTGACGAGACGGCCCAGCTTGGTCACAGGCTGCCACTCCTTCTCCTCCTTGGGGCCACCACGACGTCCACGGCGACCACGGCCACGGCCACGGTCACCACCGCGCGAGCCAAATCCTCCACGTCCACGGGGGGCAGCGTCAGCCATCTTGGATGTATTAAAGAATCCGAAGGGGGTGGTATCGGACTTGTCGTGGGAGGGGTTGTCGACGTCGAGGTTGACTTTTTTTCGGGGGTCGCACTTCACTATCCACGACTTGTTTAGGGTGAACCCACGGGAAATTTCGCTGGGGCGGGTGGGTTAAGCGAGCTGGAACCCTATACCCTAGGCGGTGGGCCGAATGGGGTAATTACAAGTCACGTGGTAGGGCTCCACCGGATTGCCCGTTTGGGATGTCCGGGCCAATCGTCTTGCTTTGTTGTTTGATCTTCTTATCGTGGATAACTTTGACATACTCCGTAGTTACTCCATACTACTCTGGACTCCGTATATCACTCCATACTGAGGTGTCTCCGATCGACTGTATTTCCTTCATTCCCTTGTATATACATTACTTTTGTGGAATCTTCCTCTGTAGAGATAAACATGCTGCGGTGGTATGTTCCTGAACCTTGTTCCTGATGCTCATACTCATTCGTCCGTTCCAGGTGGCAGGCAACACTGGCCAAGTCGCCCATCCTCACGGCCAGTGTCAGCAGTGCTGTACGTCTCTCTGTCTAGTATTTGAATGGTCTGTTTTATACTCACAATTGCAGGTTCTTTTCGGCAGCGGTGATGTACTCGCGCAACAGGCCGTCGACCGCAAAGGATGGGAAAAGCACGATATGGCCAGAACCGGTCGCATGGCCCTCTACGGAGGAGGTACCTTTTGATCCGATCTGATTATTCTCGATTGAATGGTCTAGCTGATGCGACCCAACAGCGATCTTCGGTCCTGCCGCGACGACGTGGTTCAGCTTTCTGCAGCGCCATGTCGTGCTGAAGAGCAAGACGGCCACCCTTGTGGCCCGTGTGACTGCAGACCAGTGTCTCTTCACTCCTACCCATCTCACTTGCTTCCTGTCGTCCATGGCTATCATGGAAGGCAGCGACCCCGTGGAAAAGTGGCGCAACAACTTTCTTCCCAGTTACAAGGCCAATCTCGCCATCTGGCCGTTCGTGCAGGGAGTGAACTTTACCTTTGTCCCGCTGGAGTTTCGAGTGCTGGTTGTGAACGTGGTTGCCTTGGGTATGCTCTTGTTGAATCATTCCTTTCGAATCATACATGCTAACGGTGGATAGGCTGGAACTGCCTTTTGAGTGTGATCAACAGCGGTGACCAATGATTGTCACGTTACTTTGAAAGACGACTTTAGAGATACCCCTTGCTTTCCAGTTTATACATGTCGCCATCTCATTGGATCCTGAGGGATATAGAGGTATTCTTGGCTTTATTCTTTCGGGCGCATTCAGGTATAGTTGTTCCTGCAGTGGTTCGGGAGCCATGATCATGGGGTTCAGGACCTGTATGATATTTCATTCGTACATACAAGTATCACCATCAGTAGCTCATATTCAATTTGATATACAACCAGTAACAAAGAAAAGATGGTGGAGTGACCCATGGTCACCTATAATTAGGGCTGGAGTTCGGGCCAGTCGTCCCCAGCCTATAAGATGCCCGTAAAAAACGAGGGCGACCCAAACAGGCAAAGTTCGTGTCCCGCCGCCAACTGCGCATCTCCAACTTCAAAACTTCATATTGCCATTATCCAGGATCGCTCGACCCTCCCCCACGACCCCTAACCCACTCCTCCTTGTGATTCTGCCTGGAGCAGACTATTTGACTTGCGTGGATCCAACGGCGCAGTCTATCGTCTATCTTGAGTATCTCCACGGGTGGCTCTTTCCTCCGGCGACCGCCTCCAATCTCGATTCAAATTTTGCCCACCGAGACTTTTTCGTCACCAACAACGATCCCGCCTGACACCGCCTTCACCCTCACCTTGGATAATTTCCCTCTACGCTTCACTTCCGTCGAACGCTTTATATCCACCATCCATCATGGCCGCTGTCGAGAACCCCCCTGCCCCGGTGACCAACGAGAACACTGCTCCCGCCACCGAGCAGAATGAGAAGGCAAATGGCGACACCGTCACCGTCTTCCATGACCCCGAAAACTTCAACGTGAAGCATCCGCTCATGCACGAGTGGACGCTGTGGTTCACCAAGCCTCCCAGTGGCAAGGTATGGAGACGGATAACTCGCAATCTGACGATGGCGACTGACTTACGAAATGATATAGGGCGATAACTGGAACGATCTGTTAAAGGAAGTTGTCACGTTCAACTCGGTGGAGGAATTCTGGGGAATCTATGTATGCTTGGCATCTTCCTTTCTTGTCTCTGCTTTTGACTTTCAATCCATTTACTGACGGTTCACGTGTCAGAACAACATCACGCCCACCTCCGAGCTCGGCCTCAAAGCCGACTACCACCTGTTCAAGAAGGGTATCCGACCGGAGTGGGAAGACCCCCAGAACAAGCACGGCGGCAAGTGGTCATATTCCTTCAAGGAGAAGCGCTCGGTACCGA
Organism: Aspergillus campestris IBT 28561; assembly: GCF_002847485.1. Classification (NCBI taxonomy): domain Eukaryota; kingdom Fungi; phylum Ascomycota; class Eurotiomycetes; order Eurotiales; family Aspergillaceae; genus Aspergillus; species Aspergillus campestris. Next base: position 306,250 of record NW_020194349.1, read on the forward strand.
TCGATGAGCTGTGGCTGCACGCCCAGCTGGCCGCCATTGGCGAGACCCTCGAGGGTGATGAGGATAACGAAGTGATGGGTGTTGTTGTGAACGTGCGCAAGGGCTTCTACCGTGTCGGTCTCTGGACCCGGACGGTCGGCAAGAGCATCCCCGGCGACAAGAACTCCCGCACCCCCGCCCAGGGCAAGGACATTCTCGAGAACATCGGCCGGCGGTTCAAGGAGGTCCTGCGCCTGAAGGAGGCGGATGTTGTGGAGTTCTCGGGTCACACGGACAGCGCGCACAGCGGCAGCACGCGGGCAAAGGCCAAGTACTCTGTCTAAGGCAGTGAACAATGGGACACTTTCTCAACCGTGATTGAGGCTGGACTCCGCCTGTTTTCCGGTCCGGTCATGGGAGATGGGGTGTGGCCATAGGATGATGATGATGGAACGAGACTGCTCTTAAATTTAACGGGGCACCGAACTGGGTTGGACACGGCCTGTGGGCATTCTGCCACGATGGTATTATATCAAGTCGTCGGCACCAACGGCATGTATCTTTCCTTGACACGTATTCCTGATGAGGTTTATACCAATTTTCTTTCAGTCTTCCACCAAGCAACACAAAAAAAAAAGTTCTAAAATTCCTGTATTCCTGCATGAGGTGTGTGTTTCATGGGCGTTCTTATTTCGCGATGCTCATAGATACCGAATATTAACATTGGGATTTTGATTGATTGATTTCTACTTGCCTGAATTGATATTGCGTTTGATTTTGATGAGGTATGCTCTATCAAATTGATCATTCAGTTGTGACGGCTGCTTTGAACACATTCATCGACTGGGATGCCAGTTCAAATGGTTCTATTGTAAACGGTGTATGTTCTAAAAGCAAATTTCACCGAAGACTGGCAGTCTATTGCTATCCAACGCACTACATCATAGTACCCTTCGCCTTGAACATTCGCCTTTATATCTAGGTAGTTATCTGGGCATTGAGTAAGGTTGAGGCTGGCAACGAAATAACTCCTCTATCGTTATCTCTTCAATTGATCAGTCGCTGCAGTAATCTTGTATGATTGTCGACAAAACAGTCAGTTGGTTGCCTGGTGCTTAGTTGCCGGTTCATGTGGCGAATATTGCATATATGGACTGCTTATTGGGTTGGCGTGATATGAATGTCTTTTGTTTGTGATACCTTGTACTCCTATTAGTAGTATTTATATAGTATTGATATTATTCGGTATTTATTTGGTACGTGTGTGTTTGGACATTGTGGTTTTGTACGTGGAACGGAGAAATGTAGAAGAGGTATATATATTGAAATGTTATGCAAGGAGGAGTATTTATTGCGCAATCACCAATAAAAAACTACATATTACATTCATTTGACCCAGATAGTTCCATGAAATGAGTCTACTAAAGTCGATGTATTTAATTTATATTGGGTATATCAGTCAGGTTAAGACCTATACCAAGCGTTGTTCAACGTTTTGGCGTAGCGGTCTTATAAATTTATCTTCCAAGCCTTTGTTACATGGCCTACTTTGACCTTGCCTCCTGCGAACACAGTGTATATGTGGCTAGCCGGCAGTATCTGGTAGAGAAGACGAGCTTCGCACTTTTTGATTCCCTTTTCCCGCGAATAGATGTCTAGCTTTTCTTGCTGTATATTTGAGCCCGAGAGGTGCTCGACAGGGTTGCAAGTCATGACTGTAGTACGCACCTGTGTATGAGCGAGGAGAAAGACATTTTCAGTTCAGGTCCTATCACTCGCGTAACCCGCGACAGCTACAGGATGACAGTTATAGAACAGGTATAGGTGAGAAGACAGGGTTCCTTATCTTGGCCCCCCGTGCCATGAAAGTAAAGGAGCTCATTCTTGGGTGCCATCCTTACTATCGATTGACCCATACAGACACGGGATGATTGATAAGCTGTAGTAGAAAATAATTGAATGCACAGTGTTGTCTGACGTAGCACCTGACACAAACTCCTCTCAGTATTTCAAAGCTAACATGTATTATATTGCGCTGTCGGATTGACTGGCGTGATATATCCCCAATCAGCAGATCAGTTAGATAGTAGCTATATCAAGTGCATCCTCGGCAGGCAATACTGGTTACTAGTAACATCATCGCCCAATATCAACGAATGTAAGCCAATACCAACGAATGTAAGCCGCATTCGCAAGCCTTTCCACATCTTACACCAAAAACGCCGCATAAGCAGGCATTTAATCTCCATACGAGATTAATCGCCACGATGTCACCCCTGGCGCTTGGTGGCGCAGTGAGAGGAAGCTGGGCGGGTCAGATAATTGCCTACTCTAGAAAAGGAATAATTCACTGGTTCCTTCGAGGGATGGTCCCGGCTGCTGTGTCACTGTGTTTCTTGGCATCTTATTTTTTTTTATAGGTTTATTGATAGAGACTGTGGGAAGTACCGTGAAATGGCGTCCTGGAGTCGGTACTCTCTTTGTGTCCACATCAGTGATTTGGATGATTCCTCAAGTCAATATGAAGTGCTGAATAGGAGATAGGAGGTATTGCCGTGTAGAGAGACGTATTCTTCTCTTCTATCACTCATTTCCAGAAATTTGATAACATCATGTGAGTCACTGCTTACTTTTTACCATATTGAGGAAATGAGCTCCATGGGTCAGAATCCCTCGATTGATTCTGTCCACGGGTCAAAGCATATGTATAGTATCTGACGGTAATTTCGTGATTCTCACGGCCTTGGAATACACCTTGATTCTCATGACTTTGGAATACATCGTAGACGACTGGTAGTAGGATTAAGATCTCTTTCACTTAGTCTAGTGTTACAACCATATTAGTATCACCCATCGATCTACAAAATCCAAGCTCATTTGCAGATCTAGTAAACCTATAGGCTGGAAAGAGTGCAATGTAGCCACGAGGATCTCCTAGTTCTGAGCTCATGGTGCCAGTGCCAGGACTGTTCGCCTGGAGCTAGAAGGAGTCCATTACTCTGTGAGGTTAACACGCGATTTGCTCACTCTCTGAATGGCCGTTGGTAGCTTGGCGCTTCGAGTTCAGAATACAATGGCACATGGTTTACCAGGATTGAGAGGATGATCGTGATTGACATGATAATCGTACATCGGCTTCAAAACTCCTAAACACTGGAGCCCCACCGTTGCTGGACCGGGGTGCGCGCATGTATCGCAACTAGTTAGGTACCAGACAGCTCTGAAGATAGTGAAAACAGTCCCGATAACCACTATATGGGGACATAAAAAATCCAGAGTGAGATGGGACGTTGTGGAAAGCAGCCTGGCTGATAAGGCCTCAATGTGCTATTATCAAGCTGGGTTGACCTCCGTCCAGTGACCTGCTGAGCTCCTGTATCTTCTCTCTGTGTCTCTTCTCTGCGTCTCTTCTCACCGTTCTTTTCTCTCCGCATCTCTTTCTAACAACTTACAGTTAATTGACCCACGTATCAAATCCAATGCAAGGAGTTTTTCAACCACTGCACAGACACACCATGTTCGACTACACACACAAACACATGCTGTCCACGCTGGCGGCTGGAACCGGCAGCTCGTCCGCCGCCCCACACCTTTAAGATTCAGGCCCCCAACGCCGCAGATTAAGTCGTCTGGATCAGACGAGTCGATAAAGTTGGCCACAATAAGATACAAGACGGCTGGGCTCGCAATTGGCTAAGGTTAGCATACAGGATGGGTCAATGACAACTCTCCCCGCATACCGGGGTAACCTCGCCAAAATTTTGGTGAAACCGCAGCATCAAACGCCTTCCTGACTGGGCCAAAGAACAGGGGTGAGGAGACTCAAGTGTGGTTCTGAGCTCAACCTCTCGGATTGCGCGAAGCGGGCGGAATCCGTCGCCAGGAAATTCGGTTGGTCGGAAATCGACGGCGTTGGATGGGTCGCCGACTGACAACCCCCCCCTGGTTGGACTATCACGCGGGGGGGGGCCGACATGAAAGAAAAGAAGATTTCCTGATGGACGGTTGATCCTGCGAGCGGGGACAAACGACATACGCTACTTCTGGCTTGTTTGTCGATAAGCCGACCCTAGCCACAACCTAACCCGAGCGAATTCAAAATTGGGTCCTCGGCGGACCGCAAATGAGAGCGGCCGTGCTTATCAACCTTGGCCAGTCCAGGGTCGAAAACCGTGCGCCGTTGCAGCTACTAAAGTGTTGATGTTACCTAAAAGAAACCTGCATATGGTTGGCCCTCCGGTGGCGACCAGAATCCTGGATAGGTTGTCATGGTGTGTGCTTGGGACGGTCATCTTCCACGGCCCCAGCCGAGGGAAGCTACTGTGGTTCACCATTGCGATCTAAGGGGCCCAGAAGCCACAATCTGTTGGCCGGTGAAGCACATCGCCAAAAACATTGGTAGCGGAATGGATCCCTTCGCTGTTAGTGGCCTGTCTGTTGATTTTTAGTGCGAAGCAGACCACGAGGGAAGGAAGATTTCAGTCGCTCCACCGGTAAACACCGACGGACTGCACTTTTCCCTCATGCAGCATAATCTAATTCCATGTCTCGGCCTTCCAGAAAGGCGCCCCCCACCCAATCACCGTCGTTATCGCTCGTTCCTCGGCTGATGCTTAATCCTGGCTTGACTTTTCCTTGTCATATCGTACCTCCATCCTGGGGGTTACATCCGTGGATGTTACTAGTTCTCGCGTCTAAACCACGCCACTAACCCTCGCCCTTGCCTTTTTATTTTATTTCTTTGGGCGGCGATGGGGACTCTAGTCCATTTTCTTCTTCCCTGTCTTATATTTTTTTGATTATTATTTTTTGGGAACTGAGTTTTCCCCTTTCGAGTCCAACCGATCGCGTGCGCCGGTTTCAGCGATAAGACTGTACCCCCCACCGACTGACCACTGCTATGTCACTATGAATATAAGGTGACGGTGGTCCCCGTCGACCTGCTGTCGCGCTTCTCTTTCAAGGACTCCTTCAGCCCTCGCTTCCCTTCTCCTTGCCTATCTGGGTTGATTCCCTTGCTCCTGCAAGATGTCTGAAAAACACGAGGTCACGGCCGATGATTCTCTGTAAGTACTCTATACTGTACATTCTTTTGCCTTTTTGGGCTTTTCTTTCGTTCTTTTTTCCCCTCTTTTTTTTTCTTTCCCTCTTGTATATCTTTTGTATAGAATATTTCCTTTTTTTTCATGTTTATTTATTCATTTGTTTGTTTGTTTTTTATATCCCTGTTTGAGTCTTCTGTTTCAGTTCACGAATCTTTACACTTTGCGTGATTGCCATACATGTACACCGTGCTAATTTTACTAGTCGGCCGGTCGATGCTGCTATCTCGCCGGCTGTGAATGAGAAGGAGGCCGAGGCAAATGAAAAGGCCCTGTCTGAGTCGCCCGAAGGTGACGAGCCTACAGAAGAGGAGGTTAAAACCCTTCGCCATGTTGCGGAGAATCTGCCCCTTGCTGCCTGGCTGGTCGCTGGTGTCGAGTTGTGCGAGCGGTTCACCTACTACGGCATGTCTGGTCTATTCCAGAACTACATCAATCTCCCTCTGGACGGCAGCAAAGGACGTGGTGCCTTGGGTATGGGTCACCAGGGCGCTACGGCCTTGTCGACTTTCTTCCAATTCTGGTGCTATGGTAAGGTTTTTGCTTCCGTGGATTTGACATCGACTGACCGTCATCACCAGTCACTCCAATCGTCGGTGCCGTGGTTGCCGATCAGTACCTGGGCAAATACAAGACCATCGTCTTGTTCTGTATTGTCTACATGGTTGGCTTGCTCGTCCTGGTTTGCACTTCGATCCCGACCGCCCTGGAAAATGGCGCTGGCTTGGGCGGTTTCATCGTAGCTATTCTCATCATTGGTCTGGGAACCGGTGGCATCAAGAGTAATGTTGCTCCTCTGGTAAGCAGCCCCTTTTATCGATATTTTTTGCCTGGTGCTGATCACGTATCTAGATCGCCGAGCAGTATAAGCGGAAGAAGATGGCCGTGACGACGACCAAGAAAGGCGAGCGGGTCGTCATCGATCCGGCTCTCACTATTCAGCGGATCTACATGATCTTCTACGGCTGCATCAACATCGGATCGCTGTCTTTGCTGGCCACGCCGTACATGGAGCGCGACGTCGGATTCTGGTCGGCCTTCCTGCTCTGTCTGTGCATGTTTTTCGTCGGTACCGTCGTCGTCATCGGCGGACGCAAACTCTACGTTGTCCGTCCTCCCCAAGGATCAATCATCACCGATGCCTTCAAGGCCCTCTGGATTATGATTGTGAACCGGAACATGGACGCCGCCAAGCCCACCTGGCAGGCCGCCAACGGCGGACGTCGGACCAATCTGCCTTGGGACGATCATTTCGTCGACGAGCTCAAGCGCGCTTTGGTTGGTTGCCGTGTCTTCTGCTTCTATCCGATCTACTGGGTCGTCTACGGACAGTTCTCCAGCAACTTCGTCACCCAGGCCGGCCAGATGGAAGGCCACGGGGTCCCCAACGATCTGATGCAGAACTTCGACCCCATTTCGATTCTCATCTTCATCCCGATCCTCGAGATGGGGGTGTACCCGCTGCTGCGCCGGATGCGCATCAACTTCCGCCCGATCACCCGTATCTCGCTCGGCTTCGTGGTGGCCTCGCTCGCGATGATGTACGCCGCCATCGTGCAGCATCTCATCTACTCAGCCGGACCCTGCTACGAAAGCCCGCACTGCGAATTGTCCCTGGTCGACGGCCAGTACATGGGCAACAACATTCACATCGCCATCCAGACGCCCGCCTACGTGTTCATCGGTCTGTCCGAGATCTTCGCCTCGGTGTCCGGTCTCGAGTACGCCTACACCAAGGCGCCGCTGTCGATGAAGTCCTTCGTCCAGTCCATGTACTTGCTCACCAACGCCTTCGGCTCCGCCATCGGTATGGCGCTGTCCCCGGTCGCCTACGACCCGGCCATCATGTGGATGTTCACCGGTCTGGCCTGCGCGTCCTTCGCCACCGGCTTCATCTTCTGGGGCCTGTACCACCACCTGAACGCGCAGGAAGATGAGATGAACGCGCTGGACCTGCAAAACGAAGGTGTGCAGGCGGTGCAGGCGGAGCATGAACAAAAGCAGTAGGCGGGCTGATGGATTTCGCTTTTCTCTTTTCCTTTCCTCTCTTCTCTTGATTCCCTTGTGTCTTTTTTTTTTTTTATTATTTTTTGTTCTTCTACTTGTATCGTAATATTCTTAATTCTCGCGAGGATATACTCTGTTGTTCGCGCGGGTGCGCGTCGGCACGCTGCTGAGCAGATGATATGACGAGACGGTGTATATAACCACGAAGTATAAAAACACGGAGTATGTGTTAATGTTGATTGTGGGGTGGTTACCACTTATCTATGATTGTAATAATGTAGCAATTTCCTTCAGCTTCTTCCTAGTAATGCTATTTTGATCGTACTCGCCTTGGCCTCTAGTGGCACTGGCACTAAGCTGGGGTTGGCTTCAGCTTTATCATAGAGGAAATAACGGGTTGGTACAACCATGCAATTATACTATAATGCAGTTGCAGAGAGTGTCAATATGAGGTCTAACCTAGGAATACTATCCAATCGCCAACCTACTAATCAGCCATGTGACAGGCTATACTCAGCTTGCATCGCATCAACCAAGACCCCTAACGCATAGTGGCTTCGTTTCATAACAGAATAGGTTAGTTTAAAACATTCCACCACACTTGAAGATGCACACGATTTTATTCAAGGTCTAACGAGCTCCGTTGAGTCGGTCGGATGGCTACGTCGACTCCGTCGATAGATATAACACTGAGGAATATCCAGGAAGCGCCTTGCCCAATCCAAAGACAGGGTTATAGCAAAGGAATGCAGATAGATATCATTAGGAGGTCAAAGCTATTGAATCAGACATAGATATCAACACCTATCTATGTATACCTCCACTGACACCGACTGTAGGGAGTACAGCGATGGTCTATGCTAGCATAGATCTCAGTCTTGCAGCCTTACTGCATGGCCATCAGAAAGACACGTAAGTAAGCAAATATATGCAGGTCCGCACTGACATACATACTTCCCGTCGTACCTAGGCGGTCCGTTCCATTGTCTAAGATGATATGTCACCCACTTAGGTGTAGATGTCGAAGATATTCTACCAATTGAATGGGTTTATTGGGTAGTTGTGCCGACGAGATCGCCGAGTTGCAGAAGTCTATCTACCGGGTTAGGGCTTACATTTGCATTACACTTCGGGTCTTGGTTTATTTTATTTATTCTTTCAAGATAGATTGGAATTGGTATGAAAGGACTTTCTAGAATATTACTAAGACTATCATTGAAGCGAACGGTGACATATTATCTTTATGGGCAAGTCTAGTGAGGGTATTTAGCAGGATATATAGTGTATAACTATAGTGTGTATATACTGTACTTCCCTACTCCCAACCATTGGTAAATCAAGCGAATTAAAGAGTGATACAGTGCTGTGGATTGAACAGACTGCAATTGCAAACATATTATAATTTTCAGTGGACATACTATGTTTGATGAGCTTGAACTAGAGGTATTGATTCTAGCCGTTTGAGAGCATGTATACTATGAACGGGGTTCCTGTCAGAGCGAACATGGATAGTCCGAGGAAATCGACTAGTTTGGTTGATCCGAGTATTTTTTCTTTGTATCTGGGATTATTACTATTTGCATATCGTAGTAAGAAGTATGATTGACTCTTGAGTTTGTCAAGTATCTCAGGGATATATGAGTAGTTCATGTTGTCTATTACCAACCTTATACCAAGCTTTCTGACACTCGGAACCAGTTCTTAGGTATGGTTGGCGTGTAGATTTCCTGCAGCTGATTATTTTAAGGGTTTGATGGCAAGTCGCCTCGTGTGGGTAGGGAGGTGGATAGAAGTGGAGTGGATGGGGGCTGTGCATCATCGTTGCCCTGAAGGTCACAACCTTAGTAACTACTGTATATTGAGTCAAGAAAATGAAGAAAATAGAAATAAAAATAAAAATAGAATAAAAAAATAGAAATCAGCCAGAATGAAATGAATATGAAGATAAATTAATCTATGTGAGGAGAGTGATATTAGCAGGAGGAAGAAAGGATACTTTACGAGGTAGAAGTGGTCCGAGTGGGGCGAGCGGCTGGGGGGAGATTGGGAGAGCTTCAGATTTGTTGCACGTTTGTTTGATTCTTCAGATAGGGATGGTCTATAGTATAGATATATAGTTTCAATGTTAGTGTACTCTGTAGGGACTAGGGAGAGATGTTTCACTGCTGACCTTTTCAACTGGATTGGACCTTATATAGAAAGGAGTGTATCAAGCACAATTAGATCATACTGCACAGCTCATGACGTGCAGACCTTGACTGTCCGGATGGCCGGATGTCATCATCTGATACAGAGTAATTCAATAACTACTCCCATGATAAGGAGATGGGAGACAGAAGAGGATGGTCTATTTAAACTAGTCAAACCCATTGGTTTCAGTGAATCATGTATGAAAGAATAGGGGACTCGAAGATCATCGCCCGGTCTGTGCTTCCAACTGAAATAAAAATCAAACCCCTAACTAGTATATTCACCCCTAATGAAAGGAAAATTCTGAATCAAGTCAATCAATAGAGTAGAGATAGAATAGAGAGTAGAATAGAGCTAGAATAGAGAGTAGGATAGAGAATAGGTAGAATAGAGAACTCCCTAGAGAAGAAGATGAATAAATCGGAATAGATTAATCAGAATTGTGAAGGTCCAGACTGGCCGTCACACCTTGGCCGCCTTAGGTTTCTCTCTCTCTCTCTATCCTCTCTCTCCTACACTTTTCTCTCTCCTACACTCTCTCTTCCTCCAACTCTCTCCCTCTTACACACTCCCTCTCTCTCTCCCTCTCTCTCTTCATCCTTTCCCTTCATCTTCGTACTCTCTTTTATCCTCCCCCTTTTCTTTGCTTTCTCTTTCTTCGGCTTCTTTTCCCTTCTTCCACCCTCGCTGCCTCCCTTTATTTCTCTTCTCCCCCGTCTTCTAGACCTTGCAGCCTCCCGTACCAAGCCGACTTTGCGATCGCAGTCGACTACTCTACTCGACCACCCCAAGACGGTCGCAATCCATTCTTCACCCGTCTAATTAATTGAATCCTAGGCCAATTTCACCATGAGCGTACGCTTCCCCAATTCCGACCGCGGCTCCCTCCCCCTGTTACCCCTCCGACAGTATCCATTGATGCTGGTCCCCCACTGACCTCTCCATAGTACAACGACTACGGCGCCAACCAGGGCGGCTACGGCCAGTATAACCCCTACGGTGACCAGGGCGGCTATGGCCAGAACCCCTATGGCCAGGCCAACACCATGGAACAGGGAAACGGAAGCTATGGTAAGCGCCCTCCCCCCCCTGATCATCCCGTCCCGTCGTTCCACTAACACGTGCATTAGAGATGAACCAGATGGGTCAACAACAGCCCGCCGACCCCACCGCCCTCCTCAACAAGTGCAGAGAGATCAACGATGGCATTGCCGACCTCCGTGCCAAGCGTGAGGGTCAACTCGCCGCCGCCCAGAATGGTCTCCTCGACGCCAACACCGCCAAGGAGGATCAGGTCGCCCACCAGGGCCTGGACCTCATCGAGGACGAGGTCAACAACGGTTTCCGCTACCTCCGCGACCTCCTCAAGAAGGTCAAGCAGACCCCCGGCTCCGGCGACTCCCGCGTCCAGACCCAGCTCGACGTCACCAGCCGCAACCTCCGCCGCGAAATCGAGCACTACCAGCGATCCCAGTCCGACTTTAAGAAGCGCCTGAGGGAGCAGGTCCGCCGCCGTTACGAGATCGCCAACCCCGAGGCTACCCCGGAGGAGTTGGACCAGGGTGTGGATAACGTCCTCATGGGCCAGGAGCAGACTTTCCAGGTGGGTGGCCCTTTTGGTACAGCGTTCTACATACGAGATGGTCCCACTAACAGATGTAGGTCTACGGAGCTCGCACCGGTCAAGCCCACGATGCTCGCCAAGCCGCCTTGGAACGATCGACCGCCATTCGCAAGATCGAACAGGACATGATGGAACTGGGTCGGTTGTACCAGGAAGTTGCGGAGCTGGTGCACCAGCAGGAGCCGGCCGTGGAGCAGATCAACCAGGACTCGGAGAACGTCGCCGGCAATGTCGCGGATGCCAACAACCAGATCACCCACGCCATCGACAGCGCGCGCCGGGCACGAAAGTGGAAGTGGTATGCGCTGCTTATCGTCAGTAAGTAAACCCTTTTCTTTTTGGGCGACTTTATGGCTGGGGATGCTAACGTCGCAGTTCTCATCATTGCCATCGTGGTCGGTGTGGCCGTTGGTGTGACGCAGGCCAACCAGAGTACCAAACAAGCCTAAGCTCTAGTCTTTGTGCTGCTGCTTGGAATCGTTCTCTATGTTGAACTTCCCGATTCCGTCTACGATTCCAGCCCCTTGGTGGTCGGACCGTGGCCCCATCCCACCCCCGCGTGGCCACGCCGCTCCAACCGTTCGCTCTCTTGATTTCCTTGTGTACTTCTACCGTTGCTATACCACGTGCTTGCCGTTTTCCTGTGTCTCCGTCTTGAAAAAGCTGGTCCCGCGTTATCCCCCATGCGTTGTCTTCTTTTTTTTTTTTTTCTTTTACTATTTTCTTCTCTTTTTTTTTAAACTATTTATGATCCCGATTGGTCTTGTATAGCTCTTGCATCTTGGCTATCGGCCGGTGACTTGATGACCTGCGTCGCTGCTCGTGGGCTCGGATGCGCATGACGCTGCTGCTCATGTATATATTAGAGTTTCTTCGTTCTACCTTTTGGCGCTAGATTTATTAATATGCTTAATCTCATAATCAGACCAGTGACCTATGTATCAGTCGTACCTACCATACCCCTTAATACATTCAAGATATACACCCATAACCAAGTAAACTCGGGAATAAGAAAGAAAATAGAATTCTACGAAGAAGAACCCTCACTCTGACGCTGCCTCTCCCGCTCCTCCTCCTCCGGCGTCCTCGTCTTCAACTGCAGCGCATGGATGCCCCCCTCCTGCGCCATCTCCTCCTTGAGTAATGCGTAGACGAGACGGTGTCGCGCGGGCTGCATTTTGGATTGGAAAGCGGGGGAGGTTATCGTTACACTGTAGGATAGGAGGTGGGTGATTAGTTTTGTATTTTGGTATCACATACTTGGTGTGTGTGCAGTATGTGGGAGGGAGGAGTAAGAGGAGAACTCACTGGAAATGCGTCTCCCTAGAGGTAACACCCCGCATAGCAGAGTGATGCGCGTGGAGGTGGGAGTCATTGCGGATGATGAGGTTTGAGGGGGTGAGGGCTGTGGTGATCTGTTGTATTATTGTAGTTAGCTAACTATCTCTTTTGAAGACATTTTCCTTCATGTAAGAAGGTAGAAAGGTAAATAGGTAGGTACCTTCTCGCGCATGATATCTTCCATCGGGGTTGAGGAGGCCATTCTGGTGGGTGCTGTGGAGAAGAGGCGGGTGAAGCTGAGGCTGGGGCGTGCAGCGGTGAAAGGGGAGGCGCGGAGGAGCATTTGTGAGGGCCTGACTACCTGAGTAGGAGGGAGGAATGTAGGTATGAGGTTGTGTATTCTTAGGTAGAGGTAGTGGTTGGAGTAGTGAAGAGAGAGGAGATAGAGAGAGACAGTATGGGTCGATTTCGGCGGAGGTGAATTGCCATATTAGGGATAGTGGTGTTCTTCCCGATAACAGATAACCGTCCAGTAGTAAACTCCTTCCTCGGCTCTGAGTTCAATTGCATCAGACTCGCTTGATACGAACTATGCTGTAAGCAATAAAGACAATGTACCGACGCTCTTTGATATCAGTCCTCTCGCGAGCCTCCCTGGCCTCCCGCGCCTGTCACATCAAACCATACAATGGCTTCTCCCGCATGGCCTCTCGAAACCTATCCACCCTCCCGAACCTCCCCCTCTTTCGCGCCCTCCAGAACCACGACCAGTCGCGTCTAGCAGTCGTACACAGCGCGTCCTCTCGCTCATTTACATACGGGAATCTCGTCGCCGACGTGCTACGGACGAAAGAGCGGCTGCTGCAATGCGCTGGCCCACAGCTCTCGGGGGAGAGGATAGCCTTCCTCGTCGAGAATAGCTACGATTACGTGGGTACTGTTCTCTAGTCCCTCTGCTCGATGCCTCGCATCTGGGCTAGGCTTCTTAATATAACACACCCGCTAATATAAATCCCAGTAACCCTCCTCGCCATCCTCGCCAACGACGCCATCGCCCTCCCGCTCTCCCCCGCCTTCCCCGTCGGCGAACTGAAGTACATTATGGATAATTCCCAAGCGAAGGTTCTTCTGACGAGTGAGAAGTTCGAGAGCAAGGCGCGTGGTGTTGTCGAGGCGGGGCTGGATCGGCCGCCTGTGGTGGAGGTTATGGGGAAGTTTTTGGAGGGGGGTCCTGCGCCGGGCGACGTGCAATTGGAGGATTTGGTGGGCGGGTCGAATGGGGGGATGATGCTTTATACGTCGGGGACTACTAATAGACCGGTGGGTTTCTTTTTATTTTGCTAAGGCGTACTGGCTAGGACTACTTGATTGATCGGCTGGGATACTGACAGTATATAGAAAGGCGTGTTGATCCCCCAGTCGGCACTCACAGCGCAGGCGTCCTCGCTGCTGGAAGCGTGGAAATATACCCCCCACGACAGACTACTTCATCTCCTCCCCCTGCACCACATCCACGGAACGGTGAATGCCATCGTGACGCCCATTCTGGCCGGCTCGTCCATCGAGTTCATGTTCCCGTTCAACACCGATGCCGTGTGGAAGAGACTTGCCGCGCCTTTCCTGCCGGACTCAGCCGGTACAGAAAAGATCACGTTTCTCACGGCCGTCCCGACAGTCTACAACCGGCTTATGTCCGCCTTCTCTAGCCTCCCTGCAGAAACGCAAGAAGCAGCGAAGAAGGGCGTCTCTCCGGAGAACCTCCGCCTGAACATCTCCGGCTCCGCCGCCCTGCCGACACCCACGAAAAAAGCGTGGCAGGATCTCAGCAACGGGAACGTGCTTCTCGAGCGGTTCGGAATGACGGAAGTGGGCATGGCCATCAGCTGTGGACTGGACTTTGCGGACCGCGTAGACGGCAGCGTCGGCTGGCCCTTGCCGTCTGTGGAAGCCAGACTCGTCGACGTGGACACCAACGAGGTGATCCACCCCGGGCAAGAAATCGACCAGAACGGACGTCAACGAGAGGGTGAAATCCAACTCCGGGGTCCCACCATCTTTCGCGAGTACTGGGGCAATGAGAAGGCCACGCGGGAAGCATTCGTTGACGGAGACGACGGCAAGGGAGCATGGTTCAAGACCGGTGACGTAGCCACGCGTCGCGTCGTCGACAGCGCTGGCAAGGGCACCAGCGGAGACTGGGCCGAGGGACCGATGTACTTTATCTCCGGTCGACTCAGCGTGGACATCATCAAGACCGGCGGTGAGAAGGTCAGCGCGCTGGAAGTGGAGCGCGAGCTACTTTCACTGTATGTCCCTCACTCCTTTCATCAAGCTCATACTGACATGATAGGCCTCAAATCACCGAAGCAGCCGTCGTTGGCCTCCCGTCCGAACAGTGGGGTCAGAAAGTCGCTGCTGTCGTCGTCCTCGATGCGGAGAAAGCGGCCAGCTCGGGCCGCAATGGCAAGCCGTGGGGGGCGCTCGACATGCGACGAGCCCTTAGAGATCGTCTGGCTAGCTATAAGATGCCCCAGGAGATGAAGGTCCTTGACGGGGTGATCCCGCGAAACGCAATGGGCAAAGGTAGGCCCCACATGCTTGGTTGTGAGTATAAGCTGACGTCGTCGCAGTTAATAAGAAGGCGCTTGTCAAGGAAGTTTTTGGCGCTTAGTGTAGATCAGCATCCTGTACAATACTGCTATACTCAATTCAATTCATCTTGGATAAAGTAGATACAGTCTAGTGTTAGTAGAGGAACCATGCATTAGTTCAACACCAACATAGTCAACATACACCATACGTCAAGCTCACTCCTACGAAGATATCTACAACTATAATGAAACACACTATAAACAAGGCACGGAAATACCGCCACGGCCCACAATAGCCATTTCCCAAACTGACACGGCCCCCGCCACAACAAGCTAGCAGCCTCGACGATCCTCACAAAGTTCAGCCGAAATTCCCCCATTCATCTCGGAGTCCCCCACCGGCAGATGGCCACTGCCGTGATGTTTCCAGTAGATAATTGACTACTGCCTGTGACTGTCTCTCATTGGTGTGCCTGACACGGTGCAGATCGACGAGTTTGATCGAGATTGCAGGATATGGATGAAACATGGGGTTGTGAGAAGACGGTCCGCCGGGCCGAGTTCCTGGTCCTGATAACTTTGGAATATCGCAGTCCACGAATCAATATTTACCTTGATTGAATTCATGTCTACATACAAACGAGAACACAAACATATAAAGTCGACCACGATGACCAGAACTCCAACTCCTGTATCCCAATTGCAATTGCTATCGCAGACAGCAACAGCAACAGCAACAGCAAGGTCATCAAAATGACACGCGCACTCACCCTCTCGCTGGCCCTGCTGCCGCTCATCGCGGCGCAGCAAATCGGCACATCCCCAGAAGTGCACCCCAAGCTCACCACCTACAAGTGCACAACCCGCGACGGGTGCGTCAAGCAAGAAACCTCCATCGTGATCGACGCCTCCGCGCACCAGATCCACGAAAAGGGCACCGAAACCTCCTGCACAGACGACAGCGGCAACCTCGACACAACCATCTGCCCGGACAAGGCCACCTGCGCTGAGACATGCGTCGTCGAAGGCATCGAAGACTACGCCAGCCACGGCGTCAAAACCGACGGCGACAGCCTCTTCCTGCGCCAGTACGTGCCGGACGGTGACGAGCTGACCAAGCCCTCGCCCCGAGTCTACCTGCTCGACCCCACCGGCGACGACTACAGCATGCTGCAGCTGCTGAACCAGGAGTTCACCTTCGACGTCGACGTCTCCAAGCTCCCCTGCGGCATGAACGGCGCGCTGTACCTGTCCGAGATGGCCGCGTCGGGCGGCCGCAGCGAGCTGAACCCTGCCGGCGCGCACTACGGCACGGGGTACTGCGACGCGCAGTGCTTCACGACGGCGTGGGTGAACGGCGAGGGCAACGTCGACGAAGTCGGATCCTGCTGCAACGAGATGGACATCTGGGAGGCGAACGCGCGGGCGACGGGGTTCACGCCTCACCCGTGCGACACGGAGGGGCTGGTCGAGTGCGAGGGCGAGGAAGAGTGCGGCGACGCGGGGATCTGCGACAAGATCGGGTGCGGGTTCAACCCTTATGCGCTTGGGGCACACGACTACTACGGGTACAACAAGACGGTGAACTCGAAGAAGCCGTTTACGGTGGTGACGCAGTTTGTGACGAAGGGGAACGAGACGGAGGGGGGCGAGCTGGCGGAGATCCGTCGGCAGTATGTGCAGGATGGACGGGTGATTTCGAACGCGGTGGTGAAGGTTGATGGCGGGGAGGCGGATTCGATTACGGATGGACTGTGCCCTGATACGGAGAGCGCGTATCAGCGGCTGGGCGGGATGAAGCAGATGGGGGGCGCGCTGGGGAGGGGCATGGTGCTTGCGATGAGTATCTGGAATGATGAGGATACTTTCATGAACTGGTTGGATAGTGGGGATGCCGGGCCGTGCAGTGCTACGGAGGGGGATCCGGCGTTGATTGAGAAGCAGGTTCCTGATACTGCGGTGACTTTCTCGAATATCCGCTGGGGCGATATTGGGTCGACGACTACGAAGAGCAGCTTGCGTCATCGGTATCAGGGACGCGTTCGTCATCATTACTAGGTAGTTGATGGGTATGGAGTTGAGGGGAGTTGAGGATGGAGGAGATGTGAGGAAAAGATATGTGTTAGGATGTATGATACAGATACAATGATGTGCGGTTGTTTATTGAATTGAAGATTGATCAGTGTGAAATCATACAAGGTGATAGGAGGCGTTAGCCATACATACTACATGTAGCTATTCAGACTTCCGTCCATGATTACCCTCCTATCAAGTCAACAGCACACGAAGAACGAGAACTAACAAGGTATGTGCTTGTAAAATAGCAAATACGACCAGTAAATGTAGCCGATCTGCAGGGTTTTCTCACACAGATTACATTTGATTCCTCCTACTTTTGCAACTATTCGCAACTTTCCATACATCCAAATCATCAACATAGTTTATAGCTAGTTAGTGGGAAAGGATTACCACTCGGCTACAAAGATATCATGGCACTTTCGCTCGGTAAGTATCTTATAACCTTATGCTGCGACATAGTCCAGTCAACTGTTTCATCAGTCTCCACAGCATCTCCCTCCAGATGATCGAAAAGATATACCAGTCGACTATATCAACAAATACTCTATATTCGTCAATATAGATTAATCTATTAGACTTCTTCAACAATCGTCAAATACACTTCAATAACTTTAAATCCTTAATATACACACAATTAAGGCGATATTAAAGTAATCTATTTAAGCGGGTACTTCGTATAGTCAACTTTAATAGTTGTGGGTAGTGGAACAGACAATTAGACAATAAACGCACTTCCTAATGGAACTTGTGGGACTGATCTTGTATGATATGTATATGAATAGCTGTCGAGTATGTAGTCTTTGGTCATTCAATATAGTGTCTGTATACCATTCGGAGGGCTTGGCATAGTAGATATAAGCCGAGGAAGATTCGACTCCTGGCAATTCAGACCCAGTAGATGTATCCTGGTCATGGATGGAGATGCCCTATAGTACAGGCTAGGGAAATAAGTATCTTATTGATTGTTCATCCTCGAGTGCCTTGAACAATGGGAGAGCTGGCTTGGAGAGTAGGTAGCTCCTTCCCTCTCCGGACAGGAGTGTATATCCGAAACGAACTTATCCTATTTTCAGTAGCCTGATAGCTTAGTAGCCTGATAGCTTGTCAGATACCTACTGGTATATTGTATAGGGGTGATATCAATTGATGTCCACGGAAGAGCCGGACAATGGTCTAGATGGATGATCGTCAGGGTAGATTCTGTTGGTTATGCTTGAACCAGCATTGATCATCTCATTGCAAGAATCTGGCCATTGTTCTATATCGCCATAAGGAGAGATGAGATGGGATGAGATCAGATCAGATGAGATGAAAGAAGGTAAAGAGAGAGATGGCAGAAAGAATACACCGCCAACGATCACTTTCTTTTGATCCATCTGCATCCATGGTTCAATCTTATGATCATCCCTGCTGTCCCCGAAATAACAATCTTCATTGTCTGACGCCTTTTCCCGTGGACTTTGCACATTGGACAATAGCAAGCAATCAAAAACCACTGTGGCGTTGGAAGGACCCACTTGGACAGCCCATACTCCTGCTAACCCCGCCTCTGCACGGCTAGCAACTCGGCTCGACGGAGTTTTGATTGATTCTTTTTTATCGCGGCATCCTGGCGGCATCCGCGCAGATAGAGTTTCTATCCTATACGCGATACGATGTCCGATAGAGTTGTCCTCGTGGTCAAGACGTTCCCTGATTCAACATCCCGGTTGATAACCCGACGGTGCTGGTTGACACGTCGGTGATCAACTACATCATTCAGGGATGACCTTGCCTCTGGACTCTTGGCTATACTCCGTATCCTCGAATGCGACTGCAGAAAGCCAAGAGGGATACTCCGGGTATGCTGCTGGGATCGATCGATCTTTACCGGCATTCGGTGTTCCCCTGAATTAACATGCACCGCTAGGCTCATAACGTGGTCTAGCTACGGAGTAGTCATTGCTATGTATCGTGTGGCCAAGAGAGCTAGCATTTACACGATCCTACAATCTGACCAGCCAAGCCATGGCTAGCGCAATCGTCGAAATACCAACATTACACTACTCCGTGGACACTCGTAGCCATGAAAGTCCACGCGATCTTCATGTCAATATTCCCCGCTTGGGGGTCAGCACACGGCCGTTGTCCGCAATGCTGGAGAAGAAAAAAAAACCCTCAGCGGGGCGGGCATCCTCCGCATGTGAAGACATAGTCCAGGATCAACATCATTTGGCTGGGGTTTATCCCCGAGTGCTTGTCTACGAGACGCAAATCCCACGGGGAAGTTGTCGGGGAGCAGGATGGAATATAGCCTAAACCCGTTAGTCCATGGCGATCTCTCCCCCCTCGGTTAATGCCCTCTGGCGCAAGCCGTGTGGCTCAAGCTCGTTGCCGATCCTCATTGCTCTGCTCCCAAATCCAGTCACGCTGGCGCGCCCCTTTCTGTCAACCCCCGCATTCCCCACGACGTTGTGCGCCAGAGAGAAAGGACTTTGGTTCAGGCTCGGTTAGCTAATTTTGGCACCCTAAGTCTAATGATCGGCCCCAAGTGACTCTAACGGGAAGTAGTGTGAAATGTCATTCTGGATGCGCTATTGCCCACCTCTTACCCAACGACTCCGGAAGACTCACTGCACGAACATCCGAGATAGGCACACTATTGATGCTGCACGCTAGCATCATGGGAAAGGTTCTGTATATTCTGAGAATATGCATTCGTGCCTTCATTTCGCTTTGCGAGCGGGATGATTGGGCACGGCCTTAGAAATCAGGATATGAGCACCGGGCGAGGCGTCTTCCGGTTGATCCCATACTATTCTGTTAGTGGATCCCGATCGTTGAGGGTGGAGTTGGTCTGAACAGAAAGGGTACTCGGGGCCCTCTTTGTTAAGAAAGGCATGCAACGGCATTTACTTGACGCTGTCGTCACTTCCTCTCTGTACGAGCCTGTGATTCCGAGGTCTGAGGAGTTCAAATCGGCATACTTTGGGCGAGGAAGTTACGGCATACATAAGCCTGCCCAAGTGCATTCGGCTGATATACCGGTGACCAGGATTCTCCACGCACTACTGGACCAATGAGTGGCGTGATTTGTGCAGACCGTGAACTTATCAAGCTTAGCTGACCCCACTTCCAAGTAGAGTAACCTGTTCGTCTGTGGCACTACTGCGTCCAGTGTACCCGGGGATGGATCCTTCTCCAGTGCCGGTCTGAGGGGTACTATCGCAACTGAGAGCACCAGGCTGGGACCCCCTTTTTGACTGTCGTCATTTCAGCATGTACATATATACCCTACCCCCCCGGTGGACCAGCGCGTGGACGGGCTCTTTTCTGAATCATCGCGCTCTACCTGCCTCTCCCTCCTCATCCTCCTTCCCAATCTCTTCGGAATGACTTCAGGTCCTACCTGGCGCACAGCCGTGGGGCTGGCTGCGGCCTTCCTTTCCCCTCTGACGGCCGCTGTCGATGCGTCCGGCATTTGCGCCAAACTGGAGGCCCAGAATATCAACGTCGAAAAGCCTCTCTCCCCGGCCTACACCAAAGAGTCGTACAAGTACTGGTCTGGCGCGTGCGCGGATCTGAAGCCGACATGCATCGCCAACCCGTCGAGCGCCGACGAGATGGCCACGATCATGAAGGAGCTTCAAGACGTCGATACCTTGTTTGCTGTCAAGTCGGGCGGCCACATGCCCAACGACGGCTTCGCCAGTATCCAGGATGGGCTTCTCATCACGACCCGGAAGCTCAACCAGGTCAACTACAATGAGAAGGACCAGACCGCCGTCATCGGACCCGGTCTCGCGTGGGAGGAGGCGCAGGAGGCGCTGGACAAGATCGTGGGCGGTCGCACCGTCGTCGGTGGCCGTCTCGGCGACGTCGGCATCGGTGGTTACATGCTGGGCGGCGGGTTGAGTTTCCTGAGCTCGCAGTACGGCTGGGCGGCCAACAACGTGGTCAACATGGAGGTGGTCCTTGCGAACGGCACCATCGTCAATGCCAACAAGCATGAGAATGCCGATCTGTTCATGGCCCTGAAGGGTGGCGGCAGCAACTTTGGCATCGTCACCCACTACAAGCTGCAGACCCACCCCATCGGAAAGGTGTGGGGAGGAAACTACATCTTCAACTCGGATCAGACTCCCGAGGTGCTCGAGGCCGTGCGCGACTTCACCGAGAACTACCCCGATGACAAGGCGGCTATCATCGTGACGATCGAGAAGGCTGCGATCCTGCACACCTGGATCATGTTCCTGTTCTACGACGGGCCCGAGCCTCCTCAGGGTGTGTTTGACCGGTTCAAGGCCATTGGTCCTACCGACCAGACCAAGACCTGGGACAGCTACTATGATCTGCTGAAGCACAATGACCTTTTCATTCTGCGGTAAGCTCTCCCTGGCTCTGCTTCTTATGTCTTATCTAACTTTGAATTTGATAGGGGTCAACGCTACTCGATCGCCACGGAGACCACCCCCCTTCCCTCCAAGGACCACCCCGAAGTGTTCCAGACCTACTACGACCACTGGCTCAACGTCACCAGCGACGTGATCGACGTGCCCGGCGTGATCGGCTCGCTGGCCTTCCAGCCCTTGCCGCCCGCGATCACCCAGAAGGCCAAGGACCTGGGCGGTGTACGTTCCTTTCCCCCGTATACTATTTACCGTACTAACCCATGACAGGACATGTATGGCTTCTCCACCGACGTCCCCTACATCATCATCGAGCTCGACTACTCCTGGAGCGTCTCCGCCAGCGACGGCAGAATCGACGCGGCGCTCAAGACCCTTTACAGCGGCATGGACCACCACATCTCCAAGTTCCAGGAGCAGAAGGTCGTGCCCGACGCGTACCGACCGCTTTTCCTGAACGACGCCCACTCGTCGCAGGACTTCTGGGGCCGCATCAAGTCGCACGACGAGGGACTCAAGACTTCCAAGAAGTACGACCCGGAGCGGTTCTTCCAGAAGCGGACGAGCGGCGGATTCCGTCTGCACTAGTTTATATACATAATCGGTTGCTGTGGACGTTCCTTGTGGATCCACTTCGTATAGAAACAATTGAGATATGGAGTCAGCGTTTGTACAGTTATTTAATCAAAGTTTCCTATAAATAATACCCAATTACTTTATTCATGAAGACAGAAGACAGTATCTAACCGCCCACAAAAGTAAATTAAGAGCAAGGACAAACCTATACCCAAAAGACAGTACCAAGCGCGAGCTTTAAATCATGTATCAGAATCCCACCCGCCCAGGCGCCTACTGGCTGAGAGACGCCGTGCGGAAAAGCCTCGCGGGCAGCACGCGCCAGGGCGGGTCGCCTCATTCTATTCTTAATATCGTCACTATCAACTGAGTTGAAGGATAACAAAGTACTGTTTCCTTTGATTAAGTCCATTTATAGCCAGACCAAACAATATCGAAAGCAGCAGTATAATAGATACGGATATAGATACCGAGCGATCTCGATCTCGACCGCCACCTATTCAGCATCAATCCCGGCGCGTAGATGATCGCCAGACGCCTCGCTCGCCTCGACCTCCTCAGTTCTAGACTAGTCTGGTCGCCGGAGTGGACGATGGTCTTTGTTATGGACAAGACGAAGTCAAAGGATTGTCTACAGTATACGAGTGAGTGTACTACATATTTAAGGCATTGTCCCTGGTCTGGGTTGTTTCTTTCTAGACAGGTTTTTTGTATTCTTTGTTGAGGAGTCTATCTATATCGACTTTACTTCTTTCAGTGTGGCTGCTTTGTTTATCTCTCTTGATTCATTCATTATTCGTCTATTCTTTTCGTGAGGTATTGGTCTGTCGAAGTTATAATAGGACTGTGTCCCTCTACAATTCTTTATCTACTGTCTACCTATATACCTACTAGTATATAGTATATACTCTACACCATCGACAACACCACCGACAACCACCGACAACTACACAATATCACCATCAACAATCTACCAGCACAAATGTGGCAACAAGGCGCCCTGGGCGCAACCTACCAAGTCGCCCGTCTCATCCAAAGCATCAGTCTCATCGCTATCATCGGGTTGACTGCCAATTTCATCTCCGAGATAGTAGCCGTCAATGGCGAGCCGCCGTCTATTTTGATTGGGACTTTGACAGTGGTATGTTTTTTCCCTTCCTTGGCCTCAACACCACACCCCAAGAGAACAACACAAAACAGAAAGAAAAACTAATAAGAAGTCAGACCTGCATAGTAGTAATCTACTGCATAATCACATTCATCCTCCTCCTCGACACAATCCTCCCCTACCTCGCCGCCGCCATCGCCGACACCCTCTGCCTCATAGCCGTGATAGTAGTGGCAGTCATAATCGGCAAGCCACTCTCCTACCTCAAATGCGAGGATCTCGGGCCCGGGGGCGACGGAGCCGGAGACAACTCGAGCGCATACGCGTTCGCCACACACTTGGATAGCTATCTTGCGCATCTGGGCAAGAAGATCGAGTATGGGAGCTTGATTGGGGCGAGTAAGGCGGTTTGTTTGGAGGCGAAGAGTATTTGGGGGTTGAGTATTGCTTTGTGGTATGTCTTTTCTTTTCTTTTTCTCTTTTCCTCTTTGAGTGGGGGATAATTGTTGGAGGGGCTTGCTAACTGGTGATGTGTAGTATCATGTTCTTCTTTTCGGCGGTTTGTTTGGTCTGTCTTTGGAAGCAGAAGAAGGGGCCTGGGGGGAAGGGGGATGTTTAATATGGACCTTGGGTATGAGTGTGTGAGTATGAGCATGAGTATGGAACTGGGTGTGAACGAGCGATAGAGCGAGAGAGTGAGTGGCTGTAATATCTGATGTTATGCTGGCATAATGATGGGGTGATCATGATGGAGGATGTAATCTGTCTGCTGATTTGGCTTTTTGTTGTTCTCTTGTCTTGTTTATTATATTGTTTGTTATTTGAAATATATACTGTTTCTCAATCAGCTCTCCAACCCGCATGATAAATACTAAAGTACGTAGAAATACTCACCTATCCACCCCCAATCCCTCCCCATCTCAACAACACAACAACATACACAATACGTGATATAAACAACATTCCCCAAGTAGAATACAAAGAAGAAATAAGAGAGAGAGAGAGAGAGAGAGATCACCCCGAACTAACAGGCGGAATAACAGCAACCTCCTGCCCCTCCTCAATCACCACCCCACTGCCCCCATCCCCCTCCCCACCACCAACATCCAAATCCACATCAACATACTCATCCCCCACACTAACCCCACAACTCCCCAACACAGCATCCCTCATACCGGGATACCTCTCTTCCAGGAGATCGAAGAGGCGCGAGACGGGCAGCGGGGCGGGGAGGCGCTCGGTGGATTTGCCGGTGTAGGATGATGCGGTGGAGAAGTAGTGGATTTGGAAGGTTGCTGGTTCTGTCATTTTTTCCAATTTCTTGCTTGGTGTTGTTCTGATTGATCGGTCGATCGATTGATTTGTTTTATATGTAGGCTTTTTGAAATTGTTGGTTGGTTGATTGTTGGTTGTTTTCTTCTTTCTTGGTTGGTGGTGGTGGTTGGTTTGTGGTGGGTGGGGTAGTGCTCGAGTACTTGAGGGCTGATGACTGTAGCTTGTTGTGTAGTGATCTTATTATATTGTAGATTCTTCTGTGATTGAATGATGATGTCTATCGGTAGATGCCATATTAAACAGAATCAAGAGGTAAGATACCACGTGCGGGGTCTTATCTAGCCAAGCTTATCTTATCTACATACTCTCTATCCATATACACATGTCATAACTAGCAAAATCCAACATATACCAACTAAGCAACCAACTCTCTAAACGCACCCACCAAATCCCCCTTCAAATCCTCCCAATCCTCCAACCCGACACTAACGCGCAACAGCCGCGTATCCACCGTCGTATCCGACATCGTCCGCCACTCGATGAGCGTCTCCACGCCGCCCAGGGACGTCGCATGCTGGAAGAACTTCAGTTTACTGGGGAGTTTGCGCGCAAAGTCTTCTTCGTGCATGGCGATCGAGAAGACGGGTCCGAAGCCGTTGGGCATCTGCTGCTGCAGCCAGGGGTCTTGGGGTTGCAGGCTGGCGTGGAAGATTTCTTTGAGGGCCTTTTGCGTGACGGCTTCGTCGCTGTTTGGAGCTGGGTTGGGGGTGCGCAGGGCCTTGTCGAGCCAGGAGACGAGGTTCGTGGTGCTGCGGCTTTGGCGCTGGACGCGGATCTCAAGGGTGCGGAGACTGCGGACGCCGAGCCAGGCTTCCATGTTGCCCATTACGCTGCCGAGGAAGATGCGGTCTTCGAAGAGCTGGCGGGTCCAGTCGGAGCGCTGCGTGGCTAGGACTCCGCACAGCACGTCGCTGTGGCCGCCGAAGTACTTGGAGCCGGAGTGCATGACTAGGTCGGCGCCCCATTGGAACGGATCTTGTAGGCCTGGCGGAGCGAACGTGCCGTCGACGATGAGATAGGCGCCGCGGGAATGGGCCTTCTCGGCGTACGCGGCGATGTTGAACGCTGTGCCTTCGGGGTTCACGGGGGTTTCCAGGTGGATCACGTCGCCTGCCTCGAGCTGTTCCGCCGGACAATCAAGATCCAGCTTCTGCAGGCCCGTCATGCGGCTGACCATGGCGATCACGCCGTGGCAGCCGTGGTAGCCCTGGCCGATCGAGATGCGGCGGGGGTTCAGCAGTACAAGCGCGGCGTGAAAGGCCGACAGACCCGACGAGTAGCTGATAACTTTGCCATTGAGCAGAGACGACAGGATCGCTTCGAAACGGGTCATGCTGGGGGCCGAAAGGCGAGAGTAGACGTGCTCCGTCGGGTCATCTCCGAACTGATCCGGTTAGAAACGCCGCGGTAAAGGGTCGAGAGACATACGCTGCGGTCCCGCGCCGGGACGAGATCATCTGGGTCCGCGGCGTACCGGTATGTAGTGGCAACGTGCAGCGGGGGAGCCACATCGGTGGCTACATTGAAAGCATCATCTGCGTGTAGAGAGCGTGTGGAAATGCTCACGTCGGGTCCGAGGGGTGCCATGGTGATAAATTGGATGGGTAGGTGGGAATATGGCGGGGTTGGAGGAAGGGTGGAGGTCGAGTGGTTCAAGTGGAGCCAGGAGGGGTTGCCACGTGATACGACCGATTGCGCAAGATCGGATTCGGTCCGAATATCGTCATCGTCTTCTCCAGGAAGTTATGGCGATCGGATCGATTGTTCCAGCGGGCCACCAGGGCAATTACCGCCGAAGAGAACTCATCCGGGATGGCTCGCGGACGGATCCTGGCGCGGCGGTCTGGAAATTGGTGCGGTCTGACTTATTAGTAGGGTACATGTTAGGCATAGGATAATCCTGCATACCTTCTTCGGAATCAAATACAATAGTAATATCGTCATGTTCAAGAGGATACTCCGGCATGTCCAAACACACGTAGTCCGCCGTCGGGTCGTCGTCCGTCCGTGGTAGGGCGAATTTGGCGTCCAGAACCCGCACGCCAAACTTCCCCGGCCGCCCGAAACTCTCCAGGGTGTCGGTGCCCTTGAGGACGAAGTTCATGCATTTTCCATGATTGAACTCATTCAGGAACGCAATCAGTTGGATGACCTTGTCTTGTTGAACGACCTGGATACGGGCCAGGTTGGCTTCCCACTTCTTGTGGATGGGCACCACCATCCGGCGGCGCGAGATGGATAGAGACGAAGCAACACTAGACGGTCAGTATGCATCAATTTTTTGTAGGACATGAATGAAATACCTATCAAAAAGGACTTGGAAGCCCGTCACTGCGCGTTGGAATCGGTGAAGATCTAGAGAAGTCAGTAACGTCACTAAAAAAAGTAAATAAAAAAAAGTATACCTTTCACAGTCGCAAAGTCAAACCGTCGCACCGTCGGTTTGACCTGAGCCACTTGCAAGAACTCCGTCAACTTCTCCGGCATCTCCGGAGCAATCAAATTCTCAGCAACAGACACCGTCAGATCCTGCTGCGCAGGTCGGTACAGGCTAAGTCCCGTCCGGTTATTGATATCAAGGCCGAGTCTCAGTTCGCCAGGGCCTGCGCGAGTTAGCGACGTCTACCAAATGGGTACGATTGACCTACCAAGATTGATGCGGTCCGTTGCAGACCCCCACTCCGTCGCGATAAACGCCCGCAGAGTCTCGGACAGAATCGTGGGCCCGTAGCCATGTTCAACATACCCGTGCTCCTGGTCGATCACGGACACGGTGCCCGCAGGGAACTGGAGGTGCGTTTTGGCCGGTGAACCGGTCAGCTTGTCCGCAGGTTGTTCGACCGAGTAGGCACGGAGGGAAATGTCCGGCGTCTTGATCTCTCCCTCTTGGGGTACCATCCCCAGCATGAGGGAGTGCAGGGCGGTCCGTTCCGGGACTTCGTGGAAAGTCATCAGCATGGTCCGCGTTCGGCCATCCTCCGTGACCTTGAGCGCAAGCGCGGGCGCTCCATCTACGCCCCGGAGGAGACCGAACACGATGGGTGCCCCCTGGCCGAACATGTGGCGCACACTGCTCAGCGTTTTGAATTTAGGGCTGGTCAGCACGGCGAGCCGGAAGCCTCGGTGGGCACTCCGCGTCCCGGTCCCTTCAGTCAGGGTCACGGTCCGCTCGAACAGCCGCAGGCGGCACCGCTCGATGGGCTCCGTCGGGAAGCCTCGTGTCGAGCCCGGGTCCATGTAACTAAACGACTTGAGGACGTTCTCGAAAACCATGGTCTCCCCGGCCTCGTGGTGGTAACTCGCCTCGGTCTTCTGCGTGTACTGCACGATATTCCACAGATTCTTGAAATCCTCCTCGTCGAACACGATGTCGAGTTCGAAGCCTCGCGGCAGCTTGACCCCCATCGAGTGCGACCGGACCTGCCAGTCCACATCCTCCCACGTGGGCCCTTTCTTGCGGTCGGACTGGATCATCACGTTGACCAGTTCACTCTGACTGCTGATAGCGGCACAGACGTACCAGTCGGCCCGGTCCCGGATGATGGACAGCACGCACGGGATCGAGAACTGCTGCTGGCCGTCGTCTTCGTTCGAACTCACGTACACCTTCACGAACATACTCCCGTAGGTGAAGAACCGGTTGGTGTCGCTCAACGGCATCATGTGCACCAGCGAGGGGCTCTTGCCTGACTTATCCAGCAACATGGACCGCGTAGCCGCGCCGGAAAGCACCGCGGAGACGTCCGGTGCGAAAAAGGGATATCGGACCCACACTGTGGTATCGACGCGCATCCCCGCATCCCCGGCTGACATGATGGTGTCCATGATGTTGTTCCGCTTGATCGACATGGCCAGGGAGCGGAGATGGTTCAACATGGTCTGATGCAGACTCAGAAGGTCCGCCAGCTGCCGGTCACCGGTGGTGCTGACGATCGCGAGCAATGCCTCGACCCCCATCGCGCCGTACCGACTCAGCTCGCCGTGCACGGGAACGATCTCCTCGATGATCCACAAGACCTTACACAGATCAACGACCGCCTGCCTTGCGTCTTCTGGTCTCCCGCCCGAGCCGGAACGTGAGGCGCGCGCATACGCCTCCAGCCTTCGCTTCCCCCGCAGAAACCACCACACGGCGGCCCTCATCCATTCCGCAAGGGACGTCTCCATCAGCGGCTTCACGCTCTCCGCGGCTTCTTGGATGAGGTCCGAATAGCTTTGGACTTGGTCTTTCAGATCCGTAAAGGCAGTGTCATTGAACTGGTTGGCCACCGTCCGCAGGGAGAATTTCGGCCCCGCGTTCCGGGAGCCTGTGGTGTCTCCGGTCGACGGGCGGCTCGACTCCTCCCGGACCGGACCACTGCGGACGGGCTGGTACTTGGGCGGGGACGGATTCGGGTTAGGGAGACTTCCTCCCGGCGCAATACCGGACGGCAACGATTCGACCGGCGACGCCTTGGGTGAAATTCTCTCGGACCTGTATGATTTTTCAGGACTATATGACTTCGCAGGACCGTATGCTTTCGCGGGACTGTATGCGTTCGCGGAACTGTATGCGTTCGCGGGACTGTATGCTTTCTCGGGACTCGAAGCGTCTCGGAACGGGTTCGGAGGTGGGGCCGGTTCAGTTTCGGAGAGGGGAGGCGTTTCGTAAGAGGAGCTCGGGCTGTCAGGGGCCGGCTGGCCATCGTCCTCTTGGGGGTCGTAATGGTGATGCAAGGCACGGCCCTCCTCCGCTTGCATCTTGTCTCGAACCTGCTGCGCAAACGAACTGGACTCGGGCGACGCGCGAAAAGACAGTCGGGACCCCGCGCCTGCGCCCCCCAGCGCCATGAGCAAATCCGAATCCTGCGCACTGGTGATCTGAGGTGCTTTGCGCGCCGTGGTGTCCTGGCGTCGAAGGGGCCGATGGCTCTCCCCCGAGGTATCCACGCGAAGCGGAGGGGCCGAGCCATCGTCTTGTTTCTGGCGTGCGCGGTCGCGACACAGGCACATCTCCGCCGTCGGGATCTCCGATTCATCCCCGCCCTCCCCCATCAATTCCGGCTGTTTGTCTGAGAATCGGACCTTGGTCCCTCTCCGGGGACGGGACTTGTGAGGAGGCTTTGCCATCCCCTCGGACGGGTGGAAATCCGCGGCGGGGGGCTTCGCGTGCTGGGGCGACATACTACGGGGATCCTGCGCGAGTGACCAAGACTGATTGAACTCCAAGTTCGGTAGGGTTGGCTGGTCGCGCGGGCCGTCCAGCGGGTGCGGGATGGCATGACTGTGCGATATCGACTGCGTCCGGGTTGGACCCAGGAACGCCTCGATCTGCTGGTCCGCGGCCTTGGATACCTTTTTCTGTTTATCTTTGTGGAACAGTTTTTCTTTCCATTGGGTAGGCCTCCGGGTGGGTTTGCGCTCCGGGAGCGGCGCGCTCTGCTCAAGAAAGGCAAAAGGGTCGTTGGTGGACATGGTGGCTACTAAGAAAATGATATGCTTCCTCGGGACAGTGGCCGATCGTTCTGGATCATCGCAAGCCTGTTGCAGGGGCCAACAATAAAGACGACTGAATCGACGTTTCTTCGTATTCTCCCGCCCGAGTGTAGGTGCACTGCGTGTGTGGTGCAGAAAGTGGAGATCGACAGGGGGCTGAATCCGTCCGGACCATCAAGATCCGGCGACAATGTCGTAGTAAACGGTTCGATGATCCCTCTAAAACACCCAAGCACAACAGAGAAGTTGATACAGGGTTTGAGAGCGAGTTAAGCTTCGGCCCGGGGTCGACAAAGCGTAGGGAAAACGGAGGCGGGGGAGGGAGGAGGGGGGCGGAGGAAGAATGGAGAAAGAAGAGGGGATCGTTGGATGATAATAAAGTCCAGCGGTGGTCGGTGTCGAAGACTACTCAGGACAGACGAATAGACGCTGGCAAAGCCTGGCGCGATTGTGGTTTCGTTGTCTGGTGGAGTCGAGAGGGGGGAGCGCGCGATCTACCAAGACCAATTAAATGACCATTCAGTGACGGGAGGGGGGGGCGCCTTTTTCCTGCGCACCTTCAGGGGGAGATTTAGGTAAGGACCTAAAAATGAAGCTAACAGATGCCCAGATAAACCAGTGGCCCCAAATATCAAGAAATCGAGGGTTTAGTTGGTGGGGGCGGTGGTTGGGGAGGGATCCTAGACGGGGAGATGCGGCGACCGATAAAATTGGATACCTGAGGGATTTGGGTATTGACAGAGCGGCGGTAAGGGAGGTTGAAGCCGGGCCAGCAG
Organism: Aspergillus campestris IBT 28561; assembly: GCF_002847485.1. Classification (NCBI taxonomy): domain Eukaryota; kingdom Fungi; phylum Ascomycota; class Eurotiomycetes; order Eurotiales; family Aspergillaceae; genus Aspergillus; species Aspergillus campestris. The sequence goes on from NW_020194349.1 coordinate 336,761, forward strand.
CTTGGAATAGACCTGATCAAATAAGAATGGGGGGGGGAAGCAATAACAGAAGCGAGGATCAAAAGGGAGAGACAGGGAGGAAGAGAGAGAGAGAGAAGTGAGAAAGAAGATGAAAGGAGAGAATGAGATGAAACCAGATCAAGGCAGCGAGGTCAACCTCAGGCCGACCGAGGACGGACATGGGTACCTCAGGCCGGCCATTCTTTTGTTTGCGGTTTGTTGATCTCTTCATTTGTTTCCTTTACTCCTGTCTGTACGGTGGATCATGGATTCTATTCTAGGGAGTTTTGATTGATTGCCTATATTGAACTGTTTACAAACGGATATCCAATCCCCCCAGATGCCATGATCCTTCGGAGTAACTTCAAACCTCTGCTATCGCTGCCAAGCATCCATCTTATCCCAATGGTTCCTTCGCTCCATATTGGTTCAACCCTTAATCGTTCCCGAGCACTGCCTCGCGGTCAGGAACACTAGATACGGCTTCACGTCATCACGGTTGAGCTGATCCCAGCGCTGGGGCAAAGATCAACACGACGATGCAGGACGAGGATTTCAATCTCGGACGGTATGGTCCCTTTTTCGCACATGTTGACCCCCGTCACCATGTGTTTTCCAAAGAAAACAAACGGAACCGCTCTCCCTCCCGAGGCAGATGTCCCCCGGAGTATACGGGGAACGCTCTCCAAATCCATACAATCCTCGGCCTCCAAGCGTCTCGCGGACTGGGCAATCATGCGGTGGCTTCCTAGGTTCCATCATGAAACGCCCCTAAACTCATTGCAGTGGGGCCTCCAGACGCCACTAAACCCGAGTGGGACAGGCGTCAGGGTGTAGAGTGGGTCCGCTGACGAGCCCAGGGCGAAACTTAAGGCCGCATTGGACTTTTTGGAGGCCGATGGTTGGACTTTTGGGTGGAGGATGGAGTAGGTCTTTTCTTTTTTTTCTTTTTTGGGGCCTGGTGTGACCGCCACTATTCATGTTGCACGCGGGACATGACGTTGGGTGCCTATCAGTTCTTGTTGATTTGGTCTTTTGGGCTAGTTTGCGCACAGTCTGAATTATAAAGGGGTTAGGATCATCCTGTAGAACTACTAGTACGAAATATCCAACTGCGTCAATTTCATCATCAACAGACCTAGATTGAGAGTGTAAAAGCTCTTGTCACTGTAGAATTGACCTGGCTCTCCTGATCATAGCAACTTCTGAGATTAACATGAGTATCAGAATCTGGACTATCCACAACTTGATATTCACAATTTCGTCATTCTCAACAGATTTTACTTTGAAAGTGATCGCCTGCTATTATAGAGTTCTCAGACTCTGTTCCAAACAGAAATAATCATTTACCAACATTTCGTTGATCAGGAACACGGAGCAATGCTTACTAGAACCCCTTATATAAAAGATAATGTAGAAGAGATCCTTCGGCAGGGTTGTAAACAAAGATTAGTATTGAATAAAGTACACGCCTAATCCTTAATAACTGACAGCTGTTCGTTTTGGGCACCCTTGTTGTAGGATGTCCCTGGTATATTCTCCGACTTGAAATAGATCGAATCAGTTGTCATCGTCCACCGCGCCTCAGAGAAATCAGGTAGGATAGCGGTAACCATGATGTCTACCAATCAAGGTCAATTATTGGCAATAATCTCAGCATTCCTCGTAGCTTCCGAGTTAAGGTAGTTTCATGATAATGACGATATAAGACACTATTACCACTCGACACAAAAGATATCCTGACCCTCGGGGAGCTCAGACGTTGCTCTATCGCCGGTCAAGAGAAGCCCCTCTTAGTTGATTATAGGGCTCGAAAACAAGAAATGAACAAAAAGCAAAGAAAGAAAGGATCAGCCAATGCGTAATCAGTGCCCAAAGCCCATCCACGACATCTCATTAATGCCTCGACTGACATGATTTCTATGAGGTTTTCTCAACAGTGTCAGCAGTCCCTTATATGAGACTATCCATCTCCCCCTGTCATATCATATCTTCCTTCGCATGAGCTCACGCTGATCAACCGAGCTTTCTTGTCGTTTAGAGTTTCGCATTTAGAATCATGCTAAGTGAGACTAACTTGGCGATGACTCGCACTGTCCACCCTTGGCAATTGTTCCTGACTGAGTTGATTGGCGGCTGTAGGCAGCTGGTGTTGCTCCAGATCTGCAATGCTTCATGAACACTATCTTGTCTCATATATATGATCTGAAATATCGGACATGATAGACCGCGTGAAAGCAGTTCAATACCCAGATCGAAAACACTCATTGCGAATGGTTAGGACCTTGAGTCAAAGTATTATCCCGACAAGTCATATTTGAGCAATGTAGAGCAATCTGGCCTCGCTCTTGGAGAACTAGAAAGAAATATCGCGATGGGTATAGACTGTCTATCAATGACCCAAGGAAACGGCCCGGTATAAACGTCGTGACCTTGAAGATGCCTGCCGACAACCTACTACATTCAGATGTATTCCAGTTCAGACTTCGATAACCAAAACTGCACCGTTGCTTCCGGCAACGAACTCAAGCTTGTTGCATGTATATGCCATATGGTAATGCCCCTTCGTCGAAGTAATGACCGAGGACGAAGTGGAAACAGTCATGTGGGATACGACATAATTGAAGGTTAGCGTGTGTGGTCGCCCACACAGATGAAAGATGGTTCAAAGCGGTCCCATTGTCGGGCGTATCTGATACTAGGTCTTTGATGACTTGCATCAGCATGCTTCAATTTCGGGATACCTCCATAAGTAGCGGCATAAGCGTACGCCGTGGCAAGTGAATAACGCTTGCTTGTTCTGTCGCAGAAGTTGGTGGCAATGTCCGGTCTGATTGTGGACTTTGAGGTCAGGATGCTCGGGTTACAGGAACATGACCACAATCCAGACTGATACTGGTATCTGGCAGGAGACAGAATCCGTTCATTGTTCGTCATGTCAAGCATAAGCCAGTCCTCAAACTTATTTGGAGTCTGAATTATATTCTTCCGGAGTCTGATAGTCGCTCGAGGGGTATATTAAACTTATAGGTATATATTGGAGTTGCGGTTGAAGCGTAGAAGACCTCTGTCGGATTGTTAGCTTGCTTTTGTATTATTATTGGGGGTAGAAGGAGTGTCATTTGGACTCACGAGTGTCACTCGTCGTGTCTAACAGATGAATGGACAATGTAGATCTATCCTTGAGACTTTTGACACTTCAAGGTTTGGCAGAGTGGCATATAGACTAAAAAGAATCAAAATGCATTGAAGAGGACTGATGTTGTAGCTGTCGAATGTAACGAGGGTAGCTGGGTTTAAGGGGGGGTTGGAACAGTACTTGGATATATTTCCACGATGAAGGTCCATCAAGATCCGTCTATTCACATAACAATGTACCATCTTGTACTACTGAAGTGGCGAAGGAAAATTATCATGAGACTGGAAGTGGTGATGGTAGTTCAATCACTCAGTTGGACATGGAATGGTCTTGTATATCACAATCACCTCTGTTATGCCCCTCTTTATCCCCACTATATACATCAGGTCACTGCTCAATAGCCCGCAGGTAATCAGCTACTTCCCTGCTCAATATTTTGTCTTTGACAAGCTGTTCTGCTGACTCAACAATCCATGTCTGGCAGTTGCGCTGGCTAATTTTCCTGCCCACGCTGGTTGCAGGTACAGTCTGAGATATCCAAATTAGCATTGCATCAGTGGGAATTGTACAGTAAAACAAACAGATTCCAGCTAATCACTTCTCCAAGCAATGATTTCCTAGAAACCCAAAGAAAGAACGACAAGAAAATCCAAGAAAAGGAGCAAACCACATCATCAACCGCATTCAACGTCTTCCCCGGCGATCTCAAAGTGCGTGACAGGCGCATAGTGATCACAAAAAGAGCCCGCATTCAGCATGGCCCTCTCGTCGAAGAACCTTCCCTCGACCCACTGCAGGGGGATCCTTTTTGTCGGGGCAGGGGTGGTAGAGCGCAAGTCAAGGCTCCGTCTGGCTTCGCGCTTGAACCCGTTGTAGACGTCCCCCGCGGCGTGGACTTGGACGCCCAGGTTGGGGCTGTCGGGGGAGTGGACCCAGTAGGCCCAGTGGTCTTTGAAGGGCGCCCCGTTGAAGATGATCAGTTCAACGAGGAAGGCGCCCGGAGGGGCAGTTGGAGATACAGTTGGGGGAGGGGGAGTCGGGGATGGTATGGGCGCTGCCTGGGGTGGTGGAGGGGGAGGTGGTATATGCGTAGTCATTGTTCTTGGTTGGTTTTGTGCTGATGAAGGTGAGAAGAGAGAAGAACTGGAAGATCTTCAGTAATGTCTCACGCGTCGATGTTGTTGGATAGTGCGAATTCGGTAGCCAGCTTGTCGTTTGTGGAGGAGCGTTAGGTATCCAGTGCCGGTTTCAGGCGCGTGCCAGGCAGAAGTCAAAAGACATTTCTGCCAGAATATGTCTAACTGGTTCGCCGCCAGAAATCTCCAGTTTGCATAGGCCGCTAGTTTATTTGCACTATCTATTCTATTGTCTGCGTAGTCCTTCCGGTGTACGATATGAAAATTATGTCGAGATAACAAGGCAAACGGGTGTTGTTGAATGTTGACGATGGCTGCATAAGAGGTGATTGCTTAGTGATACGGTATCTCTAACCATGCTTGATCCAAGTTGTACAAAATAATAGTACAAAGCTGTCTGACGGCAAACATTCAAGGGATCGAGGGACCAACAAAGAATAAGTCATGCTCTCAATGTTGATGATGAACAATAGTGAAATAATCAGCTCAACACTTGGACTGACACCTGACTAAAAAAAATCTGGATCTTTTTTAGTAGAGCCCAGTGGAAAGAAAGCATATATCATTCTACTGTCTGTAGTGCAGCATAATAGATGTCATCAAAGGCAGGGGTGACTCCACCACACCCGTTGTTGCATTTTCAGGAGATTTGGACCCTCTCTCAACACACTTCAACTCTACTTAATTTCCCCATCAGTTTCGACAACTTTTCGACCCTATGACTGCTTCGCATTTATGGGATTATCACTCATACAGAGGTTCTGGCGACTGGTTGCAGCTATAGGTTTATATGAGAATAAACCGGTAGAGGTCCTGGTAGCCTGCATTTTTGACTGCATTATCTCCCCTCTCGATCTAAAAGTTACTCTCCGAGTGCGCCATCATGGACCACCAAGATACCTAGAACAGCTAATGGCTGTAAAAATACACTCAACAAAGCCAACTCCTTGGAAGACGCAGTGGTTAAACCAGCCTCGTGTCCAGTCTTTGTTAGGCGACGATCGTCGCAAGTCTCGTGACTACACAACGCCAGATTAATAGGTAGAGCTGTGGCGACGCACCATATGATTGGATTTCGAGTCTGACCCTTGAACGCACAGCCCCTTAGCCTTGCGCACCGCCTCGTCGAGATGTGATTGAGGCAGCACTTCGAATCTGAAGAGGGGCCGGTTTCTCTATATTATCATACAGGCTTGGTTATAGAGATATCAACTGTTTATTAACTCCTGGAGACTGAGTAAGAGCCAGTCCGTGATTCCTGCAATAAACAATCATTGATCAAGCCTCACTCTTCTTATTTGAATACCGATCACCGCAGACCTTTGCCCGCCAATTCCAGCCTCCAAGTCGCCACCGGATGGATATCAACAACACAGATGAGCATGTTGAAACGGGCTCGACTCACTTGCCAAAGCGGCAAAAGATTACTCACGATGACAGTTTGCTCACCCTGCGACACGATGACTACACGATCGCTTGGATATGCGCACTGCATATTGAGATGGCAGCGGCTCGGGCTGTGCTGGATGAGATCCATCAACGTTTGCCCGTACCAAGAAACGACAGCAACACCTACATTTTGGGCAGCATCAAGAGACACAACATCGTTATTGCTTGTCTACCAGTAGATCGATATGGGATAGTCAACGCGGCAAACGTTGTAACCAATATGAAACAGACATTCCCTGCAATCCGTGTGGGTTTGATGGTCGGTATTGGTGGCGGTGTGCCCGGTGGGACTGATATACGGCTGGGTGACGTCGTCGTCGGGACGAGAGTGATGCAAGCGGACCTGGGGAAGATAACCGGAGATGGGCGGCTGGAGCAGACAGGCGTCCCTCGGTTCCCTGACCAATTTCTTGCGACAGCCGTGTCTAGCCTTCGCGCGAAACATGAGCTGGAGCCGAGTCGAGTCCCATCTATTTTGCAGCAGAAGCTGGACGGCCCCGGGTACGGTCGTCCGAGCTTACCGGATCGTCTCTTTCACGCCACGTATGATCACCCAAATCCACAGAATAGCTGCGATATATGTGACATTTCGAAGATAATACCACGGAGTATACGCTCATCAGACGCTCCAGTCATTCACTACGGCGCAATTGCCTCGGGAAGCCAGGTCGTCAAATCCAGCGCTTTTCGGGACAAGGTGGCTGGAGCGTTGAAGGTCCTATGTTTTGAAATGGAGGCTGCTGGCCTAATGGATATCCTCCCTTGTATGCCCATCCGAGGAATATGTGACTATTCCGATTCCCACAAGAGCAAGGAATGGCAAAGATATGCTGCGGCCACTGCGGCTGCGTGCGCAACGGAGCTGCTCCAGGAGCTGCCTGTGACCGAAGTACACACAAGAGTTACCAGCAGGTCTGTGTCTCGTAAGTATTATTTCTAGGCTTAAGCCTGTCTCCAACTGACGCTTGCACGCAATATAGAGCAAGTTCCACCGCAGGAGCAACAACAACGTATGCTAGATTCCCTCAAATTCGAGCAAATTGATGCTCGTAGGACGAATATCAAAAAGGCCCACGCTAAGACTTGCCGATGGTTTCTCAGTCACCAGGATTACAAGGCATGGCTAGATAAAAGACAACTGATCCAACATCATGGTTTTTTGTGGGTCAGCGGCAAGCCCGGTGCTGGAAAGTCAATTATCATGAAATTCGCCTATTCGAACATGAAGAACAAGGCCCGCAACAAGAACGAGGTCACTGCATCTTTCTTTTTCAACGCCCGTGGTGAATATTTAGAAAAGTCAATCGCAGGGATGTATCGATCATTGTTGCTGCAGCTACTTGAGGGTTATCCTGACTTGCAAAGGTTTCTGGATGATCCTGACCTTATTCCTTCTCCGACCCAAGATGCTAGCCTGTCCTTGAATGCTCTCAAGGACCTACTTTGCACCGCCATTTCAGCTCTTGGCCAGCGCCCATTTACTTGTTTCGTCGATGCGCTGGACGAGTGCGACGAGCAACAAGTCATCGATATGATCCAATACTTTGAAGACCTGGCAGAACAATCCACAGCTAGGGGGGTACAATTTCGAATATGCTTCTCCAGTCGACATTACCCCTACTTATCCATCCGGTGGGGTCTTAGGTTTACCCTGGAGCATCAACCAGGACATACAGAAGATTTAGAAGCTTACGTTGAGAGCCGCCTCCAAATAAGAGACCCTATGCTTATCGAAAAGCTACGGCCTATAATTCTCAGGAAAGCAGCTGGTGTTTTCATGTGGGTCGTTTTGGTTGTCGATATACTCAACAAGGAGTATCAACGTGGTGCGGTGTCTATGGGGAAGAAGCTCGAAAGTCTACCCAGTGGCTTGAGTGACCTGTTCAAGGACATTCTACAACGTGACAAAGAGAGTATGGAAGAATTCAAGCTTTGTGTCATCTGGATTCTTTGCGCGAAGCGGCCCCTGCAACCGAGAGAATTCTATCATGCCCTCCCATCTGGCTTATCATTCCAGGATCTGGATGAGAGTGAAATGCCAGATGCTTCAAGCCGGGAGATAGTGGAAGATGATCTACCTAGGTTTCACAGATATGTCATCAGCTCCTCAAAAGGGCTAGCTGAGGTCACAAACTCTACCAAGCAAACAGTTCAGTTCATTCACGAGTCTGTCCGTGATTTCCTCATTAAGGATAAGGGCTTGTATGAGCTGTGGCCTGAACTTGGGGTCGACTGGAAGAGCCCCAGCCATGAGTTACTCAAGCAGTGTTGCAGCTTCTACATGACTCACAGAGCGGTGCGCGATTCTGTCAGCATGCTACCGGAGGGGAACAAATCAGAAAACCAGGCGGTCATCTTAGACAACTACCCGTTCCTGGGGTACGCCAGGGAGTTCGTCTTCTACCATGCCAACGCTGCGGCAAAAGTGATCCCTCAGGACGAGTTCCTCTCGTCATTTCAGATCCCCAATTGGATCAAAATCAACAACCTGCTTGAAAAGTACAAGTCTCGTGAATACAGTCCCGATGCAAGTCTTTATTACATTCTTGCCGAAAGAACATCACCCGAACTTATTCGTACACGATTCAAAAAGGACCCAAATGTCCATGTGGTCGGCGAGCGATACAGGTATCCATTGTTCGCAGCCCTGGTCAATGGGGAAAAGAGTAATTTTGCAGCTTTGTTGAACTCGCCATTAAGCCTTCAAGATGGGGTCGACCTCACGGATGGCCTAAAACTCACGCGGGACTTGCAGGGGTATAAATCTCGAACACCATTGACTTGGGCCGCTGAAAATGGGCGGCTAGAAATCACCAAGCTACTCCTTCAGACAGGAATGAATGTCAATGACATTGACACGGGCGGACAAACACCACTTTCACAAGCTTTCAAGAATGGCCATGAGATAATTATGAGACTTCTTCTTAAGAATGGAGCTGAAGTTAACACCCCTGATCAAGATGGACAAACACTACTTTTTAAAGCTTCACTTAATAATCTGGAGACAGTCACAAGAGTTCTTCTTGAGAATGGAGCAGAAGTCAATGCCTGTGATCAAAATGGAAAAACACCACTTCTAGAAGCCTCACGTCATGGCCATGAGACAGTCACAAGAGTTCTTCTTGAGAATAGAGCAGAAGTCAATGCCTGTGATCAATATGGATACACACCACTTCTAGAAGCCTCATGTCATGGCCATGAGACAGTCACAAGAGTTCTTCTTGAGAATAGAGCAGAAGTCAATGCCTGTGATCAAGATGGACAAACACCACTTCTAGAAGCCTCATGTCATGGCTATGAGATAGTCACAAGAATTCTTCTTGATCATGGAGCAGAGGTTGATACCTGTGATCAAAATAGAAGAACACCCCTTTTTGAAGCCTCGCTTGGAGGCCATGAGAAAGTTGTAAGAATACTTCTTGATCATAGAGCAAAGGTTTATACCTGTGATCAAAATGGAAGAACACCCCTTTTTGAAGCCTCGCTTGGAGGCCATGAGAAAGTTATAAGAATACTTCTTGATTATGGAGCAGAGGTTAATACCTGTGATCAAAATGGAAGAACACCCCTTTTTGAAGCCTCGCTTGGAGGCCATGAGAAAGTTATAAGAATACTTCTTGATTATGGAGCAGAGGTTAATACCTGTGATCAAAATAGAAGAACACCCCTGTTGATGGCTTTGTCTCGTGGCCATGAAGCAATTGCAAGGATTTTCCTCAACCAAGGAGCAAAACTTAGCACTGGCAGTACTTATTCAGCTGAACTGAAATTGGCACTGCGTGAAGGTTGTCATGAGGTTGCTCTCATACTGATAAGAAGGGGAGCAATGGCTGGGTTTAGCATTGATAGTATTGTTGATGAAAGGAAAGTTGTACACAACTTTGTTGCTGTTGCTAGACAGCTCCTGGAAACTGGATTTGACGTGGCTATTGCTGGTTACGAAGTTTACATCACTGCTGTGCACACGGCGCTACACCTGCACTGTCCGGAAATAGCAAGATGGCTTCTGCAGCGGGAACCATCCATCATGCCTGATGATTTTATCAGAAGTGCCAACTTTTCGTCTTCTAATATTAGTCTACATGATTTTGCTGAGGCAAGGTCCCTTCTTGATGTTGAGTTTTTGTTACAGCGCGGTGTGGATCCAAACGCACGGGGAGGGGTGTGGAACAATACTGCCCTTCATCGGGCTGCCCAGGTTAACCAGCAAAGCATGGTGAATCTGCTATTGAAAAACGGCAGCAATCCCAACCTCATTGATCTTCTTGGACAGACGCCGCTTCATTACGCTGCAGAGAACGGGCATGAGGAAGTTGCCCGCCGGCTTCTTGAAGTGACCGATGCCTCAATCATCGACGTGAACAGCCGGACAGCATTGATATGTGCAAGAGACCAAAATCATGTTAGCACAGTGAGGCTCCTGCTATCCTCATGGGGTAGCAGTGATCTTTGCACAGATAGCCAAGGCAAGACATTAGAAGATTGGATGAATGTAATTGGGCAGTTGGATGGGACGGATCGGCTGTGGGGACGGTCTTCCAGTGGGCCTGCCCCGGTAGAGAGGAAGATTGACTTGGAATGATTGTGTTGATTCATACTCGTGGAATATAATGATAGACAGTCGTTAAGAGCGTAGCTTTTTGTCTGACTACAAAGCAGAGTCTGATTTTTTTTACTGTACATACTTTGCAGGTTTCAACCCTTATAATCATTCCTCTATCAGCATATTAATCTGGTTGGGATCATGCCCAGAGCCTACAAATACAATAGACTACACTTGAGAGCCTATTCTTATCTTCGAAAGGCTTTAACTTCCGTTGTTAATATAGTTATGAGATCAAAAACACCAAGAAACCCGAAATTAGAACCCTCAACGCCGAAAGTATTCCCTGTCAAATAAAGTCCAATCGCGATATAAAGTATAACCAGAGATAACCCAAAACACCAATCCCATGCAGACACTATCCACACCTTTCTTACAAATAGTATCCAGGTACCATTATTCCCAAGGATAGCATAGCAAACACGCTCCCCTCAAGCCACACATCTCGCATCCTAATCCTCAGCAACCTGCAACAAATTCTCCGCACCCAGAGTATTCTGAATATAGCGAGCATTGAACTTAAGCAGCCTCTTCACCTTATTGTAGCTCCGAACACTCAGCAGCATAGGCTCACTGCTCACATACCAACTGACGCCCTCGGTGCACGGCGGCGTAGTCAGGGACCCTGAGTACTGGTACGGAGGGTTCAGGTCCAGATGGTGGTTGACCTCGGTGAAGTCCAGCGGGCCCGTGTGGACGAATTCACCGGGATGGTATATGGCGTCTGTGAGGGAGAAAATCGAGTCGAAGAGACAGGTTGAGCTGCCGGTTTCGGAGAGCTCGATTAGGAAGCCTACGACGGCGATGCGGCTTGCTGTTTTTTGTGTGAGTTGATTCTAGGTATGGTGATGGGAGAGAGGGAGGTACAGACCAGCATCTTTGAAAACAAAATGCGCCTCCATGGGCGAGTGCTGCTCGTTTATGCGGTGCTCACTAGGCGTATGCCAATGGAACTGAGTAAGCTCGTAATTGCCATTGGGAGTCGTCAGGGAGCCATTAGTGAGGACGACCTCAAGCCCAGAGCCGAGGTTCTCGAGCTTCGCGGTAGGGGCCTCGGGAATGTCAATGCGCACCGAGCCGCGCGGGGCGATGGTGACGCTGTTGGAGTTGATGTCGATCGGCGATTGGTGCTTGCCGTGGGCGCACTCCGAGTTGGCTGGGTCGATGTGGTGCCAGTTGAGGGGGCCGGTCTCGCCTTCGTAGTCGAAGTTGAAGGTGTGGGCGTGGCCTTCGGGGCCTGCGGGCTTTACTGGGGGGATGCAGCTGTACGCGGACACTGCTGCGGCTAGGGAGAGGACGGTTGCGAGCTTCATGGTTGTGGTGAACTGCCTGTGCGGCTGGGTATACTGTGATGAAAGCGCGATATTGAGAGAGAGACTGCCATGGCCGTTATGACAGGACTGACTTGGGTTTATAGTTATGTCTCCAAAGATCGATCAGCATGGGAGTATCTCAGAGCGGCCAAGGGTTCGACTTTGCATTCCCATTTTCTCTAAACTTTCCAACGGGCACTGGAACCGGAAGGCTTTGGTATACTTCTGGGCTCTGAGATACTTCAAGGGGTGAAACAGCTCGACATTGATTGCAACCGGGTGGCTTCGAATGAATCTGACGCTGTCCGTTCCCGTTATCCGACATAAGCGTGGCGATCATCTCCCATAACAAGGTCTTTCTCTAGCTTCTCGAGGGTAGAGGGGTCAACAGTATACGGAATGTGATCGACCCATGCCCGGCTGGACTGCGGTACCCAATAGACTCATGGCGATGGATTTTCATAGTAAGTCATACATCCCCACAGCTTGTTACGCGACAGAGTCCTAACTGTGGAGTGAACACGACAGCAACTCGTTTTCCCTATCGTGCCCCTGTACCTGTCTTGCCGCATGAGTGACACCCCTTGGTATGCAGCGTAGGAGACATGTGCCGGTGCGAGACATACGCAAGAATGCAGGACCCCGGTTCCAGTCACGTCAATCATGTCAACCAAGCTTTGTAGGGACTGGTATGCGGGAGTCGACCCATGAAAACAGTCAACATTTGATAGATTGATGACGTTTTCCCAGTGAAAGAATGGTGTAGATTGTATGAAGAATTCAAAAAGGAAGACTGTAGAATATGCAGCCGTCATGAGAAGTGTTCGGGTAACTGACGCATTTGACAGTTTGCAGGCAGTAGCTGATTTCATAGTGTGCCTGTGCCTGTTCCAGAGAGCTGGAATGCCGGCATGACACCGTTCTTGGCTGTAGATCAGAGCTGGACTTGGCGAAGCTTGACTGTAGAATGTGAGTTATTAGATATGTGTTCTGGTTATGGATCCGGGGGAGGGCGATGGGGTTTTTACTCTGGTAGACCTGCTTGTCCTGCGCCCAGCAGAAATGGGACATTAGGAACAGTGCAGTGTCCAGTCTGATGATATTCATGTATGTAGGATATTACATAGTTTTAAAGCCAGTAGTCCAATCATGTAGGTAGACGTACGTGTTGATAAGTGAGTACTATGGAACGTTGTGCCTTTGAATACTGGAATTCCTATCATTCTTTCATGTTAGTATGTTATTTTGATCTGATATGATGTAAAGCAAAACATCCAAGGGTTATTCGTAACAGAACATAGTAGATATATGTGGTCTTTCCCCTCTATACTTCCCTATACTTCCCTACACAACCTTGAACGCGCTCCGGTTAAGGGTTGCATGAACCATGTGACTCGACATGTCGTTTGTAGTGCAGGACTCTGACCCCGTAGTACATGCTAAGCATCATTCCGTCTTACCATATACATGGATCTATCAATAGCTCTAATATAGTATAGTATGAGCATAGCTTTCCTAGCGAGCCCAATACCTAGTCCTGGATAGATCCATAAGTATGGTGAATATTACCTCTCGAATTCTGACTACGACAGTTCGACCTCGTTTCATCCATCCGTCGCATAACAAAGACACAAATTGCCAGGGTTGCGTCTAGTCTTTGCGAAGCACCGGGTGGAAGCTCCAGCTTAGCCTGGTGGTACTTGAGAAAGTGGCTGGTCGGTTAGATCGCAGTGGCTGACGAGCGAACACAGAATCGCAGCCTTTTGACACACATCTGAATTCAGTTCAATAACAAATCTAAACCAAACTGAAAAAATCGTTTAGGTCATCAATTACTCGTAAATGACTCCCAAGCTTTGAGGACATGTTGTGTCACAGATAGGGGCTGCGTGGTTGGTAGAATTGTCGAACCCAAACGTCCTTGTTTACGCAATGGAGCATGTGAGTGGAATAAAGGATAAAGGATTCGAGATGTAGCTCCCCGTCCGGGCTACTTTTTTGGAGACGCAGGGTGTTTTGAATTTGGGCCACCGTCACGGATCCGCCGGGGGAGATGTACACCGGGAGGGACCAACCATCCCGTACCAATCGATTCAGGCTCAACGCTTTGATGAGGCGCCTCCTCGATGGTCGGCCTGGAAAGCCTAACGAGGGACTCCTTTCCACCAGATTGGTTCTCCCTTGGAATACGAACCTACACCCGACCGACTATCGACGGACCAGCGAAAACTCATTCTCCACTGCATTAAGGGTGGACAGTGGATACACCTGTCACGACAGCGTCCTTCCCAACCCTGTTATCGATCTCAGTGCCAAGTCGTACAAAAGCTAAGCCTTGGTCGAAAGAGGATAGGTTGGCTCCCTTGCTGTTGGCGGAGTCCATCCGTGGTTCGATGGAGCGTATCGTTCGGATCGAATGATCGGCACAATAGGAGATCGAAGTGGATGGATATCCGTAGGGAGGTTTAAACCCTGACTGTTAGGGATCGACCGGTTCATCTGATGATTCTCCTGACCTTGCATTGCGACCGGACATTAATGCTGGTTATTCGATCTGTCCGTATGGTCACAGGGACGATTAGATCAGGATTCTGCAGTTCATCTTCCTTTTACATTCGAGAGTATTTCAAGCAAGATACTGCTCGAAAAGTAGAACGATGACATGGCTGAGAAAGACACGAGTGGATGACAGTGGGTTTCTTGCTCTTAGTGGTTTCCAAGATTAGAATCGAAGTGGCTCCAATCAGGCCAACAAAAGGGAACAAACAGCCAAACACGTCCGGGGCCTGAGGTACCACCGAGTTTGTACCTGAGGTTCGCTTTTCTTCCGAGCTTCTTCATTCTTCTTCTTCTTTTCTCCTTCTTCGATCTATCTTAACTTTTCTATCTTTCTTTCTTTGTTGATTATTTTGACTTGATTTCATTATTTATTGTCCCTTCTTTCCAATTTTTCCAACATATCTTCCTTCGTTTGACCTCCCTCGACATCTTATCCACTATATTCCTTCAGCCTCCCCGTGATAATCCGACCATCTTCTTATCCCCCCCCCCCTCTCCCCACTATCCTCCAAAGAGAAGTGATGCTGCGCATCCCCTACATCACCAATTCGGGGGAGATCGAGGAGTAATTTGCTCCCATTCTCGATATAACCCTTCCATCCACCGGATCGTTCGACGATTTCTCTTCCGCTTTTGGGTCCGACCGGCCACCCGCAACGAGTCCAGCTGATCTGGCAACCGCCTCGATACTCCTCCCAACCGCGTCCGGTTCCCCGCCTGTACAACGTGGAGTGATCCGTTTTCCGAGGGGGTGGACCTCCCCGTGGAGGTCTGGGTTATTCACAACGGTCGCGATGGGGGTAGATCCCGATGCGCGATGGCATGATACCCCGGGTTCGACGTTGGTTTCAAGACGACACGCTTCGGAGGTGTCAGGAGGTGGGAGACGTGTGTCGCAGCGCCGGACATGGCGAGATACTTTACGGCGACGGAGACGGCGGCATCAGGTTGGACACTGGACTGGTTTCCCTGGGTTCCTGATGTTGGTGGTGCTGTTGGTGGTGGTTTCGCCGGTGGATGCGGTCCTCGTCGATTTCCAGAATTGCCTCAGCCAGTCGGTCATCCAGTCCAGCCCGCTACAGCTCCAATTTATCCCGCTCGATGTATCGGTCACGTTCGATCCGCAGAGTTCACTTCATCCGCTGAATGTCACCGTCTACGGCAACGTTTCGGGGACGGCCGACCGTCGCTTGACCTATCCGCTGCCCGATGACCCTCAGTGGATCAACCCGAATGAGACCGTGGGGAAGATTACCGATCTAGATACGTCGAACAACAAGTTTTCCACCCTGTTGACGTCCGTCGACGTCGTGTCGTTCTCGCCGTATCGCGACGCCTCCAGGTTCTGCGATTCGGTGCAAGGAGACTGTCCGCTCGTGCCCGCCTTTTACGCGAATGCGTGAGTCTCACGCTCTTTGTTGTGGTCGGACCCGTACTAATGATTCTACCCTTTTTCAGGAGTGACCTCGCGTCGTTACGCTCGTTTTCGGTCCAACATGATATGTCGTCCGCATACCACTTTTCCACCCTCGCCGCGTCCTTCACGATCAAGTCCGGCAACCAGGCAGCCACCAAGCTCGGGTGCGTGAAGGTCGATATCACCCCGGACCTGGGCTCGTCGTTGCGGAACGCCCTCGCCTACGTGCCGCTGGTCATCTTGATCTTCGTCGGAGTCGCGACGATCACCGCCGCCATTTACAGCCCGTGGGGCACCACCAACCCGTTCCACTGGACGAGCAACTACGGCCGAGACGAGGATGTTCTGCGATTGGTGACGCCCGGTTTCGGGGATTGCCTGCAGTATATCCAATTTACCGTCCTGACGGGGGCGCTGTCGTTGAACTACCCTGGGTATTACCAGCCCGTGGTCAGCCAGGCGGCGTGGTCGAGCCTGCTGTTCAACCAGACATTTATGAACCAGGGAGAGGAGCGGAACCCCGTGGTCGATGGCGTGTATGCCGTGAACGAGACCTACGGTCTAGACCGATTGGAGCACTACGTGGGAATGCCGTCCGAGCGGGACATGTGGCCCGGGATGATCGTCTGGCTGTTGGTCATCGTGCTCGCCGTCACTCTGTTGATCCAGGTGGCGTTCGGCTTCCGGTGGCTGCATCGCGCGCTGGCCAACGTCCCGGAGGAGGACCTGCGCGCGAAAAACTGGCCCTTCACCATCGGCAATGTGATCCGGATCGTCTTCAACTACCTCTTCCTGCCGATGGTCTCCATCTCCTTCTTCCAGCTGGTGATCGCCGGTCGCTCGCCCGCATACTCGGTCGTGTTCGCCGTGATCCTAATCCTGATCGCCATCGCCTTCTGCCTCTGGACCGTCCGGCTCATCGTCACCACCCGCCCCAAGTCCTACCTGTATGATGACCTGTCGACGGTCCTCCTGTACGGGCCGCTGTACAACACCTTCTGCGACGATGCCGCCGCCTTTGCGGCCGTGCCGCTGTTTGTCACCTTTGCCCGCGGGGTCGCGATCGGTGCCCTCCAACCGTCCGGGATCGCGCAGATCGTGCTGTTGGCGATCTGCGAGGTGGTCTCCCTGCTGACCCTGATGGCCTTCAAGCCGTTCCCGCCACCGACGTCGATGAACCTGTATCACGCCTGCTTCTCCATAGTGCGGTTCCTCACGATCTTGCTCTCCGTGGTCTTTGTCCCATCGTTGCAAGTCTCCCAGTCGGCGCGGGGGTGGATCGGATACATCATCCTCCTGCTGCACGGATTGGTCCTGGTCTTTGGTTTCTTCCTGAACGCATTGCAGACTCTGATCGAAGTCGTCGCCCGTCTTGCCGGTGCCGGTGGCTATGAGGGGGGTGTTACCCGTGGTGGTCTCGTCAAGGTATGGAAATTCTCTTCTTTTCTTTTCTCTCTTCCTTCTCTCCTATGTCTAGTAGCAGGCAGAGCTAACTTCTTCTAGGTATTTGGCATGCGACAACTCTCGCGTCGTGTTCCGCGGCGTGACGTGGGGACGCGCCAAAGCATGGGCTCCGAAGCGGCGATGTTGGCCCACACGGACGATCGGCTGTCGTCGCAATTCGATGGCTCGAGACCACGAAGTCTCTCGGGCAGCTCGGCGTTGCTCCTGAACCGCGCTGGGGCTAGCGATGGCCGAGCCAGTGCCTTCTTCGACACCGGCAGTGCCCACGGGGGAGCTCACAGTCGCGCCAACAGCAGTGGATTCTATACCCCGACACCCGGGGCAGGATACCAGACCACCGGCAGTAATTCGCCCAAGAGTGGGCCGGTCTTCATGCAACCCCACGATCCTTACTACCGGCCTCCGCGTCCTCGCCGGAAAGTGACGGAGTCGCGCCCTTCGACAGAACACGCCCGATCGTACTCCGAGAGCGCCTCACGCGGGCCGTACGGAGACGGGGAGGACGATATTGTCGAGGCGACGCGGTCGGGTCGGAACACACCTGTTCCCGCATACATCCCCACCCCGAAGGACGACCTCGACTTCGAAGAACCCCGCCGCTCGAGAAAGGACTATGCGGTCCGTGAGGTGGATTTCTACTACCGGGTCCGTGGTCCACCTCTGTCCCATACAGGCACGCGGAAACTCAAGACGGGTCCGGCGGATCCTACAGGCCCGGTGTCGTCGGCCACGGGCTTTTTCCGCAACCTGTTCCAGGGCAAGACCAAGGAGAAAGGCAAAGGCTTCGAGGTGGTCCGCAGCGCACGGGCGCCGCCGCCAGGGCTGATGGCCGACGGGGAAGAATTCCACGAGCCATACCGGGACGAGCCGGACGAGCCAGGGGCCGGTGGTCGGCCTGCGGCGTCGGGAGGTCCCTCCGCGGAACACGATTCGGACGGCGCCGGTGCATCCCGCAGCGCGGAGGCCGCGTTGACCCTGCCCCCGGTGGACACGGGCGACGACATCGAATTGCCGCGTCGTGGGAGCTCGCGCCACAGCACCGCCTCAGGGGGGACGGAGACTCGGCGCAGCCGGCGGGCTGACTCGATCAGCTCGCTAGGCGAAGAGGATCTGTCGCAGCGATCGCTGCCCGTGGTAACGGAAGCGGTGTCGGCGGAGGCCCACGAGTCAGGTCCCTACGGCGGGTCGAATTTTTCACCGGGCTATCTCCACCACTCGTCTTCGGTGACCGGTCGACTCCCGTTTAGTGCGACGAGCTCGCCCTCCCGCGACCGAAACATGTCCATCGCGTCGACGACGGGGTCAACCTCGTCTAGCCGGCAGCAGGGACGTCCCTCGAGTATGGGGTACGTGGCGCAACACCGGACTCGCGACAATATCCATGAACGCAGTGGCGACGAGCCGACCTTTACCGGGAGTGCAGCGGAGCTAGTGGACGACCTACACCATGATAGCCGGTAGCATCTTAGCCTTGACAGGGTGATAGTCGGTATCAAGCATGACGAATTTCCTTGAGCGTCGGACGGGAGCAAAAAAGAAGAGAAGGAGAATTGAATTCACTAGGGCGTTCACGATTGGATCTCCGTTCGGCATTATTTCCCTTTCTCTTCTTTTCCTTTGATCTCTTTTTATGGTGGCTACGGCCGTTCTATGATGTTGTAATCCTGGTCATTACCTTATCTTCCAGTGTGAAAATGTTTTGTTTTCCTGGTTATCATTGCATGGCGGCAAGTAGTCGGGTTGTATATTGGGGGTTTTCTGTGTGGAAGTGATTTCGCTACTAATATGTATTCCTATAATAATATTTATCAATATTTCAATACCCCGTCTATACTTCTAACGATATATACATATGTATGCTGTTGTATGTTTTTCTTTTCTTTTTCCTTCTTACTTTAGATTCTGTATACATCTATAAGCATTTCAAGTTGAATAGAGAGAGAGAAAAAATTGCATTGTCCTGATGATTCTTCTTGGGTCTGTATGCATGGCAGAAGCACGAATGCTCTTTGGAGAAGAAATATAGAAGATCTTGATTATATAAAGGTCTAAAAACATATACACCACCATTGCAGCAATTGAGTAGAAACACCAACTACTAGCATATGGATTATTAAGTAAGATTTCCTCTATAATCAACATTACAAGGGGCTCAGCTATCGAGTCACACTATCAAGACACCAATCATGATAAACCATCACCTTGCATGAGTGGAGGCATACTCCGGCGGATGATCTTGGTTTCGGGTCTCTGCGTACGACGGTGGCATGTCCTGGATGTGGGCAATCGACTCCGACTTCAAGCGCTTCGTTTGCTTCCTGCGCCGAAGGAAGAACCACAGGCCCGCAGCGATAACCACCAGACCACCAACGCCCACCCCAACTCCGATGCCGATCTTAGCAGCGGGACTGAGTCCTGGGCCTGCCGGTGCAGTGCATTTGTTATGCCAGTCTTTCGGACCCTGAATGGCCGGATCCACCGATTTCTTCAGGGCCCCGCAGTCAAACGGGACCGTGGAACTGACGTTTATAGACGCAGCGACATGCAAGTTGGGAAATTCAATGCTAAGAAGGGTTGTTGGTATATTTACCTCCAAGCAATGAAGAGGGACCGGGGTACTTACCTTGTTAAGTTGCCATATAACTTAACGGCATCTGCCTCCACGAAAGGGAGAGTAAGGTCCAGCTGCTCGGTCGTATTGAGCCGGAATGGGCTAGTCATGTTCTTCAAGCTGGGAATGGACAAGCTGACTTCATGTCAGTCAATTGGTATGTGCGCGAAATTGGTCCGGTTCTACCTCTGAATCCCACCACTTATATCCATATCCATACTGACATGGGCCAGCTGTGGTAAGGAGACTTCGAATGGCGGGCCACCACAAGCGTCTAGCTCGAAAGAGCTCCAGGGTGAATCGCCAAATGAGATATTGGAAAGTTGCGGCATGGCGACACTATCTCACAGTGAGTATATGATACGATTGACGCCATGGCGGTGCAAAAACCTACCGAGAGAATCTTCCCTTCAATTGTATGTCGCCCGCCTTGGTTAAGGAAGGGAGGAAAACCGCCAGAGCGGGAGTCGGAGGCACATCTTCGCATTCTTTTGAGATCACAAGATGCTTCTCGGCTTCCTCCAAGGCGTCGAGTCGCAAACTGGATCCCTCGCGCTATCAGCATATTGTACACACAGGAGAACCGGGGCTGATCCACTTACGTAGAGAGGGCGCCTCCAATATCGATGGTCCCGACTGCCTCCAGCGACCGCAGATCCACCTCTTCAGCAGCATCCGCGCCGACGTGCCAGTCCACCGAGCGTAACTTCGGCATCGATATACTCTTCAGGCCCGACATGCCAATCAAAGAGACCCCGCCGTCGACCGTCTCCAGATCGGGCAGCTCGAACGAGGTCAGTTTGGGCCTGGGCTGACCATCGTTTGGCTCGTCATAGATATGGAGCCCTAGATGGCCGACAATGTGTCGGACATTAGGCAGGTAGAAACGGCCCGTGAAGCTCTCGTGCACGTGGAGGTTTCCGTTGAAGATCGTGCAGGACCGTGCGATGATGTCTAATTCGGTCTGGTTGTAGGCCGTGAAGCCAGAGCGCTCCCATATTTCCGGCATGTCACAGATCTGGGCCATCGCTACCAGCTGTTAGGATGTATACCACACAGTGATCCGCAACCCAGCGTCGCGGGGGATGGTTTCTCACCAAAAGAGGGCAGACTAGCCACCGCTGTAAGGAGCAGCATCCATACTGAGGAGGAAAACATCCCGCCGGGGCATATTGCGAGGGGCGCGATATTGGAGTGAAAAATAGGAAGAAAAAAGACAATGACCTTACAGGGTTGCAATGGGGGCCATTGAAAGCTAATATACTCGCCACTGGAGATTACGCCCAGCGCTTGGTGATATTAATCTATCTCCTAAGGTTTACTGATTAGTGGAAGGGCAGGTCATTCCGAAGAACGTACAGCCTCAGATTGGGGCCGAGAGTCGCGTTATTGGGAGTCAACTGAGACAGTCCTGCGTTAGCGCCGCGGTGCCACCCTAAGGCAACGCCTTTGCGCTTGGTTCTCCGGATGGAACGGATGCTATTTAATATATTCTTGTGAGGGTGGAATATTCGCCGCTTGATCTAACCAAATAAACCCTTGTTCAAGTAGGTTCGAGGGGTCCGGGTGTTCGCATGTCTCAAGGTGTCGAATCCGTCTGTTAAATCATACCTGACCAGATGAGGCTGAATACCGCTTTTCCAGTCCCCGCATCAGAGTCGCAAAGAGGTTAGCTTAGGGATACGCGAGAGCGCTCTGATTTGCCGTGGATAGAATGAATCGAACCGATATACCCGGATTCAGACGCGATCATCAATGCAAGTATATCCTTGAACATCGTGTTTTCAATCCGCCAACATCATGGACACCTCCTAGATCAAGGATAACGTTCGACAGAGCTGTCTTCAAAATCTGGGCGTTCTCTCCAGCCAGGACGAGGGAAAGAGGGCTCAAAGCAATGAGATCGCGTGGACGTCCGGATGCCCTCGTGTTCTGCGCATAGCGTGGCTGGGCGTAGTGTGCGAGGACTCGCCACGTTTTGGACATCGACATGTTTGTAGACCTCAGAGAACTTGAATTCATCTGATCATCCAGATTAGAGGAGGTAGACCCCGCGTGTGTACATATCTGGCTGCTTCAATAGTGCTGTTACTTTGTGATCTCTCGAGATGATATCAATATGTCCTGAATATATTCAGATACAGTGCACGGTATATCAAGTACTAGCCTGAGAAAGCCTGCAGCGTATCTAGCACATGTCTCAGCAAGTGTATCATGGCATTGAAGATGGTGATGAGGACTTGGTGTTATCAAGAGAGGATCAGGAGTAGATATATATCTAGAAATCGAGGAACCCGTGACTACTGCACGACCCAAGAGAGTCAGTGGCGAATCGGCGGGATCGGCCGTCTCTCTTTCATTGTTTCTTTGACCTTCAACACTGGACAACAACCGAACCGACAAGGTTGTTGATTTATTCCTTCCCTTTCTTCCACCTACTCCCATCGCAAGATTCAAACGTTGGGTTGAGAACAAGAAACAGACCCACCGCTCAGTTGACGCCCCGCGGTGAGCTCGAGCTCGGGAGGAAATCATCCGTTTTCGCTCTTATCCATCTCCCCCTCACTATCTCGACTTCTCCCTCACTCTTCTCTTATCCTTAGGGTGGATTCGTCTATCCACCACTGCGGTTTTATTATTACTCTGTTCTTGTTATTGTTATTATCCCAATTCTTTATCGTTTTCTTCTCTGATTTGCCCGCTTCTCCTTGGAGTTCTTGGTCTACGGTCGCTGGTTACGGTCCCACCATCCCTCGTCTCTTGCCAGCGATATACCCTTGCTTCATTATTCAGTCCCCCGTTGTCCTCCGTTCTTCTCGACCCGTCTGTACCGTTGTATATTGCGAGCCGTCTGATCGTCGTTGTCCTACTCATCCGACCACCGACTCGTTGCGACCGCCCTTGCTAGACCCGGTCAATGACGACTTGCCCCTCCCACCACGGAGTTTGATCTCCAGATCGAAACCCATCGAAAGCCTATTGACAGTACCATCGAAAGCACACTACACTGATTTGTCCCCCTCATGTCGTCGAGTTCGGCTCCCGAATCCCCCGCCGCGTTCGCCACGCTTGAATCCCTACCCGAGTCCTCGCCCGACTCCCCCGCTCTCGGACGGGCAGATCATGCGGGTTCGGGCCAGGGCCCCAGTAGGGCGGAACCCGGCCCGGCATACAATACACGACCGGAGAGAAGACGGTCGACGCTGAGCGGCTCGGATCGGAAAAGAAGACTGGTGGATATGGAGCGAGACGGGAGACATCCGTGGCCTGGAGCCTCGCGCGAGGCTGAAAGGGAGAGCCGGTCTATTCCCCGGGTTCAGTCGCAGGCGCGACCGGATGGCGCTGCTGGTGCTTCATACGCCGATCCGATTGATCTGTCGTCGTCACCACCACCGCAACAACCGCCACCCCCTCCGCCACGACCGGCGAACCACCCGACACCGTGGGGTCAAAACACTGGCCAGTATGGGGAGTTGATGCGGCCGCGGTGGCAGCCCGATGCGGAGGCAACGAACTGTCCCATCTGCGGGACGCTGTTCAGCTTCTGGTACCGCAAACACCACTGTCGCAAGTGCGGGCGCGTCGTGTGTGCGTCGTGCTCGCCGCATCGCATCACCATCCCGCGCCAGTTTATCGTCCACCCGCCGGAGGCCGCCCGGTCGCGGGCCTCCAGCCTGATGACGCCGCGTGTACCGGTCATCGATCTGGAGGCGGACACGCAGTCGCAGTCGCCGTCGGCGGTCAATCCCGCCCTGGGAGGCGGCGAGGAAGTGCGACTGTGTAATCCTTGCGTTCCTGACCCTAACCCGGATCCTCCACGGGGATATCCTGTCCGGGAGCCTCCGCCAGGCGGATGGGGACCCCGCCATCGGTCGTATCATTCCGTGTCCAGCGGACGACCCCCGTATGATGCTATCGTAAGTGTGACTGTGTTCAATTGGACGTCCCGTGCTAACTATCCGCAGCCCGACTCGTATACCCGACCCAGCCGCCGGACGGTGGGATCGAACGACTACCCCGGGTTCATGGGGTTCGGCAGCTCGTCGGGGACGCCGTTCGCCGAACGTATGGACTACGGGTCCCAGGCGCGGCCCCTGCCGTTCCTCCCGGGCAGCGCACGGTCGCTGCCAGTGCGTTCGTCGATCGATTCAGAAGCGCCCGTCCGGACGGGCGAGCGACGGCGTCCACCAGTCGCAGAGCGCGACCTGTGTCCGATATGTGTACGCCCGCTGCCGGCGCTCGGGGCAAACGGGGGCGAAGACGCCCGCGAGGCGCACATCCGCGACTGCATCGCCAGCCATGGCCGCGGCGGCAGTCCGGAGGGACCACCGACTACCGCGCCGGTGCGGATGGTGGCGTACACGGCGACGGAGAAGGACTGTCTAGGGGAGGAGGGGGTGGCGGAGTGCACGATCTGCATGGAGGAGTATGCAGAGGGGGAGGTGTTGGTGCGGTTGGAGTGTCTGTGCAAGTTCCACCAGCGGTGTATAGTGGAGTGGTTTGAGCGGAAGAAGGAGTGTCCAGTGCATAAGTGATATTGACAGAACTATACAACCCTTTGGAAGAGCGCGTGATACACGTATGCTTGTATACATGATGCACGTCGATGTATGTCAATGCAATGTAGGGTCATCATCCCTTGCGCCCTTGATTACATACATATCCCACGAGGATAAAACGCGTCCAGAACCACAACCGAACAACCCAAGAACACCCAAGAACCAACAACAATGAATCCATCCCACCATGACATCCATCAAGCAAACCATCGTCCTCCTCTTGGCAACAACCAGCGCGCTAGCCACCGCCCTCCGCCCCAGCGAAGACCCCTTCTACACCCCACCCCCAGGCTACGAGTCCACAGCACCAGGAACAATCCTCACCCACCGCGAAACCCCACACGCCATCTCCTCCCTCAACCTCCTCCCCATCAAGCTGCACAAAGCGCACCAAATCCTCTACCGCACGACCGACTCCTTCGACCGTCCCACCGCAACAGTAACAACCCTCCTCATCCCCCACTCCGCGAACCTCTCCACCCTCCTCTCCTTCCAAGTCGCCCAAGACAGCTCCTCCATCGACTGCGCCCCGTCCTACGCCTTCCAATTCGGCGCCGCAACAGCAACAGCAACCAACCTCCTCGGCACCCTCATATCCCAAAACCAGCTCCTCCTCATAACAGCCGCCCTCCGCAATAAGTGGCCCGTCCTCGTCCCAGACTTCCAAGGCCCCCGCGCCGCCTACCTCGCCAACAAGCTCGCCGGCCGCGCCGTGCTCGACTCCCTCCGCGCAGCGCTCTCCTCCTCAAACTTCACAAACCTCTCCCCCACCGCCTCCCTCACAATGTGGGGCTACTCAGGCGGGGGTCTAGCCACAGCCTCAGCAGCAGAGCAACACCCGCTCTACGCACCAGAGCTGCACATCCTCGGCGCCGCGCTCGGCGGCACAGTACCCAATCTCAGCACAGCGCTGGTCCAAATCAACGGGACCCACTCCGCGGGCCTCATCCCGTCTGGACTATGGGGTCTGGCCAACGAGTATCAATCCGTGAACGACACGCTTAACACATACCTCGTCGACAAGCCACGCCTCCGCAAGAAGTTCACCAAAGCGCGGCACCAGTGCTGCGGGGCGAACTTGGTACACTTCATGCACCATGATATATCGCGGTATTTGTCACCGGGGGATATATATTTAACGGATGAGGGATTGAATGAAGTGTATGCGGCAAATGCGCTAGGAACACTAGGGACAATACCCACCGTGCCGATGTTCGTGTATAAGAGCGTGACGGACGAGATCAGTCCTGTTGAGGAGACGGATGAGCTTGTTAGGTTTTGGTGTAGTCAGGGTGCGAGGGTCGAGTATAGGCGGGTGCTGGTGGAGGGACATGGGCCGTTGGCTGTGAAGGGGGCGCCGTCTGCGCTGTTGTGGTTGGGGGGGAGGATGGGGCTTTTTTCAGGCGATGGTAAACCTGGAGGGGATGAATCTAGGGATGAAGAGGAGGGAGAGGGGGATGGGGAAGCGGAAGATGAATATGGAGGACGGTGTAGGCAGACTACGAAGTTGACGGCGTTGGCGGATGTTGAAGCTGGGGAGTTGTTGGGGGATGTTTTGCGGGGGAAGTTGGAGAAGGTGTTGGCGGAGCCTTTGGGGGGGTGGATTGGGTTGTGATTTGATTTTTATATCTATCTATTATATATATTTCTGATATGCCTCTCTACTATATCTACTATATCTTCTATACCTACTATACCATAAGAAATACTTATACATCAGCCCTCTAGATTGGTCCCTCTATTCCGTACTGGATTACTCTAAGGATCTTCAAGATATCAAGTCTGTATTATGTTAGATATCTTTGATTATTCTCTTCATTATTATACTGTTTTATCTTCTAACAAGAGGAATAAGGATTGTCTTTCATATTATTATTATGATTGAGCATCGTTGAAAGCACAAGGCAATCAAAACCATCTAATGATTGATTGAGTTGAACATCACTTTGATTATATATATAAAGGTGAAAATGAATATATATATGATAAGCGCATAAAAGACATAACATCAGTTGAATGTCTACGTCAAGGTTCCTTGCTTGTCTCCTGTTGGGTTCTATCTAGCCCTTATTGCTATAAAAATACTATATCAAGTATTCATTGAGAAACCTTTCAGCTTTCACTCAATCCCCTTTTCTTCTTTTTTTTCCCATCTACCGGGCCCGAAGATTATATTTGTTTTCATTCACTTCCACGTGTATTATTGAAGTGTTAAGGTAAATTACATATTCCAGTGGCTAGGACTGGCCAATGGACATTGGAACTTCTACTGTAGAACTCTACTTGATAATACCTCTTTATCTACTTCTACTAACAGATAATATAATTTGGACATTCGTTGAAATTTTCCACAGTACTTGGTACTCTCCTACCTACTGCTGCACTGTTCAGCTCCCCTACTTTCCAAGGTTACAGCTCACATCGACTAAACCAATATCTCTTGGTCAATAGATTGTACTCTGCCACTGCATCCAACACCTCAGCCAGCCATGTAACGCGGCCTTGCATGAAAGTACTTCTTCCCGTGCGACATAGAAGAAGGCCTCATCCTAGCAAACCATGTATCTCACGAGCCTTGTGTCTGTATTTGGTTGGTATTCTCAAACGACCCCAATAGTGTCATACATGCAATGGAGCTAATGTAAAGCTTGCAGACACACCGCAATGTGATCAGTAACGTACTGTTCTATCTCATCGTATCTCCTGCATCTCGTTGCCTTGCTTCTGGTTTGACTAATCTAGCCCATCTCCTGGCAGAGAGGGTTACTAGAGGTCTTCATGATACTTTTAAGAATGGTACTCTGTCTTTATGACTGAAAACACCATCCTCTCAATTCATCGCAGGTGCTATCCAACATATCAGATAGTCAGTACAAAAATTCCCAACAATCGACAATGTCAGCTACTCGTGCTAGCAAGAAATCTGGAAGAGGTGACCGCAACGTCAGCAAAGAAGCCGGTGAAAACAAGGATAAAAAAGACACTGATGAAAACAAGGATAACAAAGACACTGATGATAACAAGGATAACAAAGACACTGATGATAACAAGGACATCGACAGTTACACCGTCTTGCGCGTCCATAAATTTGACCCAGGCACAGAGGCGGCTCGCCACAAACGCCTTATCCAGGTCGAGAATACGGAGTTTGCCACAACTGAAAAAGGAACATTGAAAGACCTCAGACTGTTTCTGATCACGCAGCAGGTGTTTGAGTCGCAAGAGTAGGATCTACTGAAGCCCCGTGACAACCCAAACGTGGCTTACATGAATCCAGCAAAGCGAGTCCATTCTGCGATCCGAACGGGTCTGAACTGTCTGACTCTACTAAGACGAAGATTTACCTCACCCTAGTTGGGGACGATACGAAGGATAAAGTGAGCATATATGATCACCCGCAAAGATTGATATCCCTAATTCATGAGTAGCCTCAATCCGAGGCAACTCCTTGCCGTCAGATTAGTCTGTACTACAAGCAGAAGAAGACTCGCAACGCCATTGACGATGAAACAAAGGAGTTCCTCCGAAGTCAATTGGATCTCAAAACAAAGGTGGGCTCTCGGGGTACACGCGCCCTCATGTTGTCACTCAGCTACTAAGTCGTTGCAAATAGGACGAGGGATTGTCCGAGGCGGACGTGAAACGACTCAAATCTGCATTTGACTCCGCCGCGTGGATGGCAAACGGAGGGTCGAAGCTAAGGTAAGTGTTCCCACCATGTTATCAGTGCTCGACAAGACTCATGAACCTATTCTTTTAGCCACGCCGCCGACCTCAATGAAAAGCAGTGGAGCATCATCGTCCGGACAAACTGTCTTCTCAGTGGTTACACAATAGTGAAACATGATAAAATCGTAGGAGGGCCCATGCCGCCGAACCCGGACCCTTTGGGTTACGACAAGAAATCGAGCAAAAGCAAGATTCGCGGCCAGGTGGTGACGGACTACAAGATTGAACGCACTCCCTACAGCGGTATGTAATAGTTCTACCCTGTGAGGGACCAAGAGGAGTCGATGCTGATTCACTGCACCCCGTAGCTTTCCAATTGAAGAAAAGACAATTTCAGGTATATGAGATATCGGCAGATTATGGCCAAGAAGTTCTCAGCTCGCAAACCCCGACACAGCCTGGAGCAGAAAATGTGAGAGCATGGACTAGACCTTTTGAAAATTAAGTGCATGTCTGACAATCTATGTGCTATCTAGCTCATGTTTAGGATCCCCCGATTCCGAGTCGATGATGACTCCTACGTCAGTGTGTTTGAGACGCAAAACGCCCTGGAGAAATCACTAGCCAAAGGGTCATTTTCCGAGAGTTCCGTTGAAGCATCTGCGTAAGTGGAATGCCCCGGATAGCTGATGGTGGTTGACTGATCGTGAATGACAGCGGCGGTGGTTTCTGGGGTGTATCTGCTGGAGCCAAGTTCGGAGGCGCTTGGAATAGCAGCGATGATTCGGTACATTCTGAGTCTTCAGAGAGCAAAAGCATGAATGTCACCTACAAGGTACGTTGGGCCCAGACAAGTGATTCTCAGACAGAAGTGTTGACCAACACTAGTTCCCGCGTATCACGCTGTATCTCGATCCCAACTCGCTTGAGATCACTCCTGAATGCAAGGCAGATATTGACAAAGTAAACGATAAGAAAAGTCTGCTAGCTTTCAGCGAGAAATACGGTTCGTAATTCATTCCTCCTATCCGACTTTATCGGCTGGTGTTAAAATGACGCGTGTAGGTGATATCTTTGCCCGACGGGTCCAACTTGGCGGTTCTCTTTTCGCCAGTGAGAACAGCACTGCGACAACTGTGCAGGACAAGGCCAAGCACGCCAATTCACTGAAAGTCTCCGCTGCTGCCTCCATCTCGTCATCATATTTTCAGGCTTCCGCCAGCGGAAGCCACGGCGAGGGTTCCAACTCGAACAGCAGTGACACAAAACAGGATCTCACAAGCGCAATGGCCTGGGAAGCCATCGGGGGCGATACATTGCTCTGCAATAAGTAAGCCAATTGATACTACCGAATGGATAAGTGAGGGTGGATACTAACAGTGACATTACAGCCCTGCACAGTGGTGTGCAACTGTAGGTGACTTCTACAACTGGAGAGTGATTGACGTAAGTTGTTTAGTTTGATCTTCTACAGGAGATGTTGATTAACTCCTGAAATAGCAAGATAGTGTTCGTCCACTGTCTGAGGCGCTTGATGAATTTGCAGGCGATGGAGCGATCACCCAACGATTCAAGGAGGCTGCGAAGAAATGATCACAGGTTTACTGATAGCTTCAATCAAAGCTTAGATGTCAGTGTCACGAGGAATAGTAAAGCCAGATCTTCCAAAAGCTTGCTTTCATGAGTGGCTAGAAGTTGATATAAATCAAATCCAACCATTCTAAACTACTCTTGTCAATCATTTATCAACCCGAGTACACTATCCCCTGGAGCTGATTAGGCCCATAGCCCTAGGCCTTTATCACTGGCCTAGTCATCTGAATTGGTTTTGTCAAGGGCTGGCTGTGATCACTTGTTGCGTCAGAATTGACATTCACCATGGACATTCTTCTTAATGTGCCATTTAGCGATTGCTGTACTACAGCATCACGATCATCTTTGGAGCTTGGGATTTGTTGCAGAAACAGGATATGTATGCTATAGAGCATAGACGCTAGACACCAATATACAATCACATAGATAGACACTTCATATCAATGTTGCACTAAAATTTCAAATCTGATTCAAAAAAAGGCCCAAGCACAGAACTTCCTCCAATTATGACACGGCTGCCATGGAAAGATTGCAATTTTGAAAGCAAGACGACAAGAGTGACCATACTGCCCAAGAAACCACTCGGAGACCACCATTTTAGAATAGCTGACAACATCTATACCATCAAATCATCCGCTATAGCTATCGCCTAGTCGAACGATCATCTGTCCAGATGGAGAATCCGTCAAGCCCAATCCTTGAGCGAGTCCCACTTGTTGATATTTTGTACTGATCCCAACAGGATGTCCTTGTCTTTCTTCATCTGAATACGTGCGTAGTGACCTCCAGAGAAAAAGTAATAAGTACCGTCATCATTTGGAAGAATCGCGTCAACCGTTTCGAAGCCAGCCTGAACGAGAGACGGCCACGACTCTTCAATCGTACCGTATGAGATAAGCTCGTCCTCCACACTAACGTCGAGCCATTCCTTCCCACGAAAGAAATATATGTTTTTCTGCGACCCTGGAACAACCATTGCCGCATCGACTCTATCGAATCCGTGCTTTGCCAGGGTCTTCCACGCGCCAATAGATGAGGATGACGTGAAGTGCACGACATCGGAGTTATCGTTTGGATCCAGTGTCAATCGGAGGTACCTGGCCCCAGAGAAGACGTAGAAGTCGTTTTCGGCGGTTGGTACTGGTACTATGGCGTCAACGGTGGTGAAATTATTGGTTCCAAGGGACTTCCAAAAGTCTGCAATGGACCTTGGTTCAAAGAACAGATGGTCAACACCACCAACTGTATATTTGACCTTGGTGTACTTTGTGCCAGAGAAAAAGTAGGCCTGACTATCGAGTGGAGAAGTGGGAACGCGACAGGCGGCGTCAACCATGATGAATTCTTGAAAAGGGATTTCACTTGATTTGTGCTGGGCCGTCTCGAAAACAAGCATAGGAAGTTTGCAGAAGTTTAGCGAGGTTTTATTGTAGGGTGTTCTCGCAGGCTATATACTTTGCTGATATTTGCCTATGGATGGCGGTTATGCCACTGGGTTTCTGGGTAAAGACACGTCCTGTGATAATGTGGACATGCTTGACTCACCGACTCTTGTCTGGTATTGGTATGCATGTGTACCATGCAAGTCTCAACAGATGGCAGTAAGGATCACGGCGTTATGTAGGAGCAGCGCACGACCGAAGGAACACGTCATTTATGTCGTGGAGCGTACGCCCTACCTGGCTATATGTCAGAAATACTACCAGGATTGCATCTGGCTTGATGTATGCCTAGTAGTTATAATCAATATATATGACAGCTTCTTTAGGAGCTATAGATGGATCATCCAGGTGGCAAGTGATGTCGATAATATGCTGTCATAAACTGTACAATAACAACTTACAGTATGAACCAGCACAGTTGATGTATCCTAACTCGATATTGAGCACAGCTGGCTGGAGTATTACTAGAGAGAGCAGGGGTATATTTAAGATTGATACAAAATAGTCCTAAAGCATCTGGTCAATTCTTCAGAATAACTCCTGGATTGCTTGGAGATTGCACTTCAACACTTGCTCTAGAAGTTACTGTATACACAGATTGATCCGAAATACTGCTCTCGTAGAATAGACAGATAACAGAGACTACAAACCACAATATACATACACAAGTACATAATGTTGCAGATATCAGACATGTGACATGTCAAGCCCTACCATAATACTATTTAGCATCAAGGCCCAGGGGTTAGGATATACATAGTTATACAAATAAACTATTTAAATTCCCCCTCCCCTTTCCAATAAACCACATACCCAAAGCCCTGCGCATCATAGCAAGGCCCCAGCTTCACCTCCTGCCCATCCGCCTGGCCCACAAACGCCAACTCGCCCGAGGCATCCTGCGTAAGCGTGTCCAGCTGCAGCGCAGGCGCGCCCTCCAGCGTCGCTTCGCCGTAGTTCCCGCAGAGCACAGTCGGCCCGTACGCAACAGCCATGAGCGCCGGATCGTCATTGGCGGGGATCGTCCGCAGCGCCATGGGCGTGCTCACCTCGACGGTGTCGTCGGGCTGCCAGGTGCGGGCGGGAATGACGGCGTATTGGCCGGGGGTGAGGGAGTCCTCGAGGGGTTCGCCGTTGAGGGTGATGGTAGGGTTGGTGGTCCAGCTGGGAATGCGGATGTAGAGTTCGAATTCACTGGCTGCTGCGCGGCGACGAGAGGACGAGCCGGGGAGAGCCTGGATGGTGAGGGTGGTGCTGTCTTCAGTTGGGAACGAGGTCGCCTGCGTGATGTGCACGTTCTGCTCCGCCCAGTTGAGCTCCGACGCGATGAACTGGTTGACGTAGAGGGTGGACTCCTCAGAGAAATAGATGGAGTCACTGAATTTGGTATTGACCTCGAGAGCCGTCCCCTGGCAGCACCAGAACGAGTCGTGATCAGTACTCCAGGTGCCGCCGCCCCAGGCGGGCCCGATGCCACGCACGCCACCCGGGTTCAGCGAGGTGAAGTAGGTGATGTGACCGTGGGGGTCGGCGGGGTTCTGCTGGCCGAGGAGGTGGTTGAGGAGGACGGACTCGTAATAGTCGAAGTAGGTCGCGTTGTGGGGGTCGAGGGCCCAGAGCGCGCGCGTCAGCTTGAGCATGTTATACGAGTTGCAAGCTTCCGCCGTGTCGTTGTTGAGGTACTTTGCGATGGCGTTGGGGGCGTGGAAGTGCTCCGACTGGCTGTTGGCGCCGATGGCGTACGTGTGCGCCGACACGGTGATGTCCCAGGCGTGCTGGGCGATATCGAGATAGCGGTCATCGCCTGAGGCGTGGTACTCGGAGAGGGCGCCGATCCATTTGGGAATCTGGGTGTTGGCGTGCAGGCCGTCGAGCTCGTCGCGGTTTTCGGCGAGGGGGTCGAAGATAGCCGCGTGGTCGAAGCGGCGGGCGACGTCGAGCCAGCGAGCGTCGTCGGTTTCGTCGTGGAGGGCGGCGAGGATGTCGTTCATGCCGCCGAATTCGGTATCGAGGACGGTCTGCATGGTAGGGGCGTCGAGGGCGGCGGTGCGTGTGTCGACCCAGCCGGCGAAGGCGAGGAGCACGTCCCGGGCGGTCTCATCACCGATCAAGCGCCAGACGTCGAGGAGGCCAGCCAGGGTCTTGTGGAGGCAGTAGTAGGGGACGTTGCCGCCTTCGAGCTTGCCTTGCTCCAGGTCGATGATGTCTGACTCGGGGAAGCCGGAGAGGTATCCCTCGGTGAAGCCGGCGGCTTCATTGTTGGCCTGGCAGCGGGCGAGCTCGGCTACGACGTAGACGGCGCGATCGCGACAGTCCTCGTCGCCTAGGGTGGCGTAGCATTGGGCCCAGGCGGAGAGGAAGTGGCCCTGGACGTGGGAGCGGAAGGGGAAGTCGGGGGCATCCCAGCCGCCGAGGGCGGTGGCACCCTTGGTGTCGAGCTGGTGGGTGGCGCGGAAATTGTAGAGTAGACGCTCAGGGTCGATGAATTTGAGGTAGGAGAGGGTGCGATCTTGATTCTCGTAGAAGCGACCTTCGGCGATGGAGACCTTGTTGAGGGGGAAGGGCTCCACCGCGCAGAGGGTGGAGCGGACGAGCAGACACGCCAAAAGCCAGCGGAACATGATGGATGTTGTTTGCTTAATGGCATTTCAGTCATGGTGGAGGCTTTACACGTTTTATATCTTCTCGATCGGCTATTTTCTATCAATTTTCTACCGAGGGCTCTCTATCCATCATATACCGGCTGTTATTTCTATTCTATTAACCGATGGAATAATTACGGGGATCACCGTCCGTCAATGAACGCCCCTGTCAATATTTGAGACAAGCTGGAAAATTGCTCCCCACAAGACATCGCGATCGTCACCGGAACCCCACATTCTTGGCACTCTCCAGATTGACTCCACAGTCATCTATATGTTACTTGAAGAATGAATTGTGGTCAAGGTGATGTAACCATTCTCTAGTATCTTCTGTCATTACAGGGTCAACTCGGTTGAATCTGGGTTGAGTGGTCGATTCAATGCTAGTCAGATATATATTCCGAATTATATGATCTTTAGATATACACCTTACAGTGTATATGTCCTACAAGACATAGACATATGCAGACTTCTATAATCTCTATATAGGAGCATCAACTTAGTCTGTAGTAGTACTCTGTGTGGATAGATGATAGCTTAGAGCCCTACATATGGACTCTACATAGGAATGTATAAAAATCATCTATACGAATCCCAATATATGTGTATATATAGTGATGAAATGATTTTTGTCATGATTAGATTTTTTTCCAAATGCGGGAATACATGGAGACCGAACAGATATGATTATAGTAGAAGGTAGACACATGTTTAAAATAGCAGCACTGCTTAGGCAGGCTTACAGTCACAGCTACAGCTATGTAAATAAGAAGCAGTGGAAATGACACTTTATAGTATAGAATTATTTTGATAATTATATATAACCCTATATATAACGAACATATACATAAGTAGTATATAAGGACGTTGATACAATCAGGTGATCCCGTATTGAGTGGCCTGAGGCTGTTCAGCTGTACTTCTTTGTCTTTCTTTGTCTTCATCTCAACCTCCTTTTCATCTTCCTCTCCTCTCCATCCGTTCATCCCGCTTCCTTCATCCTGGTCCTTTCGAATCTATCCGAGACTGGAATCCAATCCACTCGACTCTATCCTGCAGCCTCCCCTGGTCGGTCCCTGTCCGTTTCTGTGGATCGACTGGATCGACTGGATCATCGGTCATCGGTGCCCCGATCGACCGTGCTCCGACTGCTCCACCGTCTGTCATCCCAATCTGTCATCCGCATCTCTAGACTCCCATCAGGTGTGTTTTTGATTGAATTATTCAGACAACCGACCGTCATCTCACCGCTGCATCCAAGGTAAGCGGAGTCGGTCTCTCCCGTCGCCGTTGTGGTCTAGGTCAGGCCTCAGGCCATTCGGGCCATTCAGGCCATTCAGGCCACTCAGGCCACTCAGGCCCACAACGCTGACCGACAGACAGACATATTGATCCATCCCCGCCTTTCTCCCTCCATGGATTTCAATCCACGTCTCCATCTGGGTAATCAATCCAACTCGGGAGACCGTCCTCTACCCCTCCATCCCTCGTCCTATTATCCCCCACTCCCCCCACCCCAGCTCCCATCCCAGCCCTTTGATCCTCACGACCCGGACCCCGACCCCGATCCCGACCCGGATCCAGACGGCTATGCCGACCTCAAGCGCTCTCGCGCCTGCGAGGCCTGTCGACAACTTAAGGTCCGCTGCGAACCTGACCCTAAGTACCCTGACGGTCCCTCGTGCAAGCGCTGCGCCAAGGCCAGCCGCTCCTGCATCGTCACCGTCCCCACCCGCAAGCGTCAAAAAAAGACCGATACCCGCGTCGCCGAGCTGGAGAGGAAGATCGACGCCTTGACCGCCAGTCTGCAGTCCTCCAATTCCCCACAATCCGATTTCATCACCGTCACAGCAACCCCCCGAGACGACTATGCGCGACACCGTTGGGGTGGTGCCGCCCACCCTCCCGCGGCGAATGGGGTTCCCCCGACCGAGTCCGCCGCCCCGACGGGGACCAAGCGCCGTTGGAGTGGGTGTCTCAAGGACACCCCGCCCGAGAGCGGCTCCTGGACCCCCTCCTACACCCGGACACCGATTCCGCCATCGACACGGGCTCCCGACATTGGCGCGCTAACACCGCCGCCGGTCCGCGGCTCGACTCCTCCCCCGAGGTCATCGATATCATCGAGCGGGAGATCGTCTCCCTGGGGATAGCCGCCCAGTCCTTCACGCGCTTCGTCGAGGACATGTCCTGTCACATCCCTATGGTCGTATTCCCCGCCGGGACGCAGATGCACGAGGTCCGGCGCACCAAGCCCGCGCTCTTCCACGCCATCGTCGCCGTCGCTATCGGCACCATCCAGCCCAACATCCAGCTGGAACTGATCAATGACTTCTACCGGATGATCGCCGAGCGCGTCGTCGTCCGGGGCGAGAAGTCCCTCGACCTGACCCAGGCGCTGCTCGTCATCGGCCACTGGTACACGCCCCCGACAAGTTCGAGGAACTCAAGTTCTACCAGCTCGCCCATATGGCCGTCACCATGGCCGTCGATCTGGGCATGTACCGGATCACCACCCACCGCCACAAGCCCTTCAACGTGATGAAGGACGCCCTGGGACAGAAGGGGTCCCGCAACATGGACACCCCCGAGGTTCGTCGGACGTGGTTGGGGTGTTATTTTCAGGCGGTTCAGTACGTTCGTCGCCGAGATCACCCAACCCAAGGCCCCTCATGCTAATTTTTCCTTCTGTCTAGGGTCTCGATCTCGCTGCGGCGCCCTATGTTGGTCCGATGGAATCCATACATGGACGAGTGCATCGAGATCCTCGAACGGTCGCCGGACGCCCTTCCGTCCGACGCAATCCTTGTCCACTGGGTCCGCTTGGCCCGCCTTACCGAGGAGATCAGCGTTCAATTCGCTACGGACGACATCGCCTCGTCCGCCTCATTCGCCGACCCCAAGTTCCAGTACACCGTGAAGGTGTTTGAAAACCAGCTGGAGCGGTGGAAACGGGACATTCCTCCCGAACATCGGTCACGTAAGCCAGGGTGTCCCCAAGTTTGAAGAGGAGGGCCAAAAACATGGACTGGTGCTGACGTTCCCCTAGCGATTCTGACCCAGTCGGCCAGCACCGTTAGCCTGTACATCTACGAAAGTGCCATGCATTTCGACACTCCCGAAGGTGGTCCCGACTCGGGCGACAATTCGCCCCCTCCCCCGGGCGCCACCCACATGCATGCGTTGACCACCTGTCTGACCGCGATCCACGGGGCTTTGGACGCTACCTGTGCCGTCGACCTCGACACCTTCCTCAACCTTCCGACGGTGGTGCTCGCGCGCACCTCCTTCGCTATGGTCCTGTTACTCAGACTTCACGCTGTCGCCGTTGCCCCCGAGACCGGCGTCGGCCAGGTGGTTGAGCCTTCCAGCGTCCAAGTGGAATCCTACCTGGACCGCGTCATCCAGCACTACAGAGCAGCCGGGGACAGACCCGGCGGCCGGACCCCTGCCAAGTTCGCCATGGTCCTGGACATGCTACGCGGATGGTTCTGGCAGCGCCGGGACAAGGCGTCCCAGCTGAAGGAGGCCTTCAACGGGTTCCAGGGGAAGGTGGGCGCGACCTGTCCCCAGGACATGGGGGGGACCGTTGAGCCAGCCCCCCATCCGTCACCCCCGCCAGGCCCGACGGGCGGTCCGACGCCGTTGCACCTCCTCAGCGAGGTGGCCATGGGCGAGCCCACCACCCATTCCACCACCCCCTCCCACGGCCCTCCTTACCCGGGACCGGGAACCACAGCCATCCCGCACCCCGGCGTCAACAGCACCGCCTCAGGACCCAGCCACTGGGCAGGCTATCCAACCCCTGCGCGCCCGTATGGCGATCCATCCGCCTTCGCCACGCCCTACTCCGCAGACATGACACCCACGACAGCGCCAAACGCGCCTGCAGCCTATCCCGGCGGAGACCCGCACGGCAGCATGCCGGGGGCATCCCAGGGGTTCTTTGTCCCCGATCCGGGGATGCAGATGGGGATGGAGCCAGAGCATCTCTTTGCGCTGGAAAACATGCTAGGGGTGGAGTTGTTGAACATGCCTTTACCGGACGGGAGTATGGGATTTTATTGATGTGATGCTGGATATGCCGGCCATGTTTGTGTGTTGTGGTTGTGGGATTGTCTGTTTGAGATACCAGGAGTTAATAATATCAGTCCTCTAGGATTAAATAGTGTTTAGCACAGGGCCAAAACAAACATTTAATGGGTAAATAACCATAAATGAAGCTATGAATGTACATGCCTCAGGAACGAGTGCGTAGTCTGTACTAAGTAACAGTTTCAATATCAGTAGGTGGGTGGTGAGGAAGTAAGTGCCTAGCTATATTACCAATCTACCATAATATGAAAATATACAAATATAAAATACCCCAGGAACGCAAGAAGTAAGGGATTAGATACTGGAGGACGCAGTAGCAGTAGTACTCAAATCAAGCAGATGCACGCATAAGCTTAAGATTAAGCGTAGTTAGTTATGCGTAAACATAAGCATAAACATAAGCAGAACTTGGCATAAGCAGAAGAACTTGGCGTACATAATATGTACATATGTACTTCGTACTTTGGCTCGGTATTCAGTAGGGACGGATTGCCTGATTGATAAGGAGTGCTCTTATATAGTTAGCACGTGGTATACTACCTACATATAACACATCTGTCAGTCCTTGGCAGTATTGTGATAGCTCTATGTTCATACTGTGGTGACATACGTAGGGTATCCTAGTCCCATCTACCAGAGTACAAATGACATCTATCGTAACAATATCATAACATATCATAAAGACTACATCTATCACTCAACCATCCAGACCCACATAACAACAAGTCAAAATTCGGTTACACGGTACACCCAACACCTCACATTACGATCGCAGCCGGAGGAGTTAGA
This sequence comes from Aspergillus campestris IBT 28561, assembly GCF_002847485.1. Classification (NCBI taxonomy): domain Eukaryota; kingdom Fungi; phylum Ascomycota; class Eurotiomycetes; order Eurotiales; family Aspergillaceae; genus Aspergillus; species Aspergillus campestris. The sequence continues at coordinate 375,241 of NW_020194349.1, forward strand.
ACCCAATTGCGCCGCGGAACCGAGCCCCACGTGGGTCCCTGATATGGGGTTGAGGTTGAGGTTGGGAGAGGGGGGAACAGGCCCGCCCCACCGACCGACCGATGGAACACCCCAACCGGGCCAACCGCTGGGGGTTGGTTGGCGGTGCCAAATGGCTAAAGTTCTTATTTTGCCTGTCGTTGGGTTTGGATCGGCGCTTTTGAAAGACGCTAGTTTTGGTGTTGATCGTTGGGTTTCTTCCCCTCTTTGTCCTGTTTGTTCGTTTGGTGGTTTGGTTTGGGTGGCTTGAGAATCGGGTTGGGGTTTTTCGAGAGATGGGATGATGGTGGGCTAATGGGTTGGTGGACTGCTGCGCGGTGCAGAATATCGTTTAGTGTATGGGTAGAGCATCGTATTGCGCATGGGCAGGGTCTTGTATTGTGTATGTGGTGGGCCGGTTCTGCCTGGGTCGGTGGACAGACAAATGACTGGACGCTACGTTGTAGTGTGGCTCCAGTCGCTGCTGAGTTTCTGCACCACGAATGTCCACGGCCATCCGTTTTCCGTTTGTGTTCGTCGGAGGAGGTCTAGGAGACAGTTCTGCGCGAGGGGACTCCGGATCCAGGTTCCACCTGAGTCGGTATTAGCATATGTTTCCAAAGAAGGGTTGGGCAGCTTACAGGCACAGAGCGCATGGCATGCCATGATTCTCAAAGATGGTTCGTCATCTGTAGATAAGGCGATGCCGAACAGGATGTCTAGGTATTTGAGAATATTGTTCTGCTGAATATGAGTAACACTGTTCCTGTACAATCTTGCTAGAGCACAAACCTCAATCATCTTAGTATCAGAACCCGATCCTGGTGTCATATACAAACTCCGCAATTCAAACTCGTGGATCAACGTCTTGGCCATGCATATATGTTGCACAGCAATGGCTGTTTCGGTTGTCGTCAGCTAGGATCAAGCAACAAGAAGAGAGAAATAAAAAATCAGGACATACCATGGCAGGGATTCGTGAACCACACCACCGGAAATGGCCTTCCCACCCCATGATTTGCCTGGGCAAAATGCAACGGCTGGAAAGTCTCGGGCCGGCCGGTTTCCCACAAGGAGATCTTCTGTTTCAATGCTGTCGGGCTCATGGGCACTTGGTTTGCCTTGTAACAGTAGTTGATCGTTTCAGCCAGTAGCCAAATCGCCTTGTGCGCCCAGTCCCGGTCGGTCAAAGGGGCTTTATGTCCCCACATCTGTTGGAGACGTTCCTCGAACGGGGAGAAAGTCAGACGCATGGGCTTGCGACATGCTAGTGCAAACTGGATATCCTGCATAACGAATACCCAGAACGATGCTTCGGCCAGTCCGCCAGAAGTGGCACAGTCGACTTGAGAGCCAATGTAGACAGAACCGGCTAGCAGGTGTCGCTGAAGATCACTAGCTGGGTCATGGGCTATATAGCATCAGCCTGGACTGTAGTCATTTGTATGATGGGCGGGTATAAGTGCGCACACGATATTTGCTCGAAAAACCGCAGGATCACAGTGGACGCAAGGAGAATCTCGATGCTGGTCTCAAAGCCACGATTCTCTAGGACAGGAAGAAGGATGGATATGCATCGCTCGTGATACCCATCTGCGGCATTCGCCGGAATCGAGTTGGTAGTGTGGGAGAGATGACGCGCAGCGATGGCCAGGCATGCGTATAATAGGAGTGGACACGATGGCGCGCGTTCAAGGACATCTACCGAAAAGTGCCGCTCGTAATCGCAGGCGTCCAGCTATCCAGCATTAGCGTAGGCCGTCCACAAGCAGCCAGGGACAAATACCCATGCACCGAGCGTCTTTTGGAAATGCCGGAGGAGAAAGGATTCGTTGAAGTTGCTGAGCTTTTGACGATCGCTCATCACCGGAGGTAGGGAGAACATCGCGTCAACACGCAGTTCAGGGGAACCCAGCGTCCCAGATGCCGGGGTTTGGCCCTCAGAGGCTTCTCTTATGGACAAAGATGACGTCCCTGCCGCAAGAACGTGGTAATCGGCCGCTGTACGATCGGTTTCGTCCTCAAAGGCAACTGCGGATAGTCAGCTCAATCACACCACAGCCAGCCATCGCGAGAACCACCTTCAGGGGGCATATCAACCCAGATCTGATCATCAGGAAACGCTAGATCGCTTTCCCCATAGCGTGGGGGGCCTTTGGGTCGCAACGAAGGGTTCTGTCCGTGTCGGAAAGTAACTTCTTCTGGTTTTACTGGCGCCGGAACACACTGCCGCCCAGATCGTTGACAACGCAGACATTCGGTTCCAGTCTTATCGCCTATGTGTTCAGAGTTAGGGTTTCCTTAAGGAATCACGACTAGAGGATGTTTGGTGCTCGTTCGAGATGTTACATTTTAGATGGCGCTGGCGGCAGGTAAGACTGATGAAGCGGGAAAATGGCAGGTTAGAGCGCACGCCTTTAGGCTCATCCACAAACTGGCACTTACCATCCCCTCATCACGTTATCCTCAAAGTCACACGTCGGTAGAGGGTCGCAATAGCGATGGACCAGAACATCAACCCTGGAAAGACATCTGGGCGAGGGTGGAAATGACTGAGGAACCGCTGGCCAAATAAAAAAGAAAATGGCAAAACCAAAAAGGAAGGAGAAAAGAACACACACGAGGTAGACAAAAATAAATATTAAAAAATAAAAAGACGAAAAACTAAGCTAGAGAAAGGGAAGATTAATAATAAAGCAAAGACGAAATGAGATGAAAAGCAAAGAAATCGAGGGAAGATCGAATGCCCACAAAAGATGGGGAGAAGCGGAGGGGAACAGACAGTAACAAAGACTTGAATGCAGGTAGGATGTGATGACTTCAAGTGACAGCGACTGTGATGGGTAGAAGCCTCAAGTTCAACGGCTAAAGCATGGCCCAAAAGATGGATGGTTCGTGCAGAGTGGAGGAAAGTCACCAATTCTCCCTCCGAGCCAACCAGAAAAAATCCCAACGTAGAAACCACCACTGATAGAGAAGGAGGAGGAGAACGAGAAGATCTCCCTCTTGGCGTGAACGCAGAGAGGCTGGTGCGAAAATCCCCGGCGTAACCCCCCAGTTAGCACAAGGTGATCCTGTCTTAGCTCCTGCGTGTAGGCATTCTGTAGGATGGACATGTGTGCGTGTGGGGAGAGGGGCACCCTTGGAGTTGTAGCAAGATTGTCATCCGTTGATAGGGTCCCGAGAGCTCTCCAAATGAGATAACCATGCAGTCAAACTGTGTTCTCCCCGGCCAGCGCGTGGTTATGTGCCCACCGATCATTGCCCGAAATAGGAAATACTCATGAGTTTAAAAGCGGAAAGCTCTGCGGGCCGGAAGATTTCCATTCCTCATTCCCTTGGGTCAGAAGGGGGCGGACAATAGACTGGCACATAAAATTGCACTGGTCCTCGTTCTGTGGCGTTCTGGTACCAATTCCAAACTCTCTTGGTGTGCAGCGAGCGAAGCGGAGCCAATACTGGCCTTGGGTTAGTTAGCCCGTTGCATGCATAATCCCTCGTGAGGAAAGGTTGCCCCTTAGCCCAAATTGGCACTAGTCACCTTGGCCATATCTACTAGGCGCAATAGTAGCGGGACCCTTGGGCTGCTCCGTAGTTGGAGAAGGATTGAGTATCAGTGGCTCAACAGCTGTTTTCCCACGTTCAGCCGGTAAAATAGCTCACGGCTGGTTTACACCCCCTTACACGGTCGAGAGATCAACGGGAAACTAACCACACCCGTCGGGATCAACCACGTTCATAGGGCATGGATCCCATCTTCGTGAACCGACAGCTTGCTCTCAATGGATTGTGTAATCGGTCAAGCTGTCCAGAATGACGCCTATCATTACTGTAATCTCTGGTCCACGTCAACCACGAGGATCGCTATTGCATAGAGTTCATTAGCCTCATTCGAAAAGCAAGATAGTCTAGACTCCGATTGGAGAAGCTCAGGACTTTGGAACCAAATAGTTTATCTCCATGAGTCCGGGTATTCTCCGAGTCCTCGGTGAGCTAGTTAGCTACTGGGGTATCCGTAGAAGTGGGGATGGCAAATTAGGAGGTGATAACGGGAGACCGGGGTGTCAATCCCAATGGATCGATATATGAAGGAGGCCCACATGACGAGCATCATCATTTAGATGTATCCATTCAGGAGAGAATGAGGAGAAGACGGGACAACAATCAGGAGGAAGTAGCAGCAGTTAACTAGTGTACGCGGTGGTCAACCACGCCTGTTTGTTCTGTTTGACGGTCCCGTTTGATATCCCCGCTGACTCATCGCGGGGGCACGAGACGAGGGTCAGGTGACCTGGGCGGTGAGTGGCTGTCCCGCCTGATCATTGATCATCGCATCATCACGACATCAGGGAGACATATCACCTCCTTGGTTCTTTTCCTGTCGTCTGTTTTGGACTACACATTCTGTTTTTTTTAGTCATCTTACTTCTTGTTGATCCTTATCTGATCCATCCCTTGAATCCCCCTGTTCATCGCAAGGGCCACGATCATCTAGCTGGGGAACCGCTAGCAGCAAGAGGCCGGTTGGACCCACAAGGTCTCCATCTTTCCGGGTCGACTTTCATGATAGGCTACTTTGTCTAACCCAGTGATGAAGGGCTAGTAAGAGGGACGGAGTATGTCTTTACCCCGAGTCTCCTACTTGGAGTCGTGGGTGCAGAACCCAACATCATTCTTCCAGCGACAGCGTGATGAGAATATCGAATCAGACTCCGAAGATGAATTGGGTCAGGATCTCCCAGACGACAGTTTGTCGTCGTCGTTTCACTCAAACTTCAGCTATCCCGTTGGTTTGCGACATCGCGTGAACTTCAACCCGTATGCTGGTCCGGGATGGACTGAAGCGGTGGATGACGGCACTGATGACCGGCAATCTCTCCTCGGTGCTTCGACGCCTCGGCCCGTTGGGGTTGACGGAGCGGTGGGGCAAGAGGGAGAACAGCCTCTGGACCTCGACGTCCAAGAAGGTGTCCTTGAGACAAGGGGTGCTTTTGAGGTGTCTCGTCTCAAACGCATACGTATGTTCAGACTTGCTTTACTGTAGTGTAGAATGATATGTTGGGAGCACGTGAGTGGTCCCGTGATCACTGAAAGGTGCTGATGGTATACAGTGCAGGTCATTGTCGCAGTAATATACTGCTTCTTTTCCGCAGGGATTGTCTTCGGGTTTGCCGCGATCAAGCCTGTGTTGATACAAGAAGGCGTCTACCGTGATAAGTGTGGACAGGAGGAGATCGAGCAAAACCAGGAGGTCTGCTATGGACAGGAGCTTCGGTGGGTAGCCCTACTTTGTTGAACGCTAGTATCTAACCTCTCAGTCTCAACCTGATGTTCACAATCGCCGCCGTAGTGACAAATGTATCGGCATTGCCTGTAGGGACCATCTTGGATATATATGGCCCCCGCGTGTGCGGAGTGATCGGGAGCATGTGCCTGATCATTGGAGCACTCTCTTTTGGACTGGCAACTAGCGTCCCTTTCGACACCTACATTCCAGGTTACCTCTTTTTGTCGCTTGGGGGACCCTTCATCTTTATCTCATCGTTCCACCTATCCAACACCTTCCCGACCCACTCGGGGCTTATCCTATCTACATTAACCGGTGCATTTGATGCTTCGAGCGCCGTGTTTCTATTGTTCCGCCTCGCTAATCAGAGCACGCACGGCTCATTCACCTCGAGGAAGTTCTTCATGCTCTACCTGATCGTCCCTATATTTATCCTGACAGTCCAATCCACAATCATGCCGGTGACATCGTATAAAACCGCCGGGGAACTAGTTCAAGAGGCGGAGGCGCACATAGCAGCGGAAGCCCACGACACAGTGGACGACCGTATCAGAGACCCCGGTGAAGGCGAACGCCAGCGGAACCATCGTCGCGAAAAGCGTCACAATGTCGTCAGCAAAATCCGGCGTCTCCTGACGCACAGCAACGACGGCGACGCCCTAGAGGAGCCAACAATCCTCAAGACTAGCCCTAGCACCGTCCCCGACTCTCCCAGCGGCATCTGGGGCGTCATGCACGGCTACTCCGCCCTCCGCCAGATCCAGTCCCCATGGTTCATCCTGATCATGCTATTCACCGTCCTCCAAATGCTCCGCATCAACTACTTCGTCGCCACAATCCGCCAACAATACGAATACCTCCTCCACAGTCACGCCGCGGCACGCCGCCTCAACGAAACCTTCGACTTCCTCCTCCCCGTCGGCGGCCTCCTCTCAATCCCATTCATCGGCGCGATCCTCGACAACGCCTCCACACCATTCGTGCTCCTCCTCCTCGTCACAACAGCCACCACAATCGGCATCCTAGGCTGCATCCCCCACAGCCTAGAAGCAAGCTACGCAAACATCATCCTCTTCGTCCTCTACCGCCCCTTCTACTACACCGCCGTATCTGACTACGCCGCCAAAGTCTTCGGCTTCCAAACCTTCGGCAAAGTCTACGGCCTGATCATCTGCCTCGCAGGCATAGGCAACTTCGCCCAGGCAGGCCTCGACGCCCTAACCTTCAAAACCTTCCACCGCAACCCCATCCCCGTCAACGCAGTCCTAACGGGAGTCACCTGTGGCGTCGGTCTAGCTCTCGTATCCTTCGTCTGGTGGCGCGCCAAGATCATATCCTCGCCACCACCAACAACAACAACAACAACAGAGGCAGTCCTCGAGCCGGGCCCACCGCCCCCGGCCGCAGTACCAGCAGGCGAAGCAGTCGTAGTCCGCGACTGGGAGCGCGAGCCGCTTCTGCAAACACGCGTACGCGTCCCCGCTGGTCGACGCCCGTCGCCATCATACGGGATCGCAAGCTCGGCGTAGCTAGTCAACAGGCTAATAAAAATGACCGAAGTATCTACCACTAGTGTAACTAGCATGTCGACATCAATGGCAGTCATAGTATAATACGATTTGAATGTATGGTATCCATCGTTTATATATATATGATATATGATATATGTTGGAGATATCAGACAATCAGGCTAAGCGCCCCACCAAACCCCAGGGATCAATTCAACGTAGCAGCTATTTCATACATCGTAGATAAACATACTGTGCGCTAATAACTACCACTTAGCTCTGTTACTTAGATACCAAGACCCCACCACTCGCCAATTGGTGTGATTGGTGTCGAATGGTCAAGATAAAGGACTTGCTAATACGTTCTACCTACCTGGTAGATCGCACCCGTTCGCACCCGCTCGCACCCAGGTAGCTAGCGCCCTGTAGCTGCAGCACCATCAGCACTAGGTACAGTACTCAGTGTAGTACTCCGTACTCCCCCGCCCGTCTCCATCGAACAAATCAAAAGCACGCACGGACTGCACCTAGTTGAACCCCAGCCCCTCGTCTACACCAGCACCAGACACTACTATATACACACATACAAACAAAGCTTTAACACAAACTACGCAAACCATACAGCCATCAAAGCTAATCCTTTACGAACACATGTAAAAGACTTGTAGTAAAAACAGACATTACAAGAATTAGAATCTACTACTACTACTACCACAACCACTTCCACTACCATATATAGGAGAGACAAAAACCGGCAGGAGGCGGAGAATGGAACAGGATGAGATGGGATGGGATAGATATGCAGAGGAAAAACCGCATGCAACTCGTGAAAATTCGTGAGACTCGTGGATCAGCCGTTTGGGGAGGATGAAAGAGGGTGGAATGAATGGATGAGTGGGAGGGAGAGTGAGTGCTGAAGAGGGAGGCTGGGATGGAGGGAGAAGGAGAAGGAGAAGAAGAAGAAGAAGAAGAAAAGGAAAGACAGAGGTAGATAGAGAGAGGGATTAAGCTGGAGTAGGGGCAGTGTGGGATTCTTCCACCTCCGCCCATAGACGTCTCCCCGGGACTTCGCAGGACGGGTCGTGCCACAGCATCAGGAGTAATATCTTGCGCAGCGCCTCCCAGGTGTCGATGTGGTTGTCGGCTGTTGTTTGGCGGAGCATGCTCACGTACCAGGGGCGTTCGGGGCGGCCCTGGGTGGCGATGCCGCCGAGAGTGAGGGCCCACATCAGGATGACGCGCGCCTGAGGGTGGGACCAGATCTCGGGGCCCGGCGCGGCGACGAGCAAATTGCGCACGGAGGCGGCGAGCTGGCACATGGGGTTGCTCTGGGCGGGCATCGGGAAGACCACGCCGGCGGAGTAAATCAGCGCCGTCATGCGGCAGGTCTCGTAGAGGACGAACGGGGGGTCGTAGGCTGATCCGCCGAGCTGGGTGGCGGTGGGGATGTGCAGCGTGTGGTACTGGATGAGGTTGCGGCGGTCGGCGAGCAGCGAGGTATCATCGGTGGAGAGCTGATGACGCAGGTGCACGTCGACGTGGTTCATGTAGGTCTTCATGGCGCAGAAGATGTCGATCATCTGCGTCGTGCCGCCAATCGCGCGCAGGCTGCCGAATTGCTGCTCTGCGATGTCGGTGTTGTATCCTACGAGTTCGTGCAACGAGACGTCCTGGTGTTCTTCGCGTAGGGCGATGAATTCCCAGGCGGGAGGAACCAGGAAGGTAGTGGAAGTCATGATATCCGAACTGTTTCGGTCAGGATATTATCGCTATAGAGATGCACCAAGACAGGAAAACTTACAAGGACAGGATCGGCGCCAGGCCTGGGAGACGGATATTTTTCAGCCCCCCACGGATCTGGACCAGCTGGGCCAACCCTCGGGTGTGGATCAGATTCGGCGGGAGACTGCCGTAGATATCCAGCCACTGCAGCCGCTGCATGGGCGGAGTAAACGGGGTGCGACGATGGCGGCGCGCATCGTTGATGTCGGCGTTATTGTGCGCCATACACATGACACTTAAGATCACGGCATCCTGCACGGCACGGTCCGGCTGGCTAATATCATGCTGGATCAGCTTGATGGACTCCATCTCGCAGAAATGGAGCAGCTGCTGGTCGCGTGGCGAGAAGGCGGCCTCAGGGATCCACCGGTTGATCCACTGAACGCGCTGATGCGACAGAGACCCGTAGAGGAAGGTCGTGAACAGGGTCGGTTCCGACAGCGATAGCGGAAACCAGCTTCGTACGGCCGACACGCCGTTTCCGGGGGTCAGGCCGGGCCAGAGAATTTGCACAGCTGGGGACGTTAGCGCGGGAAAAAGGGGTCGCGAAGGGGAAAGAAGACGAACAATAAGATTCGCATGCAGAGACAAACTCGGGCGGGTAATGCAAGGTGACCGGATATGTCGCGAACGGGTCCATGGCACTGGCCCCGATCACTTCCACCGACTGCTGCGGGGGACTGGAAGGGTCCAACACCGGTTTCTCCTGTTCACTGGCGTCCTGGGAGTCGGTGTGGACCGAGTGCTTTTGGGTTTGTTGAGGTTCGGGATCTTTGGTCGGTTTGGGTGATGTTCGGACGGCGAGAGTGAAGCTGGGTGGGTTCGAGGAACCCGACGATTGAGTCGACGGGGACGAGCGGGCGGAGGAGGGCGAGGGAACCGTCACCAGCGCATCGTCCAGCTCGGGTTTTGTGGGCGGGTCGGCGGGACGGGGTTGGTCTCCGGAGGGGACTGGGGCATTCTCGCCCGGTTCGCCACGGTCCTTGGTCTGGTCGGAGATCCATTTGCCAACGTGAGCGCGCACCAGGCGCTGGATCCGGAGCCGTTCATTCTCAGAGGCGGGACGGGCGTTGACGAAGTGAATGGCGTCCTTTTTCCGCCCACCGGCGGGTTTTTTGGGCGGCATGGATCGCTAAAGGCGCATTACTCGGGGGGTCAACGGAGGGTGAAAGCGATGCGCATTCTGGGGAGAGGGGATGAGGAGAGGTGCAGGGCGTCCACTAGATCGGGGGAGTTGGGTAGGGACCGGTGGTGTTTTAAAGGCGGGTCGAGGATAGACTGGGGGAGAACGTATGGGGATGGTGGCTGCAAGAGGCTGACGAACTGACGAATGACGAGAGTGATGGAGAGAACGATTGATAGAGATTAACCGAGAGGAAGGATCGGAGAGAGAGGAGAGAGAGAAAGAGGAGAAAATGGAAAGAGGAAAAAAAATCAATCTCAAAATAAAGCGACGAAGCAGAAGAGGGGGAAGAAAGTTGTCGAGGGAGCGAAGGAAAACGAAAAGGGATCGAAAGGAGGCAGATGCCTGAAGAACTAGGCTTGGCATTCACCTTCTTCCCGTGATGGACCCACGGTCTACAGGCTCACGACGGTTCATGGACCATGATCATGGTAACATGGTAACTTGCCCGATATAAAATGGACCCGTCACATATGATCCTGTTCCTGTGCTGTAAGGACTAGTAGTCGTCTGCGGATGATCAATCCAATATTGCTGTTGGTCGTTTCCTCCCCAGGAATCCCGGGATTCAGGTCAAGTCAATCAGTAACCCATGACAAGCGAAATGACAGGCGACTATCACCGCCGACGGACTAGCCGTTTAATAAATAACCTCCGATGCCCCATTGGGTAACTGTATGGTAATACCAGTCCCAGGAATCCACCGCCGAGGCTGCCGATCCCTGCGGCGATCGGTTCCGAGTTAGGGCTAGGCGCGCTGTTGTATTGGCCGAGACTGGCCCGACAAAGTCTGATATGGCAGACTGGATAGAATGCGTTGGGATTTGCCACTGATGGTCGAGCTTATATCAGGGTAAGTCACCCCGAGGGGCGATATGTCGCCAGATCGCGATGGGAAATTCGGTATCTTCCTTCAAGCGTGTGTGGGGAAGTATGCTCCATATTTCGGGTCGTCAGCGACCCAAGGTTCCAACCGTACCATCTGTAAATAGGTCGGGTTTTCTTTTGATACCGATTAGACACCACTCGCGGAGCACGGTTCAAGGAGATACGCTCTCGTCATCATATGACCGTCGAATATTGTTGGGTGCCTCGGCGTGTGCTTGAGCACGGATACCAGCCTTTGACCGACAGATGTGTCCACATCTTCAAGAGGCTTGAGAAGCTTGAGTTCAGGAATAAAGAGTTCCTAGATGTGGAGATCCAGGCGAACCCCACGGAAAGACACAAACCATGGAACATCATATACCATGCACTATGCACGTTCGACTCCAAGTGCAACCAGGGGTATGAAGCAACTTCGACAGCCATGTAGAAACACATCATCAGCCGAACAGCACCGCAAGCAAGCAAGAAATGCCGCAGATCCTTTCCGACGCAGATCCCACTGTAATGACTGTACGAATCTGAGGAAACTAACAACCCCCAGTTCAATTTTTCTTCCGTGGTATCATTGGCCAGCATCTCTGACCGGTACCTCCCCAGACCCCGACCACGCAACCAACCCAGTGCCGTGATATGTCGCCCTGCCAGCCGCCCTGCAGCCATCGAACGCCGCTTGCAAAAATTTTCCGGGTTTGCGGGTCTAGATATCCTTGATTAGTGCCCACGGTGTCCCAGAGGGATCCACCGTGGAGACATCTCGACCGGGTTCATCGCCGATCTTGACTCCCGCAGCTGACGATGAAATGACCCCTGGCGTTGGGACAGGGGAGGATAATGGAAGGATTCTCACGTTGCCTTCTTTGGAGGTGCAAGAGAGTTGCACTCAACAAATGTGTCATCTCTCATGATGGTCAGGGGTGTACATGTGACGATGCCGAGGTTGTGTTCAAGGGAGCCTTGAGTGACACACGGGTGGACCTGACCCACGTGATCGCGTGTGACCAGTCATGGATGTTTTCAAACAATTCTCGTGCACAATCTTTTGTTCGATTTGCAATGGCTATTATCTCTGGCAGTTCTATTCCTGTGAAGGTACCTAGATCTGGTTGGGGTCGACAATCCTGAAAGGTATCAATGGCAATTGTATGGTCTTCCTATATACATGCAACCACACACAATTCCCTACATCCCATTCATTGACTACGCCCTGCCATTACTGCGTGCAAGATTAATTCGATACATCCCAGAGACATTAGCAACTTCAATCACAGACCCAATCCACCTTACAATGACGATTTGATGCGCCCGCTCCGTGCCTTGCCAGCTGCGATCATATCAGTAACAATCCCACCGACAGCATGAGACAGAAGAGGAGAACATACCACTGGCGATGTGTTGCATGGTACCTAAGAAGCGATCCAGCACTACCCAATCCACCGACCGCTCACTCGACGCCGTCGCCGCATCCAACGCACAGCGCAGCTCTTCCGTCGTGAGGACCGTCCCCGTTTCCCAGCCCGCTGCAGCCATCGTGTCTTCCCCGCTGAACGCAATATCCGACAGTCGGTCGATATCTTCGAGTAGATGCCGTAACGCCGGTCCGAGGGTGTCCAAGCCATGGGGGTTGTGGCTCTCTAAAGCTGTGTTGGCCTCACCCGACCGGATATAAGTACGGGAGGCAACGGCAAGCAGATCAACCGCGCCTTGAACCCACGCGGGACCACCCCATACTGGGATATTGTCCAGAGCAAATGCGAGGTCTTTGTGGTGGCTAATTATGAGGTTGAGGAGTTCTGACGCGGGATCAGTCGCTGTACAGGGTCCTACTATCTTCGGTCGGTGTCCTACCGCGGGAGAATTTGCGCATATAGTACTGCTTGATTTTGACCGTGTTGGAGCCGAGTAGGGGACCTATAATGTACTCTTCTGGTGGTCAAAAGTTGTCCTCGCCGCCGAAGGGATGGCACGACTAACCTCGGATGCGCGTCGCCGCCGCCCGGAACGGCCCCTCGCTGGTAATGACGGTCAAGACGGTTCGGGGGTGGTCATCGAGCTCTCGAAGGGCGGTGATCAGTTCCGTCAGAAGAGATTCTGTCCATGGTTCGGTCGCACTGGACGCGTGGAGCTGGAAAACAGACACATCAGCAGCGGTTTTCATAACCCCCCTCGTAGTAGGCTAGTGCTAAGCCAGGAAGGTCCAGTTTGTCCTACCTTAATCACGCCTATATAGTCAAGCACATCAACCGTAAGATTCGTCGCAGTAGAAGACATCCTGTATCGATGGATCAACAGGAAAAAATAATGTTTTCGTAACACCAGGGAAAAGGGAACGGGGATAGCATCGTGACCATGGAATGAAAGCGTCGGGGCGCTCCGCACTCCGCACTCCCCACCTGCCGCCCCCGCGTCCCCACTTTGACCGCTGCAAATCACCATGCAGGAGGCCACGGTCGCGTATTTGAGGGGCAACCTCGGTGGTTGGGTCAACGGTCATTGGTGCGATTGTTGGATAATGGCTTTGTTGGGTTGTCGGACCGTGGTACTATACTATATTCGATGTTTGCCTAGATGTAGGTATGGCGTGGCATGGAGGACTAGGAAGGTAGACCCGAGTTTATCAGATGATATAGAAGGCAGATATCGCGACAAGACGTTTGAATAGAATAATAGTTGAGAAACAGAATTATAATGGTTAAAGAGGCGATGAAGCAGAGAATACACCGGATGAGTCAGCCACCATCCCACCACATCGCTCTATCTTTGATTCTATACCAACACGACACCAAACACCACATATTAGATATAGCTTCTATCAATCTGTATCAGCTACGACAGTGACAATTGAACAACAGACCCCTTCAAACCGCCAATCATAATGTACAACCACCAACGACCACCAGACCCCGACATTCCACAGCTCGAGCACAACGCGTTGGCGCAGCAGCATACATACCACGCATCCGAGGAATCCAACTACCGTGACGACGGCCAAACAGCGCGATGTCTCTTGGGCCTTCGTTTTCTTCTCGATTACACCGACTTCTCTCATGACTCTGAACTTTTATCGTGACAGAACGATCCTATCAACGGAGATTGAAACAAATCCAGACCTGCCAAACCCCTGCCAAAGCGATAGCCGATGATCTAGCATTCAACTCCTCAAATATCGTATCCCTAGATCGAACAGAATCACCCAATCGCAAAAAGACCACTTGGGCAGAAGGAAAACCTACCAAGAAAGAAGGACACCAAAGACAAGAAAAGAAGATGGCCCTCGTCCGCGACCCCATGTTCTGGCGGCGCTTCTCGCGCGCGATCCACCTCGACGAAGAAGCCAAAGGGCTCTCCCCTCCAAACGAACCCAAACCCGTCGCCGGATCAGGCGAAACCACCTCTTCCATAACGTCGTCGTCAGCCGAAATCGCAACCCATGAGAAGCTTCCTTCTATGAAGAAGTCTGCTATGTGTTCGTATGTTTACTCCTTCTTTGTCTGCTCCGGTTTACTCGGTCCACAGTATATGTGGGGTTTGGACTGAAAGGGCTAATATAAGAATGGGTATACAGAGATGAATGGCTACAGAACCAGCGCCGCAAGCGAAATAAAAGTATCATTCGTGGAATGATTGGAATTGGTGTCTTTGCGGCTGTTATTATTGTCGTGGTGGTTGTTCTGTGGTGGTTGTCGAGGCATAACTGGATGAGGGGATGAAGGTACCTATTGTCATCTTCAGTTCATTTTTCTTTTACCTTTTTATCGTTTCTAGCGTGGGTTACAAGAAGGGCAGAAACCGAAAGAAAGAAGCAAGAAAAAAAAAGGCTCAACTATGTACACCGGCGCTCAGGTTTGGATTTGCTTTATTTCTTTTTCGCTCACTTTGACTACGTTTATTGATGAACATACCCGGCACCTGTTGTTGTCTTCGTTTTTGCGCAATGGCTTTGGTTTAAGGTTTTGGCAATTATTTTTTATCATTTCAATAGGCGGACAGGATTGGTCAGTTGGAGGTTATGGTGTTGTGTTTACGGCTGCCTGTGTCCAATGTATGAGGTTGGATGAACTGCAGGATAGGGTGCAATTTGTAGGTACCCAGTATTAGTCTTAATGTATGTATAGCAGAATTATATCAATATGAATTTACCATATAACTCCCATATTAGGGTTGACACCCAATGCAAACCGAATCAAACAGCAATAACGCCCTAGCATTATATCATTCTCTCCCGCTCATTAATCTCAAAATAACCAACAACACAGGCGACATCCCACCCGGTATGTTATCCATAATCAACCAGTATACTCCGCATTCTCAAACGTAAACCCATACTCCCTAAACACACGACACTTCTCCGTACGGCCGGGGTTCTCGGCCGACGAGGGGTCCCACCCTAGCAGACTGACGGTTTTCGCGCCGGCTGTATACTCCGGGACGGAGTAGGGTGTGTTATCGCTAGCGCCATAGACAGCATGGGTAGCAGCGTAAGCAGGTCCACGAATACGGAGGAATTGAGGATCAGGGTTCGGGTTCCGCGTTCTGAGGAACGCGCCAAAGACATCATGCAGGAGCTGCGAGTGCAGGATATCGCGGACGTCATAGTAAGGGTCGACGCTGTGGGTCTTGGAGTTGAGGGTTCCCCAGACGGGGAGAACATCCGCCGTGTGGCAGGTCGCGTTGAAGTTGTCGTTTGGGGAGCAGACTTCGGGGGTATCGTCTGTTGACTGGACGTGGCCGTTTGTGATCTGGAACTCGTAGAGGGAGGGGAAGATGGAGTTGTTGGCTGCGATGTCGAGGAGGTGGGACTGCGGGCAGGACCACTCGCTGTGGGTGAGGGCGTCTGCACCGAGGTTGCGGATTCCGTCTGGGTCGGAGCGGTTGATGGGGAAGACGTCTTCTTTGATGAGTGCTTTGGCGAGGTCGGGCGGGAAGGCGATGGAGAGGAGGAGGTTGAGGCCTGTTTGGGTGGCGCCGAGGTTGGGGACGGAGCCTGCGATGTAAAGGGCAGCTTCGTCTGTGGCGGCTGTGAAGAGGGTGGGGACGCGGTTAGGGAGGGCGTTGTTTGCGAGGAGGATGTGGAATTGGTCGTCGATGACGCCGGAGCCGGTGTCGTCGATCATGGGCATGAGGGGCTCGATGGAGGCGAGGAGCTTGCTGACGTGGAGGTAGTCGGTTCCGAGGGCCTTGGAGGTTGCGTCGATTGCGTCGCCGATGTCGGTTGAGTTGTCGAGGTAGCTGGTTGCTGGGGCGGCGCGGAGGCAGGAGAGGAGGGCGGATTCGGACTCGGTGTGCTTGTCTTCGTCGCAGCCGATGGCTTTGGCGATTTCGGGGGCGACGATGTCGGCGTAGACTTGGCGCGTGAACCAGGGGAGGTCGAGCGGGGCGGACTGGACGATGGCGCCGGAGAAGAGGCCGCGCGCGGCGGTGGAGGACAGGAGTGCGACGACGCTCTGACCGCCGGCGGACTGGCCGAAGATGGTGACATGGCAGGGGTCTCCGCCGAAGGAGGCGATGTGCGATTGTACCCAGCGAAGGGCTAGTATCTGATCGCGTGTGCCGTAGTTGCCGGTCGTTAGGTTGCCGGTGGCGAGCCAGCCGAGGGCGCCGACGCGGTAGTTGACGGTGACGATGACGACGTCGCTGCGGCTGGCGAAGTTGCCGCCGTCGTAGTCGACCATGCTGGCGCTGCCTGAGGTGAAGGCGCCGCCGTAGAAGTAGACGGCGACGGGGCGTCGTGCGGTGTTGGGGCGGCCTTCTGGCCGGCTGTGGCTGTTCTTGGGGAGAACAGGTGTATATACGTTCAGATACAGACAGTCTTCCGAGATTCCAGTGCCAAGCGATTCGTAGTCGGACGAAGACTGGATACACGAGTCCGCCAGACGGGTCGCGTCGATGCGATTAGGCCCGGAGTACGGCTGCGGCGGGGCGAATCGCAGGTCTTTGACCGGGGGATTGGCAAAGGGGATGCCCAAAAAGCGAAACGATCGCGCATCGCGGTATCCGGTTATAGTGTAGTCTTCTGATGTAACGGACACACGCGACGAGGGGACAGCAGCCCGGTTGAGATCGGTTGTGGGGGGGACGTTGGAGGTGCAGAGGGCGGGCAGCTTCGCGTCGCACGGTTTGAGGACGACTTCCTTGCGCTTGTAGCAGTAGGCCGGACATTGGCGGGCTTTTTTGGACTTCGAACCACCGATCCAGAGAGAGTCGGACGGCTGTAGGTCGTGTGCAAAGACTAGATAGTCCAGCTGGTAATCTATATCAGTGCGATTGGCCTTGGGCGCATCCTGTAGCGGGAAGAGAGCTTCTCCGATAGCGGCACAGCGAGCGCGAGCTCCCTCTGCAGACAGCCGATCGTGAACCACGACAGCAGCAGTGCCGTTATTCTCGGGGCCCAGATTGTTGTACTTGAGAGCCTGCAGCGTTCCCAGCGAGCTAATGGAGGGAAGCTTCGCAGGCGCAACTGGGCCATGAGGAGCCGCAAACGCGAGCCCTAACCCGAGCAAAACTCCCAACAGAGACGACAGCTGCATCTTGACAGACGATTAAGAGCTGGCACCGACTCATCCCTGACCTAGGCAGCGCAGACATGCGCTGGTATTTAAGCGAGCTCGAGCAGCATTCCTTAGGTTCAGCTGTCAGAGTCAGGCTGGAATTAGCGCCGGACATCCCGGAAGTCAGATCCAATACCAGACGCAGAGCCACGTCCTGGCGAACATGTCGATTCATATTTGTGGGGCACATCGTGTCCGTGGTGAACTGACTAGCAGGAACCCACTCCCATAATAGTATAGATGACTAGCTAGGTATGGTCGAACCGACCAACGAGGGTAATCCCTGGGCGGACGGCAATGGCTCCGTCGCGCTACGACAGGGTGGGTAAGCACTGAATCAGAGGGAGTCCAGCTCGAGCAGATCGATGAACAGAGAAATGAAGAGAAGGATCGAGGGAGAAGATGTTGATTGATGGGAAAAGGCTCGAAGCCCCACGCGTGCACGTCCCATTTGAGGATAGTGTGATACTAGGCAGATTAATTATGGAAATGTCCTGGATGATAACTAGGGCTCGGGGTATGGCCCGGTTGGCCGCCTGGCAAAAGAGGTGTATTCGTAATACCACCAACTTACCAATTAAGTTATGATTACTACTGGTATATGACTTGGTAACTACTGCAGAACCCATGTCGCGAGCTTGAATTATAGATACCTTATTACCAGGACAGTGCTTGAATATCATCTGAGTCTGGCCATCTGAGTTTACCTTCAATCAACAAAGGTCAACAGTATAAAACATTCGGACTCGCCCTCATGACTGGTTCCGATGTGAGACTGCAGTGGGCATACTCGATCTGTGTGTCCTCTGCGTGATCATTTTCTGATATATGTTCAGAAGCCTCTTCAATCCCGGTTGAGGTCCGTGGGCGGTTGATGATTTCTCCCCATTTGACTGGCTTCAGTGACACTTCTGTATCCTCCGGTGGGGGATGACAAGAGGCGCTAATCGCAGCGCTACACGATGATGCCAACGGCATATCAGAGGGAAGACGCCGAAACCCCAGCCCAATGAGCACCCCCATGGCAAGTGACCCAACCACAATAGTCCAGAGAATCGCCTTCGATGACCAGCTACAGGCAGTCGTGGATTCTTCTTCTAGTTCATTGTCATAAACGTCAAGGGCGCGGATTTTGACCACGAAGAGACTCTGCGATAGAAGCCAGTGCATGATGGTCGATACGGCGATGAGTGGGAACCCATAGCGATACGGAAGGCTGATGTAGTAGGCCGACCGCTGTTGACCCTTGGGCCACGATACGCGGAGGGGCTTGCGATTGGTGGCGAAATCATTAAATTCCACTGCGAGGCGCATATTCGTGAGCAGGCCGTTGCAGAGGAAGTATAAGAATGAGTATGTGAGCTGTGGAGAGTTGGCCAGCAGGATCAACAAAATCACATTCCCTCCATCGTAGAAGACCGTGTCACCGGTCGGTTTGCCCATCTCCTGGGCCCACATTGGCGTGGTCCCAAGAAAACCGAGATGAAAGAGGAAGATACTTGTCCCAAGACAAGCAAGGAAGCTAGATTGGTTTGTTAGTTTATAGTACCGCATTTGTCGCGCTGTCACCTACAAAGTCAACGTCAAGGTCCAGGGCTTCCAACCAGGTGAACGAACCCATCTGCTTCTCCGAGGAAGACGCTGGGGAAGTCTCCTCAATTGGACGGGCTGAGAGTTTCTCATTTCGCCCAGAGGCGTAGTATCCAGGGTATCAGAAATGTAGGGATCCCGACACCACGGAAGCTCCCCAGTCGTCATATCCAACTTGGACATCAAGCAGCGACCCTTGGTCGTTATGTCGGGCTTGTGGAGGAAGGAAGAGAGCCCATCGCCCAGTGTCAAAAGAACCGACCTGCGATCGCACCGTGCTGTCAAGTACATGCAGATCACTTTCGCAATGTTGCAACCGATAACCGTAAGGGAGATTGGCAGACTGAAATAGAACTGACATTGTTCTTCGAGGTCCTTGCTGAAACACTTATTGATAGTCAACTGGTCTAGCTGCAGTTGCATTTTACTTACTTGGCCCCCTAGTGTGTTGGGCTTTCCAAGGCCATTGGACCGCAAATCAACATGTTTGACCCATGTGGTCATGGAATTCTTCAGGGTATCACGCAGTTGGTTTTCTCCAGCGTTGGTGCAGATCATCTCGGAGTAAAGTGTGCTGATGTCGGTACTGACATCAGAAATGTTACTAGAGAACGGAAACCAATGATCATCGAAGAAGTCCCTGAGGTGCAGCCAGGTACTGTTCCCTGGGGCTCGCAAGGACCAGCCCGGGTATGTCAGATTGTTCAAGTTACCTCCAAATCTGCGTGCTCCAATATGAAATGGGAAGGGCGTATCCCAATCAAAACTTCCAACGATAGGGGATCCATCGATGTGTTCTGCTGGCACCACAAGCAACAGTGTGCCTTTTTTGGTGTTATACTCGATGTCGTATGGTTTTAAACACTCGGACACGTCAATATGTGGCTTTAATGTTCTATTCAAGTATTCAGCGCGGACATCCTCCGGACTATAACCGACTCTTTGCGTAAATGAAAGATGTGCATCCTCGCTTCTGGTAAGGGGCTCGCTCATCCCAGGATCGTCTGGGATGACAACGAGCCCATACTCTCTTGTGGTTATGGACGGGAAGATGGCTGAATTGTACCTTAGTCACGATGTTAGTTATCGCAGCAATGATAATGCCCATAAAAAGGCAGACCAACATCATATGGACCGGTACTGAGCTTATAAACAGGATCACCCAGAGCAGTTTTCGCCTGGCATCCATGGCCCACAGGTTTCTAGCACTGAAAACGCCAATGTCGAGCCAGGTCCGTTTTGAGTGAGCCTGATCAATATCTGCTCTGGACGGCGCGCTAAGACACTGCATCGAATAATTGCTCGCGGCAAGGAGAGCCGTGCTAAGGACGTTGATAACAAGATGCATCCCAGTCGTCCAGCCGTTTGTGGTGGAGCAGCTTCCGCGATAGAGCTCCGCATATTCAAAATGTCTGTCGCTGTAGGAAGGTCTCTTGTAAGCGACGACGATCGCAATGATGGCCAATATCACGTTGAGGGCCAGGATTGCACTGCATCCCCAGGCACAGAGCAGAACACCCTTGATCCATTCTTGTCCGGGATCTGTTTCCTTATCAAGCAGAGGGAGGGGGATTCGATTGAGATTAACAAGTGACTCGGCCTTGTGAAGGATGTTTGTTCCTCTAGGGGTGTAGTCGCGGAGGCGTGAATATCGAATTCGGAATATAAGACGGCGGAGCGTTAAGAGACTGAACCATTGTAGAAACTTATGACTGTCCTGGTTATCACTCTCTATGTTAATCCTTTCTGTTTCAGAGGTGGATAAGTCGATTAGAGGGATCTGTGATAAACTGGTACTTTGTTCTGAGGGGCAGGTCATGGCAAAGATGGGGCATGTCCGTACGGTGTGAAAGAAGCCGAAATGAAAGGTGATTGATATAGGGGACACCAGTGCAAATAAATGGTAGTCACCTCAGCCTTGTTGCTCCTGAAATGGTGTGTACCTAGAGCCTTGTCACTAGTAACTAATCCCTGTTTGGAGTAACTAATGCAAGGCTGAGACGTTGTTATATGTCTGGATTGATGATGGGCGGACATTAAGAATGAATTCGAGAATTACCAACACGGAGAGAAATCAATCCACATTGACCTGAGGTGGTAATCAGGGTAGCAATCACCTGATATACATATATTATTGGGGTTCTAGGAGCGAGACTATTTAGCCCATCAAGAACAGAACTCTTGGGATATATCAAACCATTCTTGAAAGCCAATGCCATATTCCAAGAAATAATAGTCCATCCATGGGTGCCTTTGATCCTTCGGGCGAACAGTCACTAAGAAGAGCATGAACCTCTCTACCTGGGAGGATCCTGAGTAGTATGAACTGGTCATGCCAGAATACCATGTAATAAATAAGCCAATGCTATGCAAATCTAACTCTAACTGTACACATATCTACCGTCCAAGCACCGTCTTAAGAACGCACATCCAATCAACCTCGCGCCCCATACGAGCCGCCATAGACATGCCTCCCTCCCCATCAAACTGCAGAATCCCCTCAGATCGCACATTACTATCCTCTCTCTCCTTCCTCGACTGCACATGGGGCAGCTCCTTCAACTCTTCAGACGAAGCTGCAGACGCAGAAACCCTCCCGGCAATCCACCTCCCGGTCTCGCGCAGTCGAGCCACATCAACCCCCGTCTCTACCCCCGCAGCATGAAACATATCCACCAGCGTCTCCGTCGCGACGTTTCCCTTCGACCCAGGCGCATACGGACACCCGCCGAGTCCAGCAACACTACTATCAAACACGCGCAGCCCACAGAGGTACGCCTCCCAGACGTTCATCGCGCCAGTGTGGTAGGTATCGTGGAAGTGGCCGGCCAACCGCGAGGTGGGAATGTCGTGTTCCACGAGATATGTGATGAGCGAGCGGACTTGATCGGGGGTGCCGACCCCGAGGGTATCGCCTAGGCTGACTTCGTAGCATCCCATCGCTAATAACTCCCGAACGCATCGTAGAACATATGTAAGTGGCGTAGGGCCGTCGAAGGGGTCTGCGAAGATGCATGATACATATCTGTTCAGGCTCCCCGTCAGTTTGCGAATCCGATAGAGTGATGACAAGACCATAGTAGACTAGTACAGCCGTGGAGGGTAGTAACTCACCCTCTAACAGCTACACCCATCGCAGAAGCCCTCCGAGCAACATCCCGAGCCCTCTTCAGCGCCTCCTCCACACCACAGTTGACGTTCGCACGGCTGAATCCCTCACTAGCACTAACGAAGACAGCAACCTCGCGCACTCCCTGTTCCACAGCGACCTCGAAGCCCTTCCTATTCGGGACGAGCACCGGTAAACGCAGTGTCCCCTGCTTCTCTTCGTCGTCGCCATCCCGATTCAACAAAGACTGAACAAAGGCATCACCCAGGACGCGCCTGCAGTCCGCAAGTTGTGGTATGGCGCGCGGTGAGACCACAGAAGTAACCTCGATCGTCCTCAGCCCCGCGGCATGCAGTCTGCGGATAAGCTCCGTCTTAGTCGCGGTCGGGATATGGTGGTGGATATTCTGGAGGCCGTCGCGAGGACTGACCTCCACCAGTCTGACGGCGGAAGGAATCTTCATCGTGGGTGGCAAGGGGAGATTATCGAGTGGCGTGCGACAACAACAGAGACGGGGATCGCCTGGCGATAAGAGGGGCTCATTCTTCGATAATCCTACAGTGGGTGGGTGGCTGTGTATAAGGGTGGGCGGGGTGGTTAAGATATAGATGAGGTGAGATGGGTTTCATATTTAAAGAGAGACTAAGAGTCACATCTCAGCCGAGGTTGTAAGGCAAGAAGCATTTCCGGAAGAGGAGATGGCGGTGATATCATCATGGGTCGGATCCACTCGGGGCGGATGAAACTACCGAGTTTCGAGGGTTTGACTGATTGATAGAGTTGGATATGTAGGGTATTGTACGGTCAATACTAGGGTATCGTTATTCTGCGGGGTAATGGAGGTTATCACCGGGTTATATAGTGGATATTTCTAACACATGACTTGGGTGTCGGAAATTTGTGTATGTACCGTGTATTGGTGCCTAAGGTATAACGGTATTCCACTCACTATAAAGCATAAACTCTATAATTAGTCTCTATATAGTAGACATATAAGACCCACTTGTTGATTTGTTGATTTTCTTTTTCTCTGTTTTATACTTTGGTTGTCATCTTCTTCATCCCCCTTGCCGTGTTGAAATAAAGAGGTCAATTGGTAGACGCAATGTGAATTCGCTACCGACATACAAAGCCTTAACAACCCTCACAGCCTAGTGACCATATCCCAAAACAACACATATCACCATCACAAACAGGGAATCAATAGCAATCTCCCTGGTCTCCCGGCCCTAATGATTCTCTCTTTCGTATTGTCTAAGACCGAGTAGTACAAGCCGTCGGCGGACAATACCCATGATTGCACGCAAAACTACACAGTCCCAGATAACTATCATCCAACCCGGCCAGCGGCACCCCGTTTGCACCCGTCGTAGGCGGCGTGGGCACCGGCGCGCCGTATTTCGTGCATGTACACGGCCCCGGGGGACAGTAGCCGTAGTGGCAGCAGAAGTCGCACAGGCCGAGGTAGTTTCCTGGCCCGGTGCCTCCGATACAGGCGGTCCCGGGGGGGCTGCCGCCAGTGGTTGTTGTGGAGGTTTTGGAGGATGTGGTGGTTGTGGTGGTTTTGGTGGTGGTTGTAGGCTGAGAGGTGGTGGTTGGTGGTTGGGTTTTGGTGCTGGAAGACTTCGAGGTTGTCGTTGGTGGCGCGGTGCCGCCGGAGGTGGTACTTGCTGATGGTGGTGGGGTTGGCGTGGACTTGCCTAAGGATGGCGTCGCCTGGCAGGTGCTGACCTTGAGACCTGAGGTGAAGGCCGCGAGACCGTCCGGCTGCAGGACGTCGAGAGGCTGGGCAGGCAGAGTGCCGACTGCGTTATAAGTTAGACTGATACTCCTTTCTACTAGCGCAAGAGTACATACCGTAGGGGTTAAAGTTATACAGCCCACAGACACACCCATCGATAATTGGCAGCAGGCTCGTCCCTGACAGTACCGTCTGTCCCCCGCGGCTGAGGGCGAACCACTGCGATCCCACGCCCATGGGTGCCTGGAAAGCGCTAGCACCGGCGGGTGCTTCGAATGTCTGAACCTTGCCGCCGGAGTTTACGGTCACGGTCGCCGGCGATTTGAGCATCGCCACCACAAACACGGCATCTGCCATGCTCTCCCAACCGTTGGGTCGGCCCATGAAATAATTCCCGCTGCTGTTGTTGGCTCCCACCATGCACGTGTCGGTGGCATCGCAGTTGACCTCACGCGGGGCTGGTCGATACCAGTATACCAGTTCCTCGTCTTTGATGTAACTGTCGACGGAGGTAGCCCCCGCCTTGTATGCAGCGATGTATGGCTTGGAGATGTCCAGCCAGCCGTCGTGGGGCCTATTTTCGCATTAGCATGGTGCCTATAATGGCGTAGATATCACATCTGCTACTACATACATGTCGTTGACCCATTTGGAACATCCATCGTCTGTGTGTGGCGAACTCAGCGGTCCGATGTAGTGCGATTCACCGTAGTCGTTCCAGGTCACAATCTCAATGAAACGAGATCCCATGGTCAGTAGGTCGTTCCAGCGCTCGTACCACAGGAGATCTCCCGGGAAGACCCAGTTCTTGCTGTACGAAACCTCGGGGCCGAAATGCGTGAAGAACCAGGGAGAGGCAGCTGAACATGATCAGAGTGGAAAAAATAAGGAAAGAATGGAGGAAGCGTACGCGCAATATATGCCTTTCCATTCAGCGCCTTGATATACTCCTGATCCCCTTCCTGCACGCTGACATTCGCACCCGGCCTGGGCGCTTTGTTGTTGCCATCATTTGGCCAAGCCATCCAGTTTAGCAACCCATCTACTTGGTCCATATTCGTCCCATATGACGGATGGAAATTGGGCGCGAAGAACACTGGCCGACCGGCCGCAGAACGCATCGCTGCGACATCCAGACCGTCTCCGGCGAAGCTGGACACAAACACCTTGTCATCGACCATGAGTTGCGCTGGCTTGCTTGCATACTGCGCGATCTTTTGTCCGACTTGGGTACCTTGCCCTGTGTGATACCAATTGAAGTCGAAGGAGATAAACACCTTCATATCGTTTTTGGCCGCCGATTCGTATGCTAGCCCCAGCTGCTGGTCGGTGTAGGGATCGACCCCGATATTCAAGGCAAAGGCATCGATGCCCAGGGATTTGGCACGCTGCATGTCAGAATCGTAATCCGAGGCTTTGTTGCGGTTGCTGACGATGCCGATCTAAGCCGGTCAGTATGTGTAAAGTCAGGGGCACGAAGGGACATACCATGAAATGCGCAAAGACCAAACGATTTGAGGCGGCCATGGTGTCCAGCGCGGCATCGGAGCTGGGAAGAGCCTGGGCCAGCAGACCCAAGGTCGACAAGATAGTCATAAACAGATTGACAGTCTTCATGATGGATTGTGCCAGTAATGGAACGATCTTGACGATGAACTCCCACCCGCTCCTTGCAATGAACAAAGGGGTATTTAAGTAGTAGACCTCCCAGTGCTGACCGGCCCCCAACCCAGAAGTGGCGCTCGGCTAATGTAACTATATCAATCCATTGCAACCTTTCAAACTGCTAGCTCTAGGGTCATTGGGATAGAAAGTGACGCGGAGCGATTGGTTCCTGTCGCACTGAATCTTGTTCTGACACCACGGTAGTATAGCGGTTGCGTGGCGCGGCCAGGGTCGTCACTGTCATGAGAGCAAAAACGCGCCATATTGGCGTGGAATTGAGTCGGTTGGCAATGGCTCTTAGTAGCTGTCTATACCATTGAGGCAATATCGCGCAAACCTGTTCGGTGTTTTGTGAAACGATGGCCGAGGTTGTCTAGACGGGATGCCGCTGCCAGCCGACATCGGGGTGGCACTGCATGGCCGGTATTCTTCGGCGTCAGTCAGACGACGGCAGCACGGGGATTTCAAATGGCACTGGGCCCTGCAGCAGTTTTTCTGCGCTGGGGATTTATTGGTGTTGAATCGACTGTCAGATCATAGTCTGTTGACAAGTGTTGTATAATGTGGGGATGTGATCGAGGGCGCAGGCCTGTCATACTGTCATGGTCCCACAAGGACGTTCCATGGTGCCTCTTTGAAGATTCCATGAACTTTATACGTGGAGATGACACCAGTTCGGAGAATATCTGTATAACCCGTCGGGGAAATGCCGGGGCAGGAGATATATATTCCACCTATGGGGTGGTATTATTATACAGCTCATCACAACAGCGCCACCAGTGCAACCACGTTATCAACACAGGCCAGACAGTGCAACAAGTTGATCCCTGAACGGCATTATATCCGGACCAAAGACTGCCTGCGATGTGAGTTCTGTGGTCATGAACCCAATAGGAGACCACATCTAGAGTGATATCATCCTTGGCCGCTCAATGCTGGACAGGAAATGCACTGACTAGCGACGAGCACTAGCGTAGAACCCCTGACTCTCGCCATATCATCATAAAACCATCGTGCGTAGATACAAGCACGCGAATCGATGTAGCGATCGGAAGTGGAGAAGAGGAAGATGAAAAAGAGGTTCATTTCCACGATAGGCAACGATTGGCCTGAGGCGGCCTGGAGCTGCCTGGAGCTGCCTGGCCTGTCGCCTGGAGCTAAACCGGATTAGGAAACTCCGATACAAGGCTGCGTTGGAGCCTGAATGCTGCCCCAGGACTTAAAGAGACGGAGAGAACTGTTTCTGCAACTATTCCAAGCCTCAGAATCTCTTTATCTCTTTCACATCACCCCATTGATGTGTCTTTAGTTTTATTGAAATTTTCCCTGTTTTCTGTTTCCGCTTTTCCCTTGTTAAACCTCTCGGACTTTGATGCAACTGCCAATCAAGGTCCATTACTGGTAGAGGTTTACTGCGATCAGCTTCATACTAAGGCAATATCATCATGGCAGACAATCTCCCCAAACTCCCCACAAGCCATTCTCGTCTTCCATCGTGGATTCAGGCCTATCCGGATACTCCAATCTCCGACTTAATTCAGCCGTTTAATGAATATGAGGCCGAGATTCGAAAGCTCTTCGCTCAGGAGCCATCGAACCCCATCCTGCAGACCAATGACTTGAACGTGGTCCCTCTTTATGGACATGATGGCTCGACCGATGTTCGTATCCGAGCACGCAACCCGTCGGCGGAGACCCAGGAGACTCGGGACAAGTACATGATTCCTCTGAAGGCGGATCAGCGCAAGCCTCATGGCTCGCCCGCAGTGGTCCCCCAACTGGAGGAATTCCGGCACAATCTCAGCATCTTCTCCGAGGCCGCCTTGAGTGAGATGGACTGGAGTAACGTCGTGGTTGCGGGGAGTGCCGTGGTGACCTCGTTGTTGCCTGTCCCCGAGAAGTACCGCGGATCAAAGCGGTTACTGCGGGAATACTATCACGAGAAGTTTACTCCAGCATCGGATGTGGACCTGTTTCTCTACGGGTTGACGGAGGAGCAGGCCATTGACAAGATCAAGCAGATCGAAACCAAGATCAAGGATGCTATCATCTACGAAACCACATCGGTCCGCACCAAGAACGCCATTACGATTGTGTCGCAGTATCCCACCCGTCATGTCCAGATTGTTCTGCGCATTTACAAATCAGTGTCCGAGATCTTGACGGGATTCGATGTGGACTGCTCCTGTGTCGCGTTTGATGGCAAGCAGGTCTATCTCGCTCCGCGGGCCCTCGCGTCGTATATCACGCAGGCCAATCATATTGATCTGACGCGGCGGTCGCCATCTTATGAGAATCGTCTTTCGAAATACTCCCGTCGTGGCTTCGAGATCTTCTGGTCAGAACTCGAGCGGTCACGCGTCGACCCGGTAAGTCTTTTGTTAAATACCATCCCACCCATGATCTAACAGGGACAGACGATTTTCGAGCGAAGTTTTTCACGGACCCTCGGTCTTGCCCGTCTCCTGATCCTGGAGCACCTGCCGACTTCGTCCGACCGTGATTCGTATCTCGACCAGAGAAGGAAGGAGCGAGGCCGTCCTGCAAAGGAATCTCGGTACCGAAATAGCACCATGAGGGACAACATTAAAGATAACTTTGAAGATGAGGTTGCCGACTGGGCGGACGGGGATGAAGTGTCGAATTATAACACCTTCGTAAGTCTTTCGCCCCCTAAACCTGGGCTGAACCCTAACCGTCAAGACCATCCCATATGGCCCGAAATTCAATGCAGCCAAGGTCGAGCGACTGTTATTCCAGAAGGACCTGCTTCTCAACAGCGAATGGAATGAAAATAAAAACCGGGATGTCAACCTCCACCGGCATCCTGTATTTTTCGGGGATGTCGAGAATATCCTTCAAGACTGCTGTGGTAGCTGCCCTGTTCCGGTGACGGACGAAGAGAAGGAGGTGGCCGAACAAGAAGGGAAGACGCATGTATCTGGCGATGTCTCTTTCATCAAGGACAATCCGGGCCGCCAGGAGATTGGAAGCTTTAACCCGATCACCGATCTCGATTGGACAGGTAGGGGCGTGCCTCTCTTTGTCTGTGTGCGAATGACTGACCACGATAGAAATGGCCTACATTGGCAGCACCGAGAGTCTCTGCCATGCGATCGTGAACCTCGATCTTGAGGGGGTGAAGGAATGGCTGGCACAGGAGGGTGCCGACCCCGATACTCGCGATTATACCGGCCGCATGCCTTTGCATCTGGCCAGCTTGACATCCACCCCTGCCATCGTGCAAGCCTTGGTCGATCACGGGGCGCGGATCACACCGCGCCTTGTAGACGGACGCACCGCACTACATATAGCCGCCGAGCGAGGGAGTCTCGAAATTGTCCGCATTCTCATGACGAAGAGCAAAGAAAACGAAGCCGCCGCAGAGAAAGACTGCCTAGGACAGATTCAAGAAGTCAAACAGGAACATGACGAATCCGGTCAGGATGAATCCGATCCGGCTGGTGCCCAACAGCACAAGTCCGATCCGGCCGATCCCGAGCGAGCCGGGCCCGACGACGACGTGGTTGATACCAGCGATAATGATTCGGACACTATTGGATCCTTCGTGAAGGTGAACGAGGATGGCGAAATGGAAGTGTCTGAGAGCGATGACCAGGACGGACCCGACATCTACGATGTAAATGCGCTCGCCTGGGACACCAATTCCTCGCCACTCCACCTGGCCATTGTAAACGGGCATGTGGACATGGTCGAGGAGCTGGTCAGTTGTTTTGGCGCTGACGTCTTGCTGCCCATAAAATTGCTCGAGCATGGGTACTACGGGACCAGTCCACGAGGAGCCATCTTGTCTCTAGTGCTGGCCCTATCTCTGCCATCGGAAAAGGCAATGCCAATGGTAGAGAAGTTGCTGCAACTGGGAGCGACGCCAACCCAAGCGGATCTCGGGCACAGGACCCCTATACATTATGTCGCTGCTTCTAAGCATGCGGGACTGTTGGATGTCTTCACGCGGCTCAGCCCATCTGCCACCCTCAAAGCCATCAACTATGTTTCCTTTACCAGATGCAGATGGAGGGATGTCACCGCGTTTACACCGTTGATGGTAGCCATCAGTGCCCGAAATACCGATGTCGCGATCAGGACGCTCGAGAATGGCGCCGCCCTCTCAGTCGACTTCGCCAAAGAGGCCCAATATAACGTGAAGAAGTTGGGGATGAGTGAACCCGAAAAAACGTTCGCCTGCGAATGCTCTCAGCCTATCGTCCTTGCCGTTTTGAAAGATCTACCCAGGCTGGCCCTAGAGATGGTGACACGAGGCTGCGACCCGAATACGCTGACCCAAGAAGGCCATGAAACCAGGTATCAACCCGAGAAGACCATCCACGAAAAAGATCTCTATAAACCCCGGACTCTTTTAGAAGTCGTGCGAGAACAGATCCAGGAGGTCCGCTCCCGTGCAACCAAGCCAGGAAACAGCAAGCTCCCTCGTCCGCTTCCATCCGACGAGGTTTGTTTAGACGACTTTCTAATGGGCTCCTACAAGAGGTGGCACGCAGTGCACAAACTGAAAGATGCGCGATTGAATTACAATAGAACGCTCGGAGCATGTAAAGCGATGATGAAAGCGAATAACTGGGAGAGCTACGTGAGGCAACGTACCATTTTCAAACAGAAACTCGAGTTGTACGAAAAGCTCGAGAACGCGTTGCTGGACAGAGGCGCCAAGACCTTTCTTGAGCTCTTTCCTAACACCGAAACGGTTTACGAAACGCGTCGTTCGAAAAAGACCAAAAAGAAATCCCCTAAAAAGCCCTTCCAGGCAAACTTTCTCTTCATGGGGCAACAAAGCCAATTCAGCTTCAGGCCGCCACACATGGATAAGGAGGAGGTACGCGGATACTTCGAGTTGTAAGTCCACAATATGTGTTCCAACCGTTTTTGTAATAGGCTACTAACCCGTCAAAGATTCGAGGCGGCGTGGCGGGGTGACCTGAATACGGTCAAAAAGCTCACCCTGGCAAAATGGGGAGAAGGTGGCAAGAAAGACCCTCTTCTGATCTCAGGCTACGAATACCATATGAATATGACGCCATTTACCATTGCCATCGTACGAGGACATCGCGCACTAGCCCGGGCCATGCTCGAAATTGGCCAAATCCAATACAACCCGCGAAAAGAAGAAGCCACAAATGTGCGATACCGGATCAACGACGACCTTGAGATATGCAGTGAGGTGGTTGATGACCAATTCACCGTCGAGGAGATCGGCGAGGCGGTTACACAGATCGAGTGCGACAAGACCGCCATCTCGATGATGCAACATCGGTTCTATGGATTTTTGTTTACCCAGGAGCATTCGGATGTAGCTGCGAGAGGTCAAACCGTCGACGAGTTGAGACACTCGACCGGGCGCGGACACGAGGATGTATTTGAGTACGCCGTTGAAAGGGACGATGTGGAACTGCTCGTTTTCCTGCTGGAACTGGCTGAAGAGGCTCAACGCCGTGGCCCAGACAGCGAGGCCACTTACTTCAGCGTACCGGAATCACTCGTGGACCTCGCGATTCGGAAAGGCCGACTCGGATGTCTCGAGGAGCTGATCAAGCGGACGGGGGCGCAACTTCCGATTGACGCCCTGGTCCACCAAGCGGGGATCTGGATCAAAGAGAAGCCCAAGTATTACGAAGGACTCTCGGTCCGCGGGACGAAGCGAGCGGATTGGGCGGGTCGCGAAGGCGAGGAGAAGAACACGGATATGGGGGTCTCCCCGCTGTTGACCGCGGCGTGGAAAGGGAGCCTGAAGAGCACAGAGTGGTATCTCAGCACGGCGCCGGCCCGCTACTATCTGGAGTTCGTGCAGAGACACACAGACGACAAACGGATTGGCTTGTTGGCGCAGTCGGAGAAAGGCATTGAGCGTCCTCTGATGGGGTGGCTGAACGCGGGCAGTAGGTTTCTCGGTATCCCGTTTCTCTTACGTTAGCTGACAAAGGCAGAACATCTCGTTCTACACTGTGCAATTGGCAGCAAACCGACCGAGGAGTCCCGGCAGCTGATAGAATACCTACTAAGAGAAATGCCAGGGTGTCTGGAGACGAGATGCTGCCGGGGCTACACGCCGCTAGGCGTAGCATTCGCCTTGTCGCGGGTACAAGCGGCTGAGATGCTAGTCCAGGCCGGAGCAGACCAGACGGTTCGAGGCGTCACCGGAAACAATCTACTGCACCTGCTCCTCTGCGACTTTGACGGGCGAGAGCGCAAAGGGCCGCGGTACATGGACGAATTGCTGGGACTCCTGGACCGCAGGCTGATTCCATCCTTGCTGACGGAGAGATCGAAGGACGCGCCTGGCTCCCTGACGCCGCTCGCCCGGTGGATGCACACATCTTACCCGTTTTCTCGTTGGTCGGACCCGTACACCGACTACGTTTACGCGGAACTTAGCGGCGAGGTGGCCGTGTTCCGGAAGGTGCTGGAACTGTCGCAGTCAACGGGGCAACAGAGGCAGCTCGAGCTCATCGACGGCACGGGTAACACGCCGGTGCACCACGTGGCGAAGCTGCAACTGCGCCAGACCTTGGGGCTGATACTCGACATCCGGCCAGACCTGATCCACCGCGAAGACGCCAACGGCATGACGCCGCTGGAAGTCGTCAAGCAGCTATGGACCGGAGAAGTGACGGCGAACGAGCCGTGGACGGAATTCTCGAAGCGCGGCACAACGAGCACTAACATGGACGAGTGCGACCCCGAGTGCCGCAGCAACCGACAGATCACGTACGACGTGTGTCAGGCGCGGGCAGCGCAGAACCCGGGGAAGCGCAAGCTCGTGAGTCTGCACGATGCGAAAGAGGTGATAAAACGGCTGGCAGTGCGGCAAGATGAGGGGGAGCGGGGGTGGGAGCGGCCGAAGGAGGACTGGGAGGAGGATGAGGAGGAGGAGAAGACCTCTGATCCGCGCGATGCGATGCAACGGTTGCAATTTGATCAAGTCAACACGAATGAAATTTATCCCGACAACATATCTAATTCGGATGATTCTGATTCGGATGGGATTGAGTTGGGTGAGTATGAGAGTGAATCCGAATACACTGATGCATCTACATAGGATAGTCTTGAGACGTCAGCCATATAGCGACCAATGCGTGGTCTGGAGATATTCAGATGATAAATAAATTGCACTGGTATGTTGGATGGATCTATGGTAGTGTTGCTTGAAATGAGTTTGGTAGAAGTATATTCATTCAATTAGCATGTCTTGTCTTGACCATTCGACCAAACGCACCAATTGGCGAGTAGTAGGGTTCGATATCCAGCAATCGATTGTTCTATTTAACCTCTATATGTACATCACAGCCTACGAGACTGTTCTACATGATACATCTACCGTACGAAACGGCAGCATATCAATATCAAGCAACAAATCTACACCTGTATGTACTATCATGTACAGGTGTCTACCTTATACATGAAGAATTACATCAAATACAATCACATATTAACATCAAACAATGTACACCAAGTCCACAAATCACAATCAATAAACCAAAAAAAAAAAAATTAAATAATCACCCATTAACAGTCCCCAACTTACTCTTAACCGGCACATTATGCGTCACCTCGCCCGGCACAGGCAACCCCTCCAGCTTAATGCCCTCCCTAAACACCAAACAATGGGTGCTGCCGCCAAAATGAAACATGCCGAGCTCGTCCCCCTTGTGGACCTGCTGGCCCGCGCGCACCGTAATATCACACGTCGACACCTCGCACATCCCGACGGCGATGAACCCCACCATCCCGATGGCCGGGTTATGCGAGTCGATGAAGATGATTGCGCGGGTTGCGGTGGCGCTGTTGTATTCCTGCGCCGTGACCTGGCCCGCGAGGTCGATGCGGTGCGCCGCCGGCGCGACTTGCGAGTCGGGGTCGGCGATGCCCTCGAAGAGGGGCTCCGCGTAGTACGTGCCCGGGACGGTGTAGGCCTTGTGGATTGTGCCGGAGACGGGGGCGTGCCAGCGGTGGTAGCTGAGGGCGGAGAGGAAGGCCTGGTAGACGGTGGCGTGGGTGAAGTGGGAGTGGGCGAGGGGGTCGTGGGCGAGCATGTCTTGGAGGGAGTAGGGCTGGGATTTGATCCAGAAGCGGTCGCGGGACTTGACGCGGTGGGCGATCTTGTAGGGGGTTGATTCGCAGGCGTTGGCGATGACGGCTTCGTTGTGCGGGTCGGCGACGGGGCGGATGCCCGGGCGGTAGAGGCGGGTGAAGAAGTCGTCCCAGGAGGTGTAGCCGTGGTGCGGGGCGGCAGGGTCGCAGACGTAGAGGTCTTCGAAGGAGAGGGAGGAGGCGGTGGGCTCGTTGGCGACGGCGCAGAGGTCTGGTTTGGCGGTGGGGCCGAGCCAGCCGTGGGGGCCGGGGTTGATGCATTCTGCGGAGGCCGGGGAGGAGAGGAAGGCGCCCCATGCGTCGAGGATCTTCTTGAGGGCGGCGTTGATGTCCGGATCGAGGTAGGCGGCGTAGCCGGAGGGGGTGCCCATTGACCAGTCGAGGACGGCGTTGATGGGGAGGCCGACGAGGCCGACGCGGTGGGACATGTCGGACCAGGTGGGGGCGGTGGTGATGAGGTAGTTGAGGACGTGGAGGAGGTGGTGGTAGTCTCTGATCTGGGGCGTGCCGGTGGGGTCGGTGGAGTAGGTGCGGTTGCGGGGGAGTTCCTCGAACATGGAGGAGACGAGGATGAAGACGCGGGTGTTGGACTCGATGAGCTGTTTGAAGTCTTCGATGGCGGGGTGGAGGGGGTGGGCTTTGCGTTTGTCGACGTGGTCGATGACGCCGCCGAGCCATTCGTGGTGAGCGGCGTTGGTGGAGGGCATCCACCGGCCGATACTTTACTTGGTATTAGTATGAATTGTTCTGATGTTGGGGACATGAATATGAGATTTGAGACAGGAAGTCGGATAGGGACATACTGATGCAGACGAGGAGCGTGGGAGTGATGAGCAGGCATGTTGAATATGATACAGTAAGATATAAGATATACAATCAATGGAAGTAGAATGTACGGAATAGAAAGAGATGAAGCAGATTAGAGAAATAGAAGAGAACGAAGAGCAGATATAGAAAGATAAAAGATACAATCGAGGTTGTATAAACGACATCACGATGATGCCGTGACGTCATGACGTCATCCACTATCTAATCCATCTTATCATTTATCGATAACACTCTTATCCAAATCATGGAATTCATTGAATTAATAGAACGATCCTAACAACTTAAGAGCATCATAAAACAATAAGATCATAAAAGACAGTAAACCAAGTAAAAGGAGGATCAATGATCGCACTTCACCCCCAACACATCCACCCCATCCAACACGGGCTTCACATCGGATGAAACCAACACGGCCGGTCCATAACACAGTGGGTGCCTTGTAGTTACGTCAGTATCCACAATACATTGCTTGATAGAGTAAGGAACGGGGACATACGAGTATAAATAGCATGATCCGTGGGAGAGGTCAAAGCCTTGGATTTTCCTATCATCATCATCATCATCATCATTAGTCTCAAACCATTACTATCAGGGGGGAGGGAAGGGAAGGGAAGGGAAGAATACATAGGCGCAGGCTGCACGCATATAGTCGGCGGAACGAACCACTCTTGGGGAGTGGAATAATCGGGAGTGTGGATGTAAATCGTTATCTAGGGTCCTGTTAGCTATACACATATACCGGTATATATACAAGTGTTTATAAGTAGGAAAAGAAGATACATACAGCATCAACAGGAACAGAATCATTCCGACGGACCCTCACACTGCGGGTGGTAACATTGCCTGCAGTGTTGCCCCGTGCAATATGACGATGCGGGTCAAGCTGGGTAGTGTTGGAGCGAGCATCCAGAGAATGAGTGGTGTTGAAGGCGCTGACGAGGGAGAGGAGGGTAGTTGCTATGGTGAGAGTAGAGAGATGCATTTTGTTGTTTAATTCTTTCTTCTTCTTTCGTCTTTCTTGCACAGTAAGTTGGCTTTAGATGAACCAGCTGTGTCTAGATAGATTCTTTCAAATGAACTCAACACGTACTATCAAGGTGATGAAAAATATTCTCAAGAAGATAAGAGGAGGAGAGGATCAAAGAGTATTTATGCCTCCCCATCAATAGGCAATCCCATATTAGATCATAATTACAACCACCTACCTCCTACCTCCTACCTACACCACATATGCCTCATGTTGATGTCAAACATACGACATACGGTATCAACAAATCAAAACCATAGCAACTCATGTATGTCTTAGACATTGTAGGCGTCTGTAAGGGGTGATCATTTGATTGATGGTTTGGATGATATAAACCCTACAGGGATGGATCAGTCTGGTTATAGTATAGAGACCTACGGATGAGGACAGTGTTGATTGATTAGTTGGATGGGGTCTATACATTAGTCTATCCTGTAGGAGTACTGGCTAGACTTTATCCATGCAAGGTACTGCAGGTTGTCATTACAGTGTCTACTCCAGCAAGGTAATCAAACAATACACGATTAATAAAGATAAGAATACCATATTTTCATACCAAGAATGAAGGGATAAAAAGGTAATACAGAAGAAACTAGTTAGCCATCTTCCCCCGCGTCTCATACGGAATCAACATAACCAACCCCCCAGCAGCCAAAAACAACCCCCCACTCACCCAAACCGGCACACTGGTCCGCATATCCGACACGAGCGCAATAATCGGCGCCAGGATGCCCCCCACCCGATTCGCCGCGCTGACCAGCGCATTGCCCGTCCCACGGTGCTGCGTGTCGAATATCTCCGGCGTGTACGCGTACAGCACGGCGTACATGAGACTGCTCGCAAAGCTGAACGCGCAATTCCAGCCCAGGAGGGCGGCTGATGTGCGCGCTGTCGTTGATGCAAGGAGGAATGTCCCTGTCGCTAGCACTGCGACTGTCAGCGATCCCCGTCGGCCCATTCGTGGCTGTTCCACCAGGTACCCGCCCAGCAGGCTGCCCGGCACGCCTACGGCCGCGATGATCAGCGAGTTGCGGTAGGTCTGGTCGATGGAGCCATCGCCGAACTGCACGCCGCGCGTCTGCTGCAGGAAGGGCAGGAAAGCGTTGTACAGCGGGTATCCGAGGCCGATGAGCCCCCAGATGGCGATGAGGAGGGTGGTCGCGAGCGCGCGTCGCCGCCCTTGGAACAGCGCCCGTACGTGCGGGAGGGCCAGCGGCTCGAGGTGTCGGCCTAGTCGCTGCGACCATGGTGCTGGGCGATCTGGGTGGTCATCGGCGAGCACGTCGAGCGCGTCGGGTGTGAGATGGCACGGCTGGCCGTTACGACGGGCGACTTCGTGGACGACGGCGACGGCTTGCGCGTGGCGACCCCGGCCCATGAGGTACTTGGGGGACTCGAAGAGGGTGAAGAAGAGGAACCGCGCGACGAACATGACGACGGCTAGCCCGCCCATGGCGATCAGGAAGTATCGCCAGCCCATGTTGTCGGCGCGGGTGCACGTCTCGGCGGAGGCGCACGTTTGTCGGCCGATCAGCGGCCAGGCGACGAGGGTGGCTAGCAGCTGGGCGAGGGCCCAGTGGATGGACAGCACGGTGAGGAGGTATTGGTGTGAGCCGGGGAGGAACTCGAGGAAGATGGCCGAGTCGACGGGGAGGTTGCCGCCGACGCCGACGGACCAGAGGGCGGCGAAGGTGGCGATGGCGCGGAAGGACGGTGACCCTGCGGCGATCAGGCCGAACAGGCCCGTGATGCCGATGGTGAGGTTGAAGGCCCAGCGGCGACCGAAGATGTCGCATCCGAAGCCCCAGAACAGGGCCCCGATCAGCAGTCCGATATTCTGGGCTAGCGTCAGCAGCTCGGGCTCCGGGCCGGGGAACTCGTAGGACACAGGGACGAGGATCAGCGAGGTAACGATAGGCCAGAGGTTGTCGCTGGCCCAGCCGAATCCGATGACGGCGAACAGCTGCCACTGGTAGCGACCCATGCCGATGGCTTGGATGGCGCGGTTGAGGACCGCGGCGCGGGCCTCGTAGGGAGACTGCGCCGGGGGATCATCCGGGCGGCTAGTACCCCCGGAGGCCCCCTCCGGGTCGGATTTGGGGCTCTGGGGCGCGTCCATCGCGTCTTTGAGGGTCAGTGGGGTTTTATTTGCA
Organism: Aspergillus campestris IBT 28561; assembly: GCF_002847485.1. NCBI lineage: Eukaryota > Fungi > Ascomycota > Eurotiomycetes > Eurotiales > Aspergillaceae > Aspergillus > Aspergillus campestris. The sequence goes on from NW_020194349.1 coordinate 412,689, forward strand.
TCGACGAGATCATACCGTCGGCAGGGAGAAAGGGAGAACGGGCGGTGGGCGAGGCGAGCGGGCGCCGCTCGAGGTCGTCAAGATCATGACCGGAGGCTGCAGGATAACGCCATTCGGGGAGGGAATGAGACCATTGGCGGAAACCCCGCATGGTGGGCAGATCTGATTGGTGATGTGGAGTCAGCCCAAGGAAGGTGCAGAAAGATGAAGTTGAAGAGAGGCTGAGATGACAGGGAAGAAGTGAAGAGAAGAAGTGAAGAGAAGAAGTGAAGGGAAGAAGATGAAGTAAGGAGGTCAAGTGACGGTTGCCGGGGGAGCTGTCCTCTTTAGGAAGGTAGTAAACATCTCCCGGTATAGTGTAGAGGAACAGAGATAGACCATTTAGAATAAATCGAGATTATTATACAGTAAGAATGGCTTCAGATGATTCAATAAAGATACTGTCTGATATAGACATGCTGATAATTGAGACAAGTGGATGAACTCTATTTCAACCACAGATCGAGATCAAGACAAGATCCTGCGGGGTATCTCCACTCCAGATTCCCCACTCTCCATTACAATTTTATAATGAATTCAACCATTACTCTATACTCCTTACACTTGTAGATATATCCCTTCCATCCCATCGAGTCCTACGAATCGTCCGTATCGGTAACATCTTCACCGCTCGACAACCTACCTGCACACTTCCCACGCCATCGTGTAAGCCACCAGCGAAGACGACGTCATGCGGCTATCGACCTCGTACGCCACCACCTCAAACTGAACCGTCCGCGTGTGTAGTTGGGCTGGTTGATACCGTTGTCGGAGCGATAGACGGTGGGATGTATCTGGGGGGAGAGGATGGAGAGGGGAGGGAAGACGGTATTAGGATGGGAGGCGGGGTCGTTCCAGCTGGTGAGGCGACGGTGGGATTCGGAGGGACCGTTAGATTGATCTAGAGTCAGGGTGAGTCTATAAAGTTGATCGATATAGATTGGCGATCATGATGATAGTAATATTTGACCTTCTTAATGAAAGAGAAAGGATGGATCTGTCTCATTTGAATTAGTGGGGTGTGTAGGATAGAGGACACTCTTCTATCATGTAGGACTGATAACACAGTCAACTATTGATGAACTCATTGATTCTAAGGGTTTTAAAATGTTGTTAATGGTTGTAAGATGTTAGAAGACTCAGGATATAAAGTGTGAGGGGAACCTGACAGGTCAGCTGACATGTTGTCTCTCTCTTTATATATATCAAGTAGATAGCGCTCGACTAAATTCTTAGTCCTCCACACCTCTATCATCAGTAGACTACTACTTATAGTAGTCCCTGCATCTTCTAATATTCCCGACCCTTGAATCATACAAGACTACTCAGTAATATTCTACAGCTAGTATGGAGTGTACCCAGTATAGGCTAGTGAATCGCCTTGATGCGGTGGAATATTGATATATTATACTGTTTCTCTCCGGTACAAAAGAACGAACAGCTGGCTATTTATGAACTATAGTCTATACAGTGGACAGTCTACACTACCTCCAGTGTGGTGACGATGAATGGTTATATTGGATAGAGATGTGTCTATCATGGTGTTACAGATATATGTGGAAGCAAGTCAGCTGACGCAGAGTTTTCAGGCAGATAAATGGCAGCCTTCGCCGTAAAATCATTATCATCATTGTTGACATCAATATTCTCGATGTACTGGTGTTCTCATCATATAATAGAGAGAGAGATAGATAGTAATTCTCCAAGTGGAAGTATTCTTTATTCCATAATAGAGATAAGGCTACTGTTGAGTCGTGAAACTTGAAGGGAATGACAGGTGGGATTTCATCGTCTGGTTGGACTTTTACTTGATTATCAAATTCATTATTCTACTATGTAGTATTTATTTAATATTGTAATTCCAATATTTAATTATTATTTAATGATTAATTGCATCATGGATCGACATATTTGGATAATTCTTTATTATTATTCTTTTCTTTTCATTTTGATTTTGATTTGATTTGGATTATGGATGGGAGGTATGTAATGGTGTGTTTCCTTCTAAATAACAGCAGGGAATCTCCACGATACCCGGTATGGGACGGTACTACGATACAGAAATCCCACGTGACCGCCCGCGACCCAGAAAACCCCCCCAAACCCGCCGGGAAAAAATCATTTTCTGAAAAATAATTAACCACCACCATCATCTTCATCTCCATCGCCATCTCCATCGTCTCCATCATCATCGGGGTCATCTCTCATCTTGGCTATTGAGATCCGGTGGACTGGACGGGATTCAGAATATTGTCCAGAGTGATTGTGCCCCATCGACCGCCGGGGTTCAAGGGGTCTGGCCTCGCTCGTCTCCCTTTTTTCTCTCCTGATTTTTCCCTTTTTCTTTATTATTTATTTTTGATTTTTTATTATTTTATTTTTATTTTTAAATCATTAATTCGCTGCCTGAAAAAAAAGGGAACTGCGCTCCTGGTCTCTGTCCGCCGCCCGACCGCATCGCGCCTCAGGCTGCGCATCGACAAACACCGCAAATTCATCTCGACTCAACTTCCTCTCTTGGTCTTCAATTCAACCTCACTTCTTGATTGCCTTCTTCACTCTCCTCTTCTCACTCTCCCCACTCTTCTATCTTACTCACTGTTGCATCTTCCTGCTCTCTCCCCCCCCTCCCATCTATCCTCCATCCATTCATCCATCCACCACGCGTCACATGTCCGTCTGACGCCGATCCTGCGCGACCACGCATCACCCATCCCATCATCCAATTCCACCCTCTCCATCCACCCATTGTCTATACCATTGTCTATATCCTCCCTCGCGCCCGGATTCTGACGGCGCCCTTCGCCCATCATGATGGGCTACGGTGGTCATTCCTTCCACCCTCGCCCCCCGCAGACCGCCCAGCAGCACCCGCAGCAGCAGCAGCAACAACAACAACAACATCAACAACAACAACACCAGCAACACTCCCTGCAATCCCCGTCCATGAGTTCCGCGGGACATGCCCATCAGGGGTCCAATATCAGCGCCGGTAGTCTTCTGCGCGGTCCCTCCGCCGCCGACGTCGCCGCCGCTCACTCCCCCGATCTCCGCAAGATGACCCCCGCCTCGTCGGCGCCGCTGGTCGGTCTCCCCACGGGCGGCAATTTCGGCACCTTTTCCAACCACTTCCCCCCGCAGGGCTCCTCCGATCTCCTGTCGCGCAATCCCGACTCCGTCGGTCAGGTCAAGGATCCTTACCTGTCCTTGCAGAACCTGCAGCGCAATATGAACCCCATGGCCAACTTTCGCGCCCACCCCAACGCCATGAACCCACAGGCCACCACCCTGTCCCCTCACGCCCACGCCATGACCTTGGGGTCCCCGCAACAGTCGCTCGAGCGTCTGCAGCAACAGCAGCAGCAGCAACAGCAACATGCGCACCTGCAGCATCGCCAGGCCACCCATCCTGCTGGGACCTCTCCGGCCGCCGCCTCGCCCATGCTCACCACTACTCAACCCCAGCACCAGCAGGCCCACTTCGCCTCCACCCAGCCGCAGTCTTACGCGGCTCAGCAGGCGTATCAACCCCACACCGCCGCCCAGGCCTCCCCCTACCAATCTCAAGCTCAGGCCTCTCCCTATCAGGCCCAGGCGGCTGCCCAGGCCTCGCCTTACCAGCACCACGTACAGCAGACCTATCAGCAGCAGCAGCAGCAGCAGCAGCAACAACAACAACAGCAGCAGCAGCAGCAGCAGGCGCAGCAGGCACAGCAGGCGCAACAGGCGCAACAGGCTCAATACCAGCAACACCCCCGGTACCAGCAGCAGGCCCAGCGGTCGCCCTATCAGGCTCAGGCCCAGCAACCCGCCCAGTTCCAGCCGCCGCAGGCCTTCTCCCGCCAGTACCCGCACGCGCAGCCGGCGGCGTCGTACCCGCAGTCTCAGCCCTCCCCCTACCAGCAGGCCCAACAGTCGCCCCGGTCCCTCGTCCAGCCGCCCGTCTCCCAGGCGCCCCGGGCGACCTCGACCCCGCAGCCGGCCGCCCAGTCCCAGCCGGCCGCGGCGGTCCCGCCCGCACGGGCTCCGCCATCGACGGCCACCCCGGCGTCGGCCATGACCGGTACCATCGATCTGCTCGGTGAGCCCATCCAGCCCACCCAGCCCGATCCGGCCCCCAAGCCCCGGAAGAAGCCGCCGCCGCCCAAGCCCGCCGCCGCGTCGCCCGCCCAGCAGCCCCATCCCCTCCAGACCGCCACCACCCTCGGCGTCGCTGACCCGCCCCCGGGACCCGTGCCCGCCTTCTACACCGAGACCCCGGGCCAGAATCCGCCCGCGGCGGACAAGACGGCCACCCCCAAGAAACGGGGCCGCCCCCGCAAGTCGGAGGTCCTCGGCGAGGACGGCCAACCGTTGCCCAAGAAACGCAAGCCCCGCAAGCCCAAGGAGCCCAAGCCCCCCAAAGACGGTGCTGTCCCTGGCGCGCCCATCGGCCCCGGAGAACCCCACATGCCCGGGGTGCCCGGGGTGCCCACGGTCCCGGACGCGTCGGCGGGCGCCGTGGCCACCGCCGGCCCCTCCGCCCCAGCCGCGCCGCTGATGATCACCAACCCGGATGGCACCGTCGTGCCGGCGAAGCGCCGACGGGGTCGCCCCCGCAAGTCTGAGATCGACCCGAACGCGCCCCCGCGGCCCAAGCGTCCACGCAAGCCGTCCTCCAAGCCGGGGACCGGCCGGCCTAGGGGCGACCGCGCAAGGCGGACGTGGCCGCGCGCAAGGCCGCCGAGGAAGCCGAGGCCCAGGCCCAGGCCCAAGCCCAGGGTCAGGCTCCAGGTCAGGCTCCGGGTCAGGCTCCGGGTCAGGCGCCAGGCCAGGTTCCGGGCCTGGCTCAGGCTCAAGCGCCCGGGAGCCACGGGCCCACGCCCACCCCGGGAGCGACGCAGGGCTCCTCCCAGGCGACGCCTAATGGAGGTGCGGGGTCGCTGTCGGCGCAGCCGGCCCTGTCCCAGGTTCAGGCCCAGCCACAACCGCAACCGCAGCCGCAGCACCACCAGATGCCTCTCCAGGCTCATGTGCAGAAGACCCCGATGCAGCTACCCATGCAGCATCCCCAGCATCAGCAGCATCAACAACATCAGCAGCATCAACAGCAACAACATCAGCAACACCAGCAACATCAGCAGCATACCCAGCATACCCAGCATACCCAGCATACCCAGCATACCCAGCAGCAGCAGCAGCAGGCCCAACAACCGCAACAGCAGCAACAACAGCATCCGCATCAGCATCAAGCGCATCAGCAGAAACACCCGCATCAGCAACAACTCCAGCATCCGCATCAGCACAACCACGCAGCCGTCCAGGCGCAGGCTCAAGCTCAAGCCCATCTCCAGCGCCCACAGCCACACCTCCAGCATCTCCAACACCTCCAGCAACAGCACCCGCAGCACCTCCAAGCGCAGGGAGCGACGGCGCCCACGCATGCGCAGCACCACCCAATGCACATGCACATGCAGATGCCCTTCCAGGCGACTCACCACAACGCCGCGGCCGCGGCAGCATCGCACACACCGCACGACCCGATGATGCTGAACCGGGGCCAGAAGGGCGGAATGGACGATGATCCGCGAAAGAGGGGGTTCATCTTGCCTCAGATGCAGTAGTTCATTGTAGTTATCTATTATTTTTTATTTATCTTTTTTCTCTCGTTTGGGATGCGATGCGGGTGGTTTCATTATTTAACATTATCATTTATTCTTTGTTTGGTTTCGAGTTATTGCTTGATATGGTTTCGTTGTCTGTCTTGCCAATTCTCTGTCTATTATTGATCTATATCACTATTATTATTATTATTATTATTATTATCTTATTATATGATTATATGATTATTATCATTATTTGTGATTGGTTATTATATCTTTTATCATATATCATATATCATACGGCATACTATATTACACATTATTAGGGTTTATTATATTATCCCTACTTGATTATATTACAGTTCATCATAACCTGGTAAACGTACATGTAGTATACACGTAGTAGGTTAAGGTAGACCGTATCTATTGCACTACTATACTATATCGCAATATAAGATTCTTGAAAAGTTGGTTATTCACAAAGCGCCAGTGTCATGATAACTTTTTTAGCCTGGCGGTATACTGTTCTTTCTGACATATAGTATATTGTCTGCTACTGCTACTGCTACTGCTACTGCTACTGCTACTGCTACTGCTACTGCTACTGCTACACTGTCATACTGCTCACTACCCACTGCTCACTGCTCACTATCAACTGCTGACATCTAACTGCTATTACTATACTACCTACTACTAGATAGTAAACTACAAAGTACCATACTGCTTATACTGCTAACTGCTGACTGCTGACTGCTGACTGCTCCCTACTACTACGACTGCTATGCTTCTACTCTCTACACTCTACACTCTACACGTGAGTGATACTTGATACTCGATACTTCCATAATCCCATAGTACTAACCGCTACTACTAATGGCCATACTGCTCAGATAGTCAACTACTATCTCGCACCTACTACCAACTACCCACTGCTATTACAACCTACGACCTACCTACTACTACTACCACCTACACCCTACATCCTACCCTAACCACCACCACCACCACCACCACCACCAACTCACAACAACAGATAAACCATGGAACTTCATAAAATAACCCAAAAGCAATACAATACAATAACCATACTCCATACCTCCCAACCAACCCAATCTAACCCAACCCCAAACAAAACTAAACAAAACCCATACTGACAAAATATCACCCATCATCCCTATTCCCACCACCATCCCCATTCCCACCACCATCCCCCTCCCCATCAACATCAACACTAACGCCCCTCCCCACCCCCACCCCCACCCCCACCCCCAACCCCACAGCCTCCCCCGCCCCACTAGGCTGCACAGGCAACGACTCCGCCCCAGGCCAATCCCCCACATCAAGGCCCATACTCGGCGCAATGCGTCTCAGAAAGCTATCACAGAGGAGGAAGGCGCGGCGCGCGGCAGCCGTCGTGCGGCCCATCTCGTGGAGCCAGATGAAGGCCTTTTTGGTGTGTTTCGTCAGGCTCGGGATGGAGAGCTCGTCGCCTGAGTGGCCTGTTCCGCCGGGGGGCTGGAATTGGTGGTATTGAGCTTGGTGCTGGTGTTGGTCTGGGGTGGGGGTGCGTTGGAGAGGGAGCTGGGCCGGCGGGGGGGTTGTTTGGGCCCGGTGGGCGGGTGGTGGAGGCGCTGATGCTGCTGATGCTTGTGTTGGGGGTGCTGGTGCCGGTGTTGGTGTTGAGGGTGGAGGGTGGGCCGGAGCCCGGGGTTACGGTTGAGGAGGACGCGGCCGTGCCGAAGGGGTGGGGGATGCCATGGTTGGTGCGGTCTTGTCGGGAGGCGCTGTCGCTGCGACTGCCTTGGGCGGTGCTGCTGCTGCTGCTTCTGCTTCGTCCGCCTGCGCTGTCGTGACGGTGGGATGGCCAGCAGCTGAGGCCGAGGAGGAGCGCGGTGATGGCTTGCATGACGAAGTGCAGGATGCTCCACCAGGGGGTCGTGCGCGCGAGCCATTCCATGTCGGGCGTGTCGGGGAGGATGGAGATGAGGCTGCAGGCGGACTGGAGGCAGGTGCGCGCTAGGCCGTAGCGGAGCTGGGCGCGCGAGGGCAGTCGTCCTGGAGGCTCGATTCCGGAGTCTTGCGGGCCCGGACGCCAGGTGGTGTGTGTGAGGCAGGGGCGGCAGAGCGTCAGGCGGGAGGAGTAGAAGTTGATGGCGAGGGAGACGCGCTCCCGCTCGTTGGCGGACGTGTGGCCGACGGTGGGGTGGGTGGTGGCGGACTCTGAGGACGGCGGGACGGGGTCGAAGCGGTAGGCTGGGGGCAGCTTGGCGAGCCAGAGGTCGAGCGTGTGGCTGTAGCGGCGGATGCGGCGCTCGACTTTGCTGGAGCGCTCGCGCAGCCCGTGGATGCTGTATATTTTGGTGACGATGGCCTGCGTGATGGTGGCGAGGTCGACCGTGCAGTGGAAGAACAGCGACGCGCTGGGGTCGCACTGCGCGAGCCACTCTGCGCTGACCTTGGCTTCCCCGTCAGACTGCAGGAGCGTGAGCTTCAGGCGGTGGGCGCGCTCCTCTGGGTGGTGGAAGAGCCGCTGCACATCGGCGCGCCCAAAGTCTTCTTCCTCGAAGGGGATGGGCAGGGGGGTTGCACTGAGGTCTTCCCCGACGCAGGACACTCGACCGGTCATGGTGGTTAGGAGGTGCTCTAGTAGGTAGATGGACCACCAGAGGCGGGAACGGGCTTCTTTGGCAGCATGGTGAGTGCGGTCGTCAACGAAACGGAGGTTGATCCCTAGGGAGAGAGCGGATCGGAAGGCGACACTAGAGAATTTGAAAGCCCTGCTATTGTCAGTATCTTTCTTCTTTATCTTTTCTTTCTTCCGTGCATGATGGGGGATAAGAGCATAACAAATGAGAGAAGAGCATCAAAATAAAGGAGAGCATAACAACTTCCAACCAGCCCTTGCAGATTCCCTTAAGCACAACAAATTGGGAGAAGAGTACAACAAATCAGGAGAGAAGAGCACAACAATCGTGACAAGAGCATAACATAACAACTCCCAACAAACTCTTCCAGGTTCCCTCGGGCATAATAAACCACAAGAAGAGCATAACACGTAAGAGAAGAGCACCACACTTCTGGAGAAACGCATACCAAACCAAGAGGGCGGGGAAAAGATAGACATACCGATTAACCTGCCCCATAACGACCAAATAAAACGCGGCCAAAAACTCCACCTGTATCTGCTGCAAATCGGCATGTTCAAACAGGACATTCTGCCCCAGACTCAACTTTCTGGCGCGCGTCAAATAAACCAGATCGTCGCAGTCAGGGTCCTCCGCACTATCTGTGAAGCAGCAATACCGACACCCGATCGCGAAGATCATATTCAATATGGCGAGCCAGCGGCGCGGGGGGTTCGACGGCCGGCGGTAGAACTGGCGGTACTGGGCGAGGAAGGTGGATTTGCGAATGACGTTGAAGCCGGGGTGGACGGAGTCGATGTAGGCGGCGAAGAGGCGGTCGGCGAGGGGTTTGGGAGGCAGGGCGTGGGGGTCGACGTGGTCGAGGAAGGGGATGCTGAGGTCGTCGAGGTGGTAGCTCATTGTCGCGATGGAGGGGCCCGGTTTGTGGTGGGGGTGGGTGTGCTCGTGGGGCGAGCCCGGGGCTTGCTGGTCTGGGTGGGCGTTGTAGGGGGTGGCGTCCTGGCTGCGGCGGGAGGCTTCGTCTTCGAGCTTCTGCATCCAGGAGACTTCGGAGTTTTTGCCGAAGAAGCCCATGGCGATGGTCTTTTCGCTGCGGTTGAGGTCCTCGTCGACGAGGTCGATGTCGTCGAGGGAGCCGATGGAGGAGTCGGATTTTTCCGATTCGGAGGTGGGGTCGTCGACGGAGACGGGGTCTGCCTGTTCGATGTGAGTATTTGTCGCGATTTCGCAAGGAGTGTATGTGTTGCAGTGTATGGAGCCATCCACTATCAAGGGCACTCCATGAATGGACAGCATTCAGTATATAGGAAGCATCCATATATGAAGAACATCCGTATATGCAACGCATCCAATATATAGAGCATCACATATAGAAAGCATCCAGTATATAGAATTATCTCATATATGGAGAGCATCCAGTATATAGAGGGTATTCAATATATGGAGCATCCAGTATAAAGAGCTCCCATATACAGATAGCATCTGATATACAGAGAGCATCACATATATATAGACCACCCACTATAGAGAACATCCAATATATGGAAAACATCCAGTATATGGGGAGCATCCCACATATAGTGTTCCATATGTGAAGAGCATCCAATACACGAATAGCATCCAGTATATAGGGCATTCCAAGATATAGAGAGCATCCAATATATAGAGAACATCCACTATATGGAGGCAACCCAGTATATAGAAGTATCTCATATATGAAGAGCTCGCACGTATGGAGGGCGTCCAGTATATGGGGGGTATTCAATATATGGAGCATCCAATATACAGAGGCATCCAGTATAGAGAGTATCCATATATGCAGCGCATCCAATATAAAGGACATGCAAATAGAGAACATTATCCGGAGGGTGCAATATAAATAGATTCAGTAAAGGAGAGGAGAGAAATACACTCAAAGCCCGTCGAATCCGCCGGGCATTAGCATCATCGACATCCGACTCCAACTCTTCCAGCAACCTCTCATACCGTTCGACCTTCTTGGCCAGCGCGCCCAGCTCCTTCTGCTCGCGGACCCGCTTGACGTCCAGGTAGAAGCACTTGACCTGGTTCTCGACGCACTGCTTGCAACTCGGACGGGTCCCATCGCACTTGATCTTGCGCTGGCGGCACGGCTCACAGGCGCGGGCGGAGCGGCGGCGCTGCGAATGGGTGCTATATGCCGACGCGCGCGGAATAGGTACCTTCGGGGGCGGGGCAGACATGGGAAAGTCGTACGACGGCGTCGGAGGAGCGGCATGAAGCATCGACGGTTCGTAGAACTGCGGCGGCGGCATCGCGTAAGGGGTGAATTCGGGCCCGACGGAGGGTGGCGCCCACGAGCCCGGACTCATCCCTGCACGCCAGGGTGAGGCAACGTTGGGGTCTGTTCCACCGAAGGGGTCATCGCGGGGGACGTTGACGAGGTAGGGCGAGGGCGGATTATGATCCATCTCCAATAGTCACGGCGGGATGGGGTTCGCTAGCAGTAGAACATGTGTAGATAAAAGGAAGGAACGGAGTGAAAACCAAACATGATATACAGAATTACACAGACCGGGGAATCGTGACTAGGAATGAAAATTCGAGAATCATGACAAGGAAGGCAAATCGGCGAAAAGGAGTGTGTAGGAGAGTTCGACATGGGATGAAGACCGAAGTCAGTTGAGTCGGGCCGTGACGTCACTAAAGGCCACGCACCACGGCGGACGGGTTATTTCAAGGGAGTCGACATTCGGCGCAACCACAAAACTGTATCCCGGGTAAAGTCAAACTGAGAGGGTACCCAACAAAACAAAAGGAGACGGAGCAACGAAACAAGGAACAGCAGGATTAACGGGGGAATAGGGCACGCCAGAGTCATAATGCCGTCATGACGAGACCAGTCAGCGATCGGCGCATTTAGATAGCGGACGTATTAAATGAAAACAGAGAAAAGGACGAAAAGAGCGACAGCAAAAATAGTAAAGCAACTGAAAAACAGCACATAAGCAAAGAAAAAAGAACACACAGTCAGGAAAAAGGACAAATTAAAATCCATCTGGAAACCGCACAGGCGCAACCTCATCCTTCCCCAAACTCAAGCTCTCGTAGCAATCGAGCATTTGTAAGAGGCTCCACTCGCCGTCCCTGGGCGGTACACCACCGTAATGCCCAACGTCAAGTTTGTTTAAACCAGCAGTGTAGGGACCCCACGGGGAGGGCACTCCAGGTTCATCGTCGAGGAGCATCTTCAGCTCGTCTGAGATGTCGCCCGAATGGCGGATGCGGTAGCTCTGGCCGCGGCTGCAGACGAAGACATGGAAGAGATATAACAGGTTGCGGCCGAGCTGGGAGCAGCCGGCGACGTCGGCGAAGGAGCTGGCGAGGGAGAGAAATTCCGGGGCGAGGATGTCGAACGCGGGTCCGTTTGCCATGACGAACAGGGCCAAGTTGAGGGCGAACAGCGCGAAGTGATGCGCCCACTTCATGCTGTATTCGCGTCGGTAGCACCACGCCAGGATGGAAATGGCGCGCGCCGACTCCTGGATGATCTGGCCGGGGTCGACGGTGGAGAGCGGACTGAGACCCGGAGGGCTCACGGGGGTTTGGGGTCCTACCGACGCGTGGCTGGACGGCTGGGACTGGGGCCGTAGCGAGACCAAGGCGATGATCAGGCAGTGATAGCGCATGCTATCGTTCATGTATCAGTTCTCGGTTGATCTTGTAGTCTATCGGCCCTTGGGTCAGGAGAAGGGGAATGACGCACCTGAGAAGGAGAATATACGGCGGAGGCCGGCGGTCCGGATGGAAGGCCTCGGGCAGACGATTGAGCCACGCTTGCAGGCGGTCGTAGATGGTCTCCTGGGCCTGGGACCGGAAGGCCGGGGCCAGGCCGGGGCTGTTGGCGGGGAAGAGGGCCTGCGACATGTCGCGGGCGATCTGGGACAGCTCGCACGATGCCTCGAAATACCGGTCGAAATGCGAGGGCCGGGCCGGGCGATCGGACGGATAGGGCTTCCACGTGCCTACCTCGTCGGGTCGAGCGCCCGGCGGACGCGGCACGTTGACACTGCCAACGATGGTGGGACGCAGGAGATTGGGGTGCACGATCCTGGATTGTGAGTCACTGCGGCCAACTTCTTTTTACATACGGGGTTCAGAAACATACGCATCAATGTTGAACAGCCCCCAGGCCGTCTTCTGGAAAGAAATCATCATATCCTCGGAGGATGGGTTGGGCATGGGCCTGCCAGGGCCGATCAGACCGAGGGACTCGCCGGTCCAGATGGCCTGGTGCAGCATGCGATAGCCCATGTCGTCGGCACCGGCGATTGAATACCGTACATAAAGCATCAACGTTCCTTGTAAGAACGGCAAGCTCATAATAGCGAGTTCATCCTTCCACAGACGCTCAGCCTCAGCCAAGAAACGAGCACCCTTGGAGACAACATCGCGGGTGTTGACATAAGTTTCCGAATAATCCGAGTAATACTAGAGGTCATCAGCCATGTTCTCACCGCGCCACTAACACGCCCCCTACGTATTGACATGGAGACACACGCGGAAGAGGAGAGGAAAGAAGGAGAAGAAAACAGCTTACACAGGCGTTAGTCAACAAAGCATTGACCAAAAACGGGGAGCAGAGATCCGATCGGAGATCGCCGCTGGCCATATGGCGGAGGAAGACGTCACGGTCGAGAAAGAGGTTAAAGGGGTAGTCCCAAGTGAAGTAGAGGGAAACGAGGTGAGAGACAAGGTCAGCGTTGTCGGTGACGGAAGTCCACGGAGCCGCAGGCACGCGGTACAGCAACTCGTTGCACAGGTAGTGGATATCCATGACCTGGGGATGGGAGGAGGGGCCGGGGGTCGGGGTCGGGCCTGGGGTCGGGCCCTCGACGTCCATGTCGGCGGGCATCTCCTGTGTCTGGGCGACGGCTGCACCGGTGCCGCCGCCGCCACCACCACCACTGCCACTACGGACGCCACCATCCTCACCGGGAAAAGCAGGATCCAGACCCATGTCGAAGAGAACCTCGTCGAGGAAAGCGCGGAGAAACTCAGGGCGTACGGGCTGCTCATCGGGGCGACCAGGGTCGCGGGCAACATTGATGGGAGGCCCATCGTGGAGGAACTGCATGAGGCGGCGGCCGTGGATTTTGTCGTCGGAGCGCATGATGCGGAACAAATCATGGCACAGTTCCAGGAAATAGGTGAGATTGTCGGAGGTGCGTTTGGCGGCCACGCGACGACGATTGTCGAGGGTTTCGTCAAAGAGGCACACTCGGGCGTTGGCCACGCAGTTATCGCAGGGTTTGACACCGGAGCACTATTCCGTCAATATCCCTTTCATCAAGAGCCACGACTGATGATTGATGATTGACGATCAATATACACACCTTGCGTTTCGACTTCTTACAGCACGTACAAGCCACCGACACCCTCCTCCTAGGCGAGCTACCCCGCCCACTCCTCGCACCAGCAGCGCTACTCTCACCCTGACCGACGTCCATAGTAGGCGACGGACCAGGCGCGATAGCACGGGGCGAAGCACGGACGAACGAAGGCGACTTAGGCATGGTGGTTAGAGCGTTGATGTTAATCAAAGTGGTGTCTGACATGGAAGAGCGGAGGCGATTGATTCAATCAATCATAGTCGTTGGAGCGTTCAACAGTATATAGAAGACGGAAGGAGCGATCGAGCGACATCGTCTAGGTGGGCCACCTAGTTTATAGTATAGATGCGGATCACATCTGTATGAGAGTGGAAGGAGGAGGAGGGGGGGGGGGTGGGGTTGTGTGGTTGCAACTGCAGCTGGTTGATTTATGTAGGTATGCTATTTCCACCGATTTTTCCGTTCATGTGCCTGAGGGGGGGAAGGGGGGCTCCTTCTCCGTCTTCCCCTCCCCCCCTCTCCATGAAGGAGATATATTATAAATCATGAAGGTGAGGAATCACTGATGGATATGGGGAATCAGAGTTAAGATGATGGACAGAAGAGGGAGAAGGAGGAAGAAAGACGCGTCTAGACCTGATCCATCGGGGGAAATGACGCGGGCGGCGTGAGGGGCCGATGGATATGACGCCTGAGGTAGCCGGTTCACCTGACAGTGGCAGCCCCGGTAGAGAGTGCCGTCAACCAGAGGGACCAGTCGGGTTCAGTCGGATATAGTTCTGGTGGGTTTATAGTTCTGATGGTTGTATGGTTCCGATTAGTTATCCCAGTCAGAAGCTTAAGAAAAGCTTAAGGAAAGCTTAAGGGAAAGACAGCTAAACAGCTAGACACTACACAGCTAACACACAGCTTAGAGAAGAAGATATAAAAAATAATATAATAATAATCAACACCAATCATAACAAGAAAAGTTAAACAAGATAACGCTGGATGCACCCAACAGTCATTTTCTCTCTCCCCTCGCATGGATCCGAATCCGTGAATATGCGCCTCAACCAATCCCAGTCAAACTAGATCGACCGACAACCAAAAATAATAAATAAATAGAATAGAAAAGAAAAAGAAGAAAGAAAATGCAATCTACCCGTTAACACAAGGTCCAAAACTAATGCTCCAGAATCCGCAAGCTACCCTGCACCACGCAGTTCTCCAGAACAGACCCCGGAGGCACGTCGATGGTGCTCCCCTCCGTGGCGACGATGATGACCGTCCCCTTGAGGGTGACGTTGCGGCCGAGGTTGACGGCACCCGTGATGGTCAGGTGGTCGAGTTCGACGATGCGAGGGATGCTGGGGATGTGCTTCTGGAAGTCCGAGACCTTCTTGAAGTCGGAGCCGAGCTTGATGACGGGGACGCCGCCGAAGCGGTTGGGGTCCATGACGAGCTGGCCGTGCTCGAGGCGGTACAGGTCGGACTTGACGAGGAGCAGGTCGGAGCAGGTCTTGACGGGCAGGAAGCGGCGGCGGGGCACGTTGACGCCGTGGGCGTTGCGGAAGTGGCGGATGGCGGCGCCGACGGCGGTCTCGAGCTGGTAGATGGCCTGGTCGGCGTCGCCCTTCTTGTCGGCGGGGATGGACTTCTCGTTGGCGATGATCTCCATCTCGAGCTCGTTCTCCTCGACGACGCGCTTGATGGCGCGCAGGCTCATCCAGATGTTGTTGGTGTTGAAGTACTTGAACTTCTTGATGGACTTGAACTCGTTGACGTGCTCCTTGGGGACCTGGGCGATCTCGAGCAGGCGGGCCTTGCCCTCGTAGTCGATGATGGTGCCGCCCTTGACGTCGGCCTTGGTCTTGTCCGTCAGCTCCATGATGTACTCGGACTGGGTGTCGACCATGTGCTGCAGGATGCGCAGGTCGACGACGGCGCCGAGGTTGTCGGCGTTGGAGAGGAAGATGTACTCGACGCCGCGCTCGAGCAGCTTGTCGAGGGTGCCCGAGTTGTAGAGGGACTCGAAGACGTCACCGTGGCCGGGGGGGTACCAGTCCTGGAGCGGGGCGTCGTAGCTCTTGGGGGCGGGGAGCAGGGAGTCCTTGATGATGCGGGGGTAGCGGGACTGGTTGAAGGTGATGATGTCGACGTTGTGGCCCTGGTACTTCTTGATGATGGACTGGGTGTCCTGATCGGTGTTGAAGGAGTTCATCAGGACGAAGGGGACGTTGACGTTGAAGGTGCGGTTGAGGTGCTCGATCTGGCGGACGGAAAGATCGAGGAAGGACATGCCCTCGCGGACCTCGATGACGGACTTGGGGCCGACGCAGCCCATGGAGGTACCGAGACCGCCGTTCAGCTTGACGACGGCGAGCTTGTTGAGGAACTCGACGGCGGCGTCACCGCCCAGGTCGTCGTAGTTGACGACCTGGGAGGGCTGGGGGGGCGCAATGCGGTCCCAGTTGACGGCGTTCCCCTTGGCCTTGTCATTGAGGAAGCGACGGAAGAGGGCGAAGAAGTTGTCGGTCTCGGCCTCGAAGCGCTTGCGTTCGGAGTCGTCGGGGACGGTCTCGGCGAGGGCGTTGAGGGCGTTGCGCATTTGGGAGGCAGCGACGCTGGTGGAGGCATTCTCGAAGGCCTTCCATTATTAGCTACGATTGGACACATAGGAGTAAATGATGAAGACATACCATGTGAGACTGGGACTTGCCATGATGCTTGCCAAAGCCACCGGCGGCATCGTTGGCGGGGGCTCGCAGGTGAGCGGGCAAAGCTTTCGTTGCCATGATGACTATATTGGAAATGATAGGTTAATTTGGGGAATTGGGAAAAGAGAATCTTTGGAGAGAAGAAGGCAGGAGAATTGAGGTAGAAGAGGGATGAAAAGGGGGAGAGAGGGAGAGAGGGAGGAAGAGGGATGAGAAGAGGGGATGTGGGTTGGGTTTAATTGAGGACCAAGGAGGAGGGGAAGTTGCCACGCCAGAGTGTCGATCTCTTGGGTGCGTCATCATACCTGGGATTGACTGGGATCGAGATGAAAACAATAGAATGCTATAACCAGGATAGAGAGGATTGAGAGAAGAAGCAAGACCTGAGAATCACAAGACAAGAAAAAGAAGAGAAGAAGAGAAGAAGAGAAGAAAGGAAGATGAAAACAGCGATGACGATAACCATAAATACCCCGAATCCTCAGCATAACAGGAGCATCAATAATAATAACAAGAAACGGACAAAGAGTGGGGAAAGTTCCTGTTCCGGTCCTGACACATTACCTGACCGTACCGTATACATTACCCAACCTTAGGCACCAGGGTACATGTACATGAATACCATCAGGTACCAGTACCTCACTCCCTACCCAACAGGCTGAACTTCAATTCAACTATGTACTATTCACAGATCCCACTAAATTCAACAAGATCAAACTGAAGAAAAATCAAGAAGGAAAGATGAAGCCAACCAAGTCTCACAAATCCTCGACTCCAGTCCCAGGTCTGGCCAGCCCCTATTTCCCAATTTCCATAGTACAGTCCAGACGGCTCCACTCGGCCTCGTCACCAGCAGCTTATCTTAATCTATTTCGTGGTCGACCCTGTTTTGTGGGTTCACAACTATAACTATTACTACTAGTATTGGTATTAGTATGCTATATTAATCTTATTTATTTTTACTGTATATCCATGTCTACTCTGGATAGGTATTCTAGATCCATGGCTATATCCATCTTTATATTATCCGTCTATATATAACATATAAAATACATCCTACTGACAATAATATTATATAAAGTACAGAAAGAAAAGTGGAACACCCACTAGTCAATCAAACCATCTCAAACCTACCCATCCATTTTGAAACCCCGCCGGAGTTACAACCAGCTTCAATATCTCCACGTCACGCGCCTTCCTGCAGTTACAGACATATAACGACCTGCCTCGGTGACTACCTAACTAAGGCACGTCAACAGGCGGTGTGTCTCTCTTTACCCGGAACACCATCGAGGATACGCTCTATTGGTTTGGAGGTACGCAATTATAAATAATCTAATTCAAGATCGGATATCTCGCTCGAGCCCAATGGCAATGCATAGATGCAGTCACAGAACAAACCGTTTTAACAAATAAGAAACGAAAAGAAGAGAAGAGAAGAGAAGAGAAAAGAAACGAAAAGAAAAAAAGAAACTCATCAGGCATCAATCAAGCCCCCTATCCATCCATCCATCCATCCATCCCATGTATACCATATACCATGTACCATACAAAACATCACCAGTAACAGGAAAATAATAATAAAAGTAAAAATCAAGCACCACTCACATTCCGTTTACTCAAAAAGCTCCGTCGCATCTTCTTCGAATCTGGACTATCCGCCCCCCCATCCGACGACCCATCCCCGCCCCCGTTCGAGTTCGCCGTCCCGGGTCGCAACCCCCACCGGCGGCACCCCCGTCGGGCACCGAGAAACTGCTCCGGACCACGACCGCGCCCTCGCCCACGGCGATCGCCTTGTCCTGCCCAGCCACAGACCCCTGGTCGTCCACGAAGAACATCGCCTCGCCAAGCCCGGTGTCCGACCCGAACGTCGCGTGGTCCACAACCCGCAACTGGTACTGCGCGTCCGCCGTCGTGTTGTGCACCCGGCAGGAAGCGTGCGATCCCTCGAACTGTACCCCGTCGCCTTCGCCCGCCCGCTGCGCCTTCGTCTTCAACACCTCCTTCGCGCCCTTGGGGCCCACCGCGCGCACCGACACCCGCAAGTTGGCCGACGCCGGGAACCCGCTCGCCGAGACCACCGAGATCGACGCCGTCCCGCTGTCGCCCCGCCCCCCACCACTGCCGATCCCCAGCCGGTCGCCGTAGTGCGACACCAGGCTGCGCGTGCGCCCGTGCTGGAGCCCGTTGCTGGCTGGCGCGGCGCCGTCCACTAGGATCGCCGACGGCACCGGCACCGTGTCGGTGGATGACTGGTGCTGGTGCGAGGGCGCCGGCGGCGGCGCCGCCGACGATGACCCCTCCTCGGCCTCGTCGCCCTCGTGGATGCTCGCGCCGTCGTCCCCGCGGAATCGCGACATGATGCCGTGCTTGAGGAACGAGGCACCCTTGATCACGTTGCCGCCGACGAAGCCCACGCCCTTGACGGGCGCGCCGACGATCTTGCCGGGCGTGGCGAACGTGCCCGAGAATGTCGACGACCCTTGTCGCGATCGGATCACGTATGTGGGCTTGAACAGCAGGTTCAGGCGGATGGCGCCAGACTTGCCATCCAGCGGCAGTGACACCTCCCGGTTCTGGAACGGCTCGAGCGCCTCCAGGTCGATGCCGGTGCCGCCCAGGTAGTCGGCCTTGTCGCCAAAGTCCCAGTCGTAGACGTCGCAGCGGAAGTTGGCCCCGATCCGGGACTTGATGGGCGCCTCGAACCACTCGTTCCACGACGGGTGGAGCGTCTTCTTCTGCACCTTGGTCTTGTACACCTCCTTGTCGTCCAGGCGGAACTTGCAGTACGGGTCGCTGAACCCGTTGCGGTCCGCCGACGGCAGTTCCGCCGCGTCCATGACGTTGACCCGCAGGGTGCCCATGTTGTTGATGCTCTCCGACGGGTCCAGCTTCATCTTTACCGGAATGTACCGCGCGCTGACGGTGACCTTGCTGACCTCTCCGTCGCTGGATCGGAGGCTCAGCTCCGTCGGGGTATACAAGATGCGCTGCAGCGTACTGAGGGTGTCGCCAGTCAACTTCGACACTGTGTGCTCATCACTGTTGTCCTCGTGGTCATCCTTGTCCACGATCCGCAGGGTGACCTTGGAGAACTCCAGTTCCCGAACGAACGCGTCACCAACTATGGCCGTTAGCATGCATTCAAAGGGGACGGAAAAAGAGAGAGAGACATACTATCTTCGATCTGAGCAACCTTAGTGCGGATCTTGCCGGTAGAGTACGACGCAAACATATGGTCGTCCATCAGCACCTCCACCTGCACATTGCTATGGGCCAGGTGGACCTCATGGAACTTGAACACGAAGAAACCGGACTCTGCAGGAAAACCGATCAGTACACGCCGACAAGAGGGACAGGGCAAGGAACAAACCGTATTGGGCCAGATCCTCCGCGGGGATAAATGTCTTGGGCACTTCTTTGATGGACCGGACGGACATGGTCTCCGAGTCCCTCGCCGTAGTCGGGGACGCCAGCGCCTTTGACCCAAGCGATTCGTTGCTCCGCGCGCGGCTCAGAGCCCGCGGCTCGGGAGTCAGATTGCCATTGGCGCTGAGGTCCTTGGCGGAGGCCTTGGAATCCACGCTCGCGTTCTTGGAGTGGTAGCCCTTGCGTCGGGACTCGACGCTCTTGCGGGCCACCTCGCTGCCCTCGCCGTCCACGGTGAGGCCGTCCTCCAGATCGTCCTCCTCCTGCTCGTCGTCGGGGTTGACCACCGGGATCGTGGGGTAGAACGCCACGGTGTAGTGGAGGTTACCCTTGACGGGGCCGGATCCGATGCGCAGGCCGCTCGTGAGATCCTGCTTTTCGTCGTCGATCTCGAACTCGCCTTGCTCGTTCTCCCGGGCGTAGTCGGAGGCGGAGATCTCGACGGCGCCCAGGGTCCGGTCGCTGCCGACCGACTCCTCGTCCATCACCTCCAGAGTGAGCTTCTCGCGGGCGCTGTGGATCGGCACGTAGATGACCTCGTCCCAATCCGGGTTGAGGTTGCTCCGGAAAGTGACCGTGCGGGCCTTCTGGTAGCCCGAGAGCAGGACGCGCGCGTACGGGTCCGACTTGCCCATCTTCTCCAGGTTGCGTAGGTCCGTGGCGCGCTTGAAGTGGATGCGCATGACACCGATCGGGTCGACGTAGCCGGAGCTGCCGGCGATGCCGCCGACGGCCACGGGCTTCCAGTCGAGGGTCAACTTGACGCGGCCGCTCTTGGCGCCGTGGAGGTGGAACCACTGGTGGCCCTTCTCCATCATCTTGAACATGTCGTTCATCTTGATCTGGTAGCTGCCCAGGATCGGGTCGCGGGCGAGGTCGCGGTCGTCCTTGATCAGGAGACCCAGGCGGGCGTTCTTGCGGTCGGTGACGAGGAACTCCTTGGACGCGTTCTGGAAGATGGGGTTGTTGGTGCGCTTCAGCTTGTTGGTGATGTGGATCTCCTTGCCGTTCAGCAGCAGGACGCCGTACGGGTTGAGCAGGCCCACGAGACTCTTGCTCGAATCCAGGTCCTTGGCCTGCTCGACCGTGTACCGGGCGATACCGGTGTTCATCTCCGGGGCCGGCTCGACCTCGCCGTTCTCCAGCTGACGGCCCTCGAGGACGGGGAAGAAGCGGATGTCGGTGTGGACGGAGCCGCGGGACCGACCGCTCGCCATGACCTCGAGGTACAGGCCCTCGTGCTCGGGCTCCTCCTCCAGCCGGTCCAGGCCGAAGGTGGCAATCCCCAACTCCTTGTCCTTGCGGTATTCGTTCCAGTCGTAGGGCGTGATGCTGAGCGTGTCCGCGAAGGAGGTGATGATCACGTAGATGGTCTCGTTCCAGCGGGGGCTGTCGCTGTCGTGGATGGTCTTGGTGCGGCCGAGGGCGTTGCGGTTGTTGAGCGAGACGACGGCGTACGGATCCGGGGTGCCGGCGAAGCGATCGGGGTTCTTCAGCTGGCGGGCGCCGTGAAGGGTCACCGCGACGACGCCGATGGCCTGATCCATGGCGTTGCCGGCCAGCATCTTGGCGATCTCGATGGGGAACACGTTGGGGCTGTACATCATGGGGCCCAGGTTGTTGTGAATCTGGTCCTTGATGAAGCTCTCGAGGCCGGGGATGAAGTTGATGTCGAAGCCCAGGGTGTCACCACCCAGGGGCTTGCAGACGTAGTCCAGTTCGGGGCGCTCCATGAAGCAGACGTCGACGCGCTCAATGTGGGGGAAGGCGACCTGCAGCTTGACCTTGACGCGCATCAGGCCGCTGCAAGCCATGTCCTCGACGATGACGTCGAGACCCTTGCTGACAACACCCTTACCCAGGCGCACCTCGAGCACGACCTTGGGGTTGATCCTGTTCTTCAGCTGGCGGGCCGTCAGATCCATGGTGTCGTTGGGGGTGAAGCTGAACTTCCAGTCCATGATGATGGTGTCCACCTCGGTCTTGGGGTAGGTCTTGACGTGCTCGAGGCGGGGGGGCTTGGTGCCGAGAATAAAGGTCTTCAGGCGCAGACTGTCGAGCATGGCGGGGGTCGAGGTGCTGAGCACCTGGTCGACGGAGCTGATGAGGGTGTCGCAGAGCACGGGGGCGTAGATGGGCCAGAACTTGACCAGGAAACTGTTGATCCACTCCAGGCTCTCCGTGTCGGTCTCCAGCCGTTGCTTGGCCATCTCGCGGTTGACGTCGTCGCGGAAGTTGCGCCGAACGCGACGGATGGAGGTCCGATAGTAGGTGCTGCAGGCGGCCATGACGATGAACACCCAGGCCAAACCGCCGCCGAGGACGGCGACGACCCAGGACATGAGGCAGGCGAAGACGATGATGCCGGCATTGTGGTACCAGTCTGGATTGGTCAGTGGGGTATCAAGGGGCGCGGGAGACACCTAGCTTACCTCCAAAGAATTTATCATCGAGGCGGGACTCGAGAAGATCCTGGTGATCGAGGAGGGTGCCCTCTTCCCGCTCCTTTTCGAGTTCTTCGTCCGACTTGGCGAACTGCGGAGCCCAGCCGGTCCGGTCCCGGTGCCAGCGCATATCATCATCCATTTCTTTCTTCTCGCCGGGGGTGTGGTTGCCATTCTCGCTCAGCAGCGTCGCCGCGGAGGTCGGTGGGGGGAGATTGGGGTCGGGGGTGCCCTCAACCTGCGTACGTTAGATAAAGACTCCATCTAGGGTTGACGTAGAGAATCGCGGAATACGTACCCGATCTGTGACGACGGCCATGCCCTGGGGTTTCTTATCCCGGTGCAAGCCCGGTGGCACCCGCTAGCGGTCGGAGTCAGCACGGCGACGGGATGAGGATGGGAGAACGTGAGTGAGAACGGGGAGAACATACCGCTTCGGCCGCAGCGGCTTTGTCTTCGGGGGAGGTCGCGGGATCGAATTGAAAGGCGGGGAGGCCAGCCTTGCGGGTCTCGTCGACGAGGACCGTTTCGGCGGCCTCGGCGGCGGCCTCGGCCTGGGGGTCCTGAGCCGCCTGGACGGCGGTCTCAATGGCACCCTCCTGCCTCAATTCATGTTCTTGGCCTTTGATGTCTTGCGACATGGCTGTCGGGGAGAGGTGGGGTGGAGGAAGGGCCGACAATCCAATCCTCGGGGTGGGATTACTGGCGGTCCCTATGGACTGGGGGTTAGCTCAATGGGAGGAAATTGCGGGTGTCGGCAGGGACAAAGCTAATTGAGTGACAAGGACGGGCAGGTACAGAACAGGGTTCTTTTCTTCAGAGAGAAACAAAGAAAAGAAAGAAAAAGGTGAGACGAGAAGGGGGGAGAAAAGTGGGAGAAGGGGAGGATGCAGAGTGGGCGGTTGGAGATTGAGTGGTTGCCTTCAGCTCCGCAGCGGGGAGGGGGGAGGACGGAACCAAGGATACGGGGGGTCGGATAGGAGATTCGTACCTGAAATGGTGTATTTAGGGGTTCAAGGAGTAACAATTAGGGAGGGTGTATAATAGTGTATGTGTGTGAGAGAGAGAGAGAGCGAGAGAGAGAGAGAGAGAGAGAGGTGTCAAGGGGAGAATGGAGAGAAAGAGGATGGAGAGGAGAGAGAGAAGTGAGAGAGAGAGGAAAGAGGAGACGGAATTGGAATTGAATCGGCAAGCCACAGTCTGGAGTATTGTGGCTGGAGCTGAGAGTAATCAGTCAGACAAATGAATCAGGAGAGGCAGCCGAATAAAAGGATCGAAAGAGGAAAAGAAGAAGAGTGAGAGAGAGCGAGAGAAATGACGTCGGAGAAGAAGTGGAAGAAAAGAAGAAAAAGGGACGATCCAGGAGAACGGGCTGTGTATGGTTACCGTTCGGATACGCTCCCCACTGACTATACACGCTATTTGTTAGGCTCCATCTCCTATCCCGATCATGATCTCCGACCTGAAAGTCACGATATAGTATAGACTGAACACACTGGAGTCTTATATAACTATAATAGGTAAAAGTTCTCATACCCACTATAGTATCATCCATATCAATTATACAAAAGATACCAAGAGGAGAGTCCGATCCACCGATCTGTTCCTCTGCACCGCCACCGATCATTCAGCCACATGATCATTTGGGTTGTTCAGCATGTTATAGTTAGTTGATTGATTTCATAATGATATCCTCAATTCATTCCAATTTCAATTCCAATTTCATCCACCAACTTGGAAGTTCACATGTCATACTCTATAAAGATCCCATGGTGATCTGATCCACCGGTCCCTGCCAAGCCCGATCACTCCTTAGTCATGTAATCTATCGTATTCCGTGACAAGATTACACGTGGCATCCATCTCTCTCTCTCTCTCTCTCTAACAATGGAAATCTCTCCTGCTCTCGAAAATTGAAAATTCTTCCATGGTTCGGAAATCTGTCCCAGTTTCCCTCCCTCATCCGATCATGGTTCGCTAGGAGATTTCCACAAGGACCTGATCCGTCCCTTCCATGGATCAAA
Organism: Aspergillus campestris IBT 28561; assembly: GCF_002847485.1. Classification (NCBI taxonomy): domain Eukaryota; kingdom Fungi; phylum Ascomycota; class Eurotiomycetes; order Eurotiales; family Aspergillaceae; genus Aspergillus; species Aspergillus campestris. The sequence continues at coordinate 436,926 of NW_020194349.1, forward strand.
TCCCCTCGATCGGATTCCCCGATGGCGGACAAACTCTAAACTCAGCCGTCTTGCCACCGTGACCCTACTCTAACTAGCGGAGATCTCTATCGACCGATCTCTCCAATGTTCATCCCAAATAGTACTCAGTATATTACTCTCCAAGTCTATACTCCATAATATTTAACCCTAATCCATCACATTTTAATCCTACACACTCTCATTCCCTCTCTCTCTATCACCCTCTTTGAGAGAAAACAGAAAGAAAATTTCTCTCCCAAAATAATCGACTGATCAACCCGATCCCAGTGGATCCCGCCGATCACACTACGAACTTGCCAACTCAACCATCCCAATCAGGCATCGTTCACAGCGCGCTGTAATTTGCCCTTTTCGCCAAGCCAGCGTCTGTCGTCATCGCCCCAACGCGGGCGGGATTCAATATATTGGATGGACTGCATGGTTAGTCTCTTCTGTGCACACTACACTGTGATGCGGGGCGGTGGTCTGATTTCGTTCTTTGTAGACCCTTAATGACGTCTTCTCATAAATTTATATAATCCCGACGTAGAATAATATAAAAGGAAGCAGAAGAAACAAACCAAATACGATCAATAGAGGAAAAATTATATACCCACAGAAAAAACCGAGATCAAGTACATTGCGTAAAGCCCTACCCATGCACCTCCAGCCAACACAAGCCTCGATCCACCCACTCCATCCCTCAGTAAGAACCAACCCATGCACCGACTCATGAAAACAGGTCCGTGACCCTCCTAGTACCATCCTCGGAACCTTATCCCGCAGACTACCCACACCCACACCCACCCCCAGGAGTACATAGTCGAAATTCCAAATATGCGCGAGTATACCTTCACCGCGTTGTGGCAGGGCATCCGACTAGCGCTGGATCGGCGCGGACAGCTAAGGTCCCCAGGACAGTTTATTTTCAAGGCCGTCTGTGCGGGGGAGAAGTCTCGTTTGGTTATATGCCGAGGCACAGAGGCTTAACCTGCACTGTCTGTTCGTCCGGTCCATTGGCCCGCCCATAACTCTATACGATCGGAATATGAGAGAGGATTGGTGGCAGCCGCTCGACTGCAAGGCACGAGGGCAACTACGTGCGTGCAGATTGTTCGTCAATCGGAGTCTGGACAGTAGGTAGTTATATAGTTCGCTCGGATAGCTGGGCGTTTTAGATGGGTGTGGCTAGTGCGTGGACTGCACGCAAGGTTCAATGATTAGGTGTTGTGTCACAGGAGTACGTGTTTCTATTTCGGAAATAATGAATCTTATTTTATAGCAATAATGGTATCTTATGTTACGAGCATGGAAATTGTTTATATCTATATTGTGGTCTCTGGATTGTACTGCTGTGCGGATACTACATTCAGGACATATGTAGACGAGCCACTGTCTTCGCCCGGATTATCATACTCACTCATTGATATTCTAGTGACCACAGCAAAATAAGCAAAGAAAAATCTTCAACATTGCCAAAGACAACCTGATAGAAATAGAAAAGCGTATTGTGGTATAGGGCGCATGAACCCGACCACACCACCGAGACAGTCCCAGCAATGGATACCACTTACAGTGTAGACATAGATACTGCTACTGGGCATATTGACCAACTCACTAAGCACCCCGCAAAAGCATAAAGGCAATAGAGAAGGGCCTCGATAGCCAAGTGACTGCTCGATAGCCGACAGTGTGTCACGTGCACCAAAATCTGTCAGTCTGATAATAACATCAGTAGACTCCATAGTGCCATTGGGGGAGAGAAATGATACCTATATAGTATAATACAAGAAGCTAGAAGGATGTGAGTAAAATAACAATATTATATCCAAGAAATATGGTAATTGATATCCAAAATAAGTCGCGTGAAACTACTACAAAATGCTAGGATTTCAGTTATGGGATATAAAGCAAAAAGGGGTTTGATTTTCCAAGAATCCCAGCATGTTAGCTCAGGGGAAGAGCGCCGGGCTCATAACCCGGAGGACCCTGGATCGAAACCAGGACATGCTATTCTTTTTTTTCTTTTTTTTTTGTTCCTCGGGTATCGGTGCCTGAGGCATCATTATTGGTGATTCTGTATTCTATTCAATTTACAGTCTCCATGGTTATTCTTTGTGTCAATTATTCTAATGGGGAGTCTTTGGGTTTCATAATCTTGTCTATTTGAATCTAGTGATTAGATGGGTGTGTTGATCTTGTGTATACCTGACACTCCTCCTGACTGCCTGACCTGTAAGATATATATTGTCCATCAAATCAGGTGATCACCTATCATCTGCCCTTCAACCATCCGTCCATAATCACTGACAGTATCATTCACAGCCATATGGGGTAACTGGCAATATTCAGCACTGACGTGACCTGTATACGCTGACACAGCTGTAGGGTGACGATTATAAGAGAGGGCAATATCGGGCGTTACACTGTAGCTGCTTATGTCCAGCTGGGTCCTAACGCTACACCTGAAAGAACTAGAGGAGAAGATACTTGGCAACCGTTTGCAATTTGCATATTGCTGACATGACGGTCATATGGTGTCTGCTATACTATGTATACTTGATACCAAACTGAATATCCATCATTTGCTCATTCCGGTCGTTCAAACAAAGACTTCAACCATATGAAAGGATAACGAGATAGACAATGAAAGCCATGTCCGAACCACTGCTACCCGTACTAAGTACCCTTTCGCGGTACCTCACACTCAATCAAGCTCTCCGTCGCATTGTTGATACTCCAGATCTTCACGATCTTCAACCCACACGTCTCGATATTCTTCCGCCAACGCGCCTCAGAGCGCTCCCTCGCCCCAAAGGTCGCCATCATGACGATATCCAAGCTAGTGCTCTCCCAATACGCGTCCGTCGTGGGTATGACGTACTCGTGGATCAAAACCTTGCTGAACCCGATTTCCAGCGCCGGGATTAGGTTCCAAAGTATGGCGCGAGCCCTATCATCAGGCCAGTCATGGAGGATGTGGTGCAGGTAGTACACACGGGCGCCTAACTGACATCAGTCCAATGCGAATCCACCATGAAGTTCGGTAGGGAAGGGAATACTCACACTTCATCGGCTGCATCTTAAACATGTCATGCGGCACCAGCTCGACCTTCGAGGGCACGCGCTTCTTCGCCTCCTCCAGCACCTCGGGCAAATCCTGCAAGACCAGCCTCCCCAGCGCATCCGGAAACCTGCCATGGAACTCCATGATATCGTGGCCCAGCCCACCGCCGATATCCACAAACAGCGGGCGGCTCTCATGAATGTCCAAACCCTCAAAGAGACTTTCAACAGGATAGAAATCCATCCAGCTAGCCCGGCCCTTCCTGCAAACAGACATAAAACGATTGAACTGCTTTCCGGTAGTAGGGTGCGCCTTCAGGTAGTCGAAGAAGCCCAGCTTTGTTTTATACCCGTCTTGGAACGCGCAGTGTTGCCCATCTGCCGGGTTCTGGTGATCCCTCTTTTTCAGATGGGCCGGAAGGGCGAGGACCCCGGCGGTGATGCAGTCGGTCCTGTGTACATCAGCATGCGACCCTGTCTATGCCTGGGGCACTTCACTTACATGCACTGCAAAGAGTCGCTAAAACGCGTGGAGCACATCGCCTGTGTGAACCCAGTCCGACGATACTCGTGGGGCCCGACCTCTTCGATCGCGCCCATCGCAGCCAGGTGTTTCAAAATGCGGGCTGGACAATTAGACAAGCTCACTTTCACAGATCACAGATAAAAAAAAGAGACTAACAGAGCATGGACGGATCCGCACCGCACGCCTCAGCCAGCTGAACCGCGCTCTTAGGCGTGTCATCATCAGACAGATTCTTGAAAACACGACAATTGCTCGCGATCTGAATAGCAGCGTACGTGGAGCTCTAACAATAAAACAATCAGACAAAGTTCCTGGAAGAAAATGAAAACAAAAGCACTCATACCTCAGCCCAGCTATACCTAGCAAGAGCCTCCCGTGGCGTCTCCAACGCATAGACCAGCGCGCGCGCATTCTCCAACAGCTTCATCCTCGTCGCCCCAGTCGGACGAGCGCCCTCGGCAAGGCCCACCGAGATGATATTCGCGACGTACCCGGTGACCTTGTCCGGCATGTTAGGCTCGAGGCCTGTGTTCTCGTCAACATGCACGTACTTAGAGTGGCGCCTGCGCCGTGGTTGGGGTGGATCGGTAGGAGCCATGATTTTGTAGAGCGAAGAACGAAAGCTAATAGAGTAGTACAACTGACGGGAAATCAAAACAGAACTAATTGAGCAGAGTCAGACAATACAAGGGAAGAAGTCAATACTAATACCCACGATCTACACAAACTATACCTATCCCCACGTGACCACAAAGACGGTGGCATCGCCGCAGGAGTAGGACAATTCCGGCCTCGACAAAGAGCACATCCGCAGAGAATAAAGAAGCCAACAAGAGGAGACAACGACAAACCCCCTAGTCCAGAACCTGCGCCCTATCGTTCACAGAGTGAATCCCACCCATCATCAAAGAACGCCACAGCCCAAAAGATGACTGCTACACCTGCGGGGCTGTCCAAGTGTGCTCGTCTTTGACCAACTCGATTTCATCAAAGGCTTGCTGTCCAAAGACGGGTACCGTGGATGGATGATTGCGGCGCTGAAGGTTACAGACGGCAAGGTTGTTTCCTGTCTAGGTGGTGAGATGAAAGCGAAGTAATCTATGAATAGAGTTTGGTTTGCCCGGGGATACCGGCTATATGCTCGCTGTTGTACGACTAGTGATTGTTGTACATACATGGGTGCTATTCTGATCTTATTCGCTTGAGATTAGATTGCCTGGAGGTTGGTGGTCGAGTACCTAGTCTTTGTATGACGTGACATCGTTCTATATTTCATAGAAGACTCTATACAACGGTTTGCGTGACTTGACAGATCACTTAACAGACTGTGTAGTCCAGTAATGGCCTGATCATGAACCATGAGTGCTCGTCCTACATACACTAACCCATCCCGATGCCTCAGTAGCAACTGATAATCCGCGCATCTCCCGCGTGGTAACACGCACCATGCTGGTTCATGCAACGTCCCCGGTAATATAGCATCGTTGGTGCCGGGTCACCGCATAGAAAGATCACACGGAAAACATCCCAGAGAAGGACTGGATGAGATACAATAGTGACACAAGAATGGACGCATTTCTATCATTGTATGTATGTATCTAGCCTAGCGTATCAACTGTTCCCCCGCACCAATGGCACAGACATCTTTCCAAAAGATTGTATAGTGCATTAGTCTAACGGAGTCCCCACATCGAGACCCCGTCGAATGATGAGAATGTCGTGCTTTCGGACTATGGCAAACTCCCGTCTCAAGGGAATATATTCGATCAAAAAGTCGTGCGTGCTGCCCTTCCACTCCGACAGGAGGAAAAAGTGTCGTTTTGCGCCCTGTTTGTGCGCAGCCCACTGCGTGATGTCCACGCTGCATATCCATAAATCTTTATCCAAGAATATCATAAGACTCTTGTCTACATGGATGATCTGGCGCATGTTGGCGGATATATGTTCAAAGTCAGGAAGGGCAAGGGGGTCGGGAAAGTCTCCGTTCGTGGATATCTGGGAAGCGTCCCATATTTTTAGTTCGTAGGGATGGTTCTTTTCCGTACTGTCGTGCGATGTGCTGAGAATGGCAACGTGTTTTTGAGGGGTAGTTAGATGTGCCACATCTGGGGATGTGGAGTCGTGTGTACCCTGACGTGCTGTAGTGTCATTCTCTTTCGAGTCATCCCAGGTGTACGCTGCGGTATGATTAGGGCTAATGGATAAGAAAACATCGGGCTGTAAAGGATGGTTTAAGAAAGTGGAATCGTCGCTGGACCGCAAGTCAAACTTCGTGTCGGTTTTCGACCCGGACATTGTCCACACCTGAGCCGAGTCCCTTCCTTGAACAAACAGCCTAGTGCCACTGCTGTTGACAAGCACGGTTAAAACGGGATAATCTGAGCGCATGTCAATGACTGTAGAAACCAGCTCGCAGCCACTAGACGTAGACTTGATCTGGGTCGCCAGAATCCGACTGGATTCGTCCCCGGTAATCAGCAGACCAGCATGTTCGCAGTACGCAATGCAATTGATTCTAATATTCTGCGCATGCTGATAGAGAACTCCGCGATGAGTGGCACCCGGGACATCGAAATACGACACGGTGCCGTCCTGTTTTGCATAAAACAGGTATTGCCCACTGGGATGCAGACAAACAGCGGTGATATCGGCCTCCGGGGGCCCCTCGAGCATACCGACAGAGCGTGGATTGAGCGTAACAGCCTGGCTAAGATCGCTCTGGCTGCCCTCGTCAAAGTCGTTAGCGACAAGCACACTCGGCTCCCATATGCGACACTGGGAGCCTCGAATATCAGCGAAGCGCAGGCTGTCGCTGCTAAATGCAATACCGCGGATTCCGTCCTCAAAGGCATTGATCCGATACGTCAGTGTCAGGTTTGTGCCTCGCGCACCGGAAAATTCAAACAGCTGGATCGTGCCCCGCGCGCTTCCTGTGATCAACATGCGTCCATCCGGCGAGCAGGCTAGGGTATGAGCGAACACATCCTGCGTTTGGTAGCATAGCTCGGCGGTCCATTGATCGAATACGGCTATCCCTCCGTCTCCGTATGACGCTACCAGAACATTGATCTCGGGATTCGGATTGAAGGCCATGCCGTCAACGACGTATTGGCTTCCTTTGGCGCCAGCAGAAGACCTGTTGCAGGACCCAATCATTGACTCCGATTTCATGTCAAAAAGATAGATTGGCTTTCCTCTGTAGCTCACGGCAAGAACGGTGCAGTCTTCCGACAGGATGGCCTTTCCTGGGGGTTGGACGGGCTTCGCTTCGCCCGTTGCTTCGTGGAAACTGCTAGCCCACCGCCAGACTTCTTCCTCGTTTTCGTCACTTTGCAGGTCCCATGACATCGTATAGCTTCCGCTGGTCACTGCCACCAGACAGGTATTTTCATCCGCAAAAGCCAGCGCAAGGGGGCGGTGCTGAACGTCGAAACTCCGAATCTGCGTCTGCGTCTGAGTGTCCCAGACTCGGATGGTTCGCGGGCCACTCGACGCAAGGTACAAGCCATCATTGCTTAAAACGAGAATTAGTACTCGCTCGCCATGAGAAAGCGTGTTGCTAGGCTCTGTCGAGTCGCGGGGGTACAGAAATATCGTTCCGTCCGACACTGCGACTACTAGATAGTGATCACCGTAAGCAACGGCGCTGGTCTGCGTCTCAGAATACTCAATCCTGGATAAACAATCATCCCAGTTTGCCTCCCTAGCGCCTCGCAAAATAATTCCCCGAGGGCGTGCAGCGTAGGTCTTCGAGATTACTGACTCGGAGGGACAAAGCGCGGGGACTGCGCTATGAATGACAGACGGGCAGACTGTCAAAGGGGCCCGGAATTTCGCATTGAGTCTGATGAGATCGTGAATCCATGATTCTAGGTTCTCCTTCTCGTTTGAAAAAGGCTGGATGTGCTTGAGACGGCGCATGAGGTAGGCTTTCAGGTTCTTTGCGGTGCGCGTTAAATGCTGCAGTCTTCTTGTTTGGGACAGGTACTCGATCCACATCAGCACATGATTCTCTAGGAACTCTGCCAACAGCTTCCAAGCAGTAGAATCTTCTGATGCACATCGTTGCAAATGGTCGGAAAAGTACAAGGCAGCATAGTCTGCAATATCGGACTCTGATGCTGATGACGCTGCTGGTGTCCTAGCCCCCCGGCCAGCCCTCTTGCTGAATCTCGCGCTCAAGGACCTGAGACACAACTCTGCGATTCTGGAGTGGGCCTTTGATTTATTGATTGTTAAAGACGGCACGACATCTTGGTGGAGGAGAAACGTCTTTGCAGTCTGATGGATGCACTGAACCTGGCCATTGTAACTCACCCCGATCAGCTGTCCGCAGATCGCCATGATCACGTTCGGCAAATTGTGGACAGTCTCGCCTGTATCCAACTTGATGGCTGTCTTCAACTCGTCCAGGGACAATGGTCGCATTGCCAACAGGGTCCAAATGAAAAGCGACCTCGCCAGTCTAAGGCCCTTTGGCGGTACGCTTGCTAACATTTTGGCGTACAGATCGTTCATATCCGCGGGCACCTCGTTGAGGACTTCCTCCGCTGCCTCCTCCGAGTATACGCTCTCGAGCTCTTGGACCACGAGGGAAGTCCACAGAAAAGACCCCCCGGCTCGTTCTAGTATTTTGGTCTTCAACACCTGCTGGCCGTCGTTGTCACCGACTGGAAGAAACTGTTTCCTGGAGTCGATATAGATCCCCAAGTCAGCGATAGTGTCCTGTTCTTGCATAGAATAGTGCTCAACCATCTGACTGTTTGAGAGAATACTCTGGTGCACTTCAGTTGTGTGACGACTCGTCAGGAAAATACGCAAATGCGATGGTGCCTTGGACAGCAGCGAAAGAAGAACAGGGAGCCTTCGACACTCGTCAATTGCATCAATGACCCAATAATGCGGTCCAACGCTGTGGCTGGTAAAAATAGACCCCAGGAACGCTTTCCGCCACAGGGTTCTCTCGTCCAGCTGCTCCAGACTCTGTGACCCTCCGTAGGACCTCGACAAATTCCGGAGAACGGCTGCATCTTGTTGGCCCATTTGGAAAGCAAGCGAGAGCAGACATCTCGTAATAGAACAGTTGTTAGCACTGCCTTGGCTGAAATAAAAGTAACTGCATTGATCGCCGTTTTCTTCGAGGTCGTTTACTACGTAGCTGGATAGCACGGACTTGCCGCTCCCTGCGTCGCCTGTCAGCCAAAATATCGGCCGGCTCGTGGATGGTGCTGATTTCCACGTGATGTATTCCTCTCTCGAGTTCAGCCATTCGCATGATCCCGCAACACGGCGGTCTTCTAGGGCTATAAGATTATCGATAGGGGCCTCGCTCACACCGGTTAGGGCGATGAGGTTGGCGTAGTCGGACTTGGACGTATCGGATGTATGCTGGGGGACTAAATACAGATTAATAAATTAAGTCAGCGCCGGCATAGCGCGGGAAAAATACCTGCGGCCTGAATCGAGTCAATGGTAGTGATGAACGCGTTCCTCAGGGTCTTATAGTTGGCATCCGTTGGGCTTTCAAATTTGCATATTGCTCGGTGGTCGGCGTTCAGAAGGAACACCCGTTCTTTTGGAAGTCCAAGAGTCGCCGGTTCTTTCTCGACGATAATTGCATTGCCAAGGGGTAGGCTGGATGGGAGGGTCTCATAGAATGACCACAGTTGGAGATCGTGCGCGAAATAGCGGAAGCTGTCGTCGACTGATTGAAGCGACGCTGAGTTGCGTTCCAACTCCGTCACAAAATGCTTCTGACCGAAACATACCTTCAGAACATTGGTCAATGTTCCTGCCAGATCAGCCCCACGATGTGGTGTCGCCAAGAAGAAAAGGGTATCAATCCTGCTAGCAATGTCCTTCAAGGTTGGATCTTCCCGGGCTAAGATATATGCCTATTTGAGTCCTGTCTCAGACACGAACGAGACGGTGTAGCTTCCAAGTGACATACCTTTTTCGTGACGATTCCACCCATGCTGTGCGCGACAAACACAATTTTTGTCTGGGATCCATTAGCCGGAGTCATATCAATCGGGGGTCTGATCATTGGTCACATTGCTTCGCCTAATCTCAGGGCTGCACTGAATTTCACCGAGCAGAGCCAGGGAGAAGTCCTGAATATTCAAGAAACTTGACTTCCGTTCTGCCCAGTCCGCTTTATACCCAAAGCTGTGGACCCGAACGGAGCTAAATTCTGGATCTCGAGATAGCCACTCCTTGGGCCAGTAATGGTAAGGGTCTGGGGATTTGGACCATGTTTTCCGCGAACCACCTCCCAGGCCGTGGATGAAGATGAAATCGACGACGGGTTCCGGCACATTGTGGAGGAGACTCAGTCCCAGAGGGCCTTTAAAGTCTTGGTATTCACCCGAGAAATCCACGTCGACATCTGTAACGTCACTTGAGGTGTTGCCTTTGCCATCAATGGTCAGCCCACTAAGCCCGCTCCAGGCTCTGTCAGATCGACTGGTGCGTTTGTCTGCTGTGGAACGCCTGCGAAACTAGTGCATATTAGCGAAAGATAGAAACATGCTGAACTGCAGTACACACCTTCTCTATTCCGTACATATCTCCTAGCACTGAATTATTGGTCCATAGGAACTTACAAGATCAGGGATAGCGGTCAGCATCGCAACGCGTGAAGTGGAAGAGACGGTGATCGCAGGTCACGGGACGCGGCTGGCCCTGGTCATTTCCCCGCTATTCACTTCTTTATTTGGATCGTCTGCTTATCTCCATCATTACAAATGAGAGCACCAGGATTTATTATCCATACTATTTCTGAAAAAGTGACCGCTAGTCTGGAAAAGGATTCCCGTTCGATTGCGCCATGCGCATAGTATGTCTGACTGGCAGGTTGTCTCCGCTAGACGCTCGTATCGCTCAACTATGCCGCTGACGCTTATGCAGACTAAGCTGGAATTGTTGTCACTTCGATGACTGCGAACCATATGATTTGCTATGAAGTATTTGAATTGAGAACGCTTGCGTCGCTTAGATTTCACTGCCATCCTGTTAATGTTTTAGAAATTGGACGGCGCTAAGAGCGTGGGATTATATATACCATGGATGCGCTTATGAGACTGTTGAGATGGAGCAGACCCGTTTTGCAGACACTTCGGAAAATATTTTGGCAAATAATCTTCAACATGGGCTCCATAATCGGTTACGACGAGGCTGCGAAGAGAACAGAGTTAAATCCAAACATACTCTCCGGTATGCGTCCTACAACACCAGACCAGGGAAAGCGGCTGACGGCTCTTTACTTTTGGAAACAGAAATCCCATTATTCAATCGTCCTCTGACGCTAACAAACCATGGATCCTCGGCTTGGGCACATAGCTATCGTATTGACCTGGAGGTTGAAGATCGGACTGAGAGCTACTTTATGAAGGTAGGTACACGGCCCATATACATACTCAAAGTCTGCCGCCGTTAATTTGGCCAATGCCCGTCAAGGTGTCAGTAGGATATCACGGCAGAGAAGCCCTGAAAGGAGAGTTCGAGTCGACATGCGCCATGCACGACGTCGTGGGAGAATTCACCACCAAACCGGTTGGATGGGGATCTTTCAAGAGCCTTGCAGGCGCACACTACTATTTCTGTCAATTCCACGACCTGATAGAAGAGGTCCCTGAACCAGGGGAGTTCTGCAAGGGCGTTGCGGCTCTCCACGCAAACAGCCAGTCTCCTAACGGAAAGTTCGGTTTTCACATCGTGACATACAATGGAGATCTCCCTCAGAATAACGATTACGCTGATACATGGGAAGAGTTTTTTATCCACGGATTTGAAAACATGATCCAGCTCAACATTGACCGTGGCGGACCCTGGAAGGAGCTGGAAGGCCTAGACACTGCCATGATCACCAAGGTAATTCCTCGACTGCTACGACCCATGGAGACAGACGGCCGATACATCAAGCCGTCCCTCGTCCACGGCGATCTCTGGTGTGGAAATGCAGCGGTCGACGGCGCCACAAACCAGCCTCTCATATATGACCCCGCCAGCTTTTATGCCCACAACGAGTGTAAGCGTCGTAGCTCCTACTGACTCGTTCTACCAAAGTTAATACGATAAAAATTGCAGATGAACTGGGGAATTGGCGCCCTGAGCGGAACAAGTTCTCCAAGAGCTACTTCAACACCTACCACTCCCACATTCCAAAGACTTATCCAGAGGAGGACTACGACGACCGCAACGCGTTGTATTCCATGTAAGACACCGTTCAATGCAGGCAGGAAAAAAAACGCTTACCCTGCCCAGGCGCTTCAACCTGCAAGCTGCAGCTTTGTTCCCTCATGTTGCCAGCTTACGAGAGTCGTAAGTCCCCGTCTATGCTTACCCTGCGCCCCCCCGCTCACACCTCCAGGGTGATCGATGAAATGAAGCGGCTCGTTGAAAAATACCCTGGCGGGTACGAGGCTTACGCCAAGAACAAGGCTTAAACAATGGATGGTGACCCGTCGACCAATGTCATTGTGTCCGTGTGGATTGTTCTGCAGTTTTGACGAATTGGAATTGAAAATGAATTTGAACCCTTCCGACCATTCCTTGTGCCTAGTAGATAGGGTGTGGTAGGCTGAGCGTAGCATACAGCCCCACCAAAGCGGGGTAAGTATCCCTCCACCAAGAACACCCAGGCGCCCCGCCCCGTCCCGTCACGAACACCCCAAAGCCCACGGTGACTGCAACCAAAGTTGAGGTCCAACCAAAGATTGTCAGGATTAACAATGTCGGAAACACAACCACTCCCTGACACTTTTATCATCCAAGGACATACCCTCCCGGCCATTGGACTGGGAACCTTCCAAGGCGGCGCCGACAACAACCAGGTAAAGGAGACAGTGCTGAAAGCCCTAAAATGCGGCTATAGACATATCGACACTGCGACGGCGTATGGGAACGAGAAGGAGGTGGGAGAGGCAATTAAGGAGAGTGGTGTACCGCGTGAGGAGGTATTCGTGACGACAAAACTGTAGTTTTCCTTCACATATCTTATATGTCTCATCTTAGGGTTATCAAACTAACTCTTTGCAGGGCGCAGACATGGCATGAACCTGCTGATGTAGAGCGAGCTCTGGATACAAGTTTAGAGCTGTTACAGTTGGACTATGGTGGGTTTTGCCAATATAACATATACTATTGACAAGTACTGAAATGTACACAGTGGACCTGTATCTGATGCACTGTATGGTTATCACCTGCGCCAGCTAGATAAACATGCAGCTAATTGTTAAAGTCCCACATGCCTACCGCGCTGGGCCGAATAACAGCACCATTCGACATCCGGACGGAAAGGTACGCTCTCTTGATATTGACTGTATAGTGAGCCTCGCTGACTTAGACTATACAGCCAGTCATAGACTACGCCCTATCGCGAGACTATTGCTCTACGTGGACTGCTATGGAAGCTCTCGTCGACAAGGGGAAAACGAGACTGATCGGTACACATACTCTCGCTTCTTGGCATACTCCAGCTAAGACTGATGATACATATTGATACTTCACAGGAGTATCCAACTTCAGCATTCTCAAACTCCGAAAGCTTCTCACCAAAGCCCGAATCCCACCAGCAGTGAACCAAGTGGAGGCCCATCCGTACGTAATTATCACCCTAACAGCGTCATCCTAGATAATAGCATCCATCATGCTAATGATAAGAGTAGATACCTCCCCCAAACAGCCCTCCTCACCTTCTGCACCAACCACGGAATCCACATAACAGCGCACCAACCCCTAGGCGGCAAGCCCGTCGCAGCTGTGAACCCCAACGCCGACCGACCAGGGCCACTTTACGACCCAGACGTAAGTCCCTAACATAATTCATCTCACCACATGATTAAATATACATATCTATATCTACAGATCACAGCCATCGCAACAAAATACAACCTATCCCCCGCGCAAGTCCTCCTCTCCTGGCTTCTCCAGCGCGGCATTTCCGTCATTCCCAAGACCGTGCACGAGTCGCGACTGGTGGAGAACATGGAGCTGCGGAGAATGAATGAAGAGGATATGGAAGCTATCACGGGTTTGGCAGAGCGGAAGGGGGAAGTGCGCTACTTGGATCCGAAGGGTCATGTGGGGTTCGACATTTTTGATGAGGAGGTGGATGAGCCCGTGGAGGGCTAGTACACAAAGTGATAGATACAAAAACAGCGACATCTTCCTAGTATGCTGAGAAAGGAAACTCAGTTGATGGGAACACTTACAAGAAGATATAACATCGTAGGGCTCATACGATCACCTGACCACAAGGTGTATATTCCGAACGCAGCCTTCATCACCAAAGCATCATTGGTCTAGTGGTAGAATTCATCGTTGCCATCGATGAGGCCCGTGTTCGATTCACGGATGATGCACGAATATTTCTTTTTCTTTTTTTGGGTCGGTGGCCCAGTGGGAAGTGGGCCGGAGCTCCACTATTTAGATTGAGAACCCTTGGCAGACAAGTTAAAGGATTAAATCCTGTATATTTCTTTTTAGCTGTGTCAAAGAAAAACTTGTATAGTTAAGTGGCCACGTCATGGTATAAAAATCTTAACAGAGTCACCTAATGTATATGATTTCATAGCGAGCCCCCCGAGAGCCCGCGTATGATGTTAAACAACATCGTCGTCATGACCTTGATACCCAAAAACAAATGTTTTAGTAGAAGAACAATAAAAATAGGGCAAAGACAATTATGGCCCCGAGTGCACAAATGGCCCCCAAAGCATAGGATGCACGCCCCTCCGCCTCATAACCCCCACAGCCTCATGAAACGCAAACGGCGCCCTCCCAAAGTCAACCACGTCCCTTCCACTCTCCACCAACAGCCCATAAAACAGACCCGCCAATTCCGCCGAGACACTATCCTGCACCTTCCACAGCGTAGATAACACATGCGGCACACCGGCTATGTGGAACCCTCCTGCGATGTGGATGCCCTCGTCAAGGAGCAGCATGTCTTTGTTTGCACCGGATTCGCAAGCGGACAAGTAGACGAGGTTGCAGGTCTTCAGGACGAGGTTGAGGATGGTGCGTGTGCAGAAGGGAGGCGGACGGGTCTGGCTGTCTTCTAGGAGGATGGCGCTTTGCGAGGGGTCTTTGCTGTCTGCGACGGCGTGGCATGCGAAGTGGGCGATTGTGGAGGCGGGGAGGGCAGCCTTGATAGATTTAGAAGTTGGTTGGTTGAGGACGTTTACTGCGAAGACTGGAGATAGGGTGTCTTTGATAGTGGCTATCTCAGCCTCGACGGCGAGATCGCCTTCTGGGCCGAGGCCCGGCGTGGTCGCCATCGCTGCTAGGAGGGCCACAGGGGCGGCGCTCGGCTGCGAGTCCATGCGCTCTGCATTTGAGCGGGTGAATTCCAGTGACTTCAACGAGTTCGTATACGACGAAGCAGCGATATCATGAACGCAGCGCGGGACGCTGGATTCGGACAGTGATGGCGAAGACTCGAAAAAGTCCCCCGCGGCGTGGATGGGAAGCACGCTGATCCATCCGGTGGAGACCCATATGATACGGGGCTTTCCGAAGGGTCCGCACTCGTACCTGTTCCAGTTAATGGAGGTGAGGACCGGCTGGGCAGCTGCTTCCCATAGCCATTTCATGACTAGGTTGTATGTGTTGAGGGCCCATGCTTGGGACTCGGGGATACCGAGGCCTTCTCGTGCTTGTAGGAATCGCTGGCCCCAGTGCTTTACTTTGCTTAGGGTGAAGGATGGTAACGGGAGAGTGTACACCTCGTCTTTGGTGATTATCAGAGCGTCGCTGCGGTAGTCGCTGCAGTTGATGAAGACGATTGGTGCGTCGGCGGCATAGGCTTGCAGATCAGTGGTGGTGTCTGGGATGCGCAAGAATGACTGAAACCCTGGTAGTGCTCTGATCTCGCCGAGGACCTGGCGGTAGGCGTCCGAATCGTGCTGGCGCTGCATGCGATTTGCATCGTCCGCCGTGACAGACGCTAGATCAAGATCGCCCGATAAACTGCCAGCTCGAGATTGCTGGGTGACTCGTTGCTGCAGGGTGCGGAATCTGTCAGCGAGCGCGGGGTCAACGGCCTCAATCTCGTTCAGTTGTGTCTCCCGGCCTTGAACGCGGTCCCAGATGAAGGCACGCCCGGCTTCAAGGCGTGGGATGACGGTGCTTGCGGGATCACCTGCGTCGATGGATAGGGCTGCAACCATACTCGGGACAGATTCGTATTGTCGTACGAATTTGAGCTGCTCTAATCGAGTCGCGTGCATTAATATAGCCTCGGGAAGTAGATACAAGCTGATGAGAATGTCATCTCGGGCCTTCGCTCGATCTTGAAGCACACGACTGGACAGCTCGGCAGCCCGACACGCCGCAGTGATTCGGATGGCTGGCGAGATGATCTTCAAGTTGGCAACGTAGTCGTATTTGTCAAGCGCGTGACGCGCATGCTCTTTGAAGTCAGACCCCAGCTTTAACTCATACATGGCATACAGTAGATCTGCGTGTTTCATCACAGGAACCCAGTACACCGGGTCTTCCTTGCCCAGCAGCCTTTGAGACTCCTCATACGCCTTTGCGCAGGTCTCAAAATTGGCTAGCTCTCCGGTGGACATAGCAAGCAGCTGAAGACAGGCAGCCTTGTGGTTCAGCGCCATCCCTCGCAGTGGAGCCGCTGCGGCACCCCCGACGGCGACAGCTCTGGTGTAGTAGTCAATGGCGTTTTCCAGGTCGATTGCTTGCTCAGTTACGCCATACGACAGTTGGTATGTATTGCCCATAACGGTGGCGAGCATGGTTTTTACTCCGTCGCTGAGCGGGACAGAGCCGTCGAGTACCTCAGTGAGTAGATTCTGTGTTTCTCTGAGATCATCCATATTCCGCTTGCTTTGAAAACGCAGCTGTAGCGCGGCACTGAGGTTTCCCACGCGCAGAGCATGTCGCGGATGGTGCCTGTCCATACCCAAGAGACTTCTGCGACAGTACTTGACGGCTGATTCGACATCAGCCTCCGCCCGCCAGTGGATAAACCGCTGAACCATGACATATCCAAGGGCGGTATTAACCATGAGAATATCGGGGTGTCGATCGGTTCCGTGGAGCCGCTGCAGCACCGACAACGCTTCTTTATACGCGTCGATGCCCTTCTCTAGATGCTCGGGGCGCGCCTCGTGCCCGAAAAGTTGTACGTACGCATTTCCCAAATCGTTGAGAACAAGGGCTTTTGATGGTGAGTCATTGCGTATGAGCTGCTCTGCCTGGGAAAATCCCACGATGGCTTGTGTGAGTAGTTCAGTCTTTCGAGAGCCGTCGTACTCTGCGCGCGTCGCTTTGCCCATGATCCATACGCATTGGCCCTGGCCCTCGAGACTATCGACTGGACACATAGAGAATGCTCGTGAGGCAGCAGATACACAGTCGCGCATGTCCTCTGGCTTTTGGAGACGCTCGTAGCGCGTGGATAAAAGCTGAGCCAGTAAGCGGTGGCAATCCCACATGTCGTCATGATCCGGAGCCTGTGTGGCTTTTCTCCCATACTCAACCGCTCTGTCAATGAGCGACAGCTCACCACTGGCTTCGTACAGACTGCAGTAAATGGCTGCGAAGCAGCGGAAAACTAGACCAGCCTCGGAATGCCCCGGCGGTAACACGTTGATCGCATCGCTAGCTAGCTTCAGGGCTTGATCGAGGAGATCTTCAGTCGCGCCCCGATCAACGCATTTTTCTGATTTGCAGCGATAGAACTCTGCAAGGTTTACCCTTGGCTTGATGGAGGTGGGGTCACTGGTAATAGCTTCTCTCCACAACTCACAGGCCTTTTCTCCCTGCTCGGGGTCTCCTGACACCTCGAACCGCAGGTTATAGGCATTAGCAAGCTCGGCTGTAAAACGCTGCCAGCTTTGATTTCCCGGTGTCTCCTGAGCGAGAGCCTTCTCATATAGAGAGATTCCTTTGTCTCCATCTGTAGCCTTCTTTGCTATGCGGAAACGCCCAATGTACGCTTTTGCAGCGTTGCGGTAAATCATCCCATACGGTGCAAATTGCTGCGAAGAAAGATCCGGATGCGCGTCACAGAATTCGACTGCTTCATCGTGGGATTCAATAGACTCGGTGAGTGACATGACCCTCTCTGAGTCGCTGCCAGACATAGTAAGGTAAAGGAATTCCCCCTTGTTAGAGAGGTGCCGAGCGCGCGATGGTTGTTCTCCGGCAAGGCCGATAGCACAATCAAAGAAGAGACTTGCATCCTCCTTGTCGCTGTCTAGCTTGGTAAATTCCCAGTGCTTCCAAGAAACAAAAGCGACGTCGCAGGCCCATTCGCACAACACGGCGTCATCCTCGTCGGCAAATTCCATCGCCAGTTTATAGTGGCGAACTGACTCGTCCAGGTCCGTCTGTACCTTTCCCTTCTCCCATTTTGTTTGGTACAGAAGCCCCAAGTGGTGGTTCGATTTCCCTCGGCCTGGGTGTACAGCTGGCACGTACCACAGAGCCATGGCTTCCATTGCGAAAGCTATTGTGAGAAGGTCCTCATCACCTGTCTGTCGGTACTGGTCCAAGGCTCGGTCAGATTGGTGATGGCATAGCGCAGGGTTATTGGGATGGTCTCCTGAGTCTTGGATGGCGCAAATCAGAATCTTTGCGATATAGGGCAAAGAATCCAGATAGTTGGGATCAGCGAAGAACGTCCCAGGATGAAGATCAGTCGTCATAGGCTGATCCCGAGCAAAGGCATCTTTTGCGGTGTCGATATGACATTGTGGGACTTCTGTCTGGCCAGACTGGCAGGCCATGTTGCGTTACTTCTCGGACCGAATTAGGGCTGCACAGAAGTCTCTAAATCCGCAATCAACTAATCACCGACTTGATATATTGTTGGCAAGCATTTTTATAAAAAGAAAAAGACGCGACTCGGCTGAAAAATGCCAATTGTATTCACCAGATCGTCCGATATCCAGAGCGGGGCAGCCCCCAATTCGTATTCACGATGAGGGGGCAATCCTTGACGAGGTTTCCTCCAATCGATCTCTCGGATCTCACCGATTGAATTTACTAGCCCCACTGTGCTTCATTTTGTTTATCTTTGGCTAAACAACCCCGCATACGCATCACATTGGCCAGCTGGCCGCAGTCGTCATTGTCGGCGCTTGAAACAGAGGTTCGCGAAACTGGGGCAAAATCTTCCAGTCGATTCAGACGTGAATTCCAGTTTTTAGAGCTCTACCCACAATGTCCACCATAGGCGCCCTCTACCAGCAATCCATGCTGAAACACCCCTACGGCTATGCATTATACGAGCCCGAGTCGACCAAGACGCTCAAGCCCGGATCCTGCGGCTATCTGACCGAGCTAGGCCAATTGACGCCCCTGATCGGAGAGGACCAAGCGCTCATCAACCTGGGCGACGCGTCGTCCCTCAGCCGAAACGGACTCACACCATTTGAGCAATTCTACCGCGGACCAACAGACAAGCGAGCATGGGGCCCAAAGATCTGCGGACAGGTCAAGCAGCGCAAGGTCGAGCTCGACATCGGCGCGGGACTCATCCCAGCTGGAATCCCGGCCGACGTGGGCGCGCTATACCGGTACAGCAATGAGGGCGGGTTCGGGGCGATCCTGATGACGCAGAGCCCGGTGACGAAGGAGTTCGTATACGGTGCGACGGCGTTCCGCGTGTGGTGCAAGGAGAACTCGCGGACGATTTTGCGGCGGTGGCCGGATGTAAGGGAGCGAGGGCTGGTGATTGTTACGTCGACGTACGCGACAGATTTTGCGATGTTGAATGCGTGGACGGACACAGCGAAGGAGTTTTCTGTTGGGTTTCGTGCGGGCGTGGTGGGAATTGGTGAACTGGGACCGTCGTGTACTTGGTATACGGCGAAGGGGGAGAGCGGCTGGGTGTCTGTTGCGGCGGGGGAGGTGGACGAGAAGAAGGTTGTTTTCTTCGGGGGGTTGTGTTTTAGGTATAGGAGAATGGGGGCAATTCTGCCTTCGTCGCATGCGTTTAGTGCGTTTCCTGTCGAGAAGGCGAAGTTTCGGGCTGGTGATCCTTATGCAAAGGAGTTCCAGACTGTTGATGAGGGGGAGGATGGGTTATATGAGGTGATGGTGACTGCAGAGGAGCATGGCGAGATGATTGATTTACCTGGGAATGAAGAGGGGAATGATGAGTATGATGACTTTTGATGGTTTCTCGTCTTATAGCATCTCAAGACCTCTACGCCAAAACGTTGACCAACGTTTGGTATAGGGCTTAATCTGACTGATGTACCCAACATGGCATCAATCAAGTATGAGGCAACAGAGAAAGCATTTGGATGGAGGAGGGGCATCAAATTCTGGCGATTGGGAACCGCTGGTTCGTCAATATCAAGAATATATAGATGGAATAGAGCCAACACGCACAGAAGGCACAATGACACTGCAGATGTTTGATACATGCGAAGACTCAAACAGCCTCGGTAAACTCCATGTATTCTCCAAACGACCCATACCGCGCATCGAAGTAATCCAGTATATAGTTCGACCGAGGCCGCCACGGAGAGACACCCCCCGCCTTGGGTAAACTGTCATCAGCAGCGACGACGTACGTAGACTTCAGATCCCAAAGCCTACAAGGCAGGCCCGACGAGCCACGCATACGAGGGGTGCACGCCAGTGAGTTCCCTCCCCCATTTTCCATACGCTTGATCAACCTACAAATAAGCAACGCGCTGATATCGGCGCCAAGCGTCCACGAGGCATTGGTCAAATAGCCTAGAACGAAAAACGCGTTGGGGATGTCCTGGAGCATGACACCTTTCCACATGAACTTTTGGGACAAGTCGCAGGGATCCCCGTCGACTGTGAACTGGGTGCCGCCCCCGATCTGAAGGCTCAGCCCGGTAGCAGTAACGATGATGTCCGCATTGACGACTCTCCCGCTGTCGAGGACGATATCGCGATCAGTGATTGCTTGAATGTGTGCTGTCTCGATGGTGGCCCTGCCGCCGCGCAGGCTTTGGAAGAAATCACCGTTGGGACAGGCCAGCAAGCGCTGATCCCACACATTGTATTGGGGAGTGAAGTGAGGATCGATGGGTATATGATCCGGTAGCTGTTGACCGACTAACTTGAGGATGAAGGCTTTCGCGAGACGGGGGAACCGAGGACATATATAACAGCCCGCGAGAGTGACGGCCAGCCACCCGTAGCACTTTAGTTTGCGTGAGAGGGCGGTGGGAAGCAGTCGCGTTAGCCATGTGCTATTGCCCGAGCTAGAAGACACAGACACGATGTAGCTTGGACTACGTTGGATGACTGTCACGGCGGATGCGGTCTCTGCAAGTTTGGGGACAAGCGATATTGCAGTTGCGCCGCTGCCTATGACAGCCACATTCTTTCCGCTATACTCCAGGTCTGGTGGCCAGAACTGGGGATGCACGACCGTCCCGCGGTAGGTGCTCAACCCTGGAATTTCTACCGATAGAGGACGCTGATGGTCGAAGTATCCTGTGGCAAATATCACAAACCGGGAACGGAAACGGCGCCCCTCTACATGCTCAGCCACCGTCTCCAACGTCCACATGTTGTCTTGGGAGGACCAGGCCGACTTCATCACGCGGTGGTTGAAAATGATGTGAGAGTCGATGGAGGACACCCGCGCTGCGTCGTTGATGTATTCGAAGAGAGCATGACCATTGGGCATGGTTTCCTCACGAGGGTAGGGATACCACGGGAACCCGTACGTGTGGATATCCGAGTCGGCCCGAACTCCAGGGTAGCGAAAGAGATCCCATGTGCCCCCGGGCACGGGCCTGGCTTCGAGAATGACATAGGAGTGATGTGGGAGCGTGGTCTGTACGCGGTATGCGGCATTGATGCCTGCGATACCGGCACCAATTATAACGATGTCATAGTGGTCTGCGGATCCCATGCTGTATGTAGACTCGTCGTTGAGGTTAGATAGTATATTGTACTGTGTACCTAGACTGAGAGATTGTCTGGGTGGTGAAATTGGCTATCCGGCAAGTCGGAAATTGGACACGATCAGCCCAGACCAGTCAGGGTGTGTCTGTCCCCTTGCATAAATTGTGTTGTCAACATCCATGCTTCTCTCACCTGCAGGACTCGCTTAATGCGCTTGCGGAGCCGGTGATTGCAATCCGATCACGCACAGGTTTCAACCTCACTGCATATGAGGGATCAGCTCGCCAGGTCCCATATGATACTCACTGCATATTCCCCACAAACTGCAATCTTTCGAACCATTATGGTCGTCTACAATATGATTTGGCTAGCGTTCAATGATTCTTAGATCGCTGGCTATTAGTTAATCGTGCTAGCTCGACCGATGCTATCAGCCCAGACGATCAGGTATACCCATCAGTCTGTTGGATGCTCTCCTCGCTGCCAGTGTGCCTCCCTTCGCGACACGTGGCTTCTTGACTCAATTACTATTTTTTCTGCTTGCTCATCACATATCACGTCCGGGAGTTTCATGATATGGACGGCGATCGGAGCGTCGGCCGCCAGACGCTACGCCTTATCCTCGGTCCTCTCGCTGGCGCTGTTTGCTGCGGGTCGTGTCGGGCGCCGTAATGGTTTTACCATCGTGGTAAATACTTGCTTTTCTGAACGCGCGCGCTCATTTTTACTATTGTGCTGGTTTAGGCTGGGCCATCGGCTCTCGATGGCGGTCCTCGCTGTGCGGATGATGACACAATGGGTTGGATTCATCTATCACCATCAGTTGTCTTGAGTTCCCTAGCCTGTCCTCGTCCGAAATATACCAGGCTATAGATTGATTGCACATCAGAGATGTCTGAAAAATATGAATTAGAACATAAGCACTTATCCATAAGAACAGAGATACACACAGTCCACACACCTAGTCATGTTTCTCCCCCGACACAACCAAAGCCTGACCAAACCCCATCAGAGACCTGACACCCCGCTTCACCAATCCAGGCGAAACATCATACAGCCACACATAATTGGCATACCGAGGCAAGCGGAGCACTCCACCCCCCGAACCCGACTCTACAGCAGCAAGAATTGCTCTTGCAACGTAATCCGCGCGCAACACGGGCGCCAGCGCATTTGGAAGCTTAACCCAGTCAGACAGCGGGGTATCCATTTGCCCGATCTCGACAAGGAAGAGCCCAACGTGTTTGTCATACCCGGCATAGCGAGCCTCAACAACGAGACAGTGGTGCATTAGGGTCTTTAGGTTTGGCTGCGTAGTCAGACAGACCGCCGGGGTAGAGGCTGGCTAGGACAGAGCTGACGTTGACAATGGCTGTGGTGGGTTTCCTGTGGATGAAGCTGGGAAGGAGGGCGTGGATGGTGTGTACGGGACCGAGGAGGTTCGCGTTGATAGTCCTTGCGAAGGCCGAGGGCGGTAGGCCTAAACGCAAATCACCGAGTCGCCTACTGCACAAACAGCTGGAATTTCCAAAGGAATAAAGACACAAACACATGATATTGATATCGAAAGTTGACGGGCTTGTATCCATTAACCATGATGCTGGCCACGCATGGTAACCAACCCCAAATGCCACACCACCATAATCAAAGCAGCCACAGCAGACGAAACCCCCGTCAACACAACCACCCCATCATACCTCCCAGCCCCAAAGCGGCCCTTGACAGCCGGACCAGAAATCAGCGCCGAACTGACAGGACTCACCAGAATATTACCCACTCCCTGAAGAAAGACGAAGATGGTATACGTGGCGAAAACAGTCGACGGGTCATTACTGATGGCGCGGCCCATAGCCACACGCATCGTGGTGAAGCCGAAAGCGAAGAACCCGTAGACAAGACTGAAGAGCACGAGGAAGACCATGGACGTGGCCATTCCCCAGAATATGAGAGCCGCCGCAGCAGCAGCGAGGCAGCAGATGGTGGCGAGACCGCTGACGGATAGGTTGAGGTCGGAGAGGTACCCGAATGCAAACTGGCCGACAACTTGCGCGATGGACATTAGGGCAATGAGAAGGGCTCCGTTGCGAGAGGAAAGGTTGAGCGAGGCGGCGAAGGTAGGAAGGAAGACAGAGGGGAAGAAGAAGCCGATCCCTTGGACCAGTGTCGCAGACGCGTAGACCCAAAAGAGGGGGCGTCTCAGGAAGCCCCATTGTGAGCGAGCGATGATCGCGCTGTCGGAGGGTGGGAGACGGCCTCTGAATAATGGTATCAAGGGTGCGGTGAGAATCGCCATGCCGACAGCGCTTGCGCGGAGTGTAGTTTTGTGTCCGTATTTGTCGAGAAGAGTCTGGATCAGGAAGGGCATTACAGCGCCTGTCATGCCTGACGAGGCGGAAATGAGACCGAACGCCATGCCCTTTCGCGCGACCCACCATTCATTGACCATGCTGATGATGGGGTAGGACAAGGTGACGAATCCCAGACCGTAGAGTAGGCCCTGGGTGGCAATGAGCCCGTTGACGGTGGAGACGAACGACGCTCCGAGGAGGCCAAACACACAGAGCGGCCATCCCATCCAGATCTGGTGTCGTTGGTACTTGGGAAACCTCTTGGTCACCATGGCGGACAACGGGGCACCTAGGTAGTACAGCGCTTGTGCCAAGGTTCCGATGAGGGCGATATTCGATGTGTCATTTTTGAAATCTGGTTGTCTTTCGTAGAAGCTCTGGAATACGCCGAAGGACATGGGGAAGCCTGGAATAGTTCAGCGTTCTGTGTTGCTAACTTTATGAGATGAGGTTTACCCCAGAATAAAGCCTCGAAAACAACCCCTGCCATAAGCACAGTCCAGGCAGGGCGTCCACCGTCGGTCGGGTCTAATTCTTGTGTCGACGTCGACGTCGGAAGGGCTTCATTGTCATGGCGGTGCGGGGAAGACTGAAGCTCAATCGCAGAGACCGGCTCTTCGGTGCTCATACTGTAGACTCAACTGGGGAAGCGTGCCTGCCAAACAATCTGGATCGGATTCAGAACAGTAGATGAATTATCGGCGTTGAAAAAGTGAGTATGCCGCACAAAAGACCCCGCTGATGTCAAGTGCATCTATCGGTCTGCTGCCATCACAAGATATATAGCATCGGCAAGAAGAACTCGGGCCACACGGCAAAGAACACCAGCGAGACCACGGCCAACGAGTTGCCCGCCTCGGCCCCACCCACGCCCTTCGTATGACAAAGAAGAATTTTAAAGTGGGTAGATGCATCAGTAAAGCATGCTATCAGCCCAAAAAGGCCCTAGAATATTCCAGTTCAAAAACACGTCTCCATGATTTTCGTCTCTCCACCAAAACATGGTGGATCTAGGGAAAATTCTGCCGACGTTTTTGGCGGCGTGGTTGCAGGCCTGCCCGAGAGCGACAGTGATTCCTCTGGTTATTCTTGGCGAAGAGGGAGAAGAGAATAGATCTTGCTGTCAGGATAACAGCCTAGAAGTCAAGTGACTAGCGGCCAATGGTAGCTGCGACGGAGTGTGGCTTACCTGGATGAACGCAAGACGACGCCGCGCTGTGTCATTGGAGGTCTTTGAACTTTGACGGATACTCTCTCGGAGAGACTGGTCCCTCGCTTCTAGCTGTACAAGTATCCGGCGAACGCGGTCTAAATACGAGTTCTGCAATCGTTGGTGGGAGCACAAAGCCGGGAGAATATCCCCCGTGAGTCGGGTATGTTAGATTCTCGCGATAAAGTACATCACTCACAGCTGGGGTGATCAGTGCCCGGTGTCCAAAGATGAGCAGCAGGCTCTGTGAGAAGGATGCTTACGCTACCGATTTTCACGGTCTAGCCTGGGAGTCAAGTCTTCTAGATCTTCTGGTCTGATGGATCACCAAATCTTATCATACAAGTAAGAGTCGGCAACCAGATTTGCAAAAAACGCGATAACCACGAGTGGCACCGCAATGGGTTTTGGGTGAGCATTCTAAGGTTATTGGCGGTTATGTTGCTAGTTATATAGTATTGGAGGTTCTTGCTAATTGTATGCTGGTACTGTTTGTTTGAAGCAATGTAGCCTATTATGAGGGTCCTGAGAATAGCTTCGCATCCTACCATCTTCTATCATAATGTACAGTATGGCTTACAATATCTTACCTGACACCCGCTCTATATATTGAGACATACAAGAACAGCTATAGCATTCACAAATAGATAATACACCCTAGAATAAGATAATACAATCACCAACCACTCCATAATACACCACAGTTGTCCCCCCACACTAAGCACTGCACGCGCAAGTATACGCAGGCGGGATGGGGCTACCCTTCTTCTCCCCACCAGCCGCAGCACCACCCTTCCACACCTCCGGCCCAGGCAGGGTATAAGAAGTAGGGTGCACATAGATATTATAAGCAATATTCTCATCCTCGGGCTTATACACACCGGGGATCTTCACCGTCGGCGAGGGCTTCCCAGCACCATTGCCACCGACTTCGATCTGGGCGCAGGTGAAGTAGAACTCGGCGTTGCCGGAGAAGCCGCGGTGGAGCGGGATGTGCTCGACGCGGACGAGGTACTGGCCGGCGGGGGTGTCGGCGGGGATCTTGAACGACGCTTGGTTCTTGTCCCAGGTGCACCAGTCGGTGTCTTCGAGGCCCTTCTGCGAGATGTCGTTGCAGAGGCCTTCTTGGTGCACCTTGAACCAGTCGCCGGAGCCGTCGTACTGCTTGACGTCGCCGGGGGCTTTGGACATGTAGATCTGGAGGGGGCCGGGGTGTTTCATGGTGGCGCCTAAATTGTCAGTTTTGTCTTTACTAAGTAAAGAGGTCTGTTATGAACATACCGAAAGCCAGCTCAAAGCCAAGCTCAGCACCAGGCTGAACCTTGTAGACGCCAGTGCTGCCTGCAGCAGCCATGGAGTCCTTGTTGCAACGGAAGTCATCGCCGAGGATCTCGCCCGCAAGGGTAGGCTCGTATCCATTGCTATTGCGACGGATGTACTCAAAGTCGTTGGTCTTCTTGCCGTCGACGATAAGCTTCGAGAAGACGTAGTGGCCAGAGACGAGAGGGAGACCGGTGGCGGTCAGCAGGGCAGACACGCCCATGGTCGTAGAGAACTTCATGTTGTCGGTTGTGAGGTGTGGATAGGATGCGACGCGCGGAGTTGGATAGGTAGAGCTGCTATACTACAACTTGGGAAACGAAGACCTTATATACTGTATGTCGGACGGCTTTGCGACCGTTGTGTTTTCGGTCTGCCTGGCCTAGAACCAACCCGAGACATGATGAAACTCGAGATGAGGAGAAGAGTGTCATGCCCCTACCTCCTAGCTATCAAAACCGTTAAGACCCGCAAGTTGAATGGAGCATATCAGTTCCTGTCCAGACCGAACAGACGGTACTCGTTATCGACCGAGGTCCACTACCGACGTATTCGGTAGAGCTAGACAGACAGACGAATATAAGTGAAACAGCTTTCATATAGTGCGACTGCGAACGAGCTAGGTAACTACCTTAACCAGGCCATGGCAAGGCAGTTACGGCATCGTCAACTGCCGGGCAAGCTGAAAAGAAACAGCCCTATA
Source organism: Aspergillus campestris IBT 28561 (assembly GCF_002847485.1). Lineage (NCBI taxonomy): Eukaryota > Fungi > Ascomycota > Eurotiomycetes > Eurotiales > Aspergillaceae > Aspergillus > Aspergillus campestris. Next base: position 463,970 of record NW_020194349.1, read on the forward strand.
GTGCAGTGGCTACTAGGGTTCAAAATTAAACTTGGTTCCGGTGAAGCACAGTCCCACTTCCTCCTGATGCCAAGCCGTCATCCTCGTTTCAACCACAGCCCCGTGTTTCAAGCCGAAACTGCAGGCGATCCTATTCTTATAGCTGTTTGGTTAAAGTCGTAGATCCTGCGGGTATTTGTCGGGTATTAGGATAAATGGGTGGATTTTGAAGAGGCGCTTGGATACTAGTCACGGCTGGTTTCCGAATTATATTAGAATGACTGACACCGAAAACTTACTCCAATGTTAGCTGTGAAGGCTCAAGATCATATGTAATTTAGACCACTCGACGCCACTGATCCCGGAAGTGATTTATCCTCCTATCCAGTCACTCTTTCAATTCACTTATCTATATAATAGCCCCTGAATATGGGTTGCAGCCGCTGGACCACTGAACAAACTAGATTGTCAACAATAGGCGCTGAGGCTTTCTCAAGGATTATAACATGGTCATTCAAATTAGAAGTGTTGTCCAAAATGTTATCAAAGTGGTGTTTTTCCAAGTTCAATCATGGTTTTGAATTTTTTTATCAGATGACAGTCGCGATTGACCAACCTTTCACCGAGTCTATCCATTTCAACCCTGCGACTTGGAAATGGAGTGTATATTCGCCCATTGGGTTCATCCGAGAGAGCATATTTATAACAATATTACTGTAATAAAGGAGAAGGTTCCTTATTGGATCGCTTAAGTGTGGCGGTACCATATCTCCACTCACTGTCATGGAAGGAGAATGTAGATCTGCAGCTCACATATTCTTTCTTTGTAGATAACTGACAAAGCACTTTGTAGATGTGCTTAAAGCCACTACACACCCCAAGGATGTTGTATTTGAGGTATCTCATCGAACGCTATACTATACTGTGATAATAATATGCCCTGATTATCAAGTGAGTGGCCTAGAAGTGTATATGTTTATCCTTCTGTAAAACTATCACACAAGGCATCCGAGGACAATAACAAGAAGATAATTCACGCAGTCTATAACGCCCATAAGACAGAGCCCGGTCTTTCTCAGCCCCTAGCTCCACTTGCTAGGACCTGTCGAGATCATTCTCCTACCCACTAATTTTACCCCTAATCTATACCGGTATCTACCGAGCAAAATCTCTAGTCCTTATCCCTCCCAGATCAAGTCAAGCACCCCTAAGCCCCAACAGCCATATTCTTCGGAATACCATGTCATGCCCTCTCAATGTCCTCCCCAGCAATGCTCTGCCCAAATGCCCCTGCAACAACCTCATCACTCAACGAAATGTTTTCCCTGCAACCATCCACAGCAAACCCATCCAACGTAAACGCCGCCACAAATTCAGCAGCGACACAACTGAGGTTCCCCTGCGTGTGGAACGAGCCCGCGGCGTAGACGGTCATCATGCGGGGCGTAAGGTCTGAGGTAATTGTTTAGTTTGTAGCCTTTTCTTGATCGATGCCAACAGAAGCTTTGCTTTCTTCTGGTGTAGGTGGATGGACGACTTCAGAGCGAGCGCCGTTCTCTATCAACAACTGGATAATCTCCTTGTTGTCAGTTTTGTAGGCAATCTCCAACGGATTGAATGGGCATTGTCCTTTCGCGTTGACATCCGCGCCTTGCTCCAAGAGTAGCTGGATAATGTCCTTGCTTGCTGTAAGAGAGGCAGCCTGCAAGGCACTGAAGTGAAAATCTTCTTTTGAATTGACGTCTGCGCCTTTCTCCAGAAGTAGCTGTACAGTCTCCTTGTGACCTGTGTAGGTGGCAGCCGTGAGAGCAGTGACACTCTCATGTGCTGCATTAATATCTGCGCCTTTCTCCAGAAGTAGATATATAATCTCCCTATGACCTTTTCCAGAGGCAGCTATGAGAGCAGTGCCAATCATCTCATTTACTACATTAACATCTGCTCTATTCTCTAGAAGCAGCTGTACAATCTCCCTGTGACCTTTTCCAGAGGCAGCTATGAGAGCAGTGCCAATCATCTCATGTGCTGTATTGACATCTGCTCCATTCTCCAGAAGCAGCTGTACAGTCTCCCTGTGACCTTTTCTAGAGGCAGCTATGAGAGCAGTGCCAATCATCTCATGTGCTGCATTGACATCTGCTCCATTCTCCAGAAGCAGCTGTACAGTCTCCCTGTGACCCTTTCTAGAGGCAGCTATGAGAGCAGTGCCAATCATCTCATGTGCTGCATTGACATCTGCTCCATTCTCCAGAAGCAGCTGTACAGTCTCCCTGTGACCTTTTCTAGAGGCAGCTATGAGAGCAGTGCCAATCATCTCATGTGCTGCATTGACATCTGCTCCATTCTCCAGAAGCAGCTGTACAGTCTCCCTGTGACCTTTTCCAGAGGCAGCTATGAGAGCAGTGCTAAAACGCCCCACTGTATTGATATCTGCTCCATTCTCTAGAAGCAGCTGTACAGTCTCCCTGTGACCTTCCCCAGAGGCAGCTATGAGAGCAGTACCAAAATGGCTCACTGCATTAATGTCTGCTCTATTCTCTAAAAGCAGCTGTATAATCTCTCTGTGATCTTTTCCAGAGGCAGCTATGAGAGCAGTGCCAATCATCTTATTTGCTGCATTAACATCTGCTCTATTCTCTAGAAGCAGCTGTACAGTCTCCCAGTGGCCTTTTCCAGAGGCAACATGGAGAGCAGTGCCAAAACGCCCCACTGCATTGATATCTGCTCCATTCTCTAGAAGCAGCTGTACAGTCTCCCTGTGACCTTCCCCAGAGGCAGCTATGAGAGCAGTACCAAAACGGCTCACTGCATTAATGTCTGCTCTATTCTCTAGAAGCAGCTGTATAATCTCCCTGTAACCTTCCCCAGAGGCAGCTATGAGAGCAGTGCCAATCATCTCATGTGCTATATTAACATCTGCTCCATTCTCTAGAAGTAGCTGTACAATCTCCCTGTGACCTGCTCCAGAGGCCACATAAAGAGGTGTCTGTAATTTCTTGTTCTGTATATTGACATCCGCGCCTCTATTGAGGAGTAGCTGTGCAATCTCTCTATGGGCTTCGTCACAAGCGAGGTGGAGAGCTAGGCCTAGATATTCTGTGTGTGCATTGTCATTTGCGTCATTGTATAACAGTATCTCTACTGTATTATGGAGACCTGCAAAGGATGCATAGTGTAATGGCTGTAACATCTGGTCCCTTAAATTCGACCATTTATTATTAAAAAAAAAGATTAGTGAGAACAGTTTAGTCCAAGCCGTGAATGCTGATTTATGCTGTCGAAAGAATTCCAATATCTTTGTTTGCACTTCTTGATCACTCTCCACAGGCTTTGCGTGATCCATCCAGTAACGTGTGGAGTATGGCACAAGTGGGAATTTAGACGTGATATTGTCAATTGGACTCCGGTCATCTAGAAATGACAGATATTCCAAGCAGGCCAGTGTAATTGTCTTTTGTGCATTTGATATATTGAATTGTCCTTGCCAATTGCCCTCTCTTTTAGACTTGACGAGGAATTCCCTTGCTGTTAAGTGAATAAATGACAGCCTTGAGTCGTGGACACTGATAAAGAGGCCGCATAGGTTTTTGACGTTGCTCTTGAATTTATTTCTTGGCCACATGTGAGACATTAGGTCGGCGTGCGAATTGAACCCTTGCTTATTCAAAGCTATTGTCAAGGCTATGTTGGCTTCGTCGAGGGTTAGGGGCCGCATTGCGCCTAGGACAATGTGGAGGAGGATTTCTGTCTGATCTCGATTCTTGCTGCGATTCAAGATCTTTTCATATGCATCTGATACCTCGGTAGGTATATCGGAGAGGAAGGCTTCCAGGTCAGACCGTCTGCTATATTCACTTGGACTCTCCAAGATTATGTCGAATGTAAGGTGCAGCCAAAGGTAGGTTCTATTCTCCATACTTTTCAGTCGGTCGGCAATCTTTTTGCGATCATCCTCCTCAAAGTCGCTCGTAATTATATTCACTTGAGTGTCAATGACTAGATTGATATCTTCGCTAATCTGGGCGGAATTGTCATCACCGTCGAAGTGCATGTACGCACTTGTACCTGAGAAGCCTTTGAAAGATAGCTCCAAGCTATCATATGGGCGACTAGTGATGAGAAATTTGATGCGCGAATGTGTATTAAGTGGCCTCTTGCGTCGGCAATATAAGTCGTTCAAATTGTTCATCAATTGCCGTCTGGTGTCTTCACTGCACTCGTCCAGGGCATCAAGGACACAGACTATTTCTCCAGCCTCTGATGAGCAGTCCAGAAAGATCCGCCACAGCTCGGAAAGGTTTTTGGTAAGGCTTTTACCATAACTCTTATGGCTTTGCATTGCATGGCGGATAAGGGTCCCGGTTGAATCATTGGTGAAGAGTTGATGAAGTATTGCGCACAAGGCATCCGTAGCATGCATCCGCCCCTGGTGTCCATCCTTGAAAAAGAAGTAACACACGGTTGACGTTGAAATATTGTTGGAAAGTCGCTGCTCGTCGATCATGGCTCGTGACAAGACTGACTTGCCACAACCAGGACCAGCAGAAAGCCACAAGAGATTGGAAGTGTCGCTGTTTTGCCATTCCCGAAACTTCTGGTCGACAAAGAACCATTCGCATGTTCCATCCACTTTTGTCGGATTAAAATTTTTGTCATCTTCATAGTCGGATGCAAGATTCTGAAGAAGTCTCTGCTGATTCTTGTCTTCGTAGATCGTTTGGTTCTGTTGGATACTGGTGTTCAAGATCGCCCGAATCTCATCGAGAATTGTCTGTGACTTTAGCATCTCTTGTAGTTGGCGATCCCTGTCCTTCTGACATTCATTTGTTTCAACTGTTCCAGCGCAGTGGCGGCAATGCTCGCTCGAGGCAGTAATTTCCGCTTGCTTACTATCCCAATCATTCCAACCAGCGACAGTCTGCCATGCACGTGACAGTTGCGCAGTAGAGAGGTGACATATAACACGCGCCTGGTACTCGACAATGTGCGAATAGAGTTTAGCCAAGTGTTCCAAAAGCAGTCTGTAATCCTCTCGGCGCGAGGAACCGAGAAATGTCTCCTCAAAGATCCTCCAGTAAAACTGGGTATCGCAGCTTGAATTAAAGCCTTTCAGCATGGCATCATTTGCCGCAGTGCCGCTCGTGAGTAGCTGTAACAGATATTAGATACGTTAAACCGTCGAGTATGCGCCCACAAACCGGAAGAAGTAAAGAGGCCCCGGACCATGCCAGCGCCCCGTAGGGCTGAGTGCTGGCAGCAGCCTTTACTACAGGTTCAGTCCAAAGAAGGAATTTCACCAATCTCTCAGATTGCTCTCGTATTCTGATCTCGTTCCCAAATAAGGAGGCTTTCCACTGCTTCTCCTTGCGATTGTCCAAAAGCAGCTGAACCGTGGATTCGACCGACCACGACGTCGGGTCGTCCACATTGATTGTACCGTTGGGTTGCAGTGAGGCCAGGTGCTTCATGTAGTCTTTCATCAGTTCAGGCTCCCTGGTGTATACCATATTGTAAGCCCGAGTCCATGTGTCAAATTCGTCGGTCGGTTGAAACGGGTTCTCATCGAGAGCGGTTGACGGGATAAGGGTGGCCTGGGGGTCGGTAGTGGCGTTCGCAAGCTGTAGATCAGACGGTGGACCCAGCCCAGAAGGCTGCCCGGTGGTCGTGAACCTGGAAGGGGATTTCGCAGGTCCAGGGACCTGACGACTTGGGATTCTCAGGCTCGAAGGCGATTCAGCACGACCAGACTCTGGACGGGTTGGGGTTGGAGAGGAGCCCTCGCCATCTGCCTTCGACCCGAATATGGCGGCCTTTCCCTTTTTCCAGCCTTGTTTGAACCGGCCCATTGTTTTCTCTTCTTTCTCGTGAGTTTGTTTTGTTTAATTTCTGAATTGCAAAGTGTAGACTGAAGAATCGTTACAGATGGAGTAGTTGTTGGAGGAAGCGAACGTATCCTCATGCGAGCTTGAGAGGCTGAGATGACCAGGCTGAGAGACGTGGGTGGGAAGCCAATCAATTCTGCGAAAGCGGGGGAGGAAGAGGGGTTACATCTCCCAGTCTTTTTCCAATTATATTTAGCAGCCCAACACCCCAAGTTTGATGCTAGAAAACAACCTAACTCGCTGTTCAAGAGTTGGGATATCACATCACTGGATACGGGCCGTTCCGAAGGACGTAGATGGGCTCCCCCCACAGCAGTCAACATTCCACGTAACAGGAGATTATCTCTTATTCTAGAGATTTTGCGTACATATCCAGGAAGGGCGAGCGGATTTCTGTCGCAACATTTTACGAATCATCAGAGTCAGCGATTTTGTGGTCAACAACATAAATCTATCCATGTAATCAACTTAACTCACAGGTGGGACACTGAAATATGTCGTATAAACCCGTCGCTGTTCCACAACATTTCGTAGGATTGAAATATTTCAAAGATATCGAATCACCGCCACACTATACGTACCCCAGATACTCGTACGAAGGAACATTCTGTGGCATCATCCCACGGTGTTACACATCACTCACAGTAATCCCAATGTTCGTCGTGACGACAGATTAGAAACCGTGTTACCCAGGTTGATCGGATGGCCCTAGTCTTCCGGGTTGGGTTTATTCCGGATAACAATACACTATTTGAACTATTAGTGAGAGAAATACGCGTCTGTATCGCCAACTCGGATCCCTATCCTACAGGCTCGGGTGAACGATGTCCGTACTCCGCAGTGTCGTCAATCCAATAACCCAACAGACGACTATAATGGTGTGCCGAAAGCACCATGCCCACGCTGGCTGGGATGTCTCCGACATAGCCTGCGCGTTTATACTCCAGCACACTATACATGGGCGTCATTCACACTCTCGACCAGTTGATTTACAAAGTAGAAATCAGAGATTGGAAGATAAGGCCCCAGAGAAGAGTTACCTCGGGTTTCAATGAAGCTGGGTCGTGTCATCCAGTATTGGACCAACCTCCTACCAGGATCCAGTCTTGATATCTGAAAACAGTTCGCGACAATGCGTGTCCTTTCCGTTCTTCCTATCGCCTCTTTTCCTTCGGTCAACTGCTTGGGTCTATTACGGATCATAGAGGTTCAACCATTTCGTGGGTGGGTGGCCCAATACCTGTGTTTTTAGGGATTACAAACGTTCTTCCCTGGAGATCAAGCTAAGGTTCACAAGCGGAGCACTGATCCTTGGCAGTAGTTGTGTTTCTGGGCTTACGAGTTAGTTTGGGGATCTATAGGAAAGTACAGCAATCCGGCCAATGCACTCTAAGGCTCAAACTATTACCACAACCATCGCACATACAGCCCGTATCAATACACCATTAGGTTGGACCGTTTCTGTCGAGTATACTCCGCAATGTGAGTCCCACGCCCGGCAAAAGTCCAGGAACGGCACCTTGTGTGGTTAGAATCATCTTCCCAACACGGAACTGAGGAACTGCCGTCCTTCCCGATGTGGCCACCCTCAAGGCTCCGCCATAGCTCTGTATAGCAGGCGCTCCGTCGATGTTTCCCAATTTGCCGCCGGCTCCAAGAAGCCTCCTACGCTGTTATATCATTTACCGGTCACGATCCGCCCACCTCACGCAATCGCTGGCTGTCGGTCTTGCCCGTAGGTATTGTGTCAATTGGGACGTATGCGCTGGATACCATGTAAGCTGGTACCATTTCAATGAAAGCTCCATCGAATCTCATGGTATAGACTTTTTGGACTGTAAGACACTGTTCGCCAACAGTGGAGGCTCTTTCGCAGCCACTGATGGGTGGCCTAAAATGACGTTGCTAGACAAAAGACTCATGTGAAAATATATATCAGTCATTGATATGCCCCACGTTTTATGATTGCAGCTGAATTTGCAACTAGGCTGGTTCATGCAGTCGCTCCTAGTATAGTTTCTTGTGCCTTGCAGACAACTTGTGGAGCAGTAGATAATAGTGACCCCTTCATGAAGCTATATACATAGCTATGACTATCACCTGGCAGGGTCTACAGTACACTCCCATTCCAGCTCACTAGGCTCCTTCCAATAGTCCGTCGCACTTGAAACAAACCCAAGCTTCTTCAAAACCCTTCCACTCCTCTCGTTTTCCCTCTCGGTCTCAGCAATAAATCGCAAGACTCCCCTTTCACCGACAGCCCACTGCATAACTGCCTTCGCTGCCTCCTGACCCACACCTGTTCCCCACACCTGAGGCGAGAAACCATACCGTAGCTCAACCATTTCCCGCCAGGAGGGTAAGGCTGGATCTCCGGGCTCCCGCGCCGGCATGGAGGTTGTTGTTGCGTCACGTACTCCCGCATAGCCCACCCATTCAATATTCTCGAAATAAACATTATCCGGGCCAGCAAGTCGCACCAGGTCTTGACCGCGGAGAATTATCAGCTCACTGCGATCATCCTGCACGCGTGGATCGGATCCGGGCGTGGATGGCATGCGCCGCCCCACGGCAAAATCTCCCATGCCCCGCGGTTTCCAGCACCGCCCGATATCGCGCTGCTGTATCACCTCCAATGTCTTTGAGTCGCTCCACCTTTCGGCTGGTAGGTGGTGCCCAAAAGCCATTTCGCAGAATGCTACATTGGCATGGAGATCGGAGTAGAGAGCTCGGTATGAGGCCAAGGAGACTGCGATTGGCGTGGGAATTATGATCAGTCGTGGAGTAAGGAGGACGAAATCGTCGAAAGGATCTTCAGCCGAGAGAGTCATTTTGCGCGATTAGTGGCGTTGAATGCAAATGATAAATCTGGCGCGCGGGGTATATTATGTTTTCTTTCTTCTTTGGTTGTGGGTCGTTTTGACTTGCTGCTTTAGTGTTGTTTTATTGTGGGTGAGCTTGTCGATGGATCAATAAAGTGGGTCACGATATTTCTTGACAAGTCGGACTAGTAGGGATGGTAAAATGTCAACATATCTGTAAGACGTCAATTTCATGGTGTTGTTTGATATAGGTGGGTTAGTTCCACCTAGACATCTTATAGCCCCACCTTTAATTCGCCTTGGCGGCTTGACCAATAGAATCACTACTATCCCACATTGGTTGTTCAGTTTTTATTTCGAAGTAATTATATTTGAAATATCACTATCGATAAAAGATCCAGGGATACCACCTAAAGGGCTTTTATATAGACAAATCAAGTGGTAGCATTGCCTTCGGAAATCCGGACCGCCCCAATCTGGAGCCCGCAAAATAACTAGTTGGTCAAGATATATATATGTACTGAGAGCGGGCATGCTTATCAACTCTTTTGACAGTGAAATAGGCAGCTACAGAAGACAGCGGTTTTTTTGCCTGAAGCAAGCCTGTCAAGCTGATTTGGAATGCCCAGTTCTTGAGTAAACCTGTCAAGCCCAGTTCAGTATCAGCAACGAAGCTGGAGGGATTTATACCTGCGAATGAACCGCAAGTGGGCTCCACGGTATACATTGGGGTATCAGCGATGTCCGCCTCAACAAAAACAACGATTCGGTACCTTTGTGCTGTGGCTGCCAATATAAGGTATATAGACCGTCCTTTTGGCGCTGCGAGACGCAAATAACGATGAACAGAATGGCAAGGAAAGTCAAGGATGGAATCGAATTATCAAAAAAACTGTTCATCCTGCTTAACGTTTACATAACTTCATAATCCTTGTAGCCTCCCATTACGTAGGAGATGCCTTCTTCTGTGCCATCACCCACATAAATTCGGCATCAAAGTCCGGATCACCCTCCTCCAACTTCCCATCGCCTGCGTGCAATACCTCCGCCTGCAATACATCAAAACCAGTCTCTTCCAGTATTGCCCGATTCTTATCCACGTCATAGCTACTCCAGAACATTCCATATCCGAGAAATTCGCCATGGATTTCTGCTTCATCCATCGTCGCAAGATTCAGCACAAAGACACCTCCAGGCTTCAACCAACCGTATATCTTAGTGAGCATGTCTTTGAGCGTTGCCCGCGGCAGGTGAAACAGCGTATAGAAACTGACTATCCCATGGAAACTCGCCGGCTCGAAATCCAGGGCAGTCATGTCGCCTGCAACCAGCTTCGCCCTCGGACACCGCGCCTTGGCCATCTCGATCTGCTTGGTGGAGATGTCATTTGCGACTACTTCCGCGCCGTGCTCGAGAAGCATTTTCAAGATAGGCACTCCGGGGCCGCAGCCGAGCTCTAGGATGGAGGGCGATGGTTGAAGTTTCGCGAGGAGCATCTTGGTGTATCTCTCTCGCGGCGACTTCTGGCTATTGACCCATTCTAGGTACCATTCTGTGATGTTGTCGTAGGCATATTCGACAATATCCCTCGCTGTGTTGGACATTTGTCCGGAGGGCTAGGAGTGAAGATTGGCGGGAAGAAGGAGTGGATATATGTGGAGCACCGTTGCAACGGTCAATAGTATTTATAAACTTGATGATTCTTATTCCTATGAAAAGCGTTGCAAACAGTTACAAAACATCCAGAATCCAACAACAACATGAAAAAAAAAATCTCTGCACGTCAGCTGACATGCCGGCGGATTACATGTCTCACAATCCAACATATACATCACGATAAGAAACAAAGCGGTGGACGAGATGTGTGAAGATTGCTAACCGAGCAGGTGGTTGACCTGGTGGAATATTTGAGTGCCATGCAGTACTAAGCGTGTATCCCAATCTCCACAAAAGCTTTTCAGAACCCCCCCTGCGTATCGGATCCGTATGGTATAGACATGATGTCATTTTATTGAATTGGACTGGCCGACACCTTTCCCCTCTATGTGGCGTCTATCGGAGTGTTCTATTTGTCCTTACTCGCGATGAGACAGGTATTATCATTGGGCGGATAAATCTTCCTCCAGAAGAATGTCGTGTCTGCTCTCTCGAGGTGAGACAAAAGGGTTAACATCCATTGTTCTGACACGACTTGCGACGTTGGTAGGGCGATCATCCAGCTTTAAATAAGTACCCCCCCACCGATCACATTAAACCCTGGTCCCAGTAAAAACCATGATGTGATCTGTAGCCGAATGAGAAGTGAACTTTTACAACACTAACCACCGACTATCAAGGGTGGGCAGTCTGTGTGGCAAGCCATCTGACCGACTCTAAGTAGTGATGAGTGTAGCCCTAATCATAAAAGTGGCAATGTTTGAAATGAGCTGCTTTCCGTGATTGCAATATGTTGAAGGATTGATCCTAGGTTTAAAAGAAGATTTTTCTAAGATATCTAAGATATATCTTTAATTAATCTCAATAATAAGAATAAAAAGAAGAAAGACTTATCATTTATTAATCTAAATTTATAAAATCAAAGCTTTACCCAGAAATATAATATAGAATTTCTAATATATATCTTATTGATTAATCTAGCAAATTAATTTATTCTATCTAGAATAGATTAAGAATTCTTATAGAATTAACTTATCAATCTAATTCTTGACCTAAATTCACCCTGAAGACAGACCAGGGTGGATCTAGATCTGGATTAACACAGATCCTTTTGAGGTCTAGAGATACCCAGTTGGCAGTGTGCTAATTGGAGAAAATCTAGACGCATTTATGTCAGGTTACATGAATCAGACAGCTTGAACATGGACATGTAAGTGAGACAACATCTTTGGAAACCAAACATGGCATAACATCTTTATAACCAAGGGAACTGTTAAGAAGGCCACCAGGAAGCGTATTAGGCACTACATCATGGCCGTCCAAGGTAGCTGAGTTAACACCCAAGATCCTAGAACAAGAGAAGTAAGCCAAGCTAAAACAGGTATAGAGACCGGAGAATATTTCTCTGACCAAGCAAGGTCCTCGCTAGAAAGACCCCAGTCTGCGACGTAAGTGCCGGTTGGTACAGTTAGGTTACGGAACTTTTGACAGTAGGGGTTAATCAGTGCTAGTGAATAAGTTAAAATGATAGATGAAGAAGACAGGAATCTGTAAAGTGTAAATAACTACCGAGCTTGATCTGGACAAAAGTTCAATATTTAATAATATCATTAAGCTTGAGAAGATAACTAGTCACCCACGTATAAATAAGCGGCTCTTCTTTTTCATGCTATTTTTATTGATACTATTTATTTATCTACCTGGTGTCATAATTATAGACTACCTGATTAGCCTATTCCTTCCTGCTGGGAAGAGCAAGCAACTCCCACAAGCTGGAACTTCTAGCATGATGGGGTTTTAACGTCACAGAGGGGATTCGAGCTATTGAATTCTGCGGCTAATATGTGATCCTGACCTTGAGGCTGTGACTTTTATCTACAGGCTACTCACTTTTTACGCTCCGTATCCCAAGGAAGGTCTGCTCAGACCTGCAGCAGACATCTCAAGACATCAGACCTTGCTCAGCTCTCAATTACTCACTCTACGGAGGAGTCATGTGACAGCATAAAGAGCTGTACCCAGAACCAAGAGGTGCATAATCCAACTTGTATTTCTCATATACCGATTGTAACTTCCCACTATTTTCAAACGTCAAATCCAGAAACGACTTGCATTGCATTGATTGAACGAACAGACATACTGCGTCCGGCAGCCAGGTAGAATTGCGGAGAATAGTTTCGCTAAGATATTCATAGCTGTCAGATAATGTGTTCTTTGCCAACCACATGGACAAGGAAAGAGAAAGCCCCTCTGAAAACATGAAAAATGTTGAACTTACTGCAACTTATCAGAGTGCAGAGCCCTGGAAATATTCCCACGCCTTGTTCAAATCATCTATTCCTTCGGTAAAGGCAAGGAAATCACGAACAGTGCGATCCCGCCTGTCCCCAGAATGTCCCAATTCCCTTTCCACGAGTGAACAGGCGTCGTGTATTTTCTCACGTGTAGCATCATCCACTGGAATATTCACTCTTGCATCGTTGATAATGTTCTGCAGCGTGACCCAGTCGATATGGATATGTTCTATTTGCACTTGGAATGACGATGTCAGCATGTGCCCTCTGAAGATCCCGCAAATAACTAACAAAGCGACGTGGGGGCTTACCTGTAGTGTTTCCAGTAGTCTGCTCCATAGTTCAGAGGCCTGAGAGAGAACACTTTTTGTTGAATTTGCTGATTATTAAGCTGATTGGATTGACCCGGCGATTCTTTGAGAAGTAGATTCGGGTTGAGCAACGCCTTTGAGACGAGGCTGATTAGGCTTTAAATACCCAAACCGGAATGCCCTTCTCGCTGAACACCAGAAATTGTTAAAAAGAAAAACAAAAAACAAAAAAGAAGAAAAGAACTGGAATTTTTGTTGTCTTTTCTTTTTGTCGGTAGATTGGTCGCCTGATTGTGTGAAAAGGGGAAGCTCCACTACGCCTTTTGCTAGCTGGCTAGGATACACATCCACCAAGGCCAGCAGGATGAATTCATTGACAGACATACGTCAGGGGATTATCCACTGTGTGTATAACAAGATGTAAGATGAGGACACATGGTGTTGGCTGTGAACTGACCGTACTTTTGTCCTTGATAGGTACCATTGACAATGATCAGCCCAACCCTGTTCATAGCGACTGGAGCTAGTAGCCCACTCGTGATTCCGCATTTTCAGAAATCTAGGAGCCAACCGGAAGCTCTTCCCAATGCCACGCGAGTCTTCGCCTGCGAGCCTGCAGTTAGCTATTTACTCTCGGGAGGGCTCATGCCGCGTACTTGGCGAGCTCACTTGGTGATCCGACAGGGATCAAGGCCGCGTTGCCAAGCAACACTGTACGGAGTTCATAAGAAACATCCGCGGTGCCTCGCCCAAGATAAGTGAGGCTGTCTGTTCTGGCTTACCATGTCAGGAAAGAGAATAGTCAGGACATCAGCATTGTGACTCACAAGTGGGCCAGTTCCTGGTTCACAGGTCACATTATCAGGGTGACCCACCCTTTGGAGTCGGTGAAAATGGCCTCGTGTGTAGGGAAGAGTGACGGGTGTAATTTCCACTGCTCACTCGAGGGCGATTCGGCCGAACTAGACTGGTGAAGAAAGGCAGAAGCCCTCCCTCCGTCGCGGGCGGATGTGAACACCCCTGCTGAGGCTGATAGTACCGTTGGGGAGAGGGAAATTAGTTCAATGCACGCCAGAAACACAAAACACAGACTTAAAGCCTTCCGGAGCGAGTCACTGATATTCACATTTGTCCATGTTACCAATCTAGTCGTTAACCCAGGATGATCACAATCTCGCGCGGAAAGGTAGATTGCCCTTGTTTGGTCGGCTGTCTCCAATGCGACCTCCCAGTTCAGTCTTCAGTCTACTCTCCATCGGCGTCGCCCAGGCAATCAATCGGCTTCCCTCGGAAAAATAAAAATTAAGCAGCAAAGACGATAGGTCCCCGGAGGGCACATACCTCGTGTTTCAACGAACGTGGCTAGTGTTATCCAGCATGAACAAAGTCCGGACCCTAACATCCGGGCTTACGATCTAAATATTGCTGGCAACAATGCACCTTCTTTTTTTTGTTTGTTTTTTCTTCTTTGTCTCTTGCCCTTATGATAGAATTCTGCCGCACTGTACGATCATATAGATTTTGTTTTCTATAGGTATCTCAATGTCGCCGTTTCGTAGGTCCTGGAGGCTTGCTGATCTGGATGTCAGATTAAACTTGAAAGTGGAGCTCCAACCAGTCAGATCAGTGGACTATCGGTAGTCCTGAAAGAGACTCGGGAGCTCTGTACTAGTCGTTCTTAGGACGATGAGGTAATTGGTCGGTTCCTGGGCCTTAGGGCACGTTCATCCCCGTGCCGAAGCAGATCCCTATTTGACTCTGAAGGGCGATGATTTGGGGATACCTCTGTTTACCATCGTCTTAATTACAATTGAACATCGTGAATAGAAGGATCATTTTTTAACTGTATGTTAATATGCATGGAAACAGCGTCGCCACTCAGCTGTCGGAACTCTAATCGCCCGATCAAATATTGCAATGGCCCTGACAGCCCAAGAGACCCCCACTGTATCCCTCATGATGTCATTCTCAAATGACTCTTAGACACTAGTGTTTCAGGCCTGGTCCCTTTTCTTGGTAAGGCTAATACTAATATTCCTTCAGGATCGCAGGTGCGTAAGAATATGTATTCATTGTAGGTACGGAGTAGATCCGGTCGAAGTATGAGGCGCGCATGGGAGAACGGGCAGGAGTATGTGACCATCCATCAAGCGGGATCTTCCCCGATGTATTAAGAAGAATTAAGCGCCCTGACTATGAAATATCCAATTCGGACGACCGTTGGTTTTATCAGATGCTGGTTGAGTGGTTGATAAGCACTCACCGCTTGTTCAGCCTCGCTTACTCTTTTTCTGGCGGTGTTGACGGAGGTTGGGCATCAAGGTTGCGCCACAGTGGAACAAAGAAGAAGAAGAAGAAGAAGAACACAAGCAGAACAAAGAAGGGACAAAAGTATACTAACCAAGGCCTAAGAACAAAGGCCTGAATGTACTTGCATGACATTGACACTACGTTTAGCTCCATCAACAATTCAATAATAGGCAATGAGGTCTAGTATATACCTCCAAGACACTAACTACAAATCAAAAATCAAAAATCAAAAATCAAAAAAAAAAAAAGGAAAGAAAAAAGAAAAGAAAAGAAAACTCCCAAAGACCTTTTGATCAACGAGCACTCCCTCTCCTGAGACACGGAAATCCGAGACTCTTGGCTCGGCCTAAAGCTTTAACACTCAAGCACGGGTCGGATGGCTTGTCGAAGCGCCGGGCGGTCAACGCCACTCTCCCCTGGCAACCTAAGCCTGGACAGTCCAAAAGAAAGTTGAATTTCTTCGTGGGGGTTGCACAAAAAAGACGACCAAAGATCGTCCAGGTATCCCCGATCTTCAATCGACAACCGCGCTCCGGGTTTGTAACACAAGTCCCGGACGGGTCGCGTATCGAGCCACCGAACACTGGACAATCGTTCCGGAACAAGTGCCCCGAGGACAGTCACCCACTGATTCGTGGGATCCCGGCCTAGCCAGATAAAGGCATCCGCGATCACTTCCAGCTGGTACAGCTCTTTTCGGCCCAGCGCGATGTGGTGGTTGAAGATGTCAGCCAATTTGGTCTGCCCTTCAGGTGACCAAAGTTTTGCCCGCATGATCGGGGTTGCCAGGTCCACCGTAACATAGTCCGAGCCTGAAACATTGACTAGGACGCTCTGCAGGGTGTCCAGTTTCGCTAAAGTCGCTTTAAGTTTGTTGGGGGTGTGAAGGTCCAGGGCCTGCAGAAACTTCCAGAGGGTTTCTATGTCTCCCACGTCGTTGACCATGCGCCCGGTTTTCTCCTGAGCCCATTGAAGCATGGCAGACTCGAGTGAACTTTTGGTCGCAAAGTTGGTGTTTGCAATCACTAGATGTTGCGCGTGATACGCATAGATCTTGTTGAGACACAAGTCTAGCGAGTCGACGATGCTGCTCGCAATATTGTGAATATCAATTTGCTGAGAGGTTGCCGGACACTCGGGTTTATAAAGCAGCCCATGCGTAAAGTCGGACAAGATATCCCAGGCTTTCGATCGCACTTGAATCTCGACCGGGACCGTTTGCCATGCACTGTCAAGTGGGACTTGCTCTTGCTTCATCCTGACACGATAATGCACTGCACGGTAAGTCGCATGTGTCTGGCGATACGCGCGATGAGTGTCGTGCCCCTGTTCGTCCCCTGAGATGATCTTTTCTTCCCGGAGGTCAAACTTTTCGCGGATCATTGAGCCCACTTGCTCTATCTGGAGCGAGGCCGGT
Organism: Aspergillus campestris IBT 28561; assembly: GCF_002847485.1. Taxonomy (NCBI): domain Eukaryota; kingdom Fungi; phylum Ascomycota; class Eurotiomycetes; order Eurotiales; family Aspergillaceae; genus Aspergillus; species Aspergillus campestris. The sequence continues at coordinate 480,641 of NW_020194349.1, forward strand.
AGGGTTATGCGGACCCCGGCGAGGTCGACAATATCACTGTTGATTTGCTCATGGTCGCGATAAGAGCACGTTGGATGACGTTCATATAGCTTGTTCTTCAAGCTATGCCGGGATTTCACCCGATTTGTGATCCCGAAGTTGATGTCGGGCCCAAGGGATGCTCTGCATAGCCTTGTCGCCGCCAGGGTCACATACTCGTATAAGCTTTGATTCTGCTCGTATAGAACCAGAAAAGATTCGATGACGGCAACTTCGGGTGGCTGTCGTGTGATCACAATTGAAGTCATGGCCATGTCTGTTCACTTTGGTGACGACTTGAGCGCAATCTGGAAGACAGGGAACGGGGTCAGGTAATTTCAGGTTTTATAGGCATCCAGGACCTCTTCGGCGTTTCTGGCTCATTAAAATTGCTTTGCTCATGCCGACCATCGTACGTCTTTATAGAGCCCATGTTGATGGTCTGAGGGCTGCAGTGGTAACGATCCGTTCGGTGAAATATAATATGAGCACAGTGCTAATTCGCGATCGCTGTGGTTCAGAATATGACGAACCAAACATCTCTGGACACGAGGAGACACTTCCTGCTCTTTGCCTTTGCCACAACCCGCTGTTGCAGTCTGCAGCTTGCCCGGTTACCAAGTCATGGTGGGTGAGAAATGCCATCTATTGATGGGCTTGAACCACAGGTGAGGTGCTTTCGAGTCTGAATGTCATTGTCGATGGAATCCCCGTCCTCTAGAGAGCCTCCGTTATGGAGGATCGTATCTGCCGTTGGGCTTAAGTACATGCATGAAGGAGTGGGGTAATCATGTGGTTGATATCTCAGAACCGTGGGGTTGGCGCGAAAGTGTGAACATGTTCGAGCAGTGGAAGAAGCGTCCAATGATGGAAACCCAACTGCTCAGTGCAATATAACTGGTGCATGCAAATCACAAATGTTTGGGCCGATCACTGGCAGCATGCATGTTTAGAGGGGGCATGGCTCCTGAGAGATCGCTTTAACCGATTCAATTGCAGCGCTAATACGGGACCCTGGTCTGACACCCAATCTTTGAGCCAGGACTATCTTGCCGGGGGTCTTGTCGAATCAGAGCTACGTGACTCTAACCAGATTCAGTTGTTTCATGCATTGAAGACTCTACTCTCCCATAAATGGGGTATCGAGGGGGCTTTCTTTCCCCACCATCCCGGTTCACCATCTGCCAAGGCTGGGTGTGTCGGATACAATGGAGCAGGCAATGATGACTTTGGCCTGAAGGTCAAAACGCCCAACCTAGCTTTTCTCCCAAGGGACACTTTTCGATATACACGAAATGGAAGGCCAACATTGCAGCATGGTCTTATGCTCGACTCCTGAACCAAAACTTCAGCGAAGATGTCTTATTGCAAACCAGTCTCTGACTATGGGTATGGAAATGTGTAACGCTCTCCCTCCTGGAGTCACCCTCCGCTCACCGTCTTTCCACGTATGTAGTCTTGCTGCATGAAGCTAATCAACTTTGTTGTGCTATTCGCCAAAATGAAGATAAGACAGTTCTAAGCAAATCAAAAACACGGCTGCCATGCACATTCTCAGCGGAGAATTCAGCACTGACTCGTAATATTTGACTATATTACCGATTTCCTTTGGTGTCACTTATTATTGTTGAATTGCAAAGAGGGCTACCCATGGAGCGTGAAGGATAAAGTATTGTAATCTTGGTCTCTATGGGCTATCCTTTGACGACATTCCAACCCCACCCCGCCCCCCGAGGGGATTTTGTATTGAGATAACAAGTGTATTGTTGCGGGCCGGCACTTGGCATAGTTCTTTTATATAGACACAACCAAATGACATTATAGCTGTAATGTCTGATATTCTGGGTGGGTATATAAATCTACTCTTGGCGTGTATACTTAATTTAAAAAGCAACAAGCATCCCGCAGCCTAAGGAATAGACTTCGTACAACTCAGCTCCAGGGTATGGTGTCTCCTCCGGAAGAGCAACATGTGTCAAACCGATGTTCGCCGCCCTCATCTTCATCTCCCCAAGAATTGTCTTCAGCACCGCCCGATAGGACGCCAACAGTCCAGTAGTAAGAGAACAACCCCGGCCGAACAACCAGATTTTCTTGTCTAGTAGACTAATCATCTCCACAACCTGCGTCCTTGTGGTCAAGCTCAGGCTCCGCACCTGATGAGCGCAAGTGGTTCGGATTCGGCAACCAAACCGTGACCTACACGACTGCGAACCGAAGGCATTGCAAGATACCTATCTTCGTTTTGGCGAATAGCACAACAAAGTTGGTTAGCTTCATGCAGCAAGACTGTATACACACCCAGCCTTGGCAGATGGTGAACCGGGATGATGGGGAAAGAGAGCCCCCTCGATACCCCATTTATGGGAGAGTAGATTCTTGCATGAAGACGACCATGTCATCCGCCGAGCCACGTTCATTTGATCAAAGGATGCTTTTTGCGCAAAGTATGCTCGCACATAGATAGACATTCAACAGTGAGTTCCCATCTACCAATGTGTCAATGGAGATATATGTACTAAAAATCACAGTTTGGAAAGGGGCAAGAGAAGTGGACACATGCATGACTGCATCCTCAAGGATAAAGCCCGAAATCTATAAGTGACGGAGTTAAAGCTAATTTATTGCTACGAATGTATGACCTGGTGCTTGAAAAGTGAATGGCATGGCATGATCACTGTGCGAAACACATCCAGGCGTGGAACGACCGCCATTGCGGGGTCATCAGCTATTGCCACACGGTCATTCGACCCAGCTACTATCCTTGGTGCCTTTCAAATGAGAGTCTCCCAGCTAATCATAGGCCGAAGTACTGGATGTGCAGTGCGGATTTGAGGAAGCATATCGTAACAAGGCGTATCAGAGAGATCCAGTAGCTAACCAGACAATATATCTGTACCTATTTTGATTTGATGGAATCGGAGCGTGAATATTGATTCCATTTACATGACGTACATGAATGAGCTAATGGTGTGGAAGACAAGGGCAAAAGGAAAGAGAGAAGCTAAGACTAATCTAGCATCCTGGACGGGAAGGACGAAGAGCCAATGCCAAAGCAAAAGCCAAGGAAGATCCAATTCCAACATTATGAACCACATCAGCTCCTGCACAAAACCAAATATCCTGGATAGTCTGGCCATTCAAGCAAGCACACGTGATATCTCAGTCTCTACTTCTCCTTTGAGTTCTCTCCATTCTACAATCATTCTCCTCTTAGGAACAGCGTTCGAAAGGTAGTGTTCGCTTAAAAAACCACCTTCTAGCTCATTCAACAAGGGATCTATAACTCAGGCGAGAGCTGGAGCAACGCGAAGCAAGGATGCATAAAAAGCCCCTACTCCGAGGCGGAATCAGGTGCTGAAGGGCTAAGGATTAGGACAGGATCAAGTCACATCCCATTCTCCTCACAAGCAAATGAGCTCAAGGGTTCGAGAAAGCGCAGGCCAAGGTTCCACTCAGCGTATCACACGGTCAAAGGCCAGAAAAAGTGACAAGTCGTGGGTTATTGGAGCCTCTCAATCCGATGTATTACTTCCTAAACGCAGGTCGTCGGCTTGTCCAAGAAATTATTCCGCTTGTGTGGCCATATAGTATAGCTCTCTTATGACGTAGACTATCGCTTTTGCCACTCATTATATGGGTTTTAGTCCTTGGTAAACTCGATAAAATCTTCTTTGCTTCTTACCTGCTACTTATTGCATATCGAACGCATACCGAACTTTAAAATCCCACCTCTGGTGCGCGTTGGAGTCCCTTCTTAAAAGATTATTAATGTTTAATTGATTACAATTTGATTCAAACAGTTGAATTATCTCGATGAATAAATTATGAGACTAAAATGGTATTTCTGTAGGTTAATAGAATACTTGTAAGGATATCAGGCCCATGAAGCCCGACCAGAATGCCAATTCGGTATTCAAGTGCAGTGACTGGCATTTGTCAATTCGATGTGTCAAGATTGGTAGATTGACACCGACATGGTCAAAGATCACACTAGTAATAGAAGGGATGCATCTTTACTAAAAATTTAATTGAAGAGTATATAATTATCCCAAGGTAGCGACCAAAAACAAATTGTTGAGGGCTGGGGCTTTGGCATGTAATTAATATACATTAAAGGTCAGAAGCTAATCGCCAAGATGTTCCCAAGAGGGTATCCCGGGTTGGGGTTAACCCAGGAGGGTGTGGTAGCATATTGAAGGTCAGTGATATTTGTCGACTCCTTCAGCCCGGACAGCACAGCCCCGTCAACAGCCTATAAAATTATAGCATCCTTGCGATGACGAGGCGATGCTAGCTGCACGACAATGAGGCTGGCGCAGATCTCATGCAGCCATTTAGAGTATTTTCTGATGATCTCGCAAAGGGCCTCGATCTTCTGGTTACACTACATAAATAAATAAGAAGCCTAGGGCTGATGGTTCCCCGCGCTGCATTTTTCTCCACCATATTGGATCTTATACATTCTGTTCATCAATGTAACCTATTAGTGGCCTGCTAGTACCACCATGGGAATCTGCTCTGCGCAACCTAACTGTACGGTGCCCGATAATTATATCGTACCTTTCGATGCTGATCCTGACATTGTGAGTAATAATTCGGACCGCTGCTTGACCACTAATATACTGAGATCTGCATCTAGGCTGGAACGGGGGTAAGTGTCGGCATATTTGATTAATTACTACCTAGTAATAACGCCCCCAGGTCCTCGCCGCGTTTTTTATTGGCGTATGGTCGACATATATCATAATCGCCTGGGGTTACTTCTTCAACGATCGCATCTCCGATGACTGTCTCTCTGACTTTGACCGGTGGATCCGACATGGGTCACTTACTCTGCCAAACCACATTCGACAATGGATTTTCAAGAAAGAAGCCCAGAAATGGACAGGCTCGTCGACAGCGCTTATCAAAATCTGTCTCATGATCAGTGACCAGCAACTAGTAATCGGCACCGCAATGCTCCTCATCGGCTTCATCACGCACTGCAACATCCCACAATATTACTTCGAGATAATCGCAGACTACGGATGGGTAACGAGCTGTGTTTACCAGACCTCTGTTATGGTCACGTACCCCGTATTCCAGCAGAAACCTGCGATGCGCCACTGGCGCGCGGCGTGGATGACCTGCCAGGCCGGGTTTATTTTCATCTGTCAAATCCTGACCTACCACAAAGACTGGCTGTTTCTATTCGGTACTCCAACGAAATGTATTTGGGAGAACATGTCGACGGGATACGTCAAGGGGTCACAAATGGTCCAGCTGATTGTCACCTTAAGCTTCCAGGTATGGAGTTACCTATTCGCTATGGGCGTTTTCTACCCCCGTTATGTCGGATGGACCACCTATTTCCTCCGTGCTGTGAGGTATATCCTTCGGCTCCCGACGAGGTTTCATGTCTGGTTAAGCAGGAGGTGGAAACGCCCAACACGGTTACAGAGGGGTGTGCTCGCCACCACGTACGCAATTTTTATTACTGCTCATATGATATGGCAAATTTTTGCCTCCTCGTTGTTGGAAATAATTAGGGCATTCGCGATGCTGCTTTGGGGATTCTGGTGGATTACCGGGTACAGAATGTCCGACGACTCCTCTCGGGTCGAGGCAATGCAGGGAAGCGAGAATGAATGGTCGACTGGGCAGATGATGCCTCTGCTTATGCTCGCATTGCCGTTGTTTATGGCAGTTGAACTATATTGGGGTATGCCTTGTGTACCCTATCGCTCGGACCCAGCTAAAGGTCACAGATAATACCACAGAAAAGCCGAAGCCGGAAGATACGATCAACATCCCTCTCCGCACGCGCAAACGAAGCACAATAGACAGTCTTCTATGCAGCACACATTCTCTTATCTCCTCATCAGCAGCGTCGTTACTGTCTACCTCTTACACGCCTCGGACCATCAGTTCTTGGAACCTAGATGCGCGCGAAGTGTTCGAGTCGTACTCTCATGCGAGGGGTCTCGATTCCGACACTGTTGATTTGGAGACATGGCGTCCGTCCCTGTCAGGGTCGCAAGAGGCATTTTTCGAGCTGGAGTATCTGACCATTGAGAAATTGTGGTTTCGAATATTGCTGGTTGTAGTTAGCATGGTGGTCCTGGGTGGGTTTATTACTGGCGCGCTGTTTGGATATGTTATCTAGCGATGCACAGGGGCATGGTGACATGGAGTATTTAGAAAGCTATGAGCAGTACTACCTATAGCAAGATCTATGGCTACCTCCTAAGCTAGCCGGCTCTCATAGAGCAAAAATTATAACATGGTCCCAGAACTAGCCAGGGCTTTATAGGAGAACTCCACGTCCCTCGACGTAGGGACTGGAAATGACTCAAAGGCAGTACAGTACATTACACTATGCAGTGATAGACAGGTGCTTTGCAAACGATCTCCGTAATCACCGCACCAGAAAGCTGCCTTTGCCATGGCCTCACGTGACTAAGATAACCCTAGTAGCAGGGAAGCGCCGCTAGAATATAGAGCGATTTTCCGTGGCGGATCGGGACCGATTCTGGGCCGCTAGCTCCCATCTTCGTGAACTTTTCTCAGATGTTCAATGTGTGTACATCCAATGTAGATGCATGCAGCAGCATAGAATTGTACTTTTACATGTAATCTACAGCTCTTTTCACCCCCTCTCTCAGGGTAATGTACATATTCGTCGCTACGGGGTTATAGGATGAAGAGTCTTGGTTATTCTGCCTGTGATAAAACACCTCCTATAGGATAGCCCCGACACCGAGTAAGTATTTACAGGATCATGTCATACCACCACCGCCTGTTGTATGCCCCAGAAACCCCAATCACCCCCGGAAAGCCTTCGGCAGCAACGGCATCTGAAACGCACCCTTTGTCCCGCGCAGAAACGAGGCAACGAGATCGTCCAATCCCGCCTGTACAGCTTTATCCACCCACTCATCAAAAGGAAGTAACCCAACCTCTTCTCCGCTCTTTCTTTGCAAATAAATCCTGAAATCCTGGACAGGTATCACGTTCTCCCCGCTCTGATGGAAATAAGCGAGACTCCCGGCGGAGGGCGACACGAAAAGAGTATCAGTAATCCCTTTCGCGCAGGTTTCTACACCGACAAAGTCAAATGCTCCTGTCGCACCCCCAGCCAGTATATCGGGGACTGTTCGTAGCGACTCAGACCATTTCCAAACATTGTGGATGATGTCTCTGTCACCGACATCCGGACCAGTAATGTTACTGGGTCGATGAATGAACACGGGTAATCCTAGCTGTCCCGATGCCTGCTCCAAGATCCGCTCGCTAGCCCACTTGGCAGCAACGTAACCATCGGATCCATCAACCGGGGGTGGGAAGGGGGAGACAGACTGTTCAGGGAACGAAGGCTTTCCGAGAAGGTGGCCCACACCGGCCGTCGAGACGTAATGGAACGCCGGGGTGGGAACGCCAGCAGCGATCGAGGAGCGCAATGCAAGTTCGACAAGCTGGCGGGTACTGCCCACGTTCGTCTTTCGAAGAGAGTGATAGGATTTCATGTGGGAGACTTCAGCTCCGTTATGGAAGATGGCTGCGGCAGAGGAAAATATTTCCTCGGCTTGCGACGCGCTCAAGCCAAGACGCTCGGCGGCCAAGTCGCCTGTGTGAACAATCACCTTCGAAGATGCAACCAATTCCTTCGGTAGAGTGCGTCCAGGACGGACAGCGAGGCAGTGGATTTTGGAAATACGTGGCTCAGCGACGAGTTGTCGAACGATTTCACGGCCCAGGAACCCAGTGCTACCGGTGAGGACGACCGATAAGTGCTTTTCTGGGTGATCCTGGCCACGAGGGATAGCAGGAGGCAAAGACGGATCCAAAGTAGTCTCTTCACCCCACACAATAGTGTCTGTTTGAGCCGTTGTATCTCCGTCTATCCGTGAAGCGAGCGACTCCAGCGTGCTAGCTTGGAATAACTGGGCTAACGGCACTGAGACACCGAAGACCTCCAACATCTTCGCACGGACTCGCATCAACATGAGAGAATTGCCTCCAACAGAAAAGAAGTCCGAGTCTCGCCGAATCTCAAGTGGTAGTCCTTGTTCTGACAAGATATCTTGCCACACTTGCTTCAAAGCCTTCTCAGTGTCGCTCAACTCTTCATTGTCTGTCTCTTCATCCTCCTCTATCGGAATAGCCGCCAGGGCCTTGACATCGAGTTTACCTCGTTCCGTGAAGGGCAATCGCTGTAGTGGAACTGCGATCGCCGGGCGCATATACACGGGTAGAGGGAGGGTCCGAATAAGCTGACGGAGATAAGCAGACGCGGATGATTGCGATCTTTCTAGGTCGGTGATCTTCGCCGGCGAAAGAACCACGAAGCTAACCAGCAATTGACTGGTTGTGCCCTTGACAATGGTCGTCGCATCCACAATGGCTTCATTGGAAGTCTGTATTATCGAGCTGGAGATGTCGTTTAGCTCAATTCGAATACCACGCAGTTTCACTTGCGAATCTCCATCCATGCGGCCCAAGAATACAAAGGATCCATCTTTCAGCAGCCGGGCTTTGTCGCCCGTACGGTAAACATCACCCCAGCCCTCATATGATGACCCTTGGGGCTTGCGCAGCTGATCTCGTTGGAACTTGGAAGCGGTCAATTCGGGAAGGCCAACATAGCCCGGCGCCACACCCGGTCCACAGATGCACAGCTCGCCAGGCCATCCCAGTGGACACGGTTGCAAGTACTCGTCGAGTACATACACACCATAATTTGGAAGAGGAGGCCCAACGGGAACAACGGACCCTTCTTCCCAATCCGTACGGCGGTAAGACACTTTACCTAGAGAAGACATAATAGTCGTCTCTGTCGGACCGTATGCGTTGTAGAGATCCAGATTCGGCAAGTCGAGGTCACGGAACTTGCGAAGAAGATTGATCGTGAAGGCCTCGCCGCCACAGAGAGCAATGCGCCAAGATTGGCAACGCGATAGAATGTCTCGTCCATACTGCAGAAGCGCAGACATTTCCGAAACCATGATCAGCGTCAGCGTGACCTCTTCTCTTTCTATCAGAGCCGCAAGCTCGATTGGATCACCACGGTTGCTGCCATGAATCAAGGTCCCACCATTCGTAAGTGCCATGAACATTTGGGCCAAGGAAGCGTCGAAACCAAGAGCACTTTGCTGCAGTACGACGTCTCTGTCTGTGAGGCTCAAGGCATCGCTGATGGAAGCAAAATGAATGGAGAGATTTGCGTGAGTCAGCATAATACCCTTGGGCTTCCCAGTGGATCCACTAGTGTAAAGAATGACAGCTGGGTCGGAGAGCTTCGAAGCGTCGGGAACATGTACGGATGCCGACTGTGGAACAGTATCAATATCAAGTACATCATGACCGTCGCAAGCCACATCAGCAAGATTCAGCTTGGTCGCACCGTGGTATAAAATAAGGGCTGGCTTGCACTGTCTAACGACATCCTGCAGTCGCTCAAAGGAGTTTCGAACGTCAAGAGGGACGTAAGCAGCCCCCACACGATGAATGGCGAGGATCGATGCGACAGTGTCGACGGTCGGTTCACAGTATACGGCAACTTGCGAGCCAGGAGTGACCCCGGCCTGCTGGAGAGAATGGGACAGAGCATGGACTCTTGCTTGCGTCTCGGCATAGGTCCTAGCCTTTCCATTCAGATCCTTTACTGCAACTCCGTCAGGCTTTTCGGCTGTCATAGCGTCCACGCGCTGTGAGATGGTCTCCGTTTGTGCCCAATCAAATCCAGTAACAGGCCCGGTCCCAGCGACCATGGATTGGTTAACCAAAGTCTCATCAAATAACGGCACCTCATTAAGGCGTTGGGATGAGTCGGTCGCCAAGGTATCCAGTAGGTGAACGTAAGTCTTCACCAGGAGCTCCGCACCTTCCCGGTCATACATATAATCTTGCATAGAGAAAGTCAACATTCCAGTGCCATCGTCTTTCTCGTCGATTGAAATGGCAAGATCGAAAGGCGCCTTGGCATCCTCGTAGTCCAGGAAGTTCATCTTCGCGTCGCCCATCTGCGGAGCGCGCAGCGCCCCCATACGGTAGTTCATCAACACCTGGAACAATGGTGTACTCGTAGAAGAAGTGGGTATTTGGAGCTCCTTCAAAATGGTTTCGAGGGGCACACCAGAATTCTCCAAAGCACCGTATGCTTTGGACTTTGTATTGCGCAGGGTGTGGACAAACCGCTCCTTTTTGTTGACCTTCAACCTCAAAGGCAGCATATCCAGCAAGAAGCCGACCGTGTTCAAGAATGCTTTATCCGAGCGATTCGCGTCAATTATGCCCAAACAGACATCATCGGTTTCCAGGAATCGATTAAGCAAAACCATGAAAGCTGCCAAGTAGAAGTGGAAAGTTGTGGTCTTCGCAGCCAGACTTGCCTTTTTGATCTTCGAGACAAGAGAGGTGTCCACATCATACACATAGTCGAGCGTGTCGTACCGAGTGAGGGCTTTCCTCGTACCAACCTTCGCGAAAGGGAACAAAGGCAGCAAAGGGGGTGCGGACGGGAACTCCTTTCGCCAGTATGAGAGCTTGGCATTATGTGCACCGCTACTGACAAGCTGGCGCTGCTTGACTGAGAAGTCGATGTATTGCGATAACGTGGGAAGCTCGGGATTTTCTGATTCGTAGAAACTGGCGAGATCATTCAGGGTAATCTGCCAACTGACACCATCCATGATGATATGATGGTAGCCGAAGACAATGGTATGGTCTTTAGGCCCATGAGAAATCAATGAAGCGACGAGCGTATCTGCGACGGAGAGATCGAAACGGTAGTTGGCAACTTCACGGAACACACGCTGCACGTCGTCCTTATTTCCCAGTATTGTTCGCATCTGGAATGGGGAAGACGCAAGCACACGCTGCATGGCCTGCCCGCTATCTGCATCAGTGTAGAACGCAGTGCAAAAGCTTTCATGGCGTTCAATCATGCGCTGGAACGCATGTTCAAGACGAGCAACGTCCAGCGGACCCGTCAAGGTGTATGACGTGGTACAGTTAAAAGGGGTGTCTTGCTGAAGATAGGCCGTCGGGAACCATAGCCGGTTTTGACTGAACGACATCTTCTCCTGCCGCTGAACAGGAGTACAGACTTTTGACTGCACGCTTTCCAGCTGTAGAGAAGTTATTTCGGTCCGGGGAGTGTAGAACCCTCGACTGGTTTGAGGCGTCATTATTCCTTCTGAGGAAGAATTGCTCGAGGATGCCTCAACAGAAATTTCCAAAACTGGCACCAGGGATTCAACAGGGCGTTCGATATTGGGTTGTTTAGCCACAGGTGCAGCAGTAACATGCTCGGGTGAGTTGACAGCGGGTGGCGATACGGCTTCTTCCTGCAACCCAATATGAACCGGCAAATCAGCAGCGACTTCATCACATACTAGAACGCGTTAGCAACTCATGTCAAAAAGGCAACAGAAATGAACACCATACGGTCCGCAATAGTGTATCCTCCAAGAACCTTTAAAATTGACACATCGGCGTCCAGCTCCTTTAAGAACCAGGCCCGGATGTCTGATGCGCTGAGTGAATCGACTCCTAAACTTGTAAGATCATTGCGGGAACTCAGAGACTCGGGACTTAGGGTCAGCATCGCCGCCAGCTGTGTCATGAAGAACTCCTGGACGACCAAGGAAGCTTCCTGGTGATCCTTAGACACGGCAATTCTCTCCATCATGCTCTGGACTTCACCCTGAGAGCTGCGTGGGTCAGCCTCGTGCCCACGTAGAGTGTGATGAGAGAACAAAGGTCTAAAGAGCCAATTTTGCGTGGACGAAGCAGGAACTTCACGAGGCAATCGCTTAACACCAGTCCAGATCGCGGACACTCCATCGCGAGACAGGGCGCTTGAAATTGCCTCCGTCAGCGCGTAGTGTACATCTGACTCGCTGAGGCGGATAAATGGACATTCTTGGTCAGAATCCAATTGGGATTCCAAGGAGACCACGATTGTTGGTGGTCCTCGCTGCTTGCAGTGAGAAGCGAGGCTAGTGAAGTACTGTGAAATAAACATTAGTATCGTAGAGAAGTGTTCAAAATGGGTACATACTGCGTTCGCAGGCGCACGATCTTTTTGGAGGGAGGACAGGATGATGAAAAAGTCAACACCTCGATCTCCCAAGACGGTTGTCAGGTTATGTGCACGTTGCTGCGATTTCAAAAGGCTTTCCAATGGAGCCTCAGATCCGCCGAAACTGCAAATTGCAGGTGATGCGCCACCGTAGATGACACCGGTGACTTTTGGCAATCTCTCAAAGACAGCTCTAGCGTCTTTAAGATTGGTGAGATCCGCCTTTAGGTTCTGGACCATCAGCTCATCCAATAATTCCAGTGTTTTATGTTCTCCGATGTCACTGTTTAGTTGTTAGCTTGGCTCAGGCAGGGGGCGGGGCGGGGGTGCTTGCGAGTTGATGGTGATCAATGACCGCACACCGTTTGCAATCAACCAATTAGTGATGGAGTGAGTCAAGGACGACTTGGTATCGACGAGAACATATGTTCCAGTAGAGGAAAGGAGGTGTGATGGTTCGAATGGCTCAACCGTCAGGGGGATACTCTTTTGATGGGTCCAATCAACGACCGACATAGCATTTCCATTGTGAATACCATGCTCAAGTAAGTCGTTCAACGTTAGAGGTGAAGAGGATAGATATGTGGCCTTTCTGGAGAGTTTCAATGCCGATGATGCAACTGTCAGTAGGACATGTTGTAGCCAGGGAGTAGACACGTCGTCTGCGCCTTCGGAGCCCAACTGGAATAGCTCTCCTTGACCATAAATGGCACAGTCCAACGGGAGTAGTTGTACAATACGGGAGGCCAGGCGAGTTGGGTCGGGTGAAAGGTCAAAAAAGAGTTTTGGGCAGTGCGGAAGCACTGAAAGGATGTGTCTCTTGGACGCAAGAGGTGGCACGGTGGTCCATGTGACGCTGCCCCTTTCTTCACGCGCTGCAGTGGTTAAGAAGTAGACCTTTTTCTCAGAACCTTTGGTTAAGTCAATGATAACGTTTGCAAGAGTGGGACTGGGCTCCAAGAGGACGGAATTGCCTGTAGGAAGAGAGTCAATGATGTGGTGAGCGGCCAAAACATTTGCTGTCAGCTCCAAGAGATTATTGAGTTCAAATGAGCCAGATTCAGGAACCGCAGGAATCTTCCACGTCGCAAGCGCAGGAGCACGAGATGAAATGGTATCAGTAAATGCGAGAACGTTGCCCACGTTGTCGACTTGTCCCGCGGAAACATAGAGATAGACGCCATTAGATATATTGATAGCGATTGGGACTGAATAGGTCGTGTGAAGAACCGGCCTTTTCCCAGTGATGCTTGGCGAGTTGATATGTTGAGCGGCGTAGGTAGGGGCATGGAGCGAGCCAGAAGAAGATAGAGAAATTGTGTCTTTCGGTAGATGGGCAGTTTGGACGATGGGGCGCCAGTGTGAGTTGAGACGATCGTTCATACTCCGTGTTGGAAATACACGAGGAATCAAAACTTGACCGTCTTTGACTGAGATCTCCATTTCAGTGGTCCATAGACGAGATGCTTGAGAGTCGTGTACGCCAGGGATCAGCAGTCGCATGAAAGAACCAAGAATCTTATACTCGGACTCCTCAAGCGTATCCAAGTCAAGGAACTGAAAATGGGCGGACGGATGTTCTTGAGCCAGGCAATGGCCTATCCCAATTGATGCCGCCTGTTCGGGGTTGGCTTGGAGCGCATTGTGCGTTACCCATAGGACATGAGGAGCCTGTGCAAATAGTCCGGAAATCGCGTTGTATGAATTAGGCGTGAGCAGTCTAGACGCTGGCTCGTCAAGGTCCGTCAAAACGATTGCACCCGCAACGTCAGTTGTATCTTCGGTCCGAAGATCCTCGAAGGACTCTATGCAAAAGACTTCCTTTGCCCAAGGGCGTAAAGCGGAGGCGATATTGTGCCATAATCTCGAGGTCCGTAGTGTTTTACCGCCGATGACAAGGACACGGCTGCCTTCCAATGTTCCCAGTGCCGAGGGTTGCAACGGATGGCGAAGTAGGTCAATAGTTTCGTCCAATGCCTGGGTCACGAATAACGATATGGCATCACCTGGCCCATTGGCATCGCGGGGCAGCAACGAGTCTACTCCCGAGAAGCCCACGTTGCGCAACATACCATCTAGACTCACGCTGGAGAGAGGACATCCGATATCTCGCCCCGTACCAGTGTTTGCTTCCGAGCCTAGTAGGACACCTAGGAAGATCCTGGACCAGACATATTCTTGTGTAGGTTCAACCAGGATCAAGTAGCCGCCCGCTGTCAGAACCTTTCTGAACTCTCGCAGCGCCTCCTCACTGAAGGAGGCAGCTTGTCCATTCAAAAGGTATGAAGCGATGACAATATCAAACCTTTGTCCATTGAGGGCAGACGTGATAGCTGACGGGTCGGTGTGTAATGTCTGCACTGGAATATGGGTGAAATCCCTGCCATAATTCGCAACATCCTTGGAAGGCGAATTGGTGACCAACGTGTATGACGAAATCAGGTCGGCCAGATCACCGAAGGCATTGAAGGAAGGACGCAAGTGGGCGGGGGCAATTTCGAGAACGTTGAGGTGTGCAAAGCGATGCGTAATATGATCAATCAGATTGTACAACCCATCGTTGATCTGTTTGAAGACAGAATTGGTCTCCACAAAAGACAGTAGCTGTTGCTCAAGGTCAGCACCAGGCACTCGTCCCCGTATAACATCGGGCAACTTCTTTGCGACCGCTCTCAATGCCTCGAAATCGTCCAGGTGGGAGGCAATCGCCGCATTCCCACCGTTCTGCGAACCTCTAGAGGGACCAGCTTGGCTGAGTTGGGCCAACCACGCGAATTCCCGTGACATGTCACCAGAGAGGTACAAATTGTTGGCAAAAAGTGTCTCGAGATATAAGATCGACTGGTGTTCCATGTCCAATGCGGCTTGGTTGGCTATTTTCCGTTGTTGTTCGTTGCCAACAGAAATGCCTTCGCTCATAGCGGGTTTCCACACAGTCTGGAGGAACAGCTCTCTGTCATCAGCCGCGGAGGTAGGACTAAACGAAGAGATCGTAACACCTTCAAGTTCGACTAACAACTTGCCGCTGACGCTATCAGATACTTCAATATCTGTGTGGAAGGCGGGACGCCTGTTGGCGGTTGCTTTCTCAACACTTGTCACATAGCTGTCGATAACAAGCAGAGAGTCCGAGCCAAGTACTGCTGACAGCCGTAGCGACATCCTTTCTACCTTCTGCGGGAGAAACACACGCCGCAATGCAGCATCGTCAGGTGCTGAAAAGGCGGCATACGCAGCTTGGATGCACCCTTCCACCAAAGACGGATCGAGCGTCAAGTGCTTGATAGTGGCGACTTGCTTGTTGAAGAGTGCGGAGGCCCTCTGCCATTTCCGCTGGAGACTTTCCAGGCAGTTGAACGAGCCGCCGTATTGAAGTCCCATTGTTCCGATCGACTGATAGAAACGGGGTATGTCAAGAGAGTCCAGCCATTTCTCCCGGGTCCGGATAGGAGCAGGGTCCTCAGCAGGACCTGAACGCAATAGTTTGACATGCGCCGAGGCAGCTTTCTTCAGCCCCTGGCTACCATCAGGGGGCCCAAATAGAACAGTGAACTCTGCATTGAGTGGATGGTTCGCGGTCTCGAGTCGATGAATGGAGGTGATAATTTCGACACCGTGCGATCCGTCTGGGATGCTGACCGCATTGTGAATAACAAGATCATGGAGCTCGATACAATCAGTAACAGGGTCCACAGAGCCTGCCGACAGCTTCAAAGCTGCATCGACTGCCATAGAACAGAACGCAGACGTTGGGAGAAGTGCCTGTCCTTGAAATCGATGGTCGCCAATCCATGGAACCTCTTCAAGGCGAAGGATATTTCGCCAACGAAGACCACCCTCATACAATCCACCAGGCAAGAGATGGCCAAGGAGTTCATGAGGAGGCGAGGCTCTAGTTCTAAACTCTTTCGACAACCTTGATTCCCGCCAGTAAACCTGGGAATGGTCCCATGGGTAGGCAGGAAGATCTTTCACTACCTTCGGCTGAGGTAGGTCCTTGGGTCCGGAGCCAGCTGCGTAACCCTCGAGGTCAACGGCGGAGGGGCCAAAGTGAATCCACAAAGAGGCGAGCGCGTCCCCGAATGCGACCGTGTCGTTGCGTTTGCGATCGAGAACCCCGAAGTAGGGTAGAGGGTTGTCGCTGAGCTCCCGTAGCGTCTGCGATGCCGGACCCTTAAGCGCCGGATGAGGGCCAACCTCGAGTACCGCATCGAATGGACCGCACTCGATCATGGCACGCTCCAAAGCCTGAGAGAATAGTACAGCCTGAGCCATGTTGTCCCTCCAGTAGACGGCGCTGAGCTCCCCCACTGTTGGATCACCATCGGAGCCGTAAACACTAGAGATCCAAGTGCAAGACGACTGTGCAGGATCCTTCGGTTCGATCCTAGAAGCGTTCAAAGACGCTACATACGGGTCTGCACACGGCAGCATATGATGTGAATGGTACGCAGTATCAACTTGGAGCATCCGAGCAAATGACTTGCGGGTGTCAAAGAGCTCTTTTGCCTCGTGAACAGCATCCAAATCCCCCGACAAAGTAACACCGGTGGGCGAATTGCTGGCGGCAACGCCTAGGCGTGACTTGAACTGAACCTGATCGCAAAAGTCCCTGGCTTCGTCAAATCCCATACCCACTGCCAGCATGCCACCCTTGGCCCCATTTTTGCCTTCGGCTAGCTTGGCATACTTCCCGCGGTAGTAAGCAATTTTCATCCCTTCCTCCGCAGTGATAACCCCGGCAGCATAGGCGGCGCCGATTTCGCCGGAGGAATGACCCACGACGGCGGTAAAGTTGACACCTGAGGCGTGAAGCAGATCCACCAAAGCAATGGCGATTGCGGTACACAGGGGCTGTGACAGAGCGGCCTCGGCAACGCGTGAAGTGGCCTTCGGTGCCAGAATCTCACTTTTCAAGGACCAGTCAGGGCCATCGTCGAGCTCAGACAAACACTTTTCGAGCCGCTCAATAGTATCACGGAATATTCTTGAGCTCTCGATGAGGTGCTTCCCCATGGTAGGCCATTGGGCACCTTGGCCGGTAAAGACGCCCAGTAGAGACGGTTTTTCACCTGCGAACGCTGGAGAGCACGTGCCAAGCTCCGTTCCTGGAGTTTTTTTGACTGATTCGAGTTTATTTTCCATCTGGTCTGCGATGTCCGAGGCGGATAGGCCGCAGAAAGCGACCTTGACAGGCAGGTGGGATCGTCGTGTGTGTAGAGTCCATACCAGGTCCCGGAGGTTAACAGTCTGCTGGTTTTGCCTCAGGAATGCTGCGTAGTTCTCCACAACGGATAAGAGAGCTTTCTCATTATATGCGGAAAATTTCAAAGGAAGTGCGAGTCCCTGGCCTTGGTCGGTAGCCACTGTGCGATTTCCAGGCTCGTAGCTTTCCAAGATGGCGTGAGCATTAGTACCCCCAAATCCGAAGCTGTTGACGCTGGCACGGACAGGCTTTCCGGGTGTCACCGCTGGCCAAGGCATTGGCTCAGTAGGTACTATCACTCGGTCATAGAACGGGACAACTGAAGGGTTGAGGTTGTTAAAGTGCAGGTTGGGTGGGATAACACGGTGACGGATTGCGAGCAAGGCTTTCAATATGCCCGCCATGCCAGCTGTTCCCTCCGTATGCCCAACAACAGTTTTGATAGATCCGACTACAAGCTTCGGATCCACCTTGTTGTCGGCGCCTTCTGTTCCAAAGAAGGCATCGTAGATGGCGGAGGCTTCTCGTGGGTCACCAGCTTGGGTTCTAGTCTTGTTAGCATAATATCAATTTGAAGGGCCTCTATCACATACCCAGTTCCATGTGCCTCAAAATATTGACATCTGTCGCTAGGATTAGACGGATCCAAGCCGGCGCGACGATACGTATCTCTGATTAGTTCCGCTTGAGCTTGGGGGCTCGGCAACGTAATACCCTTCGTGCGACCATCCGAGTTGACGCCCGTTTCACGGATGATAGCTTCAATATGGTCGCCGTCAGCGATGGCGTTGGACAACGTCTTGAGCATAAATGTTGCGAAGCCATCTCCGCGAGCGTAGCCGTCGGCGCTAGTGTCCCACATCTTCGACCTAGACGACATCATGTGCATATTGGATGCTGAGATGAACAACTCCGGACCAAGGAGTAGATTCGATCCGGTGACACAGGCGATGCGGCTCTCACCGGCCCGTAGTCCCTGAACAGCCTGGTGGACCGCCACAAGACTCGACGAGCATGCTGTGTCGACGGTCAACGAGGGGCCGTGCCAATCGAAAAAGTAAGAGATGCGGTTGGCGTTGAGTGCACTTGAGGTTCCTGTAACCATATATTGCGAGAAGTAGTCCGGGTCACGCGCCTGCACATCCATGTAGTCCCTAATCATCAGACCGGCGTAGACCGAGGTATCACTCCCCTGGAGACCTTGCAATGTCAGGCCGGCGGCTTCCATAGCCTCATACACCATCTCGAGGAGGATGCGTTGCTGGGGGTCGATTGCCTCGGCCTCTTTTGGGGAGATATTAAAGAAGACAGTATCAAAGCACCGCGGATCTTCGTCGAGAAAGTAGGCCCCGTGCACATTGGTGTTTCCGTGTTGTTCTGCATATGGATGGTAGAAGCCCTCGAGGTTGAATCGGGTTTCGGGGGGCGGTTTGGATAGATCCTTGGGGTCGCGAAGGAGGTCCCATAACTTCGAAGGGGATGAAGCACCACCTGCAAACCTGCAGCTGAAGCCAATGATCGCGATCGGCTCGTTGGGAGACATCGTTCCACAATATTTAATTGGAAAGCGGCCAAGTCGTGTCAACCGAGCACTAAAGGGGTTGCGCGGTAGAAATTGGTCGGATCAGAACAGGTAACAAAATCTTTCGATTGTCTGATCACGACCGGGGAAATCACACGATTCTATCAGTGTACACTTAAATCTGCTTTACGATTCGAACATCACCGGTTCACAGCCGATATCATCAGTACATACTCCGTAAGCGATCTAGCCGCAAGGCACGTGCGCCGCCCAGTGCTTAATCCGGGCTCGGAATACCGGTATAGGGCAGTCGAAGGCGTCTGGCTGGGCGCCAAGAGCTTCACAGTATTCTCCGGCCAGAAAACGTGGGTATACTGCAATGAGCTTTGGCCATTGCCGCATGCTGATCGGTGTAGTCGGGGATCCACAATAGGGCCGACCACCGACTGAACGATGACTGGCAGGCAAGTGAACCCGGTGCAGGAAACTAATCCAATCCAGTTAGTCTGCCGGAGAACATCCACCGGGGATGTCCGGACGCCCATGCAAGTCAGACGGTAATCTCCAGGAATTTGTCGAAATACCTACCGTAATGTTTCAGTAGACCAGTCGAAATCGTACGATCGAGACATGAAGACAAAAGGGCTATAAAGTTTCGTACAAACACAGTTCAACTAAGTCAACACAAATCATTTATTCATCACACTCGCCGGAAGTATCTCGTTGCCTTGCTTTTCCCAAAATCGATCGAATTATCTCAAAATGGCCGTTCTTATTGGACTCAAACTGCTAAGAGTCGCCCCTCTGATTACCTCCACGGCTGGTCTCATGTGCGCATGGGACCAGCAATTTGCCTTTTCGTCCTGGATCGATCGTGAAGTGCCTCAGGGGCCAGCCGGCGCGACCCTGCCGCACTGGTTTCCCGCTATTTTCCGCCAACTCATCTGGGTGGTCAGCATTCTGCACCCGCTCGGGGGTGTTTTGGGCTTATTGAACGGCATCGGTAGCCCTGGCGCTTCGTTGGATGACCAAACTCGGCGATTGTACTTCGCCGGCGGATTGTTCGCTATCGGTCATCTCGTCTATGGAAAGTTCGCCATGCGCATTATCGGAAGCATCTGGGACAGCTCCCTGCCGGGCAAGACAAATTTGAGCGCCCTGCCCCCTTGGCTGCGACTGAACTGGTGGCGCATTCACACCAACAATCTCCCAGCGGTTTTCCTTTTCCTCGCCGCCTTGATCAACTCCATCGAAACGTGCTAGGTGGGCACTTGGTGGTGGGATTCGAAGGAGCTCTCTATATGGAACAAGGAGCGAGAAGGAGTGTGGACACTTCCTGATCCAGGTTGCGGTGTTGACGGGGTTTTTTGTGCGATGATGGGTTAATGGCAAAATCAAGGTTAGGCTGGGCATGAAAGCAAGGGGAAATTTGTTGTGTCTAGTATATCTAGTTCTTCACAGAATATTCAGTTCAATCAAGGTACTTCGTAATTTCGTGATTCTCTTCATCAGGCTGTCTTCCTCGGCGGAGACGGTATCCAAAGCCCTAGACAGCAGAAGACCTCCGATTGCACATTCGGGGACTGTGACATCGGGGTTATTCCTTCTTTTCTCCGGTTGGACGGCTTTGATGATCTCGCCCATTCGGCTCAAGAGTTGGCGCGCCAGCTGCAGGATGAGAACAATCTGCAGCGATGATGAATGTGGCAAGGAGAAGGATCCAACTTGAACCGACGGCATGTTGACGTAGTCGTCTCGGGCCGTGACAGAAGAACGATCCAGACATCCCTGCATGTTGGCAAAGATGCGATCGTAGGTTTCAATGAGACGAGTGTAGCATGACAAGATTAAAAGACATGAGCCCTGGTCAATGGGCGGCTCAGACGGGCCGTTTTCGTTGGTACTCTCCGGAGAGCTTTCCGGGGTTTGCATGCGGGCTGTCTCCAGGTACCGTGGATATCGTTTGTTGACGATCTCAATAAGCCGCTGGGACAAGTAGAAGGTCCGATCGATGGCAAAGTCCTTGTTTTTCCAGCTCAGTGGTTCGTCTAGGGATGCAGGGGGCTTTGGAACCGATTCTTCGTGGGCGTACAGGTCTACATTGAGGTTTGACAATTCGCGAATGGTCGCAAGATGACACGCCGTCTTCGGCGCATCCACAGTGTCGCTTACTGGCGAAGATCGGGAAGGCGTATCCATTGTTAGAACCGGATGTTGCGACTCCATGATGGCCCACTCCTGGTTGAACGTTTGCTGCCAGTTTGCCGGTGGGGTGGTTTGAACGGTACCGTTCGCGGCGACGGGCCACATCCAGTCCGCGGTGGCAGGAACGTCAGCGTCACTAGGACCCACATTGTACGACTCCAATTCTTGTGATACGGGAGAGGGATAGCGACCGGTCGGTAGAGCCCAGGGAGTACTCCCCACGAATTGAGTCTGCAGCAGGTTGATATCAACGTCGACGCCGGTGAGGGAAGGTTGGCTCATGTATGCACCAAACGGCGGGGGGGTTGGCTCGTTCGCCTGGTCTGCATGTTGACTACCCGCAGAGGAGACATCATAATTCTGTGATCTCTGTTTCTTGAATTGGTTGGGAGACCCAGACTTGCTCCAGCTGCAGGTGGCTTTGGCTTTGGCGCACCGTGCACACGGACCACTCCCCGAGTGGATGCATCGTAACTTTTGACCATGACAACGGTCGCAAGCATGACGCTGATTAGGTCTAGCCATGGTAATTAATGGGGTTGATGGGATGGAGACATGGGATGGAAGTTGATAGCAGGAGTCGTGGTGGAAGAAATAAATGATGGATCTGATCGCGGATCGGAGGATGGCGTGGAGAGGGGCATTAAAGGGGACGGGCCGATCAGTGGGTCACGTGGGTCAGGACGCCAAACTTGATAATCCGGGTCATGTTATTTACGGTCCAACAGGGACGAGTGGGTCATGTTTATTGCCTTGTGAATTCAATCATCATCAATCAGGATTCTTAATGCGTGGAAGATTCCAGATTGACTTGGTTGAAAGAGAAGTTTTCTGTTTACTAGGTATTTTACAACATGCATGCATTAGTCTGTTTCTGCAATTCTTTGGAGAAGTCTTCGGTGACAACTAAAATAGTTGAACATATCTTCTGCCACGGTGAAACTGGTTTATTGGAGGGAAAAATGTCAAAGCACTATACATATTGCATATTTTTAGTGATTATGATGTGATGCTTTTGTTATATGAACGATCTTCATAATACAGAGATAATGTATTCAGTCATTAACCTACATCGGATATATATATAGTCCACTATCACGTACACAATCACCACCAGGGAAAAGACCCTGCAGACACATTCAAACAGATAATGAGGATGCATAATGTTATATCATACAACAACCCAAATACTACATCTACAGAATTACTCCACAGAATTGTAATACATGACGATCAAGACTGTTGGCGTATATACCTAGCATACCAAACTAATACACCCTCCCATTCGCATTCTTCCCCCCCAAACTCTCCCTCTGCACGCCAAACTTCCCATCCAAGTAAGAAAAAGTCCTCTGCATGGAATACCCAAACGCGCCAATCTTCGCCTGCAAACCCCCAAACACCACATCCTCCGCCACCCACTCCTCCTTCATGTGCTCCGGCAAGTGGCTCAAACTCCGCAGGACCTTCCGCGTCGTCGTCTCAGGATCGAAGTAAAAGCTCGACCCCGCCCCCGTCACCAGCACGGGACACTTGACCTGATGCAGCAGCTCGCCGCCCCCAGGTTTAGCGAGCGTATAGTCCAGCATCCGGCGAATGACTTCCGCGTCGGAAGCTCGCCCCATAGCCCAGCGCATGTGGTTGAATTCCCACCGCGTCTGAAACGTCCAGCCCGAGATGGCGCCGATCACGCTGTCGAACACCCCATCAGATAGGTACCCGCCGCTGTAGAGCTTCCACAGCCAGGCGGGCATGCGGCCCTGCGCGAAGGACTCCATGGAATAAAACCCGTCGACGCTGATGCAGGCGCCAATGCGCGGGTCCAGCGCCCCGCGGAGCGCATAGTATCCGCCCATCGAGGCGCCCGTGATCCCGATGTGCTCGAGGTCGAGGTTGTACTCCGGGTGAGCACGGCTGAACCCCCAGAGGTGATCGAGGACGCGGCCCACGACGACCTCCCAGTCCGGGCGCATGGGCAGCTTGTCTCGCCGGAGGACGATCCCCTGGCCCGGGCCGTCGAAGGTGAGCACCGCGTAGCCGAGGCTCGGGCCGACGGAGGCGTTGATGAAGTAGATTTCTTCCTGCGTGGAGTCCCCGCCGCCGGTATTGATCAGGATCGGAGTCTTCTGGCCGTTTGTAAGACGCTTGTCCGCCGGCGGGAGGTAGAGGTAGCCCGGGAGAGTGATCTTGTTCTCGTAGGGGATGTCGAGAAAGTGGACGTCGCCGTCTAGGTACTTTGTTCCGCGGCGGAAGTCGTCGATAGCGCGCTCGATGGTCGGGAGGACGCGCTTGTCGTGGCCAATTGCGCCTTCATTGAGCATGAACTGCGCTGCGCGCAGGTAGTTTGAGGCGCGGAGGTACGCCCGTCGCGCGGCGATGCGGTCACCGGTGCGTTCAGCTTCCTCGGCGATTTGCTCAACTTTGGTGCCGACTTCGACCCAGTTGGTGTACCAACTTTCTGGGTCTTGGTCTTTGATTTTGGAGGCGGCGTCGAGGATTTCTGCGATCTCGCCGCCCTCGAAGGGGGTCATGGCGAGGAGACGCAGAAACTCGAATTGGAAGAAGGGAGACTTGAAGAATTGGAACATTGTGGCGGGCAAGGGTGCGATTGTGTTTTGAAAAAGTCGAATGATGGCATATTCTATGTTTTATCTGGCTGATACGCTGGATGTTTCCGTGTTCCTCATTGGGTATGCAGCTGCTCGGGGGTCGTTACTAGTGTCGGGGGTCGGAGTCGGCGATGGTTTGCAGGGTTGGGTCCCTCGGAGAAAGTACGAAGCAGGTGCGGTTACGGTGCAGAATGATGGATCGTCGCCACGTATTCTGCCACGGGGTATTACGACCCCAAGGGTTTCTGGTCAACTGGTTGGGAAGGCTATCTAGATTTAACGGACTGGGGTAATACGAGCAAGTGGAGCAGACGCGAGAAGATCGACATGGTGGTTTTACATTGCGATTCCGTTACATGATATATATAACAAGGATCATAAATAATGTTCAAAAATTGAACATCACGCATCAATCATAGCTCGTTATCGCGAAGCAAGCGCCCACTTGATAGCCTTCATCATTACCATTACCTCCATCTGTCGCTTCTCCGCGGCTTTCAGCGACAGCTCGGCGACGTCCATACTGCTACTATCTCGTAGCCGATCTAACCCATACTCGCCCCCCATGAAGTATTCTGGCTTGTCGTATCGAAAAGGAGTGGTCGCGGCAGACGTTTTTGGAGTGATGCTTTGAATCGCTCGGCTAAGCAGACGTAATAATAGCTCGGCGAGCTGTATGGTCATCAAGGCGTGGACGCTTGTTTCGACGGGGATGGAGAATTCGCCAATGCGAAGAGCGGGGAACCGGGGGAGACGACCATCCCAGGATCGCTCGGGGCAGGGAGAAGGAGTGTCGATTGATAGTAAAGAAGGGGGGTAATTGGAGGAGCACGAGGAAGAGTTGTGATAGCGGGGACAGGGCAGGGTCTTTTGCAGCGGTTCGAAAATGGCGTAGTAGAGATCCAGAAGGCGCAAATACAACGACAGCACCAGAAGCAAATTGCCTTGATCCAAGGGTTCTATGCCGCTGCACACCCCATCCCCGCGAAGCTGGGGCGAAACCATCTCCAATGCCTCCACAACTTGCGCAGTAATGGCAAAAGTTTGGTCAATGCACACAGTTCGATTGTGATCTGACGTGTTGTCGTCATTTAGATATGACGAGTGTTGCGCAGCCGGTGGGAATACGGCGGCATGGTTGTATATCTTGATATTCAAATCGGAGATCTTGCGAATCCACTCCTCGTGTGGCGAACAACGGCCAGCCGTTGCAACAGGAGGAGCTGAATTATCTGACGCTGTGTGGTCGGAGACGCCCTGGTTGCTCAAGGAGCTCCGTGGGTTCATATAGAACTCGTCGGCATTCAGCATAGAGAAGTCCATATTGCCCGGCGAAATGACCACGCCTGGATCCAGGCATGGTAGGCCGTTCTCAAAGTCATGTCCAACAGGGTCTGTGCTTTGAGAAGCCCACTGGGCGGTTGTCAGATCCCAATGCAGAGGACTGTCTAGCGTCACATTTTCTAAAGCGTCGTCAGTTACGAAACCATCCGTGGCTCTATGATAGGGCAGGGACGCACCGTTGAGTGCAAAGTTATTATTGACCCCCGAGGCGGACAACTTCGCATCGCCATCTTTCGGCAGGCTCGTTTTATGCATCCGACGAGAAGGACTGAAAACACATGTCACCCCCATTTTCTCGCAACGATCACAACTGCCGGCCCCTGTGCGTTCACAACGGAGTTTTTGCGAATGGCATCGGTCACAGGCGCGGCGCAATTGAACCAGCTCCGACGGAGCCGGCTCAATCGTGTTGGTCATTCCAATCAAGCAATGGTTCATTCTCACGGCGCGTGGATTCAATGGATCGAATATGGCAGATCACCCAGAGTTAAGTATTTACAGATCGTTCCGGGAGACTGAGGGTATACAATACGAGGCCGGAATGCCAAGTAACGCATTTCTCCGATAGCACAGAAATAACCAGAAAAACCCAGTTGGTCGCTTGGAGGGCGTCAGCACTAGATGAAGTGGACGCCCAATCATTTTGGGAGTCCAGATCGACTTCAAAGTATCGTTGGTTGTTCAATAATTGGTTTGTTCGTATAGAAATTCGTGAAGAAAAGGTAAAAACATGGCGAGACACCAAGTAAAACACACTTAGGGCATTACAATGTCCACTAGCCAACAATTCATAGTGTGCTAGGCAAGATAGAACCGTGTTAAACGCTAGGTAATGTAACATTCGTGTTTCTGCATGATTTACCCCAATCCCTGTCGGATTGAACTAATCGTCCCTTCCAAGCACCTCATTTCTGATTCACTTGCTCGCTCGAAAAGTCCGCCAGCACGCCAAAATTGGGATAAGTGGGCACTCCACCAGGGTTGAGATTCACCACTCGGCCGTTTTGGACATATGATTCTACCCAGCCGAGAGTGGCCACGATATCCTTGCCGCTCACGTAGGGTTCTTCCTCCTGTTGGAGGGCCTTGAATTCTGGATCTTCCAGGACGGAGGTAAGCTCGTCGAGATTATGCAGGTAGAATTCGACAGTCACGTCGTGTTCATCGACCGCCCAGCTTCCTCCCAGGGTGCGATTTAGGTTCTTCACGGTGGTCCTGGCGGTCTCCGGACTAAAGAGCTGAACATCGGTTAGTGGGGATCGACATGGTCGGTGTCAGTCACGTACCATTCCATAGGCTTCAATGCCGTGCCTGGCGTGAATACGAGCTGCTCTAGCACAGTGTTCCTTGGTCGCCCATTGATGGAATTGCTCCTCACTGAGGGACGGGTGGCGATTGTGCGAGACCGCAATGCGCAGAAGGCGTTGTTTGACGGACATGATGTTTCGTAGGGTGCTTGGAATTGAAAGTGAGGCCCGGATTGAGTCTAATCGACTTGAGAATTGTTATATTATATTTCCTTGGTGAGTATATGCGACCGCATACTGTGTTCTACACAGAAGCTGCATCGAGTTCCGACCGAACAAGTCCGCCGATGCCGATGCTGCGACTTTCTTGAATCTGGTATCTGCAACATGTAGCGTCGGTGGTGCGCGATCGGTGATGGTTGATCCCTGTCGTCCATAGCACTACCACGCACTGCCTCGGTATTTGGTTAGGGTTGATATGGCCGAGATCTCACTATCCCGGAACCGGTGCCAATACCCGAACAATACGATTGATCAAACCCTATTCTAATTCGAGGGGGAGCTAATTTGCTGCTAAAATGGGCGCGGGAGACCTGCTTGGGTCGACTATATTGCCAGTTCGCAACTCCTTCCCTGATCAATACAAACTAAGGGTCCAGCCTGATATGCCCGTTGAACACGACCACTGTCAACTGGCGACCTACTCTTTTCTCCGCGGCAATACAAACTTCTGTAAATTGCTTTAGAATCATTTCATTTGCCCTCGTGGAACTAAATAGACCATACTAAGCTAGCGCCAACCGCAACTCCTGCCCCACAAACTCTTCATACTCAGGCCGATATTCTGACCCACTGTCGGTAACATTCACCACCTTTCCATCTTCCACATACACTTCCACCCAACCTAAGCTTGCCACCACATGCCGATGGCTGAGATAAGGTTCTTCAATATGGTAAAAACTGGCAAACTCCGGATCCGAAGCAATGCCCCTCAAAGTCTGCAGATCGGGAACGTAGAGCTCGACTGTCATGTCGTGTTGGTCGATGGTCCAGTCGGCGCCGAGCGAGCGGCGAAAGGCGTCGAGTGCATCTCGGGCAGATTGCGTGCTGTATACCTATTATTGTATATGAGTCTAGACTCGTGAACTCGGGCAACGATGGTGGGGGAGATACCTGATTATACTGCAGGGTTCCGTGTTTCGCATGCAGGCTTGCGGCTTGCTTGGCGTGCAAGGCAGTGCCAAAATAGTGGCAAGATTTCTCCGTGCAGGAGTCTTTGCGGTAGTGCGCTAGACTGAGACGGATGCGACGATGGCTCATCTTGGCAGGAGGTTGTTCGTTTGGCGAGTCAGATGTCAACCTCGTTTCGTCCGTCTTTTTCTGTCTTTTGTATTCTACGCCTTATCCGGCTCGGGATCAATAGCAATCGCCCTAACGGCTACTAATGGAGCTAGCCGCCCCTGATACGCTGCTAAAGTCCACTAAAGGCCACTAATGCAGGTGCTTGAATCCTCTAGCTCAAATTTAGTAGGTTCGGTGGTTCGGTGGTCGGAGGTGGAGCTGTTCGCGTTGCTGTTTGTCAGCGCCGAATATGTACTTTCGGTGCTCTATATTCAACTTCGCGGTACCTTCTCCAGACCATACAATCGAGTCTCTGTGGGATACCGCTTCTCTGCCGAAGCTTAGAAATCAAATGTTGACGGGGGCCTTTTTCTTGTCCGCGATTCCTTCGCTCCAGCGTTAGCCATCCAAGAATCCGAAGTACGCACCTCAGGATCTCATCATGGCGAGCAACAACACTTCGACGGACGCCAGTCTCAAGGACCTCAGTGAGAAGTCGGTCGAGGATACGACTCCTACTGAGGATAGCGATGACCAAGAAGATAAAGAAGAAAAATTGACTCCAATGAAAACATGGTTGCTGGTGTCGTCGCTTTGTGTATGTGTTCTGCGCAAAATCGAACTATACACACTGACAGCTTCTAGCTTTCGACTTTCATTGCCGCATTGGAGCAGGTAAGCGCTACTCGACGAAAAAAAAAAAAGAAGAAGAAGAACGAGAAAAGAAAGACTAACAGAATAAGACCATCATCTCGACCGCCGCTGAGTCCATCTCACGCTCCCTCCACACCAGCGAACTGGAATTCACCTGGATTGGAACTGCTTATCTTCTGCCCGCTGCTGGTATACATCCTGTCCAATAACCCATATCTGAGCGCCCGTGTTAAAATTATACAGCTTCGACACCACCATGGGGGAAGTTGAGCGACATCTTTGGCCGCAAGGTAAACTGATATGACCCATACATCTGCAGTAGCAACACTAACTCGTCTCTAGCCTGTCCTCATGATCAGCATCATCGTCTTCTTTATCGGATCATTGATCGGCGCGCTAGCGACCAACATCGACATGCTCATCGCGGGTCGCGTCATTCAAGGCACCGGTGGCGGTGGTATCCTGGGTCTCTCTGCCACCGTCATCGGCGACGTCTTCAGCCCTCGGTAAGCCTTGGCACCTCGTTCTCCACAACCCTATACTGACCGTCGGACAGTGAGCGAAGCAAATACTTTGGCGTGCTGGGCGTGACTTGGGGCGTGGCCTGCGGTCTGGGTCCGATCGTTGGCGGTGCATTCTGCCAATTCGTGAGCTGGCGCTGGTGCTTCTGGATCAACTGTACGTGCTACCTAGATCTGAATTCCTTCGCCAATTTAATAACAATCTCCAGTACCGGTTGCTGGCGTGGCGGGCGTCCTTGTCTTCTTCTTCCTGGAAGTCCACACCCCGCGCACTCCCATCCTCGAAGGCCTCCTCGCAATGGACTGGTTGGGCACAATCACCATCGTGGGAGGAACCGTCATGTTTCTCCTAGGGCTCGGCTACGGCGGCGCCACCTACCCCTGGAATTCAGCCACGGTGATCTGCCTGATTGTGTTCGGCATTGTGACAATTGTCGTTTACGCGCTGATCGAATGGAAAGTCGCAAAGTACCCCATCACACCGCTGCGTCTGTTCAAGTCTACCTCCAACCTCGCCACCTTCGGTATTGCCTACATCCACGGTCTCGCCTACATCGCAGACCTCTACTACCTCCCGCTATACTTCCAGATCGTCCTCGGCGCCACCCCCATCCTCTCCGGCGTCTACCTCCTCCCAGTAGCAGTGACACTCTGCGTCGCGTCCACCCTAACAGGAGTCTACATCAGCCACACCGGCCGCTACCGCCCGCCCATCTATTTCGGCCTGGTGATGATGATCCTCGGCCACGGGCTGTACATCAACCTGCAACCCTACCCGAGCTGGCCACGAATCATCATCTTCCAGATCATCGCGGGCCTCGGCCTCGGCCCGCTCTTCCAAGCGCCCATCATCGCCATCTTCTCCCTCACCAAGCCCGCCGACATCGCGAGCGCCGCAGCGACGGTCTTCTTCGCCCGCGACATCGCAACCGCCATGTCGATCGTCTTCGGCGGCGTGATCTTCCAGAACCGCATCCGCGCGTACAAGCGCGACATCGAGGGTGTCGTGTCGCCCGCGTTGACGGAGCTCATCACGTCGGGCGGTGCGACGACGGCGTCCGGCCAGATCCGCGCATTGCCGGATGCGGCCCGCAGTCTGGTTAGGGATCGCTACAACACGGCGCTGCAGAGTGAATGGATCTTCTATACTGCTCTCTCTGGGGCAGCGTTGCTGCTGAGCGTGTTTATCAGCAAGCAGGTCCTTTCGAGGGACCACAAGATGAATAAGACGGGTCTCGATGTGCAGGAGTCGAGTCGGCTGGAAGAGCTGGAAAAGGAGAAGAAGACGTCACCGGATGATTCGGTGTAATGCGTTACTGAAGAGCTTACTTGGAGCTGTTTTATCTTTGCCGAAGGTCCGGCGGAGAACAGCCAGGAAGATGATAATATTAATGATTTGAGGCCATGCAAGAGGTTGCAAGGGGATGGAATGCAAATGGTGTGGGAAAGCCTTTTGGGCTCTCCAACTCACCAACATGCTGACCGATTGCAGTCAATCCACAGTTGATATCTAGATATAAATTTGTCATTTGCAGGAACGATTTGAGAAGAGTTGAGACGAGACTTTGTTGACATTTAACTTGAATGGTTTGACACAGTCTTGGTCTAATTATTGTTAATGTTCCCACACAAAGCCCATTTTAATAGGCTTGATTAGAGCAAATATTATTTTTGATGACAGGATGACATGATATCTCTAAACCGCCTTAGATGTAGACTAGTGGAAGCGAGAGATCTTAGTAAACTAATCGAGCTTGTCCGATGATATTCGAGATTTATCGAGCCGAGCTCCAGGCAAAGAAGGCATTTTTGTCACCGAATGACCAAACTTAAGTGTGCATAGTGTGATCTGGGGCTTGCTAGTGCATGGAATCTGTAAACATTCACACAAGTAGAGAACATCTAGTTTTGGAGATTGAAGACCAGAGTTTGGAACACCACAACCTCAGATAGAGTAATAGTGAGCAACGAATGATATTCTCCTAGGTCTTTTTAGAGAAAACATTTTCCTGTTATGCTCAAACCAGGGATGTGATAAATCACTACCCATGTCAAAGGTGAACAAAACCTAGATTGAATAGACAGGTTTGGGACCATCTAACATCATATTGACATGAAAGAAGAAGAAATAAAGAAATGAAGGAAGACAAGAAAAGAGAAAGAGAAGAAAGAAAGGGAAGAAAGAAAAGATACGACATTTAACAATGTTAGTGCCACACAGGAAACTGAATAAAAGTGATAAGCAGCTTGCAGACAATTGAAAGAACAATTTGTTTATAACCTTCCCATCAATGACCTTGTTCCCTTTTATGGATGCCATAGCGCAAACTGAGAAATACTCAACACATGTGCTTGGTCTTTGGCGCTACTATTAATTGATGTTCAAACCTCTATGCAAGTTGCAGACTAGTGCCCATTCCATCAGATCCTCGTCAGACTACTAGATGTTTGTCGGTAATCAGGATAATATGACTGCATCCCACTATGGTATTTTGGCCTAGGCCAGTCCTGGCTTCGCGAGCACCTACTCATGTCTGGACAATTCTGAGGCTTGTTGGACAGAGGATTCGGTTCGCTGAAGTCACGGCCCTCAGTAGAGATCCTAATTGGTGAGTGAGGCAAAGATGTCTGAGAATTGGTAGCTGCTGGTGAAAGGAGGCCATTCCCTTCGAGGATCGGTGAGGAGATATTTGATTGATATTCAGACCTCGTGATTTGATGTTGCAGAAAGGCTCCCTGAGGTGTTTTAGGGGTAACACTAGTGGCTTGTGTAGTATTACCAGAATATACCATGTTTGTATTTTGACAGGGATGCAGATCTGCTGGCTTTGGAAAAATATGCGGGGGTGACTGTGCATAGACACAAGCACAGCTATCGCACCTGTAAAATTTGGGTACTATTTGGGCGCTTTCATGTTGCGGTGAAGTTGGTGGGAAAGAACCCTCATGATCATCCTCATGATTTGAGATGTGTTCAGGTAGTTGTTCTCCATTTGCCTGCCCGGGGGGTCGTGGACAAGATTGGATGACCTTGTGAGGATCGAATTGTCCTGATGAGGGTGATGAATCCGCATTTCTCACATTCTCGGGAATTTCAGCAGCATGTTTGGACATCATTTTGTCAACCGCCTTCCCTGCTGCCCTGATTATTTGCGCCATTCCCCACATGAGCTTCATAGACACCTCCGACAGCCGAATTCTCTGTGTGTCTTTGCTGATACGCTTTTTCAAGGTATTCCATTCAGGCTTTGAGACGTAGTTTTGCTGCATTTCATTTTTGATTTTCTGCCTCAGTTCCTCCAGGTCTTGCTTGCACTTCCTCTCGGCAAGCTTGAGGGCTGCCACTTCGGCCTTAATATCTTGGTCACGGCAGTTTGCGAATTTGAAGACTGCGTCTGACTTCTGGTGACAATTATGAATCTTGTCTTCTACAATCTTGAGATCGTTTTTTATCTCATTGATCAAATCGACTTCTGGGTCAATGGGTTTTGTGATGGCAGCAGATACAGGGGTCTCTCCATCGATGCCATTGGCCGTGTTTGTAATCGGCAGCAGCTCTATACAATCGAGCAACTCCTTCGCGCAGATGACTGCAGTGAGAGACGCGTAATTGTTCCAGTATTCGTATTGATGAGAGTCTCCATAATTGCAGATGCCGAGTACTGGAAGACAATTCACCTTTTCCATAGTACTGGCGGATTGCTTGTCAACACACAACACGTTTTTTCCGAAAGAAAGACAATCTCTAAGCTGAGTATCTTCCAAGTCTTGACTCAATGATGCGATAGTACCGTAGTGGACTTGAATCAGCTTATCTGGTGATCGATCAGGTCGCACGATTCCTTCGGAGATGTTCGAGGTCGCTTCTTCAAGGCATTTGCATGAGCTTGTATGCAGATAATTTGACTCAAAGAGAATATCTCTATTCTCGGGCCGTTGAAACCAAGACGGCTGTGTCTGAACAACTTTTTTGACAAAGTCCTGGACTCCACCCTCTCTCAGAAGTATCTTTGTGTTCAAGGCACGGCAAGTCTGCTCCAAAGCCACGTTTCTCGGACCATATGTATCACCATAGATTCCTGTCTGAACATCATAGGAAAAGGCACGTTCACCAATGATAATGTCACCGAGTCGCACGTCTAAATCTGGGGTTGCCATACCACTCGCGATGCCCACGATCAAGAATTGCTCAATCGACGGATATGCCAATTGCATATTCTCTGCATCCAGTGATAGACAAGTTTGGGAGTAGTTTGGGGGACAAATGACAAGATTATGTCTTCCTATATGGCCAAGGGTGTATCCTTTGCTGTGCTGAACTTCTTCATGACCGCTGGTAGTGAAACAGTGATCTAGAACTCGTAAAACCGCTTTATAATCACTGCCAGATGCGCAGAGCCACCCCCACCTAAAACGATTGGGATGTGGAATCTCGTCTGTGAGAGGCTGATGATGTACTCTCTGTAACCAATTTGTGCTGGTAGAGTGCCTAAGTGGCCTTGCTCCATCCATGATGGGATAGATTGATTGAGTCAATCACGGGTCTGAATGTAGGTTTCAAAATCTGTAAGATCAAAGAAAAAAAAAAAAAAAGTCATTAGTAATTCCAACCAGTCTGAAGTAGGGATATATCGTTGCTTGTGTATGCATACCTATAAAGGTCCTTGATTAAGCAGCCTGAGGATGGTGAAATCTACTTAGCAAGGGTTATGAATTTTAACCTTTTCATCAAATAAGACTTAGACAATGCACAATAATGAAGAACAACACAAAGATCAAAAGCAAAGAAGGCCTGTTGAGAGTCGTTTTCATTTCCAGTAGTAGTTTTAACCTCCCTGATAAGGGTTTGTGCCATACAGCATGCAATCTTATAGCGACGGCAAATGAGCCTCATTCCAGTCTACGCAGTCAGACATGAAAGTCACGTATCCCTGTCTTTTTTCTTTGGGGCATCCATCCCATAGCCTTCAGCTTTACGTCTTTCTCCCCGCATTCCTTTGTTCGAACCAATTTACATTCTTCGGGGAACCTGAAGGAGAAATCATTTTGCTGATAAATTGACAGATCATTCTTTGTTGAAAATCAAGATCACGAAAAATTCCCTCAATGTTACCTCAGATGTTGTCAAGATGCCTTTTTAGCGTAGTAATGATTTGCCACATTCTTCTTATACCCCTTGGAATGGGGGCTTTCCAGTCGAGCATCTCAATCAGCGGCTGAGGAACATTGCATCCTTGGGTCAAAGTACATCCTCCCCAGTCCCTGCCACCGTCTATACTGTGTAAAGTATCATGACCTCTCCAGACTTGTAGCCCAGCGCTACGATGTTCTGCCGACATGCCGATTTTTCTATGTATTGATAACGCCGTGAGATGCAGAGGAGTCTTGCGTGACTATTGACAATGCAGTCGTCTCCAATGTAGAGGCCTAACTTCGGATTATGCGACGATGGTCGTGTATCAGATGTTTGGATACCGAGGTCGATGGTCCCTCTGTCACATGTCAAGTACTGTCCATCTTCCGACAAGGCTATGTTGTTCAACGGAATAGGAACAAATCTTTCTAACGGCGTTTCCTGGGACGGATGCCAAATCCTAACAACTCCCATTGCGGCTGATGCAATAAATCCCCGATCACTAGAAACTGCAACACACATTTGAGGATCACCACCCTCAAGGCTGCGGATACATTCTTTTCTTAGAACATCCCACAGTCGTACTGTACCGTCTGCTGCGCACGATGCCAGAATCATGGTATGTGCACGGAATGTTATTCCATTGATCTGGGCGCCATTCCCTATAAGTGGACCCATAGAGGCTCCATCTGTCGTCCTCCAAAGGCGTATGCTACCATCTGCCGGTGCAGACGCTAAAACCATGCCGTCCGTAGAGAATGCCATTTGTTGAATTCTGCCGCCGTGGCCAGTAAGACTGTGCCGACAAGCTCGTTTCTTTAGATCCCACAACATAATCGCATGGTCGAGCGAAGCTGTGGCCAATAGGTTACCGTCCTCGGATATTTGACTGGTATTTATTGGAGAGGTGTGCCCAGTAAGGTTCTTTAGGCTCTCACCTGTCGCAACACTCCACAGCCGTATCGTGCGATCCGCCGAGGTTGAAATGAGGGTAAGATTATCCTCAACGAAATAGAAGCTTTTCACTTCATGATTATGACCACAAAAATTTGCATAGCGCTCCCCTCTCTCTGTTTTCCATAGCGATATTGTCCCGTCCAAAGTTCCCGTAGCGAGAATAGAATCATCCGACGATAGTTGAAGCGCTGTGATCTGCCTTCCACGATCATTGGTAGCATTGAATGTAGCAGGTTGGGCCTGCTCTAATTTCCAAGTTCGCACAGTGCAATCCCACGACCCGGAAACAAGAACAAAGTCTTCCAAAGAGAATGATAGTGCTACCACCGGACCGTAGTGTCCTTTGAGGACCTGCAAAGGTTGTCCTGTATCAAGATTCCAGATCCGAATGCTTGCGTTATCATATCCAGCTGCCAGGAATTGTCCATCTGGCGACATCCCCAAGGAGGTTACGGGATTGAAGCGTTCGAAAATATTATACCGACACTTCCTAGTGGGTAAATCCCACACTCGTATGCCTTTGCCAGCAGAAGCAAGCCTGATGCCGTCATTCGATATGGAGACCGTTTGAATCGCTTCTTCATCAGTGATGGAAAACTGGTGATAGCACTCATAATCTCGAATCTTCAAGACAGTTATTTCTTTGCCCTGGCCCCATGATAAAATCGTAGCAGCGTCAGCTGACACTTTTATCGACTTTCCGCTATCAATATGCCTGTTCAGAACAGGGGTGCATTGCCCAGTATTAAAATTCCAGTACTGTATGGTTGATACATGGCATACTGTGAGAATAGTGTTGCTATCTTCTGTGAAAGCAATAGCCGCTAACTGGGTGCTGGTTTGAGAGGTGCTCAAGCGCACGCCCGTCATGGTATCCCATATGCTGAAACCCCCCTTAGATAAACAGGCGAGCAACCTTCCATCGTTGGAGAGGCTGATCGCGTCCACTGAAACCCCGTCAAGATCATGAAGGAATCGACCGGTCACTGCGTTCCATAGCTTGATTACACCATTGTCTGACCTAGAGACAACGACGTCGTGTCTAGTACATATGAGTTCGTGGATGTTGTGCACATCATGCTCAAAAGCCACTATCTCAGAATCCCAGTCATATTGCGTTTCTGGGAGATATTTGATGTGTTTAAGCGCAGATTTACCGAATTCACGTCGTAATGGGCTACTCAGAGGTGCAAAAATTATTGCACTCTCATGAATCTGTGACGGATCTTCCTTGAAAATATGCTGGTTTTTGAGAGCGAATCGTCGAATATCCTCAATGAAATCGTGTACCTTCCGGCCTGACGGACCCTATGCCATTTTTTAATAAAAATTAATATCTCCAACGGACAAGTAAACCTACCCTTGTAGACTTTCCTAACAGATATATTGCCTCCAAGACATTGTCCACCATCGTGATACGGCACAGTGCCTCTAGCCAGTCAAGAACATGGCTTCGCAGAAATTTATGTATGATGTCATTATCACAGAGCTGGAGATTGCTGCCCTCTAGATGCTTCACCCAGTAGATGCATGCATACTGAATCTCATCAGCTGGGAACTGCTCAACCACTCTCCCATTGGCGGCCCCCAGGCTTCTTGCGGGCACCTTCAAACACTCCAGGTACTGGGCAAGCTGTTCGTTCAAGACTCGAATACAACATTCAAGTATCGTCAAATGCATTTTCTGTTTATCAATCGAGAAGTAGATGTTGCATCTGCTTGTATCAAAGAGAAAGTCGCTGAGGGCTGAGTGATGCAGTCGAAACGACTGTTTCTTGTCACTTGCTTTTTGGGGGACTATTATAATAGCACTCAACCTTTTCAAGGATCTGTGAATAAAGTCACGGTGAAGTGTTGAGACCCCTTTATCATGGTTCAAAAGATTGTATAATGAGTTCACAGATATCTCTGTGAACATAATCGCTATGCCTCCCAAGACACGCTTGATAGAATCACAGTGATCTTGCCTTTCGTTTTCATCAAGGTTATCTGGGATTGACTTTTCCAGAGCATTACAATAAACTGAGTCCAATATATTATCAGGTGGTTCTCTCTTGAAGTTTCCTGTGAGGATTGCAAGTACTCTGTCTCGTACAACCAAAGACTCACATTTTAGATAACGTGTGAGTGCTATGGCCACGATGAAAAGACCACCTGCTCGCTTAACAAGCTTGCTTAATAGCATTTCTGCGTCAAAAGAGTCAAAGATCAAGTCAGGAAGAGATTTTCTGAAAAGATTTAGAAGATCATTGTTGACTGATTGTTGTTTAATATCATGCAGGATGATACTCTGACATTCCCCCTTGATCTGGTAACAGAATTGGTCGTGAGTTGCTGGTCGACTTGTGATGAGCAAACGAAGATATCTAGAGTGTGTCTTGCAAAGAATTTCAAGAATACTCGTAATATCTTCTTTGCATTCATCCAGTGCATCTATTACCAAGAGAGTGGGCGGCTTGTCTTGTGATTCATAACTCTTCACCAAGGGCTTCCAAATCAAGCAATCCCACTGCTTGGTCAGAGGATATTCGGGTAGGATAGAATCTTGATGGAGGATGCTTCGCAGCAAATGACTGTAACTCTCGTTGAATTCGACAAGCTGGTGTGCCATAGTGCCGACAAACCCCCTCATGCTATCCCGCTGCTTATTGCCTTCTGCGAAGAAGAAACTTCCCCCTAGACGTCCTCTTTTGTAGTATTCTTTAGCAACAGTTCGGGCTATGGTTGATTTTCCCACCTTAGCCCAGCCATTGAGCCAAAGAACGGACTGTTCATGCTCGCCATCTGCCCAATGATAGATCTCGGACAGCACTTCCTGCCGGGTCCCTTCCATACAAATTGGTTCATTCTCAGGTTTCGAGCTGTTGAATATTGCATCTCTGCAAAAGGGAAATTTGTTCAGTAAATCAGGCCCGGCGTTTCTGTTCACAATTTAGTTTTCATCCGTACGAAGAAAGATAGATCAAGAAAACAGGCCAGAGAGGATAGAAAGTAAACAAGTATTCTCAGCTTACTGATTCACTGTGAACCCATTAATATTAACACAGCCGCCTTGAATCAAGAAACCCTTGGTTATCTCTTTATTTTCAATTCGGGTCTTCTGCTCGTGACTGTTTCCAGGATCCATGATATGTTCGGAAAGGTTTATGTTATAGTTTATAGAAGGTTATCAGCAAGCTCTTTATTATGCCAAATATCAAAATCCGGAGATAGACCAGTTTGGGGAGATGAGAAGAATGGAAAAGAGAAGCGCAGAACTGCATAGTAATTATAAGGGTGAGATATAGGACTCCCGCGCGGCCAAAGGGGTATCATAAACCAAGTCCGCTGAGTTAGTAATGAATATTGGCTTATACATTACATAGGATTAATAAATTCTCATGCAGCTTGCTCA
This sequence comes from Aspergillus campestris IBT 28561, assembly GCF_002847485.1. Classification (NCBI taxonomy): domain Eukaryota; kingdom Fungi; phylum Ascomycota; class Eurotiomycetes; order Eurotiales; family Aspergillaceae; genus Aspergillus; species Aspergillus campestris. The sequence goes on from NW_020194349.1 coordinate 518,860, forward strand.
AAGTGGTAAAACCACACTAGGCTTTTCTCCCAAACAGATTCAATACTGAAAGGGTATTGGTGTAGCCCTTCATACCGTAGCTGCTAAATGTAATAGTCTTGCAAGGTTGTTGCAGAGCCTTGTTTAATGTATAGCGGCCTGACATCCCCTCTTCTACCCTCCAAAGCACAAAAAGGGGATACACCTCCCTAAAGATTCATTTAATCGTGGTTTTTTTACAGCACGGTACTTGGGTCATCACCACAAAGCATCATGTCACCCGGCGCGACAGTCGATAATTCACACTTCCATATCGGAATTCTCTGCGCTCTACCTCTGGAGTCACGGGCTGTGAGAGGAATGTTTGATGAAATCGATGGTTTTGATAATGATTCTCACTTCACACAAGCATCGACGGACACTGGCTCCTACACAGCTGGAAAGATCGGTCCTCACAGGGTTGTTCTAGGGCATTTACCCGGCATGGGGCTAGTGGAAACGGCAAATTTTGCGCAAAGGTTTCGTTATTCCTTTGCAAACCTTCAACTGGTCCTGTTGGTCGGCATTTGTGGTGGGAGCCCCCGAGATGACAAGAAGCACGAAATAATACTCGGGGATGTTATCATTGGCAGAAAGGCCATAAACCCTGACCTTGGAAGACGATATCAGGATGGCCTGCAATCGAGGAGTCGAATGGAAGATACTCTTGGAAGGCAAAGTCCCGAAATCCGCGGATTTATCAAGAAGCTGGAGTCGTACAAGACCCCTCTGAGAGAAAACACTGCCAGATACCTCTCGCGGCTTCTTACTAAACCTGAGTTTCAAATGTCATCGTACCCTGGCTCAGATAAGGACAAGCTTTTCGAACCTATCTATTTGCATAAGCACTACGACAGCAAACGCTGCCATTGCAAATCTCAATTAGGATCGTGCAAAGCTGCTCGAGAGACATTGTGCGATCAGCTGGGATGTGACTCGAAGTATTTGATTCAGCGGGACAGGCTGAAGAGCCAGGTGCTTACCTCGCCAGCCCTTCATTTTGGAACCATAGAATCGGGAAATGCCATCATCAAGTGTGCAAATTATCGGGAGCATATGTTTCAAACCGAAAACGCGATTGGGTTCGATATGGAAAGTGCCGGTCTCTGGGAGTATCTCCCCACCGTCATAGTCAAAGGCGTCTGTGACTACGCCGACAGCCATAAGAACAAACTGTGGCAGGACTACGCAGCTGCCTCGGCGGCAGCTTGTACGAGAGCGGTTTTGGACTTATGGGACAGAAGTCCGGAGCGATCCATAGCATCACAGGCGACTGTCCCGACAATGGTATTCAACAACGGCGCGAATATGACAGTGGGAATCCAATCTCAGACTGCTAATATCAGTGGTCTGACAATGAACAGCTGAGTTTTTCGACCCGAGGGTTTTATGCTGGTTCTCGTCTTGATATGAGTTTCATGAGTTTCATCGACTAGACACTGGCAATCTCGAAGAACTCGCAACTGCTTCTATTGAGCTTTCTATAGTTTTTAAATTACCCTGTTGTCAAATCATATTCAGCCATAGTTTGAACTATATACTTGCATAGCGTAGACCGTTTATGTGACAATATCTGGATTTCTCAACCAGTCCTGTGCAGGGTAGTTAGATCATTATGGAAAGGGCTGTCAAAGAAGAAACAGGAATATCTTCACAACTTCAAATCATGAAGAAAAGGCGACTCTTGTTTTACATTATCACTTTTCTGAGGGCTATTCACAGCCAAGTGAAGAGCTTATTGAGGTAGGTACATGTGTACATAAAAATACCTGCTGGAAGAGTTTCTTGTTCCAAAGAAAACTCCAATTTATGATCTGAAGAACAACCATAGAACGCCTCTCAAGCGCACCAGGGTCAATGCTTTTTTCTTTAAGAAAGCGTAACTAACACTGATTCTCGGGTATATCAAAAATTCAGTCGAATATCATCACCAAGGGAGCCCGGCTGTCTTGCCATTTTATTGTAAATGGACGACCCAGAAAGTCCTCTTATATTACTACAAGTGGCTATTTGATGGATATTATTCCTAATTTCTCAGGCATCACACACAACGTATTAAAGAATTCAAACAACAAAAATCGAACCTAAAAAACATACAACAGCCGGGATTCGCATGTGGTCACCCACCATACTACTAACCGGCCGGCGTGTGGCTTAAGTACGGCTGAGCGGACGGGAAGCCCTGTTCTCCACACCCTATGGTCGTATGTACTAGAAGCTTTTGTATATAGCTCTCATATCCTTCATTTCCAAGAATTGAAAGTAAACAGTGCTCTGTTGAAGAAGTAGATCATGCTCCAGCTGTCAGCCATCCACTTCTCTTCTACCTAAAACCTACGAGCTCAGTCCCATCGGGCCAAATTGTTCTTTGATTAATGGGCTTTTTGTACCTTGTGGCCCAAGTGCCACAGACATTCGCGGACACTCACAACCCCTGGCGCTTGGGCATCATCCCAAAAAGCCGCCGGACTGTACTCCAGGGCCCATCCTGTTACCCGGCCCTCTACTTGCCGGAGCAACACTGTCTCATAATTGTCGGACAGAAGGCCATTCCAAGTTGGAGGTCGAACATGTAGGCCGCAATTTGCCCTAAACATCCGTATTGGCAGGCATGAAAAGCCCTAGTTTCTTGAAGCGCAAAAGGCTGCGTTACCCGATGTCTAGGAACTTGGGGCTACAGCTGTTGGTGGCCTCGAAGCCGCCCATCTCCAAACCCATCATTCCCTTTGCCCAGATCGTCGACATCACCTGGCTTACATGCTGGTGCCAGCGGCCCTGCACGTCATGCTAATTGCCGAGCACGACATGTTCCCTTGACTTTGTGGGGTAGCTTGGTTCAAAATTCGGACGAAGATAGACGCGCTGTCTGCCACCATGTGGCTCATCGTCTTGGGGATTGGAAATCTTCTCGACATTGGAGGTAAACGTAGTCCATGAGGATAGCGTTCTGTAGGCCACCATTGTCTGTATGTTATAAAACCCGATTGACATTGTGGAGGGCTCTATTTCGGCATGGTATGTTCCCGAGTGCAAGTTGGGCAGTGGTTCGTTCACGCCTTCGTATGTTATCACGCATTTGGCCTGGAAGCCATTCTATGGATGCTGAGCGGACGCACATAAGGCATGTCGGTGGCCATGCGAAGAAAGCTGGAGGTTGGTGTCTCTGTTCTTGACAATACCTTGATCGAAGTATATTCATATTGCGTAGTGATACAGTCCGGACAGGCAAAAATCTTACAAACAAAAGAAACCACTAATCCCGTGATTTACCCTCGCTGAGAAAGCAGAATCGCACATGAGGCACATTCCAATCATCTGGGTAGTCCTGCGCATACTGCAAAATAGCCTGGTAGTCCAGTCCATCAATGTTCAGCTGTTTTTCATTGGCGCCATGTGCGCGCAGAAGCTCACACGATTGCAGCTGGCAATTGCGGGCCGCCTTATGCAATGGCGTTTCCAGGAGGAGCGCGTCCTGCGCATCAATTGAGGCACCCTTCTTTAGGAGCAGGTCTATCCCTTCCAGCCAGCCTTCAGCTGCTGCAAGATGCAAAGCAGTAGTGTTTTCTAACATTCCGAGGTCAGGGTTTGCTCCCCTGTCGAGGAGTAGCTTTGTGGACTCTGGCATTTTGTGGCCGACGAACATGTGTATTGGGGCCTTGGCCGAACAGCCCCCGTTTGGTTCGATATTAACATCAAGTGATGGCTTATACTCGAGCAGCATTTGCAGCAATGCGTGGTTTCTATTTAGTCCGGCTTCGTGGATTGGTCTCCAGCCCTATAATCGAGGTTAGACAGAGAAATAGCTATCGGTGCGATTAGACGGGCAACGTACATGGTGAAGACTTCGACAATTCACATCCGCACCGTGCTCAAGTAGAATCATCGCGGATTTCCGATCATCCCTCATACAGCAAAAATGCAGGGGGAATCGCCCGGCGCTGTTGGCTTTGTTTGGGTTCGCTCCATGGTTCAGCAAAAGCTCCACAATGTGGCTGTGAGATCGACTGGCTGCCCATATTAACGGGGTGCGCCCGCCAATCCAGTCTGGTCCCAATCCCTCGGACACATTTCGACTGAACTGGGCGATGTCCACTTCAGCGCCGTGGTCAAGGAGCATTTTGGTCATGTTGGCATTGCCATGTTCGGCGGCCACAGAGAGCGCAGTCCGCCCATCTCGGGAACTCCGAGAATTGACGTCAATTCGATCTAGCAGTAACTCTGCAACCATTGTTTTACCGGCCCTGACGGTTGAAAGAAGGTTCTCGGTGAGCTGAGGGTCAGTGGGTATAATGGGCACTGATTCTGCAATGGAAAATAAGTCACTGCCGGCCATGGTCAACTGTTCGGATTCCACCGAGGCCATCCATTTCATGACAGCGGAGCCGGTATCGTCGTCAAATATTTGCTTTGCGTCGTAGGGTGGAGCAGCCTGACCGGGGGTTCTAATTGTAAGGATGCTATGTTCCGTGAGCACTCATAGACTCTACCTCAAGCCTCGAGACTAGAACCAGGCACTCACAAGGTGACGCTACCCATTGCGGCAGATAGGATGGACCTCGTGCGCTGGAGCTCATACACAGATTCCAGAATACTCTTTCTTTTGAAATACCACAGAAAAGACCGACGTTTTGACAGAATTGATAGTTTCTTTTCATCGTCTTGCTTGTTCGCCTGTCCATTACCTTGGTTAAACGGACCAACCTTGTCCAAGACTCTTCTGCAGCTCTGCTCGCAGTTTTCTATAAGACTCGGCAGACCGGCCATTGCTCTTCTGACTTCGTCATCTTGGTCAACAACCACCTGTGTTTCAGGCGAGTTTAGAGCCGATTGCAAATTTGACAAAATAGTGCCCAGTGATTCCATGTCATTCACCAGATTGAGGATTTCCTGTGGCGCATTCTTGATCTTTGAAAGAGCATCGTATAGCTCCGTGGAGACCGTGGCAGCTACCCCAGCAACCTGAATCACTGCTGCTGCTGTTCCGAGTTCGGCCATTTTGATTTCTATATCGTCCCTGGTTTAAAATTGGCTAATTGCAGGCCGTGTGTATATATATGTAAATGTCTACGGGGACACCCGGAACTCTACGATATCAACCTCAGCCCCAGCTTCGACTCACCGTCTCGTGTGCGAGACTGTAAGCGATATGCCCCGCGCCGCGTGGCCAATTATAATAATAGCCTTGCGACGTTCTGGCAAGCTCCGTGGGGACGGGTGCTGATCCCATCCGTGCAGGTTAATGATCTGAGGCCGTAGTACTAATTGAGTAGTGACATAGTCACTTTAGGCTTTTCCCTCCCAAATGACATTCATGTACCCACTTGAAATTTCACGGGTAATTGGCGGTCTACTATATTGACAGCTTATTATGGTTGAGGGCAGGGCACTGACCACACTTGGCCATTCGATCATCCATTCTCTCCCAGTTTTTCACCTCCCTATCATCCTTGAGATTAGTACGATGGGATCAATTATACTTTTAGTCACCATTTTAACTTACAATTAGTGATATTTGTATTATCTTACTGTATTTTTAGCTCGAAACTTACTGGTGGCATTCACAAGAGCATTCGGTGGCCATTATCCATAAAAGCACGGAGTTATATTACAAACTAAAAGTGACTTGCACTATATATATCCTGATAAGGTCGTATCAAATTAGCCTATACTTTTATTCTGGTGGCTGATGTTGGTGTGAAGCAGATATGAATTTGCGTCTGCTGGGATCCAGCTACCCTGTCGAAACTTGTATAGTCGTCTACCGGTGGAGACCAAGGAACACTGCCGTGTTATGGTTCAATAGTATACATCTAGACCGTTTGGAGTTCAGTCTGTTCAAGTGCTATCACCTGAATATAAATAACCAGTAACACCAACTTCCAACAGTGAATAAACCTAAGACAACAAGGCAACGCCGGCAAAAGAAGCTGACAGAGTACAATCATCCCGAGATAAACCGGGCACAGTGACGCCATGCTTCCCTTCCTTCTGAGCCTATCAACCTCCAAGGCCAAAAGATCCGGAAAGCATGCTACTGGCAATACGGCGCATGCAATCGATGTTTTGGCCTGCACCTTAGGCTTGTATGAGCTTTGGCAGCCGGAAAGGGCCCTGGTATGTCAGCGGGGTGATTAGCACTGTTATTACCGGCACTTTGCTCAACGTAATAACACTGGAATCTTAGGCATATTATTCTAATAGGGCTAGTGGGTGTTGAGAAGGCCTCGCGGTGATCACCAACTAATGGTTATTGGGTAGGAAGCTCATACAGAGTATGTCTCGTGGCCAAACATTCTGATACTCCTGAGATTCTCGATATTTCTGTGGCAAATGAAAGTCAAATATACGGCTAGGGAAGGCAGTTCAAGATAACCTGTGACAAGATACTCCAAGAAACTATCAATTTTCTTTCTGTCCAGGGTTTTTGGGGAACGCTCGAGAAACCAAATTTACTAGACCCCTGCGGGCAATACCGACCATCGGCTTGCCCCCTGCATTCAAATGCCATCCGTTCGTTATATCCCCATTACCAAGACGACTAGACAATGTCCAATTGGGCCCAATCCTCACGGATGCCGTCCCTTCATACCAGGGGCCCATCCAGATCGACTTCCTCGCGTCGTCTGCGCACGAGCAGTGTCCCCTCGGGGTCCGCCGAGAGAAATGTCCCATACCGACGGACTTCCGATATGCACCCATCCTCGAGCCTCCAGTCATACTTCAGAATGAGGTGGCAAAGGAGAACCTTGACCTCCATAGCAACGAAGAACCGTCCCGGACAAGCGTTTTTCCCCAGTCCCCATCCCAAATGGTCTGCTGACAGCGAAGCCAGCTGAGCGGTTGCCTCGTGTCCTGGCACTTGACGTAAACGCAGAAATCGGTCGGCTTGAAAAGAGAGCGGGTCGGGATATAGATCGGCATCATCCCACATGTGCATGTTGGAGATCTCAAACGGTACGTTCTTGGGCACGATGCCGCCGTCGGAAAGATGGATATCGCTCGCGGCCGTGCGCCGTATTCCGGCTATCATTGTTAGATCTCGGTTATGGACGGATCATCGATTTATATAGATACTGGGATTCAGTGAAGAAGGAGGAGGAGGGGGGTTAAAAGGGAATTACACCCCAGGGGCGTTCTAGTACACAACTTACTGATTCCGACAGGTTTCAGCCGCTGGCTCTCCTTGATCATACTATCCATCAGCTGCAGGTTGACGATAGTGGTCTTTGTCCAGCCGTGCTCGGACACTATAGCCACGATCTCCCGCCGCAGCGCATCCATCAAATCACTTTTTCCCGCGATGTCATACAGCACCTGCATCAAGAGGTCTTTTGTCGTGTCTACGGCCCCCAGAGTGACCGCGAGCTGGGTAACCCCCGGGCGATACGGACGCCCCCGGGCATATTCCTCCATCCACTCGAGACCATCATGATAACTCGTAGACTGCTCCATTCCTGCTTGTTGCGTAGCGGTGGTTTCGTCCTTTCGAGCTTGTGAGGTTGTTGAGACCAGCTCGTTCGCTCGCTGCACCTGCGCCGAGAGCAGTCGACATGACGGTAGGAATCGGGCTGCCATTCGCCGTGCCAGCCGGGGCCACCTCCAGAGCTGCTCAGCAGCCACCATGGCAGTCAGCGAATATTGGATGGTAATATCTATCCATTCGGAGTTGCGGCATAACTGACGACCGGCAAACACCGCTGCTGTCAAATGCGCAATCATCCGCACGGCTGTCGACTCCGCCTGAATAGGTCTCCAATCTGGTTCGTTCTACTGTCAACCTCTGCATTCCGAATTCTTGCTGGTTTATGGAGACATGCTGATTCATACGTACTCGGATCATCGCTGCACATCTCTTGCACCACACGACCGGATTCCAATGATAGGGAACTAAAAACATGACCTGTGCCATGGTACGGTCAGACTAGAGAAGCCTTCTGGGTGTCGACTGGAGGGGAAAGGATAGATATATAGATAGACAAGACAGAATTGGAAATAATGTAGATAGGAAACCACTAACCAGCAGACTTGGAGCAGCTTTTCTTGGCCATGTATTTGACCAGCTGGAGCTCTATCAGACTCCCTGCGTTGAACGGCTCAAACCCGGGTATATCGCCATGAAACTGGTCCTTCGAGGAGAGCACCGTGCCATGTTCCTCGAATTTGCGAACTTCACTGGCGTACTCTGGGGCAAGAATAATTTTCCATCCGCTATCGGTCATAATCCAGAAGATCGGAGCCTATCTTTGGGGCGAGGCCCGTCGGAAGTCAGGAGCCCTGTGTGGCAAGTTTGAATGAAGAGGGGCTTGACTTGCCTTGGAGAATCCCTCCTTGACCAGCCCCTCGGCATTTTTAATGAAACTCTGCCGCGCCTTTTTCGACCACAGGTCAAGCCAGCTCGGCGTGTTCACTCGAGGGAGCCCTGTGGGTTTGGTGTCGAGGGCATAGTATGTGAGCAAAAGCAGAGTTGTTGTCAGGACGGCAACGCCCACGGCGTCAGCACCTTGGAGTAAGGCTGCAAGATCCATTTTCGCAGAGGTGCACTACCTACCTATCGCGACGATGAATATATTGAAGCGAGAGTGAACATGGGATCGCTCCTGGGCTCGGGTAGAAGGTCAGTCGCGCCCCCTCTACGTTGCACCATTTCCCCTTTTCCGCCTCAACGTTAAAAATCAATGGGTTATGGTTAATCCTACCAACGATCTGTAAGGGGTGAAAGCCAAGTTGTGCGGTGGACTATGTGGACAGGTGGCTCACAGCCCCTCGCAGGCATACCGAAAGTTGGAATCCACCCACCTCGTTTCAGGTCTTCTCTCGCCATAACCAACATAAGATCGATTAACACTGGCAGCTACCAGTACGCTTACGAAGCGATACCCATAGGAGTTGTGTCTTAGGTGGCGGCTTGTTACCCACCCGTCCACCTGGTCGGCCATTGTAATCAACCCTTATACACCTGCATGCATTCTGCAGGGTTTCCTTCCCTAAACCGGCCCACCACTGCTGACTATGATAGGTAGGTAGGGGAAATTTCTTTGCTGAGATTTGAGGTAACCCTGGTGTAATGTGCGCTATCTATATATTTTCGGTATGCTAACCCCTTGGGTTACAACCAGTGCCCAAGCTGGTACTTTGTCCCTTGCTTGTTATCAAATGATATTAACTGGAGTTATGTAGCTGCATTACGTGTAAGTTCCGGATTTCACTTCCGGCGACTTAGAGCATCTAAGTCACGCTGTCTGATAGCTCAATAAAATCTACCAGGGGCCCATTGGTGTCATAAACTGGGAAGTTCTCGATAATGCCACAGCCAAGTCAATGTGCTCAGACGCAGACTGGATAAGAATGGTCACTACCAGTGGTGAGAAGTACGGATTTCTACGAGGATTAGCCAATAGCTTACAACACCTATGTCATAAAACGCAATGAGAATCTCCATTCTGGGGGTTCGATAGACACTGGGAAAATTAACTCCATGATTGTGCTAAGGCAGATCGGGTCATGACCAAAACAATCAGGAGGAAAGGGTAATATGACATTCTCTGTCGCGACTTGGTGACCGAAACCTAGGGCACTGTATATCCCGAGGTCAAATCCAACGTGTTCACCACTCAAATCAGATTGAGCTCGGACAGGAAACGGTTGAGAAGGGGTTGATCCAAGACGGGGAACTGTGCCAGGCCCGGCACATCGCGGAGATCCCGCGTCAAGTTCTCGGTTCCGTAGATGGGCATTTTGGAGTACATTTCCCAGCGGCAGTGGTTTTCGAAGACCTTTTCCTCCAGCATGGGGAGAAGGGGACGGAGAGGATCATTGTTGTCATCCAGGGTCTTGAGCAGCTCCAGCCACTTATCATACGGCATCTCCTTCATTGGGGTTTGGCAGGCCTTCTCGAGCATGTGAAACATGTCTCTCATCTCATTTTCTGGCTGCTCGTGGAGTGTCGGGACGACGTTATATGCCTGCCCGAGGCTACACTGCTGTCGGGACAGGTGCAGGATAGCGTCTACCAGGTAGTCCACGGGGACGAAGTTCTTGCTTTGCTGGGGCATGGTGGGGTAATGCTTGAGACGCATACAGCTAGCCATCAGACGGGCGACAAAGTCCGTCCCGTTGCCAGTGCCGGTTTTGCTGTGGCAGAAGATGGCGCCGGGGCGGAAGATGCTGATGGGGAAGTTGTCTCGAATGGCGTCGATGACCATCTTCTCCGCTACCCACTTGCTCTGTGCGTAGCCATTGTCGTACTGCACGGCATCCATGAACTTTGTGATCGGATCGTTCTCCCCCACGCGAGTGTACCCGTCGACCAGACCGGTGGGCCCGTAGATATTGAGCGTCGATAGGTAGAACAGCCGCTTGGGCCGGCCGGTGGCTTGGAACCGGAGGATATTCGCTGTTCCCAAGACATTGGCGTCACGGTGAGACTGATACGGCTGGGCGTAGTTGACATGCGCCCCAGAATGAAAGATGCACGAGGCCCAGTAGCCGAGTTGGTGGAAGAGCTCCCCGCCTAGCCCTAAGGTTGGGCTATCAAGGTCCCCAGCCACGGCGACCAGCTTCGAATAGTCCACCGAACTTTGGCACAGGTTATATTGTGTTTGAACCCCCATGACGCGGTTTCGGGCCTTCTCATCATTTTTCGCCCGCACCAGGCACACAACCATCTTGACCTCGGGGAGGGTCAGGAGGGTTTGAAGCAGGAAGGCGCCCACGAACCCGGTGGCACCGGTCATAAAGATGCGGCCCTCGAAGGGGCCGTCCCATTGCGGCGGCTGACCCGACAGAGGCTGGAGAGCCAGGGACTTGTAGATATCGACGTCCTGGCGATAGGCCCGGTTGTGTGCCGCATGGATCGTATACTTGGCGCCACCCTCGTCGACATAGCGCGCCATCTGAGCCAACGTAAATTGCTCGTACACCATGACGGCTGTCAATTCCACGGAAAACTCGCGCTTCATGCGGATCAGCAGCATGGCGGCCTGGAGGGAGGTGCCGCCCAGCGCGTGGAACGTGTCTCCGTCTTCGATGTGCCGTGAACAGCCGGGCAGAACGGAATGCCAAATCTTTCGGAGCCTGCTGATCGTTGTCGACGCGTCCTGGGTTCCCGCCATCTCCAATTGGCGCTTCGTCGCGGCCTCGAGGAACTCGCGGACTAGCCGTTCTCGGTCAATCTTGGTATGGCCGTTGAGCGGCATCTCGGTGCATACCTCGACCTGCGGGACCAGGTACTCGGCTACTTGCACTTTCAGCGCATCGGTGAGTTGGTCTGGGGTGAACGTATTAGGGTTCTTGGGAATGACGAAAGCAACCAAGGCAGCCCCGAGATCGTCATCGCCCCGCTGTACCTTGCAGGCGGCCGTGGTCGTGACGAGGCCCGTGTCCATAATAGCCGCCTCGACGCCTTCCAGCTCCACGCGGTACCCCCGGATCTTGACCTGGTTATCAATGCGGCCGTGAACGTAGATCTCCCCGGTCCCGGTCCGGCGGACCAGATCGCCGGTGGCGTAGAAGTTGCAGCCCGAAGGCAGTGCCGGGTATTGGCGCGTGGTCACGAATCGTTCGGCGGTCTTATCGGCCAGGTTGACATACCCGGGAGACACGCCGTCACCCCCGATGAAGAGCTCACCGGAATCTCCATCCGGCACGGGTTGGCCGCTGGGATCCAGGATCTCGATCCGAGTGTCCGAGATGAGCCGGGTGAGCGGACAAACACTATTCTTCGTGTCTTTCAGGGTGACCTCGTGTACGAGAGAGAAGATACAACACTCCGTAGGACCGTAGCAATTGAAAAGATGGTTGGGGGGCCCTTGCTCCAGGGCCATCTTCATCGCGGGAAGGTTTGGCATCTCGCCACCGCTATAGACCACCTGCATGCCGGAGAACACGGTGGGCATGGCGAAGACGACCATAGGTAGCAGCGATGCGGGAACCAGCATGACAGTCACCCGAAGCTCACGCCATGTGCGAGCCAAACGCGCCACGTCCGACAGCAGGGTGCGAGAGACGGGCACAATCGTGGCCCCACGTAGCAAGGTCACCCAGATCTCGAACAAAGAGATATCGAAGCTGACCATGGCCATCTGAGCCGTCCGGTCTTCATACCCGATGGGCACATTGCGATCATCCCGAGATAAATGCAGTAGAGCCCTTGCTTGGATCTGAACCGTCTTGGGCTTGCCCGTCGAACCAGAGGTGTGCATCAGGTGGGTTCGATGCTCAGTGCCCATCGCCCTCGGCGGCACTGCCAACTCAGCGGTTACTTGGCTCGGCGTGATGCCCTCGAGTCGGATCGCGATCACCTCGAACTCCTTCAACCGATTGCTGTTTTCCTGATCGACCAGACAGATCCGAGCTCCGGCGTTGGTCAAGCGATATTGCAGCTGCGCGAACGGCAGTGTTGGGTCGAGAGCGCAGCAAGTGCACCCGGCATAAACCACCGCAGCCTGGGCCACGATCTGCTCGAACCCGGTTCCGGTCATGATTCCGATTGCCTCTTCCCGGCTAACTCCCTTTCGGGTCAATTGTTTAGCAAGCAAAGCTGCACGGCAGTGTAGTTGCGCATAACTGATTGTTTCGCCGTCGAATTCAATGGCCGGCGCACTGGGGTTCTCCTGGGCTCTCCGGTAAATGGCGCCAGCCAAGCCCAAAGAGTCATCCCGTTCGCCATCTAGAGGTATCGAGGTGCAGCTAGTCAGGGCAGTTGCTTTAGTATCGAAGAGTGATATGTGGTTGGAGAGATCCATCGCGGAGTGCGGTCACCAACGACAAGAGAAGTGAGAGAGCACAATGGAGAGTAACTCAGAGCATGGCTTTCAGTCAACAATCCGCATTTAATATTTATTGCCGGCGCTATAATCATCAACCATTCCTCATCAAGGCTCTTTTGCCCTTTCATTAACCGTTTGCCAGCCAGGTCGGCAGCCTCCTTGCATACGTAGGGATCATCTACCGCATGCTGGCTGTAGACCAGAAGAATTGGAGCCACAAACTACCCTGCGCCCGCTGCAACTGTCCCATCATTCTAGCAGCTGACCTCGCTTAGATCGTTGTCTCAACTCGAGGTTCTCGACGGCCATAGATCTCGCGGCCACGGCGATCGTGCTGCTCCCACCCCTAGCAGGTACCATTTCAACGGTGGCTGGGAAACCAGGTTCTGGCAATGGCACCAGTTCCGGCCTTCTCTTATAGACAGTCTGTGACAGTATCCAACCACAACGAACAGCGTTAATGAGGGTATGGTCCCGTTCAGTATCCAGGTAGGATTCCGATTGAGCAAGCAACTCGTTCCCTTGTATATCTCGCCCGTGGTAGTCACCACATGGAGTTTTTTCTTAGCAAAGCGCCTCGAGCGCAAAACATGTGAGGCGTTTTGGACGCCCCTCTCCCCTTTTCAGCCCTGCCCCCAATTCACTCCGGGTGAGTCCTCGATGCAAGGGTTGAATTCCGTACTGTGGCGTCTGGCGATGACCTGAAGCCCCCCTGCTACTTTACAGACGCGTGGGTCCGCCCCGGGAGTGAAGAACACCCTCACCGCAATGAGCCCGTATTCTAGAAATTTCGTGGCTCTTGGTCCCGTGCAGATGTGCGGGCAAGATGAGATTGTGTACCTATGCCTCCCCTTGCCCCTGGCATGACCAGTGTGTGCTCTTTGCATTGAGTACACAGAGCAGGGTACTGAAACATGTATCCCTTTGTTGATGAGCTTCTCTCAACCAAACTCTGGAATTGGTAGGGAGGTCTCAACAGACTAAGACGTACATGCACTAATACGACAAGAAGGAAAACGTTTGATACCAGGACACTCCACAAACGAACAATAAAGAAACGAAAAGGAGCTGAGAACGATGAAACGCTATGTCAAGTGGCTCCAAATTTTGATGATAACATACAACTATTAATATATCGTCGTAATCACTATGATAACTATGCAAGAAGTGTGGTTTGAAAAAATAAGGACTGGTTTATTGAACGAGAATCCTGCACATGAAAAATTCTAATCAGGGAAACCCGCCCACATCTCTATCGAAGCCGTTCACTCCTCGGGCTTCAGCTTGGAACCCAGTGCCTCGTGAGTTCTCCTTGCATCTCGTCGCCTGGCAGATATTGAGATGGTGGGACTTGGCACATAGATTCCCAACAACCACATCTGCAAAGGCACGTGTTTGTCGTCCATCTGGCCCACATCGTAGTCCATCAGGATCTTGGCAAACAGCGCCTGGCATGTTCGCGTACCCAAAAGCCGGGCAGGACAAGCGCTGGTTCCAATACCGAATGGGAGCCACGCCTCCGACGGTGCCAGCGTCTTCTGCACATTGCAAGTCCCTGAGGCCTCATCGTAGAAACGGTAGCCGTTGAAGGTCATGGGATCGGGGTAATTTTCCGGATCGGTGTGGATGAATCGGGAGGGCAGGCTGATGTGTGTCCCTCGTTCTAGAGCCATGCCTAATGATGGGATCGTGATGGGTTCCATTACACATCGGGCACCACTGACTGATAATGGGGAGCGATATCAGGACGATGCCATGCTGATTCAAAGAGGTGACTTACTTGAGGTGGGATTGTGGAGACGCAGAATCTCTCGCGTGAAGCTCTCCATCTTGGGAGTGTGGTTGAAGATTTCGAAGCTCCATTCACCACCGCAAATCTTGAGGGCCCTGTCTAGCTCCTCCCGCAATGGAGCAACATATTCAGGGTGGCGCATGATGCGGAACACCATGCAAGTGGTCACGAGATGGAACGGGGCCACGGTCTCCATATACATGAACATTATTTCGTCGACAATGAGCTCCTCGAGGGTCTCCTGCTCGCCTGTTTTGCCCTCGCGACAGAAGGTGCCACGTTTTAGCGCTTGTTTAATCAAGAGATCGGACAGGAGGAAGCAACCGTCCTTGTCGTTACTTCTGATCTGCTGGATCCGGCGACGGACCTCGGGCACCACGATCTGCCTGACGGTCTGAATTGTGGACTGGAATCTTCGGCATGTTGGTGAGAGCCGCCACACTAGATGCTCAAGGATATAGGGTGCTTCTTGTCGGGCAAACCACTGGCCTGCGAGTCCGTCCATATATGCCGACATTTGCCGTCGTAACCCACTTTCCTCTCCAAACCCGGGGGTGAAGAACAAACCGAGAGCGAGGTCTCTGACAAGAGAATCCATCATGTCAGATCCATTGACCTGGCGCCATTCTAGACGACGGGATCTCTTAGCTCTGGAGCCGGAAACGTCCCTTTTGGGATGGGTGCTTTGCGACACTTACCATGATCACCAGGCCCTGGCAAGAACAAGGGGAGGACACGGTCGAGGTGGTCGAAAATAACCCGGCCTAAACGGTCTATTGGGCGCGCGTTAATATCAATGTTGGGGCAGCACTCCTAATCTCCGGTGAAAACCTACCCATAGGAGCACTCTGGGAGCTGACCTGGACGGCTTCAACGGGGACCCTCCACGTCACATCCACCACGGTATTCAAGAACATCTCCTGGATGGTCGTTCCGAGATCAGTAACCGGTCTTCTAGCAGCGGCCATTATCTCGTCGCAGACTCACATTTCGAACCCAGTGCATGAAACTGCACTTTTCTCGCGGCAGGCTGTAATACTCTTTGCCGCATTCCGGCGGGAGGATAATAACGATGTCCAACCCGTTCTGTGTCTTCCACGCAAAAGGCTTGCCGTTTTTGCTATACTACAGGCGATCACGCGAAAATCCGAGGTGAGCGAGGTATTTGATCCCTCCAGTGAAGATAGCTTACTTTCTTGTACGCGCGCGCCATCTCGGATTCTGCGTCAAAGGATGGCCTCCGCCATTGGAGTTTGGGGCTCAGCCAGCTCCCGTCATGAATCAGAGGAATCTGGCCGACAGAGCGTCTCTTCTGCCAGTGACGGTAAAGGTCCGCAGCGACAATGATGACGGAGGTGATTAGGGTGACAACAAGAGCCGCCCCAGTGAGCCTCCAAAGCATCCATTGGGACGGACTCACTACATCATCTAGGGGCGACATCGTTAATTGCGTCGGTAAGCGGAACAAGCAAGAACGAAAATTGCAAAGTCGGCGCCGTGATGAGAACCGAAAAGTCACCACAACCTTCCTAACAAGCGGCTTGTTGGGGCTTCCTCAGTCGGCACCACATGATCTGTGGGATTCTTTGGTATTCAACCGAACACCCCCGTAAGGGAGCATGCAACTTGGTAGCTTGGTTGATCATTGCAGTAAGGGGTTAACGTGTCAGAAAACCGCCGTGTCCTAGGATTGATGTGGCGGTGGCCACCCCCTTAGCTGCATACCACGAGGCGCCTTGCATGTGCTTTCCCAAAGCCGATAGACGGGGAATATGACCATTCTAATGAGAATTCGCGTCCTATTTCTACTTTGAAACATTGCTGGCGAGCGCGACGGGGTTACACGACAGTAGAAAGCTATTTGATGCAAGGTAATACTATCGAAACTAATGCCGATTGATTAATCTAACCGGCCCGGTAGACCTCCACAGGATAATCACACTGGAGCACGCATCTCATCAACTGGTTCTCTCTCAATGCGTGCATATGCTCTGGCTTCAAAGTAACCATCACCTCCCATATGCCACTCCCACTTGAGTCACACCGACATGGTTTGATGATACATTCCCCTTCAATAGCAAAGGTAGGGACGAGCTCTAGCGCGGCGATACCGCCGAGTGTGGGGCCAAAGTCCAAGCCGAAGGAGTTCCACGATCGCAGGCTAGACACGACCACGTCGCCCGGGCGAGCGAGTAGTGTTTCCCAGTCACTGGCGTGGTGTGCTCGACGGAGCGATACTCTCAAAGACTCGTCATCCACCGCGGCGATACTTGAGCGGACTCGATGAGCGAGCAGAGAAAGTAGCCGGATGCCTTGAGTAGACGTCTCCCCCAGATGACCATCGTCGTTCAGGCATTGTAACTCTGATAACGCTAGCTTACTCTCGGTCACGAGCACGGCATTTCCCAAATAGTTATCGGGTAGAGAGGGGGAGAACCTCGTCCGTGTATTCACGGGGACGCTCACAGATGACTGCTCTCGTGGTTGGGTTGGGTCCGATCGGACTTGACTGATACTCATCCACAATAGCGCTGTGAGCACATCATTGGATGAGACGAGTGAGCGTTGGTCTCTGACTGTTGTCCCTGGATTGGGCGGCCCAGTACTAGCTGCTGGGAACATCTCCGCCAGAATTGCATTACATCGGCCCTTGAGCGCTTTCACGTGGGCGTCTGAAAACACAAGTGTATGATTCGCATACGATTTCCCAGGCTCGAAAATGTCTCCCGCGCCATCGGTAGGATCATCACTAGACTGGACCCCGTCGGGCAGCTGGCCTTGTGTTCCTATATCCTGTAGATCACGCCTGGTGCTCTCCTGAATTGCGCCACACGTGCGCAGATAGTTCACCGACCCTTCACCCTCTCGACAAACGGTGGCGAGTATGTCGACCAAGGCTCCCGTCCCCGTCCCGTCAATCACCATGTGGTTGATGGCCAGACAGAGGACTATGCCGTCGGCGAGGACGTTGATCTGAGCACGAAATACAGGAGCCGAGATGGACGAGTAATCGAATTCGGGCACAATAGCTCCCGATAAATCCACGCAGCGGGCATGATGCTGTCCTGTGCCTGTTCCCTTGCCCGGTGTCGGGGTGGAGGACAGGACGAATCGTGGATGCTCCTTGACCCGCACAATCGAACTCTTGTCTGTAGTATTGAGACTAGGCTGGACACGCATTACACCGTTCTTTTTAGCATCCGGGCAGGGGCCGACTTCCCCCGTGAGGAAGGGAAGCTCGCCGACCATCCGTAAGATGGCAGACTCCAGAGTGGGGATCGCATCCTGAGGTTTTTGGATAGCGAACGAAAGCGCCACGAAATGATAAAAGGCTGGTGGGAAGGCGTGGTCGAAAGAGGTCAGGGTATAGGGCTCAAATTGATGGAATTCATTCATTTTGCTTGATTGAATTCAGAACCCATTCCCCGGAGCGTATATCAAGCCACGAGGGTCGTTGGAACGCAAGACCGTGGGTGTTGCCCTGCAGCCTTTTCAGGAAAACTGTTCCCTGATGTAAGGATCATCCGCAATCATTCCCTGCGGCGACTGGATCATTCCAAGTTGCGGTGAGCCTGGCGGGGTGGTAGATGCCAGGGATATCCACCCACATTGCGTCGACCTGTCTCTGCAAGGGTCACTACAGAGTATACCTGTCCCGGATTCCGGCACTGCCCCTCCCACTAGGTGTGCTTCGTGCCACCAGTCCACACTGTTTTGGCGGATATGGGTCATTTGTTAACTGTTGTAGTA
This sequence comes from Aspergillus campestris IBT 28561, assembly GCF_002847485.1. Lineage (NCBI taxonomy): Eukaryota > Fungi > Ascomycota > Eurotiomycetes > Eurotiales > Aspergillaceae > Aspergillus > Aspergillus campestris. The sequence continues at coordinate 537,187 of NW_020194349.1, forward strand.
CAATCTGCAAGTTGTCCGAGGGTTCTTCATGCTAAAATCTTAGGATGCGGCGGGGGCCCAAGCAAACCACAGAGCATGCCCTAGCCCTAACTGCGCTATTCCTCCTCTTACTTTCATCCCCTTATGTATAGGTGTCTATTCCACGGTTTGGATTATTCTGACAGCTGCTGGTAGCTGGCTTATTGACCTACTGACTTATTGACCTAATTGATACGCCGAGAGTCCCTAACACTATTCCTCATCCTGCTCGGCAACATGACCATCCCATCTGCTTCGAAGACACTAGTCACCGTGTACGGGGCTACTGGTTCTCAGGGAGGCTCGGTCGCCCGATCGCTGCTGCAAAACACCGAGTTTGCTGTCAGAGCAATCACTCGAAATGCTTCGTCAACCTCAGCGCAAAACCTCAAGGCCCTGGGCGCAGAGGTGGTTCAGGCAGACGGATGGAACAAGAGCCAGGTGCAGGAAGCCTTTTCGGGCTCTTGGGCTGCTTTCGTGAACACCAACTCCGAGGATCCGGTGAGACCCTCCTTTGGTGGACGTTTGAAATACTTCTAATGTTTTTGTCTGGCACGAATATATAGATGTTTATGAGCGACGACGGGCCGACCGAGTTCGATCTTGGAAAAATCATCATTGATGGCATCGTCGAATCTGGATCGGTAGAGCACCTCGTCTACAGCTCGGCCGTATCCACCTCCGCATTCACGCAGGGCGAGGTCACTGCCAAAGCAGCCGAAAGTAAGCCCTCAATTCCACATCCTGATCCTGGACACACTGGGAGGATGCTGACTGAGACGCCCCCAGTGAAATCACGCGTTGAGAAATACGCCATGGCCACGGGCTATTTCAAATCCGTCTGTCCTGTCTACGCAGGATGGTATATGGAACTGTTCAATAATACAGATTTTGCGAGGGTTTTCGGCGGGTTTCCCAAATTTCCAGACGCAGAGGGATACCTGACTCTCAGTACCCCACGCTGGGGAGCCAAGACCGATATGCCAGTTCCCTGGGTTGCCGTGGAGAAGGACTTTGGAGACATTGTCCACGGCGTGCTTTTGGCGCCGGAGAGGTACCACGGCAAGGTGATTCCCGCCTTGAGCGACGCTTCTTCCTTCCCACAGGTCGTCGACGCATTCCAATCTGGTACGTGGAATACCCTCCTTCGTCTGTACGATATCAAACGTGCCCTAGACTGATAAACACCGTAATGGTAGCTACGGGCAAGAATGTGCGATATGTGCGACAGGCCAAGTGGGACATGTTTGGGGCGGGCATCCCGGAGCTCGAGGACCAGCGTCGTCTTTTCCACTTCGGCGAATTAACCAACGGAAAATATTTCGGCGATGAGCCGACTTCGACTACGGTCCCAGCTTACCTGAAAGCTCAAGCGGCCAAGGCCAAGAACAAGGGTGTCGACGATGAGGCCGAGTTACTCACGTTGAATCAATGGTTCCGGTCAGGGTTCCGCCAGTAGAGGTCAACGGGGTCGGGCATTATGATTGTTCATTGACAGTAACTCGAACGTTTACTTGACATAAGAATGCAGTGCTACGCTTCCTCGAGCTACGCGGTCGCCGCTAACTCTCTATATGCAGCTACAGCTGTATTACCGTAGTCATCCCGAATCGAACTGCAAATCGCATCCAAGGTCTTCTAGCAAATGCCTCCGCAAACACATCATTCTATCTTTTGAGAGTTATAGTGTATAGATCTTCTTATATAAATTACACGGCTCGTTAAACATTAAGAGGCAGAAAGACACCATTTGTAACGATCGCAATATAAGTCTAGATGTAGAGCCAAGTGTGTTAACTTTACGTACTCGTGTTATTGGACAATCTGCCTACTCCTAGCCAGTGCACCAAAAATCCAACCGGCAATTTGGGAGGGCTAGAGTTGGCTGACAACCCCCCACGTCTACACCGACCTGTCCAGCGGCACATCAAGCAAGGGATGAAGGCTCGAACCGAGATACCCAAGCAGCGGTGAGTCGTTCCTTACTCCCGAAACATCGGGGCCCTCTTGCTGCCACTGTTCCAGTTCTTGTTCGCAGCACATTTTGCGTGCAATAGTTGTAGGAATATGGATAGTGCTCTATCTCCCCTAAGGCTGGTATAGCTTGAGACGAGTAAAAGGATCGTGCTTCTTATCTATTGATTTGTTTCTGTGAGACAATCGTTCCCAGTTCCTATCAAAGCAAACCATAGCAGGGCAGGATGGATAAAGGTGCGCAGCCCACGTTCCTTTCTTTTGTTTCTTCCTAACACGTCTGATCATCAAACAGCATTGATTTCCCACCAGGAAGTGAGTCCCCCATCCATACTATCAGCCCAACGAGCGCCATCTAACCCGCGCAGGGAGACCAGCTATACGACGGTACGGCCAGGCCAGACCCAAGCCGTGCGCGGCATCCACCCATTTGAACCAGATACTCACACCTAGAACCCCTCTGTAGAACTGTGCCATGCGTTCTTTGTCCGCTCAAACAATGGGAAGCTCCATTTGGCGCCCGTTGAGCGTCCGAAATGCGTCCTCGACCTGGGCTGCGGCGCTGGCGTATGGGCAACGGAGTTCGGTGAGAGACTCTCCGATCGTGAAATCCTGTGGACGTGGGCGCTGAAGACAGGCAATTGCAGCCAAGGCGTATCCTTCATGTCAGGTCCGTATGCCCAATATCCTGTCTCGTCCAGAAGAGTGAGGGGTTGTGGCGGGAGCTGCTTCGTTGACTTTGAAAGGTCCTTGGCGTTGACTTGAACCCTGGGATCAACGCACGGTAGGACCCCTGATTTCCACCTTTGACCTGTGGTGCGTTTATTGACCCACGGTACAAGTGATGTCCCTAATTGTCAATTTATTGCGGCCGACATCCAAAACGAGTGGACCTGGCTTGCCCAACATAAGGTCGATTTCATCCACATCCGTGGCTTGGTGGGTTTTATCCACAGCTGGCCCGACCTGCTGCGTCGGGTACACGCGTAAGTAGTGTGCCTGTACCCTAAGAACCGTCGTCCATGGCACGTGCTGACCATAGAGTAACAGGAGCCTTGCGCCAGGGGGATGGCTCGAGATCGCCGACCTGGGGCCCCATACACTCAGCGACGACGGATCGTTGAGTCAAGCGCAGGGTCTCCTGCAATTTGACAAGCTGTCGGACAAAATGCTGGGAACTATGGGCCAACAGGTGGGATTGGTCACGCGTCTCGGGGACATGATGGAGACGGCCGGGTTCCAGGATGTCTCGGAGTCGACTCGCAAAACCCCATTGTCTGACTGGTCGGACGATGTCGAAATGAGACAGATGGCGTCCACGTCGGCTGCGCTGCACGAGATGGACTTCCGGATGATTGCTAGCAGAGGATTACAGCCGGTTCTCAACCTATCCTCGGAGAAGGTTGAACATGTGCTTTCGGATGCGCTACATGATATGCACAACAAGCGTATCCATGCCTATAAGCTACGGTTCGTATACATCAATCGCGTGGATGGGTCAATGAGCTGATCAGTGACGGTTAATCTAGGTATACGTTTACGGGGTGCAAGCGGGATTGAGGGATTTAATACAGTACCCTGGCTACTCCATGACAGGCTGCTTCTAGACAGTGATATTCAAGGCTTTACTCTGGGTTAGTATCTGAAATAATGACAGGAGAATGGACACCCATACAAGGGGTTTGAGAAACTACATATATATCTACCATGCAACCACTCTCCAGTAAATTCGTTAGTACCTCTGATCAATGTGTGGTACTCAACTCCTGCTCCAGATATCTAAGCCAGTAGATAGATAGTCGTAATTATTGTGCGAAGGCCAATGCAAAATGTAAAGAGTGATAATATTGACCTAGGGCTGTGAAAGATTGTAAGTAATTGCAAAACAAGAAGAGCCAAAACAACGCTTTATGCGAAAACACGAAGCTAGTCAGCTACCATTTGAATGTCTCACAATTCCATAATGCTCGGTCAGTCTGAGACGGTTGGTTTGCCTTGACGCGGTGTACAGTATCATGATCACATTGGCAATGAGACTGGCATCCTGTAGGATATATATCTTTACATCTCCACCAGTGCACCAAAATATTAAACAGCATTGGTGGGGCTTAACACAGTTGATATCCCAACACTATATATATAGTTCATATCAGTTTAGGTTCTAAATTTCGAACCCTTTAGCCCAGTATTCCCATTTCAGATAGCTACCCATCTCTTGGCGAGAAATGTATTAGCGCAGATTCCAGCGCATCAAAAAGGTCTCCCACCTAGCGTCATTTAGCTTGCCACTAGTGTATAAATCAAGCTTCCCTGGGCTCCAAACCTTGCCGCATGGTCTACGATGATAACCATAGTTTTCGAGATACAAAATAATAAAAAAAGAAAAACATACAACAGCCGGGATTCGCATGTGGTCACCCACCATACTACTAACCGGCCGGCGTGTGGCTTAAGTACGGCTGAGCGGACGGGAAGCCCTGTTCTCCACACCCTATGGTCGTATGTACTGGGAAATAAACTACTCTGTTATATATAAATATTGAGGGATTGCCAGAAAAAAGAGACACGCGAGGCGCTAGCATGTGCCATGTCCTCTGATATTCGCAGCTTTGTCTAGCATTTCGGACTACACTGTAGACGCAATACCACATAAGCAAGCTGTATCTAGATTCTAGAATATGTCCATCGGAGGTTTTTATATTGAGACTTGCGTGACTTGGGGTTTCTCCTCTTATTAAGTATATAACTAACAAGACAGTAAGACGGATATAAAAGGATTGTTTCAAGAAGAGTGTCGTCAGAATATAATAATACCCATTGATCAACAAAGGATACAACGCACGGTTTCCTTGGATAAACAAGTAGTGGAGCTAAGACATCAACGGAAACCGAGGAATGACCACATTGTTGGAAGCATCCAAGACTTCAATGGAAGAGAAGTCCACCGCAAACACAGCCCTCCAAAGCTTCGTACCCGGTACATCTTTGTTTCGATTAGCAATTCAATGTAGACATAGATCAAGACGTCCGTGATGTTTACTTACTGTAAGGGCGAGGAGGTGAAGTCCGGCAGTCTATGATCAACCAGTCACGCAATTCGCCTTGCTCGATCCACCGAGTGTAACTTCCGTTGTCTACAAATCGGGAGCAGTGGGCGTCCAATCTATCTCCATCTCGTAACAATTCAATACCCCATGCGAGGTCAGCAATTCTGAAGTCAATGCGGCCATTGCCACCGCCAGACCATTCACTGGAGACGTTTGACGAGAACCCAAGAACCTCATGTAAACACCGATAAAATTCGTCTTGATAACAAGCTTCAACGGGCCGGACAACGGCCCCAGTGCCTACTCGTGTTATAGAGGAGAGATTTCGTAGCGAAAATCGCCTTAGGGCTGCTTCCGACAGATCTCCAATGGTGGGGTATCTCTGTATGGGGAAGGACACCAAAGAAGCGGTGAGATAATGTTCAACGTATCTATCCAGATCAGTAGAGTGTATATAGAATAACAACAAGCAAGTCTTACTTAGCATGCAGTCTTGTTGGGAATACACAAACAATACTGCTCGCATCGGCATCAAGCGGTTCCGAGTGCAACCATCCAGATTCATAACAATTCCTAATGCCGTCATTGCTAAGGTCACGCTGAACGCTTCCATTCTTCAAGACTTCTCGGAGAGTGTCCGCTGCATGGTGACTGAGCCTTCGTCGGTCTACAAAAGACCGTTTCACCACTGATTGCCCAAGAATGCGGAAAGACTCTTCTTCGTCATCTAACATTGTTATTATATGATCCTTTCCCACCTCCCTGATTTTCCCATGTTTGATTTCCGACCGGTGCACCTGCAATTCGTTCAGTAAGCATCCATTCAGTTGGGATTGAAAACCAAGACTAAGCCAGACCTGATAGATCATGTCAAGCACACTGTAAACCGCACCAGGGTGACCATTAGTCAGAGAGAAAATATAATCCGCTGCGTCACGATGAAGCGGGACTGGCCGCCGACCATCCGTACATATCCGTTGTACAACGTCATCAAATTCGCTCCGGGTGTAGAAGAGGCTGATCTGTGGAGAGCCTCTAATCTTCGATGGAGTGATAGATATTCGCTGTTGGACCCCCAGGTATGTAAGTGGGCTACCAGTGGGGTAATTGTCTGGCCCCTCGGAGGGGCTGCCGTAGGATGTAAACAAGCAGATTCTGGGTCCATATCGGCGGCCATTCTGGGTCTTGATAAAGTCTAACCATAGCCCATAATCTTCATAGGACATCTGTGCCTCGTCGATGAGAAAGGTAACGTCTGTATCCCTGATAGTGTCTGGAGTCACGGAAGTTAAGCCGGCATCTCTTGCGTGCTGGACGAGGATGTTGATGTAGATGTTAGTGTGCGCGGAGTTCTTCGTCTGAGGCCAACCTACTATCAAGACTGATGGTATGTGGTTTTGCCTGTTGTGACTGTGGAGAAGTTTGGCGAGGGTAGACTTGCCGGAGGCTGGTGTTCCTCTCACATGGACCACCTGTTCCTCGTCAAGTATTGTAGCAAGCTTCCTCACGGTTTCACTACGTGAACACAACAGTGGATCCGCTGCATCAAATCAGTTACACCTTGTCACATATACAAGTCGATATTAGGAAAGCCAGAGTTATAGACCTACCCATGATGCGCGGCTGCGGGGGTTTGGAGCTTGTCGGTTGAGGGTTGGAGCTCGCCGCTGTCGTTTCTCGACCTATCAGCCTCTTAATGTATTCCATTGTGATAAAACACTGATAGATTTGGAACAAAGCTCTTTTTATTCCAGGAAGGTAGGATGAGGAATGATAAATAGGAAGAGGAAGGAGCATGGCGGGAGATGATGAGGTGGTGAGGTCTGACAGAGGGGCAAGCCAATGGGAATTATTTCCGCCCTCCATTTGTGCCTGGATACCTAGGCAATAGGTATGTGTATATACTTTGAGCTTGTGTTGATACCTGTCGTCATGATTACATCTTATAATTCAATAGATTCCTAATCCAGCTGACCGGTCAAGTCATCATAACTTGATAAGATCACTAAAGTGAATCCATTGAACATGTGAGTAGTGTTTTCCAAAGCTCCTTGCTTCGGCGCTTACCGAAAAGCTGTGACTCAACTTGTAGGTGATGTAGACTAACTAAAGTCACTGGTTGCCTCTAATGCCAGATGAAGGTAAGGCGGTTTATACCCGCCAGATACGTGTTTACTAGTATAACTTTATCTCTGTGTGGCATGAGAACACACCCATAATATATATAAAAATAAAGTGATTCCGTCTCTCAAAAGGGTCGACAAAGTTTCGTATAGAATTAGTTTCACTTGTTGTGTTCTTCATGTAGAGATAGTCCAAGAAGCCGTATATAGTAGCACACCGGATTGGTTGGGCCAGACCACTGGATATGGAACCACAGAGGTGCCTCTCTCGCCATGCACCTGATGGTCATCAACGAGTCATATCTCCATGGCCTGGTAACCAATTATCCACATTTAATATCCCCCTCACAGTCAGAATATTTCCGCTTTCTCAATCGCCGGCGCATCATGAAATACCAAAACCCAAGAGTAAGCGCCGTCAAAGGCATAGCAATGACTACGAAGATCCAGAATTGCGGAGATATTGTGAACTTTGTATTGCCGTTGGGGTCGTTGAAATTGAAGAGGTTCATTCCAAGAAGAGTCTGTGGGTATTGAATTAGACCTTTGGATTGCTAAAAGTTTCGTATTGGACGGGTTTTATACGTACAGAAACGAAGCTGGCAGGTAGATAAGTCAAAGTGACCAGCGTGACAACTCGCACAGTCGCATTGTCGTCGACCGACTCTCGATTCATGTCCAGCGACCGATTATTGATCTCGATGGTCACAGACTGGTTTCTCAGGTTGAGTGCGACGGCCAGCTGCATGGGTCTGTTGTTAGTGAAATGATAAAGGATCTCAGAGGCTACGAGCGCGATGGTTGTTAGAGACCTACCAGCTGTGAGATTCCACGGACCTTCCTTTCCAGCGCCGTCACACTGTCTAGGTGCCCTTCCAGGCTCACGCGGTGATGCTCCAGCACATTGTCAATTGCCAACAATTGGGACTCTTTAATGAGGCCGTTTGAGTAAAGCTGGGCGTTCAACTCCCCCAGCCTGCGAACTATCTGCAGCGCAACACCTACCTGTGCTTTTACCGGGGCAAGGTTATCCTCCAAGTACTGAGGCTTAAGCAAGTTCAGGGGACTCGACTGATTAACAGATTGCAGGTCGGCGTCATTCAGAGTGAGCGCCATTTCCACCTTCATCCCTGATCAGCAGGGCTCCAAGCGTCTAGTGACGCGCAAGGCTTACTATGCGTTCAATGCCATCCCCCAAGTAACGAATATACCACCGCCAGTTCCAGAGATAGGTAGCAAGAGCCAGCAGGTGAAACGAGCACCAGCTGGTCTCAGACGAGAAGACACCCGAGGAAATGTCGGCCTCAATGGTTGTCTGTAGTTTGGTGCGTGGACCCGCGTGTAGAAATATCCACAGGTTTTCGTTCCCAGAGGGGTCGAATCGGTGGAAAACGCAGGTCTGTCGGGTCGTCCACGCTACGGATTGGCCATTGTTATAGCCTTCTGGGTATGCGAACAGGTAGTGGGAATCTATTGGTGTTAGCTTTCATGCTATATAAATAAATGTTCAGGGCTAAGCTACCATATGATCCATGCTCCCTACGTTGCACGATTAAACCTCCATGTCCCGCATCTGAGCAGCGCGGCTTGTCACCAAACGAAAGGACACGATCGAGGTATGAGTGATGGATAGTATAGGCATTTATGAGTGTTCTTAAAGACGTTTCTGTAATGCCGAGGGGCTGGGTCGAAATGCGACTAGAGATGGAACTGCACGAGATAAGCTTTGGGGTCCGGGATGTCAGATTTGAGAAATTACATGATTCGTGTGGTGGGCTTCGGGGTCGTCGATATATATTTATCGAATTCTTCGCTGTCAGTGAACGTCTGGATTTTGGATGGTACGGTAGAATCGAAGAGAGAAATGTTTGATTTCTTGGGGTTAGAGACAAGGGCAGGTCTGTGAAGGTATGGCTGGACGGCCTGATAGTAACTCATATTGATTTCATCCATAGTCCGTGGAAGATAGGGTATCGGGATTGACAATAGTGGTAGTATTAGCGTGGTAGGAAATCCTTGGCCACAGACCCACAGGTGTTCTGGAAAGACTCCGGGAACATTTAAACTGCACACACTTTGACAAAGGGAGATAGGATAGCTTGAGATACGCCTTGCAAGAGACAAAAAGGCTCTGGAGAAACATCAACGTGTGGTGCACCGCCCAGATCAGTTACGCCTTGCCACGACTAATACAGAAACTCGAGGCTCGCCTAAACAAATCATGTACCAAAGTACAAACAAAGACACCACCTTCTTTGAACCCTCCGGATCCGCTCAGCCCCCACTTAGTTCACACGGAAGGGCTCCTGGAGGTCGCTATAATCCGTTCAGTCGACGATCAGTCAGGGATTCCAGGTGGGGTTTGGGGATCGGGCCAGTCATACTCGATTTCATCCTGCCTCGGTGGCGTAGTTAGTTTCACCCACTGGATAGCTCACGTGCAAGAGGGATAAGGGGGGGAAAGACGTGCCTCGCTTACTAGTCTCGGCGCGTCAAAATAGAATAACCCATTATAGTGCTGAACGTCTCAAGAGTCAGCTGGGGTATGGAGTGGTGGGTCATAAGAAGGGACTTGCGGAAACTATGATCTCTTCTTGGAAGATATCGCGGAGACGGTCTTGCAGTTTCTCTCTTTTGATATATCCCGTCAGGCCTGCATTGACGATGTTCTTGACCATGGTATTTGTGGTGGCAAAATCTCGGATACAAGGATGTTATTTCGCACAAGGAAGAGATCCTGCCGTAGAGATGGGCCAACACTAAATAGTAGTGGACGATCCAAGTTCTAATAACCGTACACCCATTAAAGCGTCCGATGAGGCTCAATGTTGGGTACTGTTACTGCGGGGATCCTTGGTCTTTGGGTTGCATCAAGTTGACTCGCATCATGATGCAAGCTTTATTTCCCGCGAGCAAGGTGATTGCATGCAGGACCGGGGAGGAATTGGACAATAATTTTTCGCGTTGTATACATCTAGTTATGAGCAAAGCAAACATATACGACACAATATAATGTGTGGTCAGAAATAGTGCCCTGGTAATAAGGGTTAGTGTTGGTGAGAGTGCATGTTAGTGTCGGGACCTTTCCCAGGGAGAATGAGCCTTAACTGGCGTGATAGAAGGCTGAATGTCCAAGACTTTATGACGGAAACTATGCTCGGAGTTGGAGACCTGTATATCTGATATCCAAGATAGACATCTTCCTCTGCAAGAGGAGCAACATTCTAGTCAGGTATAGGCAGTGATAGGAAGTGATGGGTGAATGTTGCTCGGACCCAGATTAGTAGATGATGATTTGATACGAGGTGGAGGCCAAGGCCCAGCCCTAGCCCACCAATTGGTCCGTCCTTGGTCAATCGCCTGTGCCACAGGCAACCGGAAGAGCAAACAAGGCTGTGAGCGGCTAAATAGACAAGGTAGTCAATGACTGGCGACGGAGTTCAGGCCTCCGGGGGGCGACAGGCATCTCTGGCGAATACGGAGAAGGATACCATCCCCATTCCCCGAACTCACCGGCCGGGGTTGGTGTACTCCGTAGGGAAAGGAGTGCATTTCAACTTTGTGACCCTGGTAATATTTGACCCCACTTATATAGTAGCCAGAGACTACAAAGGTATCCTAGCGTGAGGCTGCGAATAGAACTTCGGTAGTACAGTGTGGTGTTTTATATCCAGTCCCAGCCATCCGTCGTATAGCATGGTGCATAAGGTCGGATCCATTCGTGACCATGTATCAAGGGACTGACTCAATACACTTGTCCAGGTAAGTGGCCAATACCCCTTGATACATACAGCATTGTATCCTCTCCCCGGTTATCACTGCTGTTGTCTTTGCGTCTTACGTCGAGTCCCTTCAGGTCCTGACATAAGCAGAATAAGTAGGGACCAACATGCCCTTCGAGACCGTCCTCCCGACGAAGTCAGACGAGATGTGGAAAGGTTCCATGAGCTCTATGAGCTGGAAAGCGTTGTCAGCATTGAGACCCTGCAAGAGGGAGCCAAGCTAGGGTACGACAATGTCAACCCCAACGATCGGAGCGGTCCAAAGGACGACTCAATCAGTGGGGAGGAGCAACCGGGGTTTTTTCACCAGACAAAGGGGCTCAAGGCAATTATTCTCACTACAGCATGTGCCGCAATCACACAGTAATTTGTCCTTAAACCAGGCATTCTGTATCATTGCACCAGTCTGATATACAAATAGAGGATGGCAGCAATCATCTATTAACGCCAGCTCTCAAGAGTGGCGGATAGCCCTCAACATGGACGATAATGATTATTTAGCCGGATTCATAGATGCTGCACCTTGGCTGTCTGCAAGTGTCATGTTAGAACCCCATCTCATATGAGGTATTGCTGCTAATATTCCCAAGAGGTGCCTGGTCAAGCGACCTGCTACAGGAAGCGAGTAATGGGAGGCGACCGGCTCTCCTTCTATCGTCCATCTTATGTGCGGCCTTTGCCCTTGGTATGTAACCAGGTCTCTTATCTCTATCATTCACCGTCCTACTGACAATATGGACGTGAAGGGTCCGCCCGCTGCGAGAGCTGGGTGCAGCTTCTTATATGTCGAATTTGCCTTGGATTTGGCGTAGGTTTTCTGCTATGATGCTATATCGGAACCCGTACTGACAATCATATTTGCAGATTGGAGCCAAAGCATCAATTGCACCGGTGTTTGCAGCAGAAGCAGCGGCTGACCATCTCAGGGGCCGCCTATTGATAATGTGGCAATTCTTTGATGCGGCGTATGTTGTTTCTCCTCCCGCTCGAGTCACATACTCATGTCGGCAGTGGCATATTTCTCGGTTTCCTTACTGTATGGATCGTCGATCATTCCTGGAGAGCCTTGCTGGCGACAGCCGCTATTCCTGCCTTGATCATGTTGTTCCTGGTATTCCTCTGTCCGGAGTCTCCACGATTCTTGATACGGAGAGGACATTACCGTGCTGCATTTGGTGTGCTATGTCAGCTCCGCCCAACGGAGGTCCAAGCCGCGCGAGATCTTTTCTACATCCATAGCCAGTTGCAGAAGGAGGCGACCCTTATCAAAGACCAGACGGCACCTGATCAGCAAGCGGGGAGGGATCCAGCAAGTGGAATGCCGCTAGAACATTCACCAGACCAGGCTGGTGAAGATCAGTACCTGAAGATGGTCCAGAATAGCAGCTACCTGCACAGAGTTGGCGCACTGTGGAACGTCCCGAGAAACAGAAACGCCTGTATAGCGGCTTTTATAGTGATGGCGTCCCAGCAGCTTTGCGGAGTGGGTTGTCGTTTTCATGATGCATGTTTTGTACGGATAGCTAACTGGCGCAATAGATCAATGTCTTGTCGTTCTACTCGTCCAAACTTTACGACGACATCCACCAACCTGCTAATAAAGATCGACAGCCTAGACCTGTCGTTAGAAACCGAGAACTTACTGCTAACGAGCTCCACAGGAGAACAAGGGTGGCATGGTTGAACTTTGGTTTGTCATTCCATGAGCAAAAGCCCGAACATGGACTGACCGTACAATTTTAGGGTTTGGGCTGGCAAACTTTCTTTGTACTCTGCCGGCCTTTAGGTTGATCGACAGGTACAGCCGCAGACAACTCCTCCTCACCTCTCTGGGAGCGATGTTCTTTTGCTTGGTGGCCATTGGTGGTTTTTATGAAATAGACGACGTGAATACCCGACTGGGACCGATTGCCACCTTTACGGTTGTTCTTTTTAACGTGGCATATGGGGTGGGGGCGGGCCCGATCCCATTCACGTTCAGCGCAGAAGCTTTCCCTCTTTCATATCGAGGCATGCATCATCCGAGCCCTAATTCATACATGCCCTGTCTGACCGGTTTCATTGTCTATAGAAGTCGGAATGAGCTTTAGTGTCATGGTCAATTTCCTTGGGCTTGGCTTGCTGGTACTCTTCGTGCCCAAACTGACCCAGGCTCTGGGAAACCCCGAGCTGCTCTTCCTGTTCTCGTTAGTTACACTGCATTTTCAATTGATACGGCAAACATGATCTTAACTTGAAGCAGTGGTCTAGATGTGATTGCATTTATATTGGTATTTCTCTTTGTGAGTCGCCCTACGGCGTCCTGGCTATTTTCCCTTGGCCATTGCATCCTAACCTTACATACAGGTCCCAGGCGCTTCATCAAAATACACGCTAGAAGAGATGAACGGCATATGTAAGTAGCGCCCAGTGTTTACCGTGTCTGTCAGTTGCTTATACGACGTGTCCTATAGTCAAACATAGGATGGTCTGCCACGTGAGATGGCACCTCTCATTGTTTCGTGTTTTCCGTGGCCAGGAAAGAGGGGACTTTGAGGAATTCTGTGTCTGTAAAGATTCTGGCGAGTAGCCCGCTTTCATTCTCATTATTGGAAGGATGATCATTTTATGTGAGAGCCAAAGTTAATGTTATCATCAACAACACTAACAGGGCTGTTGGAATGAAGGAACTGTGTTTTGATGTTAGTTCAGATTGTGCAAGTTGGCCTTACAGACAGAATATGTCATTAACACGTATAAGGATGATCTCATGGAACTAATTTGTATCTTCTTTGTTGCTAAAAGATGATGTAGTCTTAGTTACTCTAGATATCGATCAGCGTCCTTCAAAGGTTCCACGTCACGACAGGCATTAGTAAAATACTAATCACCTTCTCGTATATGAGTGGACAAGTATTTTTAGCACCCAGTAGGCACCAGCATATAGCCCCGCCAACGAGACACCCAAGAGTAAGAGGTACATACAGGGGTTTGTGGATCCAGACGCCCAACCAGGGCGGCGCAGGCCACCATCCAGCCCCGAGGTGGTCCTATGCGCATATCCAATTGGCCAAGAAATATTGCGTGCAGCCTTGCAGGACAAATTCGCCTAATGCCCTGTATTCTTGCAAAAATACGATTGCCCTCAAGCGGGGAAGCACTCAGGGGCGCAGTCCACCATGACATCGCCTTGCGTCGAAGCAGGGCTATGTCTAAGATTTGATGACATTTCTCACTGGATCAATCTTCAATCACCTCTCCGTACTGACAGGTGACTTCCACATCAAATAGCCCGCCTGGTTGTGAGTAGACCGGTGTGGCTGTGGTTATTAGCCACTTCTAAGGTGTTTCTTGCCACACGTTGACGCAATACCTGGACTCTTTCTGCAATGGTCTGAGCGGCAAAAGACCCCGGTGAACCTCATCAGAGTACAAAGTGTATACTCTGTGGCGCTGGGATTCGTTTTTGTGTTTGTTTTGTACGAATCACCCTGGTTTCCACCCTTAATAACATGCTCTCGCTTCCATTATTTGATCTTGTCCTCTGGTCCTCGATCCCTGCCCGGAGGCCCCCCTTAAAATATGGAGGGAACCGGGCCTAAAAGTGGTCCAAGAACCTTTATGAGCGAGCTTCAAACCAGCATCCAGGCGAGAATGCACAAAAAAGGCGACTCGTCTGCGACATTCATCCCTCGAGATGCCCTAGATGACATCTGGACCAACGACCGCCTGGAACTTTTTATCCAGCACATGGAGCCTGGTTTCGATTCATCACACATTCCCACTATCAAAGGCGCCCATTTGCAGACACTCTCAATTTTAGTCTCCATCCGCTGGGATGAGTGGACACGGTTCTCCCATATCTTTATACACACCTCGGGTCGGACTGATCAGGATATTCCCTGCTACGACCTCGCGGCGCTCCGTGATACCAATTTCCTGGGGGAGGAATGGGCATTTAAGTTCCTCTTCGAACGAGTTATATTCTGGCCGATCGATATTGAAGAGGGAATGAATAACGTGAAGCCCAAGGACTGGAGACTGCCTTTTTTAGAAGGACGATCCGACGACCTGGGCCGAGGAGCATACGGGAGTGTCACGAAAGAGGTCATTCCCGCGGTACACTACCGGCCATCCGAAGAAAGAGCGTTCTCAGGAGGTCCCATCGGCGTGAGTCCTGACCCGCACTGCAACTCTCGAGCCTCCCAAATTGCAGCTAATCCTGGTTGTCGCATAGAGGGAGGTACCGGTAGCCTGCAAACGGTTTTCGAACAGCAGCGAATTCAAGCACGAGGCGAGAAACTTAAAGATCCTAAAAGACAGTCTCATTGAACATGATCGGATCGTCCGTTTCTTGGCGACAGTCGAAGTTGGAAACGACTTTTACATTTTATACCCCCTGGCGATGATGGACCTGGAAAGATTTCTCGAAGGAGGCCTGAATAATGGCACCGGCTTCACCATTCCGGAGATCCTCCGCGGTTCTTCAAATCTTGCCAGTGCCCTTGCCTTCCTGCATGCAGGGCTCGAAACAGACCCGCCCCGAGTCTGCTGCCACATGGACCTCAAGCCGGCCAATATACTCGTGTACCCGAACCCCCAATCTCCCTCAGTGGGAAAGTGGAAGATCACGGATTTTGGAATATCCATGATGACCCAAACTCAGGCGGGTCTTATGGTGCCTACCAATCCCGATGGCTCTGCATATACAATACAACGATCTCCGTTGGCCCGGGGGGAAATGCCGTACCATCCGCCGGAAGTTCTGGACGGCGAGTTCGGGCGTAGAAGTGACGTCTGGTCGCTGGGTTGTATCCTCGTGCGTATAATCGCCTTCGCACTGAATGGGGCAAGTGGGCTGCGAGAGTTGGATTTGAGACGACGGAAAGATACGGATGGAATCACCGACTACCTCGATGATCATTTTCACCGCGCCTCCCCCGGAAGGAGTTCCCGTGTTCTGAACCCACACATCAAGGCGTGGCTGGATGGGCTCCCTCACGCCGGGTACGACTTGCACCCCGACCTGTTGAATGGGTGCTGTGATTTGCTCCTGTACACGTTGAGCATCAAGAAAGATAGTCGTCCGCGTGCGAACGAAGTGAAGGACATACTTCGCCATTTGGCACTTGTCGCGGAAGGCTCTATTAGAGGCTACAGCGTCAGAAAGGAATCTCTGTCGTCAGTGAACACCGTCCGTACATCCGAGGGAGATCTGACGTCTCTAGACTCCAAAGCCACAGCCACCACTCCTCCAGACTGTGCAAGAACTCCCACCCCACTAGCGGACACCCGTTTGATTGCCGCAGTGACAAACTCTCTCACCCAAGATTTGGAATTGCTTCTGTCTGAGCAGCCGACACCCGATCTGAGCCGGCAAATCTCTGACAAGAAAACTCCTCTGTACCTTGCCGTGGAGCAGGGAAGCCTGGACATGGTCCAAACTCTATTGAAGGCGCTATTGAAGGCGGGCGCAACGGTCGACGCTCCATCCGCAGATAATCAAACGGCGCTCATGAAAGCCGCGCGAGACGGCCATGTAGACATTGTCTCACAGCTGCTAGTCTCCGGCGCCGATGCTACGGCGACCTCAACAGACGGGCTGACCAGCCTGCATTATGCAACCTACTGCAGAACACAAGGGGCAACCCTGATCAACTGTTTCAGAGAATTCAAACCAGAATTAGACTTAGACCTACCCAACTCTCAAAATGGCGAAACGCCTCTTCTGACCCTACTGAAGAACTACGAGGGCAGTGCCCTGTGGAACGAGAAATTTCTCGCCTTCCTAGATGGACGTGCCGACATAAACCGCGCTGACCGCAGGCATGTAACCCCTTTCTCCTTTGCCGTCAGCCGTGATTTCCACCAGGTTGTGCGTGCGCTTCTCAGGACGGGAGCAGTACCTGGGACGATCCCTCCCAAATCAAAGCTGTCCCAGAAGATGATAAAGGTCTTCAAGGAAGCGAACGTTGCTTTACCGGCTAGTCCTTCACCCGATTTCTTTCGTTTCCTGCGCCATTGATGTCTCCAGCGGTGACTTTGTTCTGTATCGGCATATTATACCCATGCTTAGGCGTTGTTTGTATAATCTATTCATAAGTGATAGAATATCATCTTCCGACTCTATATAATCTTTGTTACAACTTCAAAGATTTTCAAGGCAGTTCAGGCGGAAATAAATCCTGAAGTCAATCTGTTTCTCTCCGCTTTGTTCGTACTCTTTAAGTAAACCCAGCCCTGAAGTGGCATGGACATCGCGAAAGAAAACACGGCACGTATCGCAGGATTCTGAGAACCGGGCTATAATGGAAAAACCTTTGAAAGTATAGAGCAAGTCCTATTGTATGATATGCTGTCATTTTTACTAAGTACGACTACTCCTCAAAGTTCCAATCAGCCTTTGACAACCCCCATTCCTCGCACAGCGTCCCCAGCCACTTTGACACAGAAACCAGCTCCTCGTCTCCATTGTCGTTCTTCATCAAGACTAGCTCTTTACACGCACGAAAATATTGCTCCACCGTCAACGGCGGTAGGTCGTACCACTCGTGTGTGCTGCTGCAAACCAAAGAATTGGCTGCTTTGCCCGATCTCATATCGTTCCAGCAGGCATCGCAAAGATCCACACTGTAGCAATATTTGCAGGCGTGAAGGCCGAGATCATAGTCCCACCACCGATTGCAGTTGGTGCAGGCAATCCCCCAATCATTTCTTCTATCGTGATCTTCTAAGATATTTTCCACTTTCTTATAGCAAGCCGCCTGCTCCTCGCTGACAGCATCTGCTTGGGCTGCTAATCTGGCCACTTCCGCCGTGACCTCCGTAAGCCTTTCCCAACATAGCTTTTTGTGTAGACAATTAGTCTGATAGAAATCCACCAGTTCTGCGCTGATTGCTGCCACCACGGACCCCTGTCCGGCCAGAAGCCCTTCGATGACAGTCTCATCAAATTGGTTTTTCGGAAACAACAACGCAGCTCGCAGTGCATTCTCGTAATCCCCAGTTCGGTCGAGAAGGTTACGAAGCATCGTGAACCCGTCAACATCATTGAACGAGATGTCATCAACCAGTATGTTGAAAACCTCGACCATATCGGATCGAAAAATGTCATGAGCCTTGGCTCTCTGTCCCTTGAGCGAGTATAGACTTGCAAGTATTGACTTAGGGCCATCGAAAGCAGGCTCATCCTCGTGAATTTGCCGTAACACCTCCACGTTTGCCTCTAGGTCCACCCTATCCGTACGCATGCATCTCTCGAAATAGAACATGCTCAGATGGATGGCGGCTGGCTGTTGGATGAAAAAAAGCTGTTTTCGGCCTTCCGAAGTAGTGCTCTCCCTAACTATGTCCAAACATTCGCGCAGGTGACGTGCGGAGATAGCTAATTGCTCGGCAGAGTTCCTGTAGACATAATACCTGGCCCTGCCCAGCTGCAACAGCAGAATCGCAACCTCATCGGTTTTGGCTTCCGTCCGCGCAGTGTCGATTGCCAACTCCATCTCACCCTGGAAGACTTCCCACAACCCCGCGCACGAAGAGACTATGGCAGACATTGCCTTGAATAAGAGCAATGTGCCCCTCTCATCACACACGGTTGTTGTTAACATATTCACCAACTGATTAGACGCCGTTCCTGGAATTTTATGGGTAACGGCTTTTTGGATGATGGACCGCGCATCGTCCTCTTGTCCACTGGCGACATATTGTCGGAACACCGCAAAAAGAACCTCCACATTATCTTCATCCAACTTGGAGGCTTCCTTTAGATAGCTGAAAGACATTTCAGGGTCGGTTGCGCATCTGCTGAGAGCTTTGAATGCTTCTCGTAGCTGCTCCTTGTTGACGGGATCCTGAGCCTGGAGAATCGTGGTAGCCTGTTGATTCTCGTTAGATCTCGGCTCATTCTGCGCAGACTAAGAGTTTCATACTTTCTTGTAATGCTCACTCGCAGCAGCTTCATCCCAAAATTGAGCGTAAATGTCACCTAGTCGCATACACCATGTGTAGTCCACTTCGGATACTTTCAAAGCCTGCTTGCACCATTGCTCACATCTGGCAATACATTCTAAAGGGGGTTCCCTGGGATTGATCATAATTCTCCCGTCACCTTCGTCGAAGACTTCAACCTTCCCAGCCGTACCGCCGTCCTCATCGCGCTGTGTTTCGGTCCCCTAAAGTTGAGATCAGCAAGAATTAGGCCGAGGCAAACAATGGGATTCAACAACCACTTACCAACGTTAGGAACCCTCGGATCCATTCAAATGGCCCGGTGTCGGTCCATTCGGTTCTCTGTAGCCAGTTCCGAGCAATCATGGTCATGATGGGAGTCAACAGACTTGAGTTGCGATGTTTGTCCCTCTTGCAGTCTTCGAGCCATCGTTTGTCCCGAGGCCCTAGGCGGCTAATCGCGACAGGGTCGTCCAGCCATTTCCAGAACGTGTCCATCTGGTCATTACCGGAGAACCATGGAGCCCACATCGAGCAGAATTCCCAATTTCGCTCGATGATACTGTCGTCGTTGAACAAATCGTACACGCTGGATCCAATGAACTGCTTATCTGCCGGCTGAAGCTCGTCGAAACCAGTTACCTCGGACAGGGCTTTGAGATGCAATGGGATAGAACTCATCAAGTATTCTCCTAGCACCTTCCCCCTTTTATCGATAACTGGTTGGAGAAACAAATTGAAAGCCCGTTTGACAATCTCCAGGTGAGCGTCGGCTTCGTTCACCTGGATCCTCCGCTGGCCCACGTTAGTCATATCGGCTGTAGGCTGGAACGTAAATCCCCCCAGGAAGGAGTGGTGATTCAAGTCCCAAAAGAACCGCTGGACGAGCTTGTGATCTGCGTTTGTGATGCTGATAGTGGCCGTGATCTTCGGGTCATCTTCGGACTGGCGAGGCCTGTCTCGTTGAACAACAACGCAGTCTCGAACGTGATCTTTGAGTACTACGGCCTTTTCACTAGACGTCGCAGAAACCAAGCTAAAGAGTCTGGAGTACTTTCCCGTGATCTTCTCGCCGAGAGACTGAAGAGAGACGGCGTTGAAGCGGAGGAACAAGGCCGCCTCCAGCTCGCTCACAAGCATGTCTCGATCTGCAGCCACCGCCCATACCAGAAGCTCATTGATCTCCTCAATCTCCCGGGGCTTGAGCGTCGCTTCCAATGCTTCGATATCCAATCGCACTTGATGCTGTGGGTCTGTACTTGACTCGTGCAAGACCCGGCTAAGCTCCTCCTCCGTGCCGCCTGACACGACGACATCTTTGACTTTGCGCATATCCTGCTGGATCGTTGGATAGGTATTGTCGGAGCGCGCCAGGAGTAGCTCTTCGACCATTTTTCTCCGACGCTGTGAGTCCTCATCTGCTCCCTGGAAGAGGGACTCCCTCTTCAGCTCCTCCGTAATGAATGCCTTGACGTCAACCTGGTTGTACGTGGTGATGTCGATCGTTTTAGTCCGAGACGAGAGCAGCTGATCCCGAGTGAATGTCCCTGGCTCACAGCTGATAAGCACTCTGACGCGGTTGGACCCGCCCTGCTTGCCCTCCTGAATCGCCCTCATGAGCCCCTCGCGGTCTCCTGCGCTGAGTGTGCCGACCGAGTCGAGGAGGATGTAATGCGTCGTATTTTCCCCCGGCATTCCTATCCCCAACGTCGCCCAGAGATCTGTACAGCTGCCGTCCCTAAAATACTTTTCGTTCTTCCCTGGCTCACTGCACACAGTACACACATGCCTCCCGTAAGCGAGGTCCTGCTCCGCCAGTTGGACACAGATAGACTTGATCGCCGCCTCCAGTGGTCGTCTATCGCCGTCCGCCCCTCCTTTCTCTCCCATGGCGAAGGGGTAATATCCGATCAAGCTGCGCTCAGCTTTTGTGGACAAGTTTCTAGATTTAATTTCCTCCGCAATCGCAGAAACCAGAAAAGACTTTCCCGCTCCAGGCGTACCGGTCAAGACGAGCAGGGGCTCTGCTGCGCTGCTACTGTCAATCCACTGCTTATATACGTCAATTTCGTTCAACCATTTCCCGCTATCTTTCACAGCGCCCTTCCACATTCTATCGCGGGCCTCAATAACCGCGGCTGCTGCGCCATCCTGCAGCCCAAGCTTTGTTTTTATCATACTCAAAATGCGCTTCCGGTTGCCATCCAATGTGCGCTTGTTCTCCGCCTCCACGAGCCCAGATACGTCACCCTTGATGGCCTTCGTGGTTGTATCGATCTCGATCGTAGTGGCCTTTATGAACTTGACGTGCAGGCCTGTTTCCACTGCAGCCTCGAGAGTTAGAGTTGCCTGGACGTTCAACTGATCCAGAGTGAGCTTTTTGAAATGTGTCAACTCTCCCTGTACAGACCCATCGTCCAATAGGATCCGTTTGGCATTGCGCTTGAAGCCTTTCCATCTACCCTCACGGTGGATATTGATGCAGTCGGCACATAAGTTCACGAAACTCGTCATGACCTGGTAGATGGACAGTAGCAGAGCCTCGTCCAGCTTGGCGCTGTCCTCCATCCGCTCGTAGATCCGAAATTGGGCAAGAGCGGGACCGACTTCCGCAAAGATAGCATCTATCTCGCCATGGAACTCATGGACCTTTTTCGGAATATCCAAAAGGAAGGACAGAGCGTTGAAACACAGTCCCGTCGGGGCGAAAGCCTGAGATTCAGATTAGTGTTCCTTCTTACGATCTTAAAGCACAGGCAATGCGGTATTATTGTCACTAACCATGGACGCACCCTGGGACGCAATCCCACCGAGTAGCTGGATGCAATGTATCATTTGGAACCCCGTCGCTTTAGCCTTCGACACATTTTTACCGTCCGCTTGTGCCGCATAATGCGCGTCGAGGAGTCTTCGCAGGTCGTCCGGACGCTGGGAGACACCGTCCAGCCTTTGGCCCGTGCGCTCTTGGAAGCGCACGATGGTATTCTCCCAGATCTCCTTCACGGACGCGGGGGCCCTTTTCTCCTCAGGCTCCGTGGTCATCGTGCCCTTTGAAACTTTGTATCCAGGATTCTCTCTTTAGTGGGCGCTTTTTGAACCCCTACTGGGTATTCTGCGGGGACCGGTCTGCCCTTTATGCGCAACGAGCTGAATCCATCATCCAGCCGCATAGGCGGGGCAAACCACGCTACCACGTCTGCCCCGCTCACACGAAGCTCGAAAGGCTGGCTGTCAGCTTTGGGGGCTGAAAGGGCCATGTCCCGGCCAATCGCAGCTACGGCCTTGTCGGAATATTACCCATGAAGGCTTTTGTCATGGACGGTAAGATTGGCTGAAGAAACCTCTACTCAAGCATTGAGCATTGGTAGCCACTCGTTCGTTTTGATAAGATGACCACATTATGATTACTGCATGGAGTACTCAAGCCTGGAGTCGGGTACTGAAGCAAGTCTCCCACACAGTTTCCCAGTGGAAGTGGAACTAGTCAACCCTAGGCAGATACAGATGGGGTTAGCATCCATGGCTAGCTGATAACCCTAATGGGTGATGACAGGACGATGCCGAGCCATTTCTTAGACGCTAGATCAGGAATTACAGAATACTGGCAGTCACTGCTTGGTCACATCAATCATAAGAAAGAGCAAAGTTAGACGGCTATCTTCGCATTTCTATCGAAATTCCATAGCTCTCCATCTAGTCAATATAGGAATATCTCATTTTATTGCCATTGCCTTTGTGATAATCCATGTGATAGTTCGAAAGTCCTGCACATATGTATTCGGTATACTTTCCCTGTCTTTTGTAAAGCTTTGGTATATGTTTAAAATTGAATACCCTGGCTACAAGA
This sequence comes from Aspergillus campestris IBT 28561, assembly GCF_002847485.1. Lineage (NCBI taxonomy): Eukaryota > Fungi > Ascomycota > Eurotiomycetes > Eurotiales > Aspergillaceae > Aspergillus > Aspergillus campestris. Next base: position 559,907 of record NW_020194349.1, read on the forward strand.
AGATGTCATGACACCTCCACCTCTATACTGTATAAAATTAGTTTCTCTTGCATTCTACACGGGGAGATTACCGGCTAGGCCCGCAGTTCCATTATCCAACGTCTATACAACTCTATTCTAAGTATATTAAGTGTCAAACAATCGAAGAAGCATGATCATCCACAGATTATACCTACCAGCAAAAACAAAAATAAAAATAAAACATACAACAGCCGGGATTCGCATGTGGTCACCCACCATACTACTAACCGGCCGGCGTGTGGCTTAAGTACGGCTGAGCGGACGGGAAGCCCTGTTTTCCACACCCTATGGTCGTATGTACTTGTATCATCTAATGAATGATTTATAGAGAGAATTGTCGATCTCATGTCCAGATTTTATACCCGACATCTAGGCTGTCGGATAACCTCAGCCAACAACATGGGCCGTCGAGTGTGCGCACAGACCTTTGCATTCCCCGCTGAAAACCACGCGGTTATGGTATTAATATATAAGCTCTTGCGCGCCGCTGCATATCCACTCACGACAACTCCCAAAGACAAGGTTATTATATATTCATATATACTTGCAGTTTTTAGAATTAGTAGAATCATCTTACTACCTCTTAACGTAAGTTATTCTATATAAATATAATAGGTTGTTAGATTTTAGCAAAAAGGGCTTCTTATACAGATATATATCATTTAATTGATACCAAATAAGACTAGTACTCTAGATTATCTAATTGGAAAGACCCCTGTCTATTATGTGAAAATTTGAAATTCTAAGTATATTTTCAGATTCTATCAGGTAGATGACTGGAGGAAAGAATGGGTTCTTGTCAGACTGGAGGCAAATGAGCACTCTGCCAGGAATGCTTCGAATGTCCTGAGATAGGCCAGAGGGAACCGACCCAGGAGTTTTATTAGGGAGGCCGAAGGGCATTGAGTTGGGATATCTAAGGGGATGGATGGCAGGTAACGACCAACAGAAAACCTGTTTCACCGAAGGAGATATGTATGACTTGATATGTCGAGTTATTAGGTCGCATTAACGGTGTGCCACACCACCATCCTGCCACATTCGGATAGAATATTCATCTTGATCATTCACTCCACCTTCTAGATCAGAGGACTTGTAGTCGCTTGACTCTACGAACACTTCCCTATCAATCAAAGGCTCCAACGATGCATGTTCCTTCCTCTTCTGTCCTGATATCTAGGGCGAAAAATGGCCAGCTCGGAAAAGACTACGTCAAAGAATTCCTCGTTATTTGGCGTTTTGAAGGTCCCGCCTGACTGGAAAGATTCTTTTGAGGAAGGAATGAACGGGACTTATTGCCTTGTATGCGGAAGATCGAGTCGAACGTGGGCATAGACAGACAACGGGCCTTTTAGAAAGGGGGTAGGGTCGCAAGTATGATCTAGAAACCTATTCTTTGGTGCAATTGACCATGTCGAAGAGCCCTCCAGTAATAAGTATCCACCTCCAGCGCATTCTATAACCTCACTACATTAGGGATGGAAGGTGTCCTATTAAGGAGGCTTTCGATGTTGCTGCAGGGACAAGGCAACCCATTGCTAACTGCGATGGTGGTAATACCCGCCATGTTGATTGAAAACGACTCAAATCGTGTGCTCAAAGGTAGGAACTTGGACACAGCACATCGTGGTGATGCTAATCCATAGGTGTTAGTGGTGATGGCGGCTGTTAGGGATGCTTGACGCCGAAGTGTTCGGTATCGGTGCTACTGGAAGTTTGACAAAGGGACAGCCCCCCAGGCAACCAATTAGGTTCAACTGATAGCCGAGCCGAGAGATCAAGTTGTGATTGATCACATTAACGATGTGTTTTGGGGCGGCCCACTCCCTTGTGGGGGCCAATGGCTTGAGGAATATGTTAATGTTTCACATATATTTAGCGCTGAGGAGGTTGCGATACATCGTTGTATTGCCGATGACGCTAGGAGGGGTCCATTGCTAAGGGTACCCCTGAATCCCTTAGCGAATGCCGAAAACGTCTCCACTTCGAAAGGGCTTTGAGTCAACGTCGGAGGCTGATGCTTAATAGTGTATAGTGGAATCAAAATCTTCTGCGTCCCTGGATCTCGCTGCCCGGTTGGCCGCCATCTTAGTCTCGATACCCCTATTATGTGGTATGCCATGAATAATGTGTATTCGTGTGCGACGTGTTGGATCTCGGTTGCGTTACTGCTGAGCGTGGTTCAAACTAGTACTCAGCGCGAGTCAGAACAGGGCGCTAAAATCCTGAACAACACCGGGTTATTACCCCACATATGCTGAGCCTGGTTCAGAAATCTACGCTTTTTTGAGGGTGCCTGTACTCAGAGTCTCGAGATAGCACTGACATAAAATTTCTAAAGATGTCTGTGCATAGTCCTGTAAAGCGGCTATATAGAATCCCTGTGTCTAGTAGGGTCTAGTAAGGTTCTAGTAGGGTTCCTTGTGATATTATTTGTAGGGCTTCTTGGGTACTTTTAGGAGCTCTACGCGGAGTGCTTTTACAGACTACACGAGCACTCTTGAAAAGGGAGATATATAGCTAAGTATGGTTCAGGTGATAGATCATCCTCTTAATCAGGTGGGTTACTTCATGAAGCATGCCAAGTATTTTTCTAGCTCTGTCCTGAATCACGCCCAGAACTAGTTTAAACCACGCTCAGCTGCTAGCCCGATCTCGGCTGAGATCTGTGGGAAAGAACCCTTCCTGCGAAGTGCTAAGAGAAGTGCATCCGGAAACAGGGTGTTGAAACCATGTCACATCTCAGGTGTCTACAAGCGCTATGCCGATCCTCCACTGCACCAGGGGCCATTAGATTGCCTCGCCTGTAGGATCGATTCAATTAGATTGACTCTAGATTTAGTTACTCCATAGTTTCATCTAATTTCATCTATTCAGACCTACGACAAGGCCTGGCGACGGGGTGAAACTCCAAGCCCTCATGGATAATGGATCTGTTCCAAGGGTGAGCGGAGTTCGAAGGCGTATATTTAAATACCTTAGTATCCCCCTCCTCTCTTCTACTCATCAATAACTTCATTAGTCCTTTCTTCAGTCACTCTTTACACGATACCATATTCACTCTTTACAATGCAATTCACTTTTGCCCTGTTCACCGCAGCTGCGCTGCTGACCCCTGTCTTTTCCAATGCAATCCCCCCGATGAGCCGCCGCGAGTCCGGCCTCAAGCTCGAATCCTGCACTACCAGCCAACAGGCCGCCGTCGAAGCCGCCCTTCAACGCGCCGGCTCTCTCGCCAAGGCCGCCGCTGACGCCGCTGCCAATGGCGACGCTAGCATCTTTGAAGAGTACTTCCTCACTACCGACACCGCATCCCGCGAGGAGGTCGCCGCCCGCTACGAGGCCATCGCCAAAGAGGCCTCCAACCCCAGCAGCGGCAAGGTGACCTACAACTGCGGCAACGGTATTGAACAGAGTCAATGTGGCGGCGGTAAAGGTACCCTCGCGTACGCCCTCTCTGGCAGCAACAAGGTCGTCAACTGCCCGGACTGGTACAAGTTGGTGCCCGAGACCGACAACTGCGGCGGCATTGACCAGGGCCTCACCATGATCCACGAGCTCTCGCACATCAGCGGCGTCTACAGCCCGGGCACCGGAGACCACGCGTACAAGTACAACGACCTCATCAAGCTTTCCCCGGAGCAAGCTATCCTGAACGCCGACACCTACACCTTCTACGCTGCTGGTGAGTTTTGCTTTATCCCCCTGCCCATCATGACATGCAACTCGCAAACTGACTGCATCATTCAGCTATCGGTCTTGACTGCAAGGAGGGTGAGAGCAAGGGCGTTGAACTCCCCGATTGGATGGTCGATGAGATCATCAATGGCAAGCAGTAAATACATACCTATTTGTACACATCATCTTGTGGATTTGCTAGTCAGATGCTATGAGAATTACATAATATTTCTTTGTCTTTTTTTTGCTGTCTCGAATTAGTCCGTCGTCATTAGGTCCTGCTAAACCTAGACTTTGCTGCTTCGTGCTTCGGAAAGGAGCAAGGGCAGGCCAGTCATATTCCTATCTTAGGTCCTCATTATCCTTTCTCCAGGAGTATACTCATAACAGCCGAACCAGGCGAATGCCCCGACAACAGAACAGCAGGACACCGGAGGAAGAGAACCAGAGGTATATATAAAATATATAAAAAGAAAAACATACAACAGCCGGGATTCGCATGTGGTCACCCACCATACTACTAACCGGCCGGCGTGTGGCTTAAGTACGGCTGAGCGGACGGGAAGCCCTGTTCTCCACACCCTATGGTCGTATGTACCTGATGCTTCTCAGTAGAGATATATGGCATCTCAGGGCGTAAAGCTTATACTACGTCAATATAATTGACTATTGAACCCCTTATGCTCTTTTCATGTCAGTTGAGTCACTAGCCACTCGGTCATACTTGTACGACATGGGGAGAAAATGGTCTTCAACCAGGAGACGTGCTTGATGTTCGAGCATCTTCGTGAAGAGGCCGACTCAAAAACATCCGCGCAAAAAGATCCAAAGGCGCGGTGGCGTTGTCCTCGAAGCTGTAAAGACGGGACTGCCGGATCACAAGTCGCCGTCGGTCCATACAAGCGTAAAAAAGGCGTCCATGTTGTGGACCCACAAAAGACAGTAGTAAGACAGGGAATCTTTGCTCCATAGGAAATTCCCGTTTAAGTTCATGTATCTTTTCCTCGCTTTCTGTGAAAAGGGCCTCCTGCGCCTCAACGTTGTTGGGATCCACTTTGGGCTGATTAGCTCGGTTGCGCATGGTGGCTACTATGGTGCTCAGCTCCGAATAGAGCATGGTGTTGTCTCGTGCGTTGAAATTCTGCACCAGGGGAGCAACGACATGAGGGTATACCCCTGGACTCGATTCTCGAGGAAATTCCATCAATTTCTGTGTGCTCCAGTGGTCCATACCGCTTGGGTAGGACCGATTCCAACCCGGCCCCAGAAGGAGTGGATGGGGAATTCTGGCAGAAAGAACGTTAGTCTAACGTCTGTATTGCAAGTTTTGATGCATCTCATAGATTCTAACGGTTAGAGGATACTGACGATATACCACGGGCATGACCAGGGCCCTTGATGCTCCACCACTCTCCAAGTCCGGGCCGCGGAAGACCACACGCCCAAGCTTTCACATATCTACAAACGACCGTGCCACAACTCATGGGATCCCACTGACCCAATTCAATCTCTAGGGGGTCCGCAGGTGGATTGTAGTTGCGGAATTCCATGGCCCGTTCTTGTTCCTTTTGGCTGCCATAGGACGAGGGGTCGATGGGGTTGTTCGCCAGGATATCGGCCTGGAAAGGACAGAAAAGGATAGGTGGGCGCTCGACAAGATTGTAAACCTCATTGTCAATGGTCTCAAAATTGCGGTCAATACGAATGATGTCGTGATTATTGAGGTCGCTGTCTGCCACTTCGTTACGTCGTCCTTCTTCTGTAGATATGGGAATCTCGCAATCCACGGCGATAATCTTCCACAGGTACTCTAGTCGCTCTCGGGTGTAGTTTCGTGGCATGGTGGGCTGTCCAACTGCTCATGTGATATTTGGGTATTTGGTGCCGACAGAAATTGAGGACAGTTCTGCAAGATTCGGGGATTGGAAATTTGAGTTTGAGGTAGGTTAGGCATTCACTGTCGTCAGGATGACAAGAAAAGTATAGAATTGCTTGCACTGCAATATGAGCTGTAAAATGGCCAATGCTTGTTTTTATAATTAGATTAATAATGGCTACAACTGTTGCTCTGGTAAAAATTCCTGACTATAATTTTTTTTTTTCCTGGATGTTTATTCTCTCTCGTCTCTGTATTCTACCTCCCACAGGTGTGCCTGTTTCTTTCTACAAGGAGTATCCTTTTCGGAGGGCGGTAAATATTTTTTTGTATTTTCTATATTATTGACTACAGGTCCATAAATATATACATATACGGGTTATGTACTAACAACGCTTTTACTAAGTCCGAAGTCACTAAGAAGAGTTTAACACTAGAACATGTCTATTATGACTGCCTTTGTCCTTGTGTTTGAAAAAATAAGATATATTCGAGGCTAACTTATTACTGATTTTTCAGCATTTTAAATTGTAGTGATAGACCAATTTACACTGCTGGGGATAAGCTTCTTCCATGTCTAGATAATTGAAAGCCGCTCGGTGATAGAAGTGATTCACTAAAAGTGTGTGCGGGGATCATAAACAGCTGTCAATTACTAGATAAATAGTCTCAAAATCTTTGGATTATGGCCTGGTGTGGGTGACTGGAAGTGTAGCCCCTGGGCATGCTGCTATTCGACGGGATATACACCTAACCAGCTGTGTGATATGCCTCCGTGATAGACTGATAATCAATAATCACTCGCACATATGCAGGGGGATAAGCCCTAAAGATCAAGGGGCTACACCAGGCCTTACATTGATCACATATATAATTTTGCCGTCAAGGTTTATTTAAATGATTATATTCTATTCCTTCTGGCCAGGGACGGAAAATGAAAGCCTTAAGTTCCCTATACAAAATTCCGGCCCGCCACTCAGCCATGACCAGTACTACTCAATCTAAAAATAATACCAAGTACAAGAGAATCTAGATGGCATCGGACATGAATATTATCATATAGACAAATAAAAAATAATATGTCTATAATCGTCCAATGCATCAGTGGTGGGATTGTCGTGGCGCTTGGTTTGTTTAAAATGATGTTGAGGTCCAATATAATATAAAATCCAGACTGGCTTCCACCACGTGCTCAGTTGCCATGTATCCGCAAAATATCCCAATCAGACCCTGTTCAAGAAAATCCACAGTATAACACAGGTGGGGTTCACTAGGTGCTAACTATGCTGTGTATTGGCCATCTATTTTTGCCTGATAGATTAGGCACAAATGACGTACATGACTACGATGTTCATTCATCCGCATTGTGGCAAATGGGATGCGCCGGAGCTAATGATCTCATAGCTTCATTAATCATGCCATTGTTCTCCCAATAATGCATTGATTCTCAAAGTGACTATATTTTCACCTCACAGATTTGACAACAGACTATCCCCACCAGGCTATCACCATGAAACGCAGTATCAACGACACGGTCAAGGCGGACCATGTCACAATCCTAGCATGCCACAACCGCATCGTCTACGAGGGAGACAGGAAACAGAAAATCCGATTCCGGAACCTTTTTACCTGGGAGGTCGCTCGGACACTGGTCAGCAAAGAGCTGGTATTGCTTCCCGCGATGGAGAAATTCCTACCGGAGGGCGACCTTCTCGCTCGCCAAAACCGAGATAATTACCACGCGGTGAGCAAGACTTTCAATATATCCAGTATGCGACGATACTGACGATACATACATCAAGGTCAAAGCGGAGCTGAAGAGGTTCCAGAAACTCGACCCGACCAGCGCCGACTTCCTACCAAGCATCAACAAGCTGATGGGCCACCTGCAGCCGCAGATCAGAGAGGAGGAGGCACACCAGCTGCCCATGTTGGAAGGCGTCATCACCGATAAGGAAAGCGACGGACTAGCCAAGTCGTTTAACCGGACCAAGATCTTTCTGCCGACGCGCGCTCACCCTGGCGCGCCTAATACTCCGTTCTTCGAGACAGCCCATGGGCTAGTCACAGCGCCGTTTGATCAGTTTGGTGATTTGTTTCGCAAGTGGCCGCAACATGTTTAGGTGTATCTAAGTTTTATAATCAAAGACGAGGGAATATCATATTATAATAGTAATTTACCGAGCTGGACTAATTCTCCGACCGATCATGCCGAGTCCTGCGGCCATGAAATAGATCGCTGATATTTTGTTTGGCACTTTATATGATCCTTGATTCTTCGTGGATATCAATCTTAAATACAGTTAGGGATCCAATCCCACGAAAAACGGAGCACAAAGCCGGTGGTACTTTTGCAGACCCATACATAACGAAAAATGTGGGGAAAACAGTTCGTGCAAAAGTACCGATCCCGACCCGTCCAAATAAGGTTCGGCTATTTTCTACGCCATGTGGGTCGTTAGACCTCAAGCCATCGCTCATTGGTCTTAGAGCCAAGTCAGGCTTTATATAGTTCAACTCCAGTAGGCGTTTGCTTGGATGTTTCCAGGAGACTGTTCAGTATTGTTTGCTTTCCAGTCTGTACAATTGATATTTCCTTGACTTTCTGCCTGACAAAAGGAATATATAGCTACTAATGTGCTTTTTGATTCAAATTGAATACCTGTTTGAATATGCACAATGTGCTCTGCAACAAAAACCTATATTTCTTCGTGATCTTGAGCTGTGGCTGTGATGATGTAGGCAGTTTGGGGTAGGCGAACTACTCGGCGAGCAGTACTTCCATAGCTTCGCTAGGTACCAGCATCTTCTTGCCCTTCTAGCCGCTTTCTATCCACCTAGCCTACGTGGGAAAACCAGACCATGTGAGTACAATTTCTAGCATCTAGGCTAGTCTATTGGTCACGTTAAAATAGCCTGTTTTACTATAGGAGGTGCTCGAAATTTGAGGGACTGCGATCATGTCAAGTCCTCAACATGATCAGCAATCCAAGTGGTTTCTTGCAGTGCGACCCATACACACACAGTCAATTCAACATCAGTTTTGGCTTTATTGACAAGGCTATAACGGCTAGCCAGGCATGGACCCAAGGCAGAAGATCGACCCGTCACGGTCAAAACATGTTGACAACGGGCTATCCTGTATGGTCCCAGATATTGTAGACAACCAAGATATAATTAATTTCAATATGGAGAATGATGGTATAACAATTTTCATAATAAATAAATTATCTTCAACTATATTGAGGTCAAGTCCCTGCATTCCCTCCCTAAATTTACAGAAATTGGGGGGTGCTTGCTAAGAATCCGCCCCAAACACCACGCTACTAGCATACCCTGAAATGCACTGATTTCTGTAGCACATCATGCGAGGTATCTCAATCCATCATCCTTGATTTGGGAAAACATGTATCTACGTATCTGGAATATATTGATGAAACAGAACAACACAGTGCCACCATTCTATATCCGTTAGGGCTAATCCTCTGTTAGGGTTTATAAAGTTTGAGCCCTCACTATGAAGTCACTTGTGATGCCGATGAATGGGCAGTACCTCATCTCTGCATATCATACAGACACCCTATTGGACTACGACGAGTCACGTCTGAACAATATATGGTACTTGGGATGAGTTGCCACATAGTTGCGCATTGTACTGCGACGATAGCCCGTTTTTTGGGTGACCTGGCACCGAATTTTGATGAATACACCAAGTATATCAGCTGGGGTGTGGTCGAGAACAAATCGGAGCAATGGTTGGACAGCTGCTGTTAATTATTACAGCTAATAATCAAAGACACATCCCAGGGGGGTGACTAAAGCTGTGCAAATGCCGTTGGGCACAAACAACCATCGATCTGGTACCTACCCCGCCATCAACCTCTCATATCTTCTCCTTGGGTCTCCCCCACACTGGACATACCAAGCAAGATAATTGGGGATTTATTCTAGTACAATGACAATAAGCGCACCCGAAGCAGAAGAAAGATTTTCGAGCCAGGAGGACGTGGAGGCAATACTGGAAAGTGTTCGGCAGGATTATACCATCCCCGCGTCTATTCCTTGGCCTAGCGATCTACCCGGCGAGGAAGTCACCAGTGATTCTGAGGAAAGCCATGTCCCCGAGCTACCTTCGTTTACATATACCAAACTGCCAGATGGTAATTTCACTCGAGTGTTGGTCCTCAAACCGGCAGAAGACCCCCGTGATGAGCTAGCGTGTGATATTCAGGTCTTGGATCTTGACAACGAGCGCCACACCTACGATGCTGTTTCGTATGTTTGGGGAAAGCCCGAGTTCCCTGGAATTCTTCGATGTGGACAGCAATATCTCAAGATCACAAAGTCCTTGACCCAGGCCCTGCGGCGGTTCCGAGGGCAAAAGTCTGTCCGTCGACTCTGGGTCGACGCAGTGTGCATCAATCAGAAAGACACAGACGAACAGCCCGCCCAGGTCCAAGCGATGGGATTTATCTACCAACGGGCCAGAAGCACGCTTATTCATCTAGGTGAAGAGCCCCCAGGTCAAGAAAGGAACATGGCGTTCCTGGTGCGCCTGGCAGACTTGGTTCAGGAGTACGAGATCGCACAGGTAGCCATCACCAGGAACAACGAGCTCATCAGGCAGGCTCTGCACGAGGTGTTCGGAAGCGAGGACAAATCACCTATTGGCCCGCTCCAAGCCATTCCCTGGTTTGGGCGCCGGTGGATCATTCAGGAGGCGTCGCTGTGTAGGGCGGCGATGACCTTCCTTGGTCGCTCTATGGACACCCTCGATCACATCACAGCGTCGATGGCCGCGCTGTTGAATAGCGGATGGACCCCCGAAGATACAAACCAGGCCGCCTTGAATAATATTGAAGCCATCGTTTTTCTGTCGCGTTATCAGAAGGCGACATTCCATCCCAGTATCAGCTACAGTCTGGTCGATCTTCTTGTTCACTGCCACGGGGCCGAATGCTCCGAGCCTCGAGACCGTATATATGCGTTGATGTCTGTATCTCCGGATGTCAGCACGCCACACATACAGCCTGGGACAACTATAAACCCCACTATCACGGTTATCCCGGATTACACAAAGCCTCTCGCGGATATATACACCGATTTTGCCGTCCAATGCATGCAGCAGTCCCAAACATTTGACATCCTGCACTGCGTGGGTGCCTTCCGACAGCAAACAAATACTACTAGCAAGAAGAAGCTCGCAACTAGCAGCCAGCCGTTGGAAGTCCCCTCCTTCGTACCGGATTGGACCGCTCCACGCCGATGGAAACCGCTGTATGCGATCTCGAGATTCACGGCGGGGCTCGTGCAACATCCTCCCCAAAGAACCCTATCAAACGATCGACTCACCCTCCGGGGTATCGCATTATGGCGTGTAACGGAGACAACCGGTGCATTTCCAGAAAGTCTCGGGTCTTCTATGCTCGCCCATATTATTTCGTCCTGCATGGGCCTATGCAGGAAGTTCCTTCCATCTCCCGAGCGCGACGACCCAAATGCGCTGTCTAGAAAGCTGGCACGGACGCTGATCGCGGATGACACTCTCAATGTTGCGTTATGGATGAAAGACGGGGCGGTCAAGAACACCGATGAGCTACGCACACTGAGGTTCACAGCTGAAGACATCTTTAGTGGGCGATTGGATGGCTTTCAAAAGCTACTCTGCCAATACAATGGTGGTGAAGTGTTGGGAGTCTCGCGCTCCTCGGATATAAAAAGTATCGATCAGCTCCAGTATCTCACCTCGCTTCGTCAGGCCCTGCCAGGACGGTCTTTCTTTGCCTCGGAAGCTGGATATGTAGGTATTGGTCCAGGAGACCTTAGGGAGGGGGATTTGGTTGTTGTTCTGTTGGGTGCTCGGACGCCTTTCATACTCCGAGAGACCGGTCACGGGGCTGACGGACATTTTGAGATTCTTGGGGACGCGTATGTGGAAGGACTCATGTATGGAGAGGTGCTAGAGAAGCCTGGGGCTGAGTATCGTGATTTTGTTATTCAGTAAAATCGAAGTTCGTCAAGGGAGGAAATTGATCAAACCGATCCACTGCTATTTTTGAGGTGACAGGTCACGTTGACCCATTAGCCCTACTTTGCAGTATACACCGGCTCTCCCTCTTAATTCGACAATGTGAGGCATGTAATCCTCTCAATGCTTGCAACCACAAGCCATAACTATTAGGTATCGGAGGGACCACATCGTTGTTAATCTATTACATGTTAATACCCAGTGTATGCGATATGTTCGTGTGGCTTGCTCGTGTGATGCGTTCTCCAAGGACCAGCCTCCTATAAAAAACCCCAGAAGGCCTTCCAAGGAACTGACTTCCTTTCATCATCTTGATAATCGGCCTTCGCAGAGGTTATTCTGATCTCCCTACTGCCCGTTATATCTTCTATATTCAACGCCCTACATCCAATTCGCTCGAAACGCCATACGCATCAGGGACAAGGGTCCTCGTTGATACCCCATGAGGTGTGGGTATCTCCATTATCATTGTCCGTCGCATGGCCGGTATCATTGATGTCAGGTCTACGGTATTACAACTCGGGGATGGATTTGTTGGCTACATTACCGATGTTTCAACAAGTAGACTAGTTATCAACCTTTTTTGATTGAGGACGGAAGGGGCCACAAATGGTATGTAAAAGAGCGCGATATTATGCGAGATGAACCTTTGTTCTAGTACATACGACCATAGGGTGTGGAGAACAGGGCTTCCCGTCCGCTCAGCCGTACTTAAGCCACACGCCGGCCGGTTAGTAGTATGGTGGGTGACCACATGCGAATCCCGGCTGTTGTATGTTTTCTTTCTTTTTTCTTTTGCATTTTTGGTTTGCTGGGAGGGCATACAATGCAGGAAAAGCACTTCATTGAAAGTCGGGACACCCCGGCTGTATGATTGCGCAAGGCATGTTCTTGATCATATTGTTGGTAGAGTGTTGTCTGTGTCCAAGAGTATTTGAGAGGCGTTGGTATATCTATCTATATAAAAGTATTCATTGACATTTTATACCGGTTTTGAAAATATGAGACAGGTATTCTTCAATACGTACAGCCGCAAGACACCTATTCGTAGGGAGCATCCTTTGTCCTTAATATAACAGAGACCAATATAGCTGACGTTCTCATAGGGCCTCAAGCTGCTCGTATGATAAAGTTTGCCAAGTAATAGCTTCATATAAATATCTTTAGACCACTCCCCGACCTGATGTTCTGCATTATTCCAATCATCATTCTCCGTAGATCAATATCACTGCTTTGACATCTCCATCTACCTCCGCCCAGCCCCTCACAGTCTATCACAAGGTCTACGCACCAAAATGGCATATGAAATAGGAACAATGGTCGTCTTCCACACTGCAGACTGTATGGCCCTTCTCGGTAGCCCTTACCACTTGGTCCAAAAATACAGCTAACACTATATCTTCGATGCTATGATTAGCATCGATATATGTTGGCTACATTACTGGTATCTCGGGTACCACTTATATTGTACGTCATAGCATTTTACGATGGACATCGAATCCTATCTCCCGTCCTGGATTCTTCAGGGATATACGCTAGTTGCTAAGTCTTCGTAGATCGAAGATGGCAGATACAACGAGCACAATGTGGATGAAAGCTGGATCTATCGCGAGGTTTCAGAGCCTCAGTGAGTGAGGTTGGCAATACGATGCGTGATCATGCTCGTGGTAGGATGGCTTTATGGCTAGGGCTGGCTGAAAGGGCACTTGACCGTCTACCCTGTATGCCTAGGTGGTATTAGTTTTATATTACCTGCAATATAAGTGAAAGTCACCAATGATATGGCATAATATTGAGGGGTAGGAAGGCGGGGTTCAGCCCCAGCTGATATCAAAATTATGGTAGAAATTACTGGTTGGATAGACATGCACCAATTCGTGCGACGCGCCAGAAAGAGGCGAATAGAATCCATGCTTATGTGACTGTAAGAAGCGCCAACCCTGCAAGTACGGAGTCCTCAGTCTTTAATAATGGCGTCGGATAAAGTAGTGATTGCTCGACTATCAAGCCCTAACGTAGCGATATGATTACGAGTAAGCTTTTGATTCCTCATTTGCGTCTTGATTCGCTCGTTCTCTTCATTTCTCAATGTGTGATAGTGTATTGATGTCTCTATACTTAGTTGTCTTCCTATGATATTGTAGATTTCCCTCCCGCGAAACTGCTCTCGGTCAAGATAATTAGACTATTGTATATCATGATACAAGTAGACAGAAATCAATCGAACTTCATATGCTGATATCAAAGTAAGACATATATCAAGAGTGATAAAGATAGTTTCCCTTCCCTAACAGGTCCGAGGGATATAGATCAGACTTGTAGTTTATCATATCCGCCACGCAAAAACGTTGACCAACGTTTGATATGGAGCTTAACCTGAGTGATATTCCCAACAGTTGATGCCTCTGCCGTCGAGCGTCCCGACCCGGAGGTCCAGTCGTACGGCACCAAAATGCATGCTTGGCAGGGTAGGGGAGGACCAATTTTATTCGCATAAACCGGTATTCTTTGGCCAACCAACGTTTCATATACCAATTCCGATTACTTGACGGGAAAATGTCTGTATGTATGGCCTTCGGCGTTTTGGGTGGCCAGAATGTAAGCCAAAAAAACTGGCGTATCTTAAAACCATTTTGATGCTCTATGAATACACTGTCTTAGGGAGTCTGTTTGTCTTGGGGAGCCTGGCCCTAACTTTGCTGCGTCCTTCGTTGACATGTCGATTTCTAACAGATATGAAGGAGCTTCTACAATGTAGGTAGAAGGTAAATCACTATAACACCAGTGCCAGGCCTCCAAGATCGCCGCCCCTGAAAAGAGAATCAAGCATCCATATTCTTGAGATACTCAGCAGTGTACCCATCCGGATCCCAAGCCAAATCTTTAAGTTCCATTTCTGTAAGCTTCAGTTGCACACATCTCTCCATAAGTTCCTTTTCATCAGGTTCCAAGAGACCCAGTCTATCTTTCCATCTATCACAAATATTATTGCATTGACTGGTCGGTCCGAAGAATCTTTGGTCGATTTTCTTCCAGTATATGGCGTCAAAAGCGAAGTTGTTCCTGGCGGCGTACATGATCCAAAAGTCGCCACTCTCCCAGCTGTGTCTCATTCGATCAGATAGCCGCTGCTTGCCTGGGAGTTCCTTCTCTTTGCAATCAGTCATACCCTCGAGAAAGAGTTGCAGTCGTTTCTCGTATTCTATACACCAATCATCAAGCCCTTTGAGCCAATATTCTGGCTTTTCGAGGATAAGCCACCAAGGCGGTGCATGAGTGAATTCAACTGGGGCGGCGTATGTGAATTCCCAGTCTACTACCCCAGCAATTTTGAGGTCAGCATCTACCAGAACATTTCCTGGTCGAAGGTCGTCACACCAGATCGGAAAGGGGCCATTATCAGAGAATATCCACTGCGATTTGTGATTTTGGTCTCGAACAATTTTCCGAAAGAGGAACCTAGCAACGAATTTGCGCCGACAGTCATCGGCTGAATTCACCGCATCGTTCTTTTGGCTTATAAGGTGTGAGATGTGTAATTCAGCCAAAGCTTCGAAGTAAGAAGACGCTGAATTAAATGTGCTGACTGGTAATTTCGACCGGGGCAGAGTCCCTAGCCGTACAAGTTCGTTCATGTGTAGAGACAGAGGCCGGGCGGCTACTTCCCAAGTAGTATCATCAACCTGACAAAGAGACCCTATCTTTTCCTGGGACAGTTTTGACAACGACAAGAGGACGCTCGCCATTTCTCTGTAGAAACCCCTCAGTATGGTGGGACTGATATCTGGGTTCAGTGTTACTCGTTCATGGTTTGGACGCCCCGGGGTCTTGAGGATCTCGAACATATTTGCGTGATGCTCGACATATTCCATGATGATAAAAGGTCCCACTTGTGATGGGCTTTCCATTTTCCGGCCTGAGTGAATGATAAACGGAACCGGAATCGCAGATTTATATGCGATAAACCGCACGACCGCGACCTCATTACGAACCTTTTCTTCAGGGAACATGATAGCACCAGGTAAAGGGAACTGTATGATAGCATCGCGGGTTCTTTCGAATTTCATCCGCAGAGCCAGATTGAAAGCCCCTGTCGGTAAAGGTGTAAATTGAACGGCGTCACCAGCCTGGTAGTGCTCGAGAAGAAAATGTCCAATCTGATTGAAAACAACTGGATCGAAAATGCGGTTCGGCCAGGCATCGGCAATCTTATCGCTTATTTCCCAGGCAGCATCGTCGTAGTGCATTCGTACTTCCATCTTGGCTTCGAATCGTAAGTGGGTGAAGTATGTAAAACGGCAAACAAATGGCAGTACGGTCTCAGAGCTCTCTGGTCTTCGGGATTGATCGCATTGTTGAACTGGGCACAAGGGGTCCTATATCACGTCAAACTCTCCAAGGATCTAAACGTGGTAGGAGAGCCGCACCCCTGGAGAACCTAGATGCCTCCTGATATAGAAGGTTCCCAAGTGCTGGAATAGCGGTCAAGAGTCATGAGCATCCCAGCCCAACCAACCCGATGAAGGCAGCTCAGCCACGAACAACGGAAGGTCTCCACAACCAATGAATCATCCGCAGAGCCCTGTAAAGTCTCTGGGTGATTTGGGGTCGGGTTTCCGGGCGTAATCCTACCGGTCTACGTAGTAAGCAACAAGCAGAAAGAGGGGAGCACTATAACAGGAAGAGGAACTGTTGGAGCTATGTAGAAAACCGGGTACATATGTATATAAATATAGAGATAGCCTTGTTGTGCAAAATATATAACTCACACTTCCCCTTGGTTTCTCTTCTTCAACCGACCCTGTCCAAATACCGCCTCTATCCTCCGATCGACACTGAGCTCGGCATTCTGCATTTTGATATTAGCATCGCACATTGTCCACAATAGATGCCTGAGACGATCAACGCACGGGGTTGTGTTTGAACAGCAGCCATCCGACAAGGGTCAGCATCATAACACCCCCCAGAAATGGAAGATACCACCACCAGCTGGGGTTGTCTTCTAGGAGGTTAATGTTCATGCCGAAGACGGTCTTTTGTAGGGATCAGCCAAATGACTCTCATGGAAAAGATGCCTAGGAGGATATACCGATGTGAACGTAGCGGGGAGGAAGATAAACTATCCCCTCATGTTAGTGAGCTGCCATTATATATTCTATGCCACGTACTGTAATCCAACTCAGCCGTTTCATACTCATGGTTGTAGATGTCGACAGTCGGGCTTCGTTGATCGAAACAAGGTTGAACTCCTGGGAATGGTTAATTTGTCGATCATCTGATTACGGTCGTCGAAAGAAAAGAGTAACGTACGATCTGGATAAGATCCTGACATGCTTTATCCAACGAATCGATCCGCTGGCTAACATCCCCGAACAAGCAGTCTGTCGCTTCGTGCACCTGCTTCATGGCATCGTCGCCTTCGTGCCGTCGGCAGTATTCATTTCCAAATTCTTTAACTTTGAGCACATGGTCCTGTAGGGTGGTTCTAAGGTAGTTGCACATATCAGTGTCTTGGAGGAGCTCGTCAAGTATATCGCGGGATTTGCCCTTGCCGCGGAAGACGTTCCGCCGCTGTGAGCCAATTCGATTAGTGACCTGCTACGGGAACTGGGTTGCTGCTACTGACAAAAGTCTCCAGTGACTTCTTCTCCGACTCGGTCAGCTCAACCCATTTTTGGTTGAGGTAGCGCAGGAAGTGAAGTAACAGGTCGATACCACCGACAGGCATCCAGACGTACGGCAGTGTGCTGTAGTAGTCTGTTGACTGCCAGTACTCGGCGCTCTCTTCATCCGTCTGCCATCTTACTTTCCAGGCTATGCCAACTTGGTCGTGGCTCTCATTGGAGTCCGCCGGCTTGTGTCGATTGGGCATATAAGAAAAAAGCGCATATTGAAATTCGGTTTCGTCTTCGTGCCTTGATATATGGATGGCCAGCTCGAACTGGGCCGGACTGACTTTTGGGATGGTGAAGATGCTATACCACGGTATGCAACTCCCGTGAAGTCTGGTGCTGTTTAGTATGATGCTATCTGCATCGACGGGATAACCCACATGTAGTGACTTTTGTGGCCGTTGCCGCGGGCCCCCACCGCAAAGTCCTCCTTGGAAGTGGTGAATCGAAGAGACAGTCCATTGTTGTCTTTGGCGGTCAACACTGCAATATCAGATCGCTTACGCCGGTACAACCTCCGCCACTCGGACAAGCTAACATCTTCCGGCGACGCGCCGTACCGCAGAAGAATGTCGATGAGGTGGTGTCGGTAGAGCTGGACGGCAAGACGTAGCGGGGTCGCGCCATCTCCGTCCCGGATGTTGACATCTGCGCCGGCTTCCACAAAATCTATCAACAGGTCCTGGGCGCCCGAGGAGATGGCGCTGTGCAGTGGTGTCCGTCGAAAGAAGTCTAGAGAATTGGCGCCGTATCCCGCATCGAGCAGTCTCCTGATCAGATCTCTCCTGCCGACCTTGATCAGCTGTCGGAGCGTGATGTTGTCCTTATCTTTCAGTACTTTCACCATCCGATGCTGTCTCTGCTCTAGTGCCCACCACAATGGAGCGTGCCCATTGCTGTCTTTGGCTTGGATTTGCTGCCCCTCGACGATGAGGTCACTGTACAGGTGATCCAGCCCGAAATGTGCCGCGAGATGCATGCCAGTGGCTGTAGGATAACGTTGGCTATATCCCACCGTGCCTGGCTCTGCAAAAATGCCTTGCAAGCACACAGATACCCTAGCAACATCTACCAGTAAGTTAAGACCTGGCGG
Source organism: Aspergillus campestris IBT 28561 (assembly GCF_002847485.1). NCBI lineage: Eukaryota > Fungi > Ascomycota > Eurotiomycetes > Eurotiales > Aspergillaceae > Aspergillus > Aspergillus campestris. The sequence continues at coordinate 578,275 of NW_020194349.1, forward strand.
TTCCCCAAAATATCTGTGCCGTGCATGGAACCCCCAATTCTTGGCGGAGTATTTGTAGAATGGATATCGAGCTAGACGCCGCTCATACTCCTCGTCCGTGCCGCAAACTCCCGCCGCAAATTCCTGGAGTGAGAGATAGTTGATACAGAGTCTAGCAATCCTGAAGTGGGCGTAGGAAGCGTTACGCGTACACTTTCGTTTGAAGTATTCTGCCGCTGTGTGGTGGGTGAAATCAAATATGCGTCGTTTCGGATCGGTCGTGAGAAGCCCGAGACAGGCCGAGAGCATGTCGTCAACTTCAGGCAAGCTGTCTGAATCTAAGGCGGGGTCGCATCTGGGACCCACGGTGTCCATGGCCACGGCATGCTGGATTTCCGTCAATGTCAGAGGCCGTTGCGACCAGATCAAAAGCAACAGAACCAGCTTGCCAGATGGCTTTCCTTTCACCGTCTTGTGCACTATTTGATGCAAAATGTCTCTGTAAAATCTGTCCATGGTAATCGACATGGGGAGTGTCTCCAGGAGGGCCGGGATAGCTCTAGTAGATCGACACTCGGCCAGTGTGTCCATCGAGCGCACGGCGAAAGAGAACCTGGGCTCTTAGCGTTGTCCCATTAGAGGAAGTGGTGACTTACATTCCACACGCCGCACTGCTAATGTCACTGATGATTTTCTGTTGAAGTAGTGGTTTGACACGCAAGGGGAATGCTTTCAGTCTCCACCTCAGATATGTCTTGACATCCCCTTGATCGGCGCGGATCTCGAGCGTTGGTGCATCGTAGAAATATCGTTTGATGGAGGGGACTGGACGCGAGGTGGCGAGTAGATTCACGTTATATCGAGACCGCCAGACAGTTATCTCGGACAGGACAAGCTCCAGCTCTTGTTCCGAGAGCGGCAGTTCATCGAGCGCATCTGCGACGATAAACACCCTCGAAAATAAACCCATCACACTATCCAAGGCCTTGAATATCTTCTCTAGACGTGGACCGGCTCCACGGCGTTTCTGGTATCGGTAAATCGATCGAACTGCGTCGGGAACAGTTGGTCGACACAGCGCCAGTTGTTTCAACAGGCTCCGGAGGATATCGTGAATATTATATGTATGATCATAGAACCGACCATATAGATATGCAATGCCTACATTCCCTTTTGCAAAATGATTCTGTAGATGGTCAATAATAAGCGATGCAGCCATTGTCTTGCCGGCGCCGGGGATGCCAGGGCAAAAAAGAGTCTGCTTTTCGCTGTTCAACCAGTTCTGGACCCCATTTGACGACAAAATCCATTGCCCTGTTCCTGGGCATTGATCACGGAAGGTCCCTTCTCGATGCCAATTATGGTCGATCGAACTCAGCCAGGCCATAATCGTGGCGACATTGTCATGCGTTGCAATGTGCCCGGTCGCCCCGACACTCGACGCGGTCGACTCGCTCCAGCCATCATCTCGCGAGTACAAGTGCTCATCGAACGAGCGGAACGATCGTAACCACGCCCGTAAATTGCCCTCCGCTCGTTGGCCATCCTCGGATACCCCTAAGACGTTGTAGTCTTGTCTGCTTTCATCTTCCTCTGATATTTCCACGACCGTGCTTCGGTCCTCGTCGGATGACTCGAAGATATCGTAGTCTTCCCTGCTTTCGTCTTCTTCGGATGTCTCCACGGCAGTGCTTTCGTCGTCCCCGATCTTGACTGACTCATGATACGGCTGCTCCAGTCTATCCGCCGTTGTTAGGTTGGCCATTCGACAAACCTAGCGCGAAGACTTACTTCTCTGGAGACCATCGAGGAGAAGAGGGGTCCTCAGGAAGCGGCGGCGTTCCTCTACGGACCTGCTGTTTGGAGCCGAGTACGCGAGCCGTGTGACGATAACCCTTAGATTTTGAGCCCATTATCGGCCTCGAAGGAGTAAATTTCCAGCATAGACTGCTGCGAGAAGAGTCGATAACAGGGATAGATTGGGAGTCTCGTCTTATCGCGACTAACGTCCATATACGCCGCTAGTCACGCGAGCGCCTGGAAGGCTGAGATGTTACTATCCCCCCGCAAGGCTGACACGATTCCAAGCAGGACGCGACTTGGATTAATGCATTTCACATATACACATATTAGACCTAAACCAGCTAGCGCTGTCAAGCCACTTAGCTCCGCCACCCTGGGTTCCATGGCCGCCGAGGCTGAGTGACTGAAGCTTGATTGCTGTTGACTCTGGTGGTGTATTTTAGTATCTGAACATTATCACCAAGTGACGAAGAGCCATCTAGAATACTTATCAAAGATAAGTCGAACCCAGTGATATACGCACAACTCTGGTTGGCGGAGCTGTCGACTGCGCACTCGATGTACGATGGATACACGCAATGGTCAGCAGTCGATAGACAGCACAGGAGGGTTCTGGCACTGACTGGATTACTGAAAATATTTTCTTTGCGCACCGAGTAGATCTTAATTAGACTTTGACCCCTTCTCGAGTGACAGCCTTGTCGTGACAGATAAGCCAGTGAGGATCTAGTGAGTGGAGGAAGCTGGAATCCTTTGTTTGCTCCAAATCGAGTCAGCACCACCAACTGGAACGCCCGATTCGCCTGCGTTGGCACTTGCTTATTTTCTGTGCTTCTTTGTCAGACAAAATGGATTTCCTCTCATCTCTCATTTCATTTCTTTTCTCCGTACAACAATGACCCTTATCAGACGAAGGCGCTATTTCCTCCGATGGACGCGAAAGACGCGCTGGTTGCTGTTCGTCAGCCTCGCGCTCGCAGCATACGGCATCATCAAGCATATTCCCGCCCCTCCAAAAACGAAAAACAATACGCGCGCAGATCGACCGCCTCCTGAGCATGACGTCGAAGATGTGCCTCGGTTTTTGTACCACTCGTTGTTTCGCGAGGATCCAGATCTGGACTTCGAGGGGGAACTGTCCGCAGCTCTGCAGGAAGTAGAGCAGTCGATATCTTCGGCGCCATCATACACCAGAAGAGACAATGGAGAGCAGTATATCTGGCAGATACTGCTAGGGAACAAGCCAAACCTCCAGCGAGGCGACGACTCCATTCGTCTGGAGCGCGCAAATCCAGACTGGGCCTACAACGTGAGCACCCCTCCCAAATCCTCTCATCAACCCAACACGACTAAATGAATCACCAGCTCGTCACCAACACCGAAGCAACAGACTTCATCTCCACCCTCTCACACACCATCCCCGACCTCCACCAAATCTACCACGCCTACCCGCATGACGTCCTCCGCGCCGACCTCCTCCGCTACCTCCTCCTCTGGTACCACGGCGGCTTCTACGCCGACATGGACATTTTCCCAGCGCGGCCCATCAACGCCTGTCCCTCGTTACAACCTTTCCTAGACCCTCCCAACAGCAACAACAACGTCTCGCTCATAGTCGGCATCGAGATCGACGAACCCTACGCCTCTCCCCAGCTCATGCGCAACTGGCACTGGAGCCGCAGCTACGGCTTCACCCAGTATGCCATGTACGCTCCGCAGCGATTCAGCCCGCTACTACGGCGCGTCATTGTGCGCGTCCTCGCGCACGCCAGACAACAGAACGAGCGGCACCGCTGGGGGCTACGGTCTCTATTGTGGGCGCCGTCTTACGACGAGAAGGTCGTTTTGGAGGCTACGGGTCCGGGGGTATTCACTGATGCGGTTTTGGATGGGCTGTCTGAGACATTGAATTCACAGCATTGGCTGGTTAGGCAGTCTGTCGAGGCTGATGAAAGTATTGGCGATTTGGACAGTGAGCAGGTATCGTGGGCGCCGTTTCACCGTATCACCCAGCAGGTCTGTGTTGATGCGGATGAGGCCCGCGAGGGAGATATGGGTGGCTTTTGCGTGCTGCCTGTTAACGTGTGGGGGAATGGTCAGCGCCATAGTGGTGCCGAAGGGTTCAGCAGTTCCCATGCGTGCTTGAACCATCGGTTTGGGAGGACGTGGAAGAAGGGGTGGTGGGAGTATTTGGTGGGGTAGTAGATATTATCGTCTTCACTCATTCAGTGTATGTATGTATGTATGTTATCCTAGCTCTAGATACCAAATCCTACTGCAAGAGAACCAGCACAGTATTCATTCATTCCTATCACTACCCACCATCCACCGAAACCAAAATCCATCGATCAATCAATCAATCACAAATAGCACTGACACTTCCCCTTCTTCGGATCCTGACACCTCGCCGTCTTCGGCCCACACTTGCCACAAAAGAAGCACCCATCAGGCGCGTAGCAATTCCCTTCGCCGATGGTGCACAGACCGTGGTGGCCGACGCACCGAGTGCATTTGAGCGTGTCGAGGGTGTCTCTCTTCTATATTCATATAAGATTGATATATATACTCCACCTTCGTATATCATATCTCAGTTGGAAGGGATCGGCTGGTTTGCGGAACTTACGCTCATCATGACGCCCTATTGAATCCATCTGTTAGGTTCTATCTTATATCCAGAATGTAGTGAGAGTTGAGAGCTGGGGAAAGAAGGGGGAAAACATACCGCCTCTCCATGGAACGTCTCGCCCTCAACAGTAAACGACCCAAACTGAAGCAGACTGTTCGTCTCAGGGACGGCCTCGGGCAGAGCTAGGGTTGGCGAAACGCAGCAGGCGAGGAAGGTCGCGACTTGCATGAAGGACTTCATTTTGGTTCCTTTTTTGCTGGACTAGACACTGTGAACGGATAGTAATGATGATTGTGTAGTATCTTTTTCGTTGCAAGAGTAGATGAATTTCTGTTGAATGCTGTATTCATCCGGGGTTGGCTCCATTTTATTTATAGTTTCCTGGCACTGCTGGTCTGGTGAGTATCGGACTCGATTCATGACTCCCCCCACCCCTTCTCCCCTTCCCTCTCCCTGTATGACAGTCGATCCAGCATGTTTGCTCTCCTAATGCATGGCTTCCATGCTAGTATGAGCGCGTAGGCAGTCATGACCTGTTGGTAACCGGTAGGTACGTACGGCTAGCTGGTGCTGCGAGGCATGCATAGCGGCAAGCACTGGACGGCAGGTCTAGAGAACACGAGGACTCGGCAGTTTGCATGCGTCAAGATAGCAGGGACCGGCCTGTCGCGCTGCGTGAGATTGTAAATCCAGTGCGAGGGATACCGTATACCGTACATGCGCTGTGTGGTAAACAACCTGTCGCTACGCACAGAAGTGCTAGGCTATTGGCGGTGGCTGGTTGAGGGATTTCATGGGTGTAGAGGAAGGGGGGGTGATTGCTTGCGGCTCATGCTCATCGGGGGTCAGTTGAGACGTTGGGATGGGTCGGGGGATGGGGATATGGTGAACTGGGCTGGGAGTGTTTGTTGTTGTTGTTGTTGTTGTTGTTGTTGGTTACACGGCGTGGTCAAACTGGGTATGCCTGCCTAGAGGTTGTTCGTAGTTAATCCCAATAGAAAATGATGTATCAGATTCGTTACATTCATTGATGCCATCTCATTAAATACAGAAACACTAAACATGCATGTCATTCCGCTACCAGACACCACTTTTCATATCCATGTCCATCATCGACGCTGGACGGGCTTACCGCCCAAGACGGATCACACCGGCCGCCATCAGCTTTTGGATCTGGGTCCGCACTTGCGAGTTCTTCATGTGCTCCTGGAGGGCAGCCGGGTCGGTCTTGGCCTGCTGGAGGATGCTCTGCATGACGGGGTCTTGCAGGATGGCCATGATCTGGAAACATTAGTCTATACCTATAGAAAGAAAGGTAGGGAAGGCTTACATCAGGATCGTTCTGGATCCGCTCCATGGTCTGCTGCTCGGTCTCGCCGGCGCGTGCGCTGAACTGTCCGTCCAGGCACTTCTGCTGCTGCTGCTCAATCTCCCGAGCGTGCTTGCCGTCGTCGTGCTCGGACGCCTCCGTGCAGGCATCCAGGGCCTTGTTGTACTCGTGCATCGCCACCAGCGCCTGCGACTTGCGCACGTACGCACGGATGAACTTGGGGTCGCGGGCCGTGGCCTCGTCGCAGTCCGCCACCGCCTGCGGGAACGCCATCAGCTTGATCAGCGCCGCGGCGCGGTTGGAGAACCCGCGGGGATCCTGCGGGGCGCGCTTGGTCATCTCCGTGAACGCGTCGACGGCACCGGGCCAGTCGGCCTCCTGGAACTTCTTCTGGCCCAGCTCGCGGGCCTTCTCGGCCTCGGCGGGGTCGACGTAGGCCTCCTTCTCGGCCTTGGCCTTGTTCTTCTCGGCGTTGCGGAGCTTGTTCAGGATATCGGGGGTGCGGTGCTCGGTGAGCGACTTGTTGTAGTACTCGATGGCCTGGGCGAGGTCGCCCAGCTTCTCGTACGCCGTGCCGATGCGGCCAAAGGCCTTGGCCATCGTCTTGAAGTCGGCGCGGACCTCACGGCCCTCCTCGATCGCGTTCTTGCAGGTCTCGATGGCGCCCTGGTAGTCGCCCTTCTCAAACTTGGCGGCAGCCGTGTTGTTCAGGTACGTGATGTCCTTGTGCAGCTCCCAGGCCTTGGTGTAGTGCTCGATGGCCTCGTCGAACTGGCGCTTCTTGTAGAAATCGTTGCCGATCTTCTTCTCCGCGTCTCCGGCCTCCTGGGCCTTCTTCTTGGCCAGCGCCTCCTCATCCTCCGGCTCGGGCTCGGGCTGGGGCTCGGGCTCCTTCTGCTGGGGGCGAGCGTCGGGCATCGGGGCGTCTTCCTCCGCCTCGGGCTTCGCGCCGCCCGCCGACTCCGGCGGGGCACCGAAGCTCATGTCGATACCCAGCAGAACACTCATCACCTGCAGGAAACGCGGGTCCTGGATCTCCGCACCGACACTCTGGGGGTCCTGCTGCACACGCTTCAACTTGGCCATGAACTCACCGTCCGCGAGCAGAGCGGAGGTCTTGGGGTTGCTGGCGAGTTTCTGGAACAGCTGGGGGTCGTTGAAGATGCCACCCAGACCCATGGGGTCGGCGGGGGCGCCATCGGCCTGGGCCTCGGCCTCAATGGCCCTCTTGACGGCACTGAAGCCGGACTTGGCCTGATCGTTACCGGGTTCGATCTTCAGGGCTTCCTCGTAGGCATCGTGGGCGGCCACTAAATGTTATTAGAGAAACGACCATTGAATAATCTCTTCAAGTGACCTACAGAGGTCTCCAAGACCACGGAAGGCGGCACCCTTTCGGGCCCAACCCTTGGACCAATCGGGCTTGATCTCGGTGGCCTTGTTGGCATCCTCAAGCGCTTTCTCGTACTGCGACTGCGCGGCATAGACTGCCGACCGGTTGGAATAGAGGATCTGGTTCTCGGGCTCAATCTGGATGGCCTGGGTGAATTTCTCACTGCACCATTATCAGCACAGGTGGGGTAACGGAGCTCTCAGGATATACCTACACCGCAGTAGCGTAATCCTTGGCAGAGAAGGCTTTGTTGCCCTCAGCTTTGAGAGCATCGGCCATGGTGATGCAAGAATAGAGAAATGTACAGAGTAGGTGAGATGGTGGGTGTGGGTGAGAACTGGGGAAGGGAGAAAGAGAGAAAAGCGGGAGTGAATGATGGAAGCGAATGGATCGATCATTCGTCACTTATCGGAGCTTCGAGAAATTTCGGGGAGCCTTCATGCCTGAGGCAGACAGAGCTATTCTACGCTAGTCCGTGTGTGGGCTAGCGTTACGCTAACCCAAAAGAGTCATCCGAGAAACATCTTTTTATCTTTCCATCCTCCATACTTGAATCTTCTTGCTCTCAGGACAGTCGTGCGCGATGCGTCTCTGAACATGCTTCCTCCTCCACCTTAACTGCGATAGACGACTCCCTTCCTTCACGGCTTTCCCGACGTCAAAATGGCCAGCAACTCGGTCCCCGAGCTGGCGTCGAAGATCTACGATATCTGCGTCAGCAATTACCCCTCGGACCATCTGTTCTACCAGCAGGATCTGTTGGGTCTGGGGATTGTTCCCAAGAATGAGATCCCGCTGCTGCTGCAGTGCACCCAGTCGCTGGTCGATCAGAAACTGTTCCGACTGCTGCAGGGTAAAAATGACCGGCTAGCGTGGAAGGTCATCTCGCGTGAGGATGCGGAAAAGTAGGCGTGCCCTATCTTCACCTTGTCCGATGTGAGGAGACTGAGACTAATGTGATGCAATCAGACTCCAGAACCTCTCCCCCGACGAAAGTCTAGTCTACAATGTCATCCACTCGACCGGCCGCACCGGCATCTGGGTGCGCGCCATCCAGAACCGCACCAATTTGCACAAGTCCATCCTCGACCGCTGTCTGAAATCGCTCGAAGGCAAAAACTACATCAAAAGCGTCCACAATGTCAAACACTCCAGCCGGAAAACGTACATGCTCGCGGGGCTCGCCCCCAGCGAGGACATCACGGGCGGCGCGTGGTTCACCGACGGCATGCTGGACGAGAACTTCATCAACTCTGTCGCCGGCTTCATCGAGTACACCGTCAGCCGCAAGAGCTGGTACGAGATGCCCTCCGCCGACGGCGGTCCCCGCAGCAAGCGCATCAAGACGGCCGATGGAACCGCCTCCGCGAGACAAGAGCCCGGCCCCAAGGAATACATCCCCTTCCCGGCCGGATACCAAGGCTACCCCAGTGTGGAGATGATCACCGCCGCCGTCAACGAAAGCGGCATCACCCCGGTCCGACTCGGCGAAGAGAGCATCACCCAGCTGCTGGAGATGCTCTGCTACGACAACAAGCTCGTCGCGCTGAACAACGGCGAGATCTACCGCTCCGTCCACAACCCCGAAGCCATCAAGCAGAAAACGGCCAAGAAGCCCACCACCGACGACACCGACGACCGGCTCGTCACCAACGGCATGACCGAGGCGCCCTGCGGTCAGTGTCCGGTTTTCAAGCTGTGCGCGCCCGGCGGCGCCGTCAGCCCCGAGAGCTGCGAGTACTTTGACCCGTGGTTGGAAAAGGCGTTGGGTTTCTAAAGTTGCCACCTTTTTTTCTTCTCCTTTTTATGATTTGCGTGTACGCCAGTGCACTGGCGCTGGATTGGTATAATTTTGCATAGCGATGGCGTTATTGTCGATTGGGATGGTCCCAGCGTGGTCCTGTTTTCTCAATACACGCGATGTATGGATACGAGAATCTTGCAGATAGGATAGCATCTAGGAGGATAAGACGGTTACCGTCAAATGGGCTGTGTTGGATCAAATACCTCGCAGACCATTGGAAATACCTTAAATACAATCCCGAACATATTACCTACCCACCAGTCCCGCTATTCATATAATCATACAGTATAAAACAAAGAAGAAAAAAACCCAGGGTATACCAAATCAGCCTAATTTAGCGGCACACTGCGGACAATACCACTTCCCGACAGGTTCCCGCGTTAACCCCACGCATTTCCAGTGGAACCACTCGAACTCGCAGTCTTCGTTATCGCAAGCCACCATGTCGCCGTGGCTGACGCTCCGGCAGGTACAGTAGACCTTGGTATCCTCGTTGCCCTCGTCTTCGTCCTCGTCGTCCTCGTCGCCCCGGCGGGGATCGCTCGCGATCTCGGACTCTGACATGTCGGCGCTGCTGAGCATGGAGTCGTCTTCGTCTTCGTCGCCGCCTGCGGCTGACGGGGATTTCTTGGGTCCTGAGAGCTTGATGCGCCCGCTGGCGCTGGATGACCGTTTGCTGGGCTTGCCCAGGCCGGATGATAACCGGACTTTCTTCACCTGTTGGTGTGGTGCGACTTTCTTTGTCAGTGCTTTTTTGGTTGTGGCGGCTGTGCGGGGCCGACGCTGCCGGCGCGGCTTGTGGCTGGGGTGCCGCCTTTGGGTGTGCCGGGGCCGATTGAGGATTGTCGGAGGTTGGACGACGCCGCGGGGAGGGTGCCCAGGTTGAGCCGGCGGCGCTTGGTGTCGACGGCGCCAGCGGAGGACTCGCGCTGGCGTTGTTGGAAGTGTGCTGTGGCCGCGGCGGGGGTGGCAGGCGCGGAACTGCGCGCGTGGGTGGGCGAGTTCAGGGCTGCTGGGCCGACGGAGCGGGCTAGGGACTGATTCAATCGTTGTGTGGCGCCGATGATCACGTTGGCGTTGGCGGAGGTCGAATTCAGTGGAGTGGAGTAGGTGGATTCGGAGGAGGCTTCGGGGAAGAAGATCTTCGGGGGTTCGCGATATTCGTCTTTGTTGTTGAAGAGGGAGGGGAGGGGAGGGTCGTTGGTCAGGACGCCGTCGTTGACCAGATCGCGGATTTTGACATCCAGCTTTCGGATCTGTCGGTCGAGAAGCACGCAGGCCTTTTCACTCAGTTGGATCTTTTCGTCTTGGAGCTGCTGCGACTTGTCCAGGTTTTGTAGAATCGTCTTGCCGTATTGCTCTTCTTTCGGGTTGGGCGTCAAGCTGCCGTTGAGTTTGATGAATTTCTGGAGACTAGTATCGCGCGAGTTTATCGTTGTGCGACAGTCTTGGATGGTCTTGTCTTTGGCCTGGATCTCCTCCATCAAATGGCTGATTTCGGCCGGTAAGTTCGCGACATCGTGGACAAACTGCTCCAGCACCGACGCGCAGTCCTCCGAGCCGTGGGACATTGTGTCTTTCAAATTTGAACCACAGACACTACAGCCCTAATGGATCTGGGTAAAGGTATTGAGCAAATGGTCCCTGATACCAAGTTGAAGGTAGCGATGAAAGCAACGAGTGGCGCGAAGGGTGAAATGAAAGGAAGCGATAGCGGTCTTTATCCGGAGCAGTATTATTCCGGTCTGCGCCACTTGCTGGAATCCACTAGCCACAGTAGGCTCAGCCACAGCCTTATCGAATGGCGGGGCAGTCTGCCTTAGATCTCAGGCAAGCAACTATCTTCTTGTGGCCGTTGGGTGACCAATATAAACAGATAAAATGTTCGATGATTGTATTTATCATCTTCTAGGTCATACCATGGAGCTGTTTGTTTGCTCTGTATCAACGGTGGTCATAGCTGCTTGTAGATCACCAACCGGATATATATATTGTCCTGCGCCTAATTTACCCGAATACGGACCCGATAGACCATCATATTGACTTCATCTTTCCTAATATCAACAGAACATACCTGAGGGTAAACAACCTACAACATTAAGCATAACAGAAAAACATCCATAGCAGAGGTACGTCCCCTGGTGAATGAAGCATGACGTCGACTGGCAATTTTCGTCAAACAGTGCAAACGCCGCTATCTTTTTGGCGATCCCCCGCGCAGCCCGTTCGCGATTTCTTCATCTTGACTCAATCGCCCCGCCTAGAAGCTATTTACTGATATTCTGACATAGAATCGCGAAGCGCAGAATTTCTGAATTTTATTAATCTCTCGGTTTAGACTGTCGCGGACAAATTGCGAAAATGGGCCAGGAAGGATCCCCTCCGCAGCCGGAGGGCGTTTCCTCGCTGCTTGATACCGACTTGTACAAGTTGACGATGCAATGCGCCGTTCTGAAATACTTTCCCGATGTTCGTAAGTACAGCTTGCGCTGAAATACGCAGGATGAATTCTCACGACATGCAGATGTGACCTACGGCTTCACGAACCGCACCCCGGATATGCAGCTATCGCGCGGGGCCTACAAATGGATTCTCCAGCAGATCGAACGTACGTGCAATATTATCGCGAGCGCATACTATGATAGCCCGGACTTACAATAATTGCTAGGCCTCGGCTCCATTCGAGTCACCCCCGACGAAATCGCCTTCCTCAAGAAACGATGCCCCTACTTCAACGACGGATACCTGGACTTCCTCTCCTCCTTCAAGTTGAAACCCTCGGAGCAACTCGTCGTCACATTCACCCCCGAGCAAGACACAGGCAGCGACAGCGACACGGGAAGCGTGGAATATCTCGTCAAAGGGCTCTGGCTCGACACGATCCTCTACGAGATTCCCCTCCTGTCCCTGACCAGCCAGGCATACTTCATGTTCATCGATAAGGACTGGGATTACAGCAATCAGGAGGATAAGGCCTTCCGCAAGGGCTGCACGTTGCTCGAGAATGATTGCGCCTTCTCCGAGTTTGGGACGCGACGACGCCGCGACTACCACACCCAAGATATCGTGATGACGGGCTTGCAACGCGCCGTAGAGGAGAGTAAGAAGAACGGCTGGTCGGGGGTGTTCACGGGCACGAGCAACGTGCATTTCGCTATGAAATACGACGTCAACCCTGTCGGCACGGTAGCCCATGAGTGGTACATGGGTATTGCAGCCATCACGAACGACTACCGCAATGCCAACGAGATGGCGTTGCGATACTGGCTTGGGTGTTTCGGCGAGGGGGTAAGTGCTTTCTTTAACGGTATTTCCCAAAGGCATCAAGAGCTGCAGGGCTAATCTCATTCCAGGTCCTAGGAATCGCCCTAACAGACACCTTCGGCACCCCCAACTTCCTCGACGCCTTCCGCAAACCCGTCCCCGCCCCACCCACAGACAGCGAGTCTTCCGTTCGCGACTCCAAGAAGACCTACGCAGACGTATACACAGGCGTGCGCCAGGACTCGGGCGACCCGAGACAATTCGTCAAAATGGTGCGCGACTTCTACCACCAACAGGGCATCCAGCAGCCCAAGACCATCGTCTTCTCCGACTCGCTGAACATCGAGCACTGTCTCGACTACAAGTCTATCTCCGAAGAGGCAGGCTTCAAGCCGACTTTTGGAGTGGGCACTTTCTTCACCAGTACGTTTTCTTTCCCCTCCTCTTCACGTGTAGGGTTATAAAGACGAGTCTAACCACAACCGCAGACGACTACATCAACACAGCCACCAACGAGAAGTCCAAACCCCTCAACATCGTCATCAAGATCGCGAGCGCAAACGGCCGTTCCGCAGTCAAGCTCAGCGACAACCTGGGCAAGAACACCGGCGACAAGTCGACTGTGCTGGAAGTCAAGAAGACTCTGGGCTATGTTGAGCAAGAATGGGAGGCGGGCGACGAGGGCAATCGGTGGTCGAGGTAAACCTGCATGTCCATGTATAGATTAGTATGTAGGTTTATCTTTTGTTTTGTTTAGAAGTAAGGGAGGGAGGGAGGTTACTTTTCCTGGGATCTGATTGGGATCGGTATGATGCTGAATTATAGAGCTTTTTGGTTTCTTCATGGAAAATTCTTGTATATCACCTCATATTTGGTTTACTGTATGAGGTCATCTCTAGGTTGACCTTTAGTATCTGATGGCATGTAAAGAGACGAGCCTGAAGCATAAAGCCTGATAGATCAGATTGTTTCAATTCATTTATCACGTACAGCATACCATACACCACTAAACGAATGTCTGAATACTACATATCCCTGTCGTTAGATACACCGCGTATACCCATCCAATATCCAATACCGATAACCTATATACCCATCCAGATGTCATATCATATCATGCGTAACGTAAACGTATACCACAGAAAAACAAACAAGAAAAACACGGTAAATAGGAATGATCAACGCTAAAACGCTAGCTAGCTAGATAAGTCAAAACATCTCATCCCCTGATAAACCGATCCCCAAGTCGCGGTCCAAGTCGCCTGTGATGTCGCCGTTCGTATTCTGACGATGACGATGGGGATGGGGATGGGAATGAGGAGGATGCTGCACCCTGCCCCCGTCCCAACTGCCACTGCCAGCACTAGCATCGGGAGGAACATAAGAATCCGCTTCAGGCGGGAAAACAAACACGTCGTGCGCGAAGTTCTCGTCTGCTGTTCCTGAGAAATCGAGGCTGAGGTCTGTGTCGCGCAGGAGCTCCTCGGCCCAGTTGACGTCCATTTCGGGCCAGCTGGAGGGTTCGGTGCGAGGCTTGAGGGGGTCGGTTTGGGGGTAGGGTGTTGTGGAGGTGGGAGAGCGGTCGTGGAAGATGCTGTTGGTGAAGTGGGGGGTGAAGTGGTCTGGTGGGGTGGGGTGGTCGTCTTGTTTTGCGTGGGAGAGGGACGGGGTGCGTTGCGGGTTGGTTGTAGGGAGGCTGTTGGGTTTGAGGGTGTGTGTTGGGGATGCGGGTGAGATGGTTGCTGTGGTTGATTGTGCTGGCGGATGGAGTTGTCTTGGACTGCCCATTCGGGTGGTATTTGCTCGCCTCCAGATGGAGATGTGATTGTTTGGATGGTCGGTGCCAGGCTGTCTCTTCGCCCTTGTGGCTCGCGTTGCGTGTCATTGTATTGCATGATGCGGAGAAATGTGCCTACGCTGCCGGTCTGAACCTTGACGGCGGCTTCCACGTTGGCCATCTCCATGTCTGCGGCGGGGTAGATTTCTTTCATACCCTGGAGGACTTGAATGCAACGCTGGAAGTTGAAGATGCCGGCTTCACGAACGCTTGGATTATCCGACATGGTACTGGCTAGGTGGGCCACCGCCGCTGGGGTGATGACCGTGACGCCGGACTGGGGTAGAAAGCGAGTGAGGTTTAGCCGGTTCAGGCCTTGGATGATCTGTGTGATCCCGACAGCAGCGTCGTGCATCTTGGTACGTGCGGTGTTGGCCAACTCGTGACGGGCTTTGTTGTCGGCTTTGGTCGGGGGGAAGGCCCAGGGTCGATGTAAAGCGCTGATTGTCGTGTGATACAGCATCCGGAGCATGGCACCGTGGAGTAGTAGGACGTCTTCCCCATCTTCAGAGTTGGGTCGTGTAGCAGGAATGAACTGGGCATCCTTCGGGAGGGAATTGAGCCAGGACTCGAGCCGTTGGCTGCACCTGGCGAGCTCCGACTCTGCTGCTTGTCGCGGGACAAGAGCTATCGTTGTTAGGTGGGTCATGCCGAACTGCCGCTGTGACGGCGAATATTGAGCGAAGAGCACCCGGCCAATGGACTGGCAGAGTTTCGTTTTCTCGATGAACATGGTAGCGAGACGCTTTTGATGCGACGAATCTTCCAGCTGGCGGCAGTGGAATAGCTCGACCACCGCTGGGTGGTATGGTTCGAAGTCGAAATCTTCTAGCCTCAGCAAGGGCACATTGCTCGTCCCCTCGTTGACCTGTGTCGGCCGCCTCAACCCCATGGCGATCAGACGATCGCGCGCGTATAAACTCCACCATAGCCGCACTCTCAACCGCTTGGTCTTCTGATCCATGTTTGGGGTAGAGCTAGGGTCTCGATTCAATCCGATAGAATGCGCTTGGATATTGCAAATCCCGATCCAGTCCCATATGTCTCGATTGGGATGGTTCATATGGTCGCACCAGTACGTCATCAGCAGCAGGGTCTGGAGGATCACGATCCGGTCATCCTCGCAGTCTAAGGAATAAAGAAGCTAGTCATGAGTTAGCTGGGCCCGAGGAGCAGTCCGAAGAGTTTGAGCACCCACCCTTAACGGGGTATAGAAAGCATTACGGGCTTCTTTCCTTGAGGCATAGCCCGCCGCCTGCAAGTGCTTAACATCGATAAATGCCGTCGCAACGAACATCACGGCCTGGAACAGCAGCAGACTAATGTTACCTCTGGGGTCATTTTCAGCGACACATCGCAAGAACTCCTGGAGATTGATGACCGGGATAAAGCTATGCACCCATTTGACATAACATCGCAGCAGTTCATTGCGAAGCTCACACTCGGGAATCGACAGCGCTCCCCGAAAGCGCAAGAACTCCAGGTCCTCCGGGGCGATGCGAGAGGGCAAGGGTTTGAGGAAGCGGGGTTCATCATCCAAAATAGCGACTAATGGATCGAAGTCCGGGTCGATGAGGTCCTGGACGGTCGACACCATGTTGGCTAGCGGCAACGACGGCGGAACGGCGCGATCGCCCAGTGTCCTCCAGGCGCGCGAGGGTCTCGCGTCGTGGAGCCACGGGGCGTGGGCATTGTAGCCTAGAACCGCACTGTTGCTGGGACTAGAAGTTCGTTTTGTTACCTGTTCTGTCTCATGGATCCCCGCGTTGTGCTTGCGCTTGGCTGTGATCATGCTGTCGGACGGCCAGACAAGAGGCGCAGCACGTGTCAGAGACGATTATAGGTGACATAGACATCCACTGAAGATCGGAGTAGATAAATGACAGACGGAAAAATGATGATCATGAAGAATCGTCATACCAACATGGAGCAACGATAGACGAGTATCGTTTCCCCCCGGCGCTAAAGAAGGCGGTGTTCGGGAGTATAAGACTATGTGGGGACTTTGGGAATGATTTGCGGGGAGAAACAGCCAAAGATTGGTTGATTAATGGGATTGGTGCGCCCGTGTCCATCACGTTAGAAGGCGGAAATTTATATCGAAGATCCTGGGAATGTTGGCGGTTGGAATGAATTCTGGCTAAGATGAAGTTATACCAGTTGGCGATATATCCGAGTGATATTATGCCTGAGGCAAACAAGATACTATATCCATCGCATCATTACAGATATTTAACATTCATTCATCTGAGTCGTTCTATTTGATGTTTGTTACTGTTGTAAAAGGTATGGATATAATCATCAACATGCTTTTCAACTGACTTTCTTTATCTGCTTATGCTGAATTTATCCTAAATTCGACATATCTGCCTAATATCAACCATCGAGTCATTGTAGTAGTCCGTCATACACTAGCGATGAACAGGGAACTTTTGGATTCTCTCCTATGATAGGATGTAGCACATCTTAACACTGCAGGACTCCTTCAACGGTATATCAGTTATGCTGTTAATGACGAAAGACACGAATCCATTGTTAAATCTATCAAACAGGAAGACAACATGCCATCACACCGTGTCCGCCAAAAATCCCATGAAAACAAAACTCAAACAATATAATACAGATCCATTAAGTCGAATTAAGCCAAACAGTACCAGTATGAATATGGATCGACGCAGTCCCAACCATACTGGTAACTGTTGACGCCACCCGACAATTCATATCACGCAACAACGGATGTATCAGGTATCGATTTACATACTGTTGGCTATTGTTAGTCTCATATCTCTGAAATGATGACGAGATGGCAAAATCGAGATATGTTGTCGATGGAGATGTGCGGATGCAAACTTACGGAGGAAGGAGGAGCTCGCCCAGGCTGCTGTGAAGGAAAGCAACGCCGGCCTATATGAAGAATGTCAGAGCTTGAACGTATAGCCTTTCTTTTATATTTATTGATTTTTCGCAAATAGAAAACAAGAGAAAAGGGGACATACACCGAAAACAAGGATGCTGCGGACAATGGTGGCGTGCTCGGGGTTGGTGACCTCGTCATAGGCGTTGCGGAAGAAGCTCTTCTGCGGGCGGCCGGAGACGATGCGTTGGTTGGGAGCCATGGTTGTGATGGAGAGACTGAGGTGTGAGCGCGTAGAAAGTTGATAGTTTAAAGGGTGGTTGAAAGACACTGAGGCGAAGGAGTTGGAAGTTGAAGCTCCCCGAGAAATCTTTCGCCGATGCCAAGATTGGCGGCTGCGCTTCTAGCTTTCCGCGCTTCCCGTACTGCCGGCGCCGCAGGTTCGCGATCCAGCGACAAGGAGCTGATTCGCGATCAGGTTTCAGCGAACAAATCATTTTTATTTACACTGCACTGAGCGACGGATTATTTACTTTTTCATTTAGTGTGGTCAGTGCCTTTTGTGGTGGTCGTTTCAAACCGTTGCTGCCGCCCTAGCACCGCAATCATGACGAGTATAGATGAGCTTTTTAAAGTAATTCTACCACTGAATCATTGGACGAATTGATACTGACGAGATAGAAACCGACATCGACAGCAAGTACAAAGCGCAAAATAGATTCTGCGCAAGATCCGAGTACGTTCCATGCGCACCCCGTTCCCGACAACCACTGATCGCAACAGACGAACTCTACAAAGCGGCCAAGCTCGACGCCAGCGGAGATGTCAAGTCGAAAGGAAAGGCGCCGATGGTAGAGGATGAAGAAGGAGACGACGGCGAAGCAGGTCCTGAGCTACCTCCGGATTTTGAAGAGGATATCCCCGATGACGAAGAAGGGCGCTTTTTCGGCAGCGGCATGGAGCGACAAACGGCGGAGGCTATGCAATACATCGACCAGCAGGATGAGGCGGAGGGAGATGTTGAGGTATGTGGTGGAACAAAATTCTTGCTGTGCACAGGCTGATTGGTATAGCCGGAGAAATTCGACGTCGCCTGGCTGCGGCGGTTTGCGCTGAACTTTGAGAGGAAGATCTCCAAGAACGCGGAGCTGCGGGGGAAACACGAGAATGATCCGCAGAAGTGAGTTGATTCATCTTTATCAGGGTATGTTACTTCTCTGCTGACCAGTCCAGGTTCATGACCTCCGAAGCCGATCTAGATACCGAGATTAAAGGATTGTCGATTCTCTCCGAACACCCAGAGCTTTACAGCGAATTCTCCAAGCTGGGGTGTGTTAGCTCATTGATCTCCCTGCTGTCTCACGAGAACACCGATATTGCCATCGACACGATCCAGATCATCAGTGAGTTGACGGACGAAGACGTGGAGGCGGAACAGGAACAATGGGATGTGCTGGTGAATGCAATGGTAGGTGGTCCGTCTTCGTGATGGATAAGAGATACTAATGTGTCTAGCTGGATGACGGCCTCATCGAACTCCTCACACAGAACCTGTCGCGACTCGACGAGGGTTCTGATGTAGATCGAACAGGCGTATACTATATTCTCGGTGAGCAGCTCCGTCATGGCGTAAGCTCAGAAGACATGCTAATATCCCCAGGTGTCATTGAGAACCTCGCTTCCCAGACCACGGTTGCGGAGAAAATTGGGCAGGACAAGAATCTCCTCCCGTGGCTCGTTGCGCGAATCCAAAAGAAAGAAAGGCCCGTCAGCCAAAACCAGCAGTACTCCGCGGAAGTATTGGCGATCCTACTCCAGTCATCCGCGAAGAACATAGAGGCTTTCATTGGTCTCGATGGGGTGGACGCGCTCTTGCAGCTGCTCAGTCAGTACCGCAAACGCGACCCCGAGAAGGACTCCGACGAGGAGGAGTATGTTGAGAACCTCTTCGACTGCTTAATCTGCCTGGTAGACGACAACTCGGGCAAAGAAAAGTTCTTAGAAGGCGAGGGCGTCGAGCTGGTTCAGATCATGCTGAAGGAAGGAAAGTTCAGCAAACAGCGTGCGTTACGAGTCCTGGACCATGCCCTCGGCGGCCTCGGCGGTGCTCCCGCTTGCGAGCGATTGGTTGAGGTAGCTGGATTGAGGACGGTGTTCGGATTGTTTATGAAGAAGGTGAGCTCACACATGCCCGACATTATCACCTTGCCTAACCCCAAGTAGCAAGAAAACCAGACCATTGAGCATCTGCTGGGCATCTTTGCCTCTCTCTTACGTCTACTGCCCGGCGGCTCTGCACCTCGTATCCGTGCTCTTGCCAAGTTCATGGAAAAGAACTACGAGAAGATCGAGAAATTGATTAAATTACGGCGTGACTACGCTTCCAGAGTGTCCCCCGTGGAAGAGGCCATCGAGAAGGAACGCAAGACCTTCGATGCAGTAGAGCAGGAGATGATGGCTGCCGAATGGTTGTCGCGCCGCTTTGACGCAGGTCTTTTCTCATTGCAGGTACACTTCCCTACGTTTTCCCTCACGAATGAACAGTAGCACTGACAACTCTAGCTGATCGATGTCATCTTGGCGTGGTTAGTGGCTGAGGATGACGGTGCCAAGAAGAAGGTTGTGAGCCTTCTGGCGGACCGAGATGAAGACCTGTCTTTGGTCCAAAAGACGCTGAAAGGTATGTTAACAACCATTCTCCTCTTATCGTTCGAAACTAACACCTAGCAGAGCAAGTCGAGGGCCTCACGGACGATGACCCAGGGCAGAAAGATCGTAAGGAGATGCTGGAGACCTTGCTACAGTTTGTGTAAAGTCGCCCAACAACAATCTACAAGCATGTAAATTATACATAATCAATGAAACCTCAATACCTCGAATATCTATATAAATCCTGCCAATCCGCAATCAACCTTGTTATTGTCATGGATTCTATTCAGCCATTGTAGATATCACGTGACTCCCGAATACGGCTAGCGTGTTGTCCCCGGTCGAGGCGCTAGTGGCGGCTCTTCAAGATCCATCAAGCGCTCTCCGAAACTCTCCCGTGAGGCAAGTCTTCTTCCCCCGTTGCATTTCACCTCCCAGTACGGTTGGCTTGGGATCTCTCACATTCCATCTCCCGAGATTCCCATTCCTTGTTTATTCGATCTTTTTCGTTTTTTCCAACGTCTTGACGGCACGCATTTCCATCGTCGCCTCTGTCCGACGAGCTGCGACCGGGCATCCTCTCGAGCGCGTCGCGCCCCGTTTGCGCTCATCTCGAAACCCTTGGCCTCCTGATCGAAGTGGTTGAAGGAACATATCCGACAAGATGGCAGACTACGATGAGGCGTACGAGGAGGAGTTTTACGACGATGACTTGGAGGAGGGCATCACATCGGAGGACTGCTGGACGGTGATTTCATCGTTTTTCGACACCAAAGGTTTGGTCTCGCAGCAGCTGGACTCGTTCGACGAGTTCATCTCCTCGACGATGCAGGAGCTTGTGGAGGAACAGGGACAGGTCACGCTTGATCAGACGCTGCCGCCGGACGAGGATGAAGTCGATCCCATCGTCCTCCGTCGATATGAGCTCAAGTTCGGAACCGTCATGCTTTCTCGACCGTCCGTCACCGAGGGTGATGGCGCCACTACGATCATGTTGCCGCAGGAAGCTCGTCTGCGGAACTTAACCTACGCGAGTCCGCTTTATCTCGGTATTACGAAGAAGATCATGGAAGGTCGCGAGCGGCTGGTCGCTGACCGGGACGGGGACGAGGACGATGTAGAGCCGATGGAGGACCGGAAGAGCCACGGGACCTACCTTCAGTGGGAGCAGAAGGAACTCCCGGCGGACCAGGCGAAGGAGGAGACTGTCTTCATTGGAAAGATCCCTATCATGCTCAAGTCCAAGTACTGTATCCTGAAGGACCTCAGCGAACAAGCGCTCTACAACTGGAATGAATGCCCCTACGACTCGGGTGGTTATTTCATCATCAACGGTAGTGAGAAGGTTCTGATCGCTCAGGAACGGAGTGCTGGAAACACGGTCCAGGTGTTCAAGAAGGCGCCCCCGAGTCCGACGCCTTATGTGGCAGAAATCCGCAGTGCCGTCGAGAAAGGTTCTCGACTCCTGTCTCAGCTGTCTCTCAAGTTATTTGCCAAGGGAGATACCGCCAAGGGTGGATTTGGCCCTACGATCCGCTCGACCCTGCCCTACGTGAAGACCGATATCCCTATCGTTGTTGTGTTCCGAGCGCTCGGTGTCGTCTCGGATGAGGATATTCTTAACCATATTTGCTACGACCGGAATGATACGGCGATGCTGGAGATGCTGAAGCCCTGTATTGAGGAAGGCTTTGTCATCCAGGATCGCGAGGTTGCTCTGGATTTCATTGCCAAGCGTGGATCTTCTCAGTCGAGCATGAACCATGACCGTCGTGTGCGTTATGCGCGGGACATTATGCAGAAGGAGTTGCTGCCGCATATCTCTCAGAGTGAAGGCAGCGAGACCCGCAAGGCCTTCTTCTTGGGCTACATGGTGCACCGACTCCTCCAGGCTGCGCTGGGTCGCCGGGATCCCGACGATCGTGACCACTTCGGCAAGAAGCGACTGGACCTGGCTGGTCCGCTGCTCGCCAACTTGTTCCGTGTTCTCTTCACTCGCGTGACGCGCGATCTCCAGCGATACGTGCAGCGCTGTGTGGAGACCAACCGTGAAATCTACTTGAACATCGGTATCAAGGCCAGCACCTTGACGGGAGGTCTGAAATACGCCCTCGCCACCGGTAACTGGGGTGAGCAGAAGAAGGCGGCCAGTTCCAAGGCCGGTGTCTCGCAGGTGCTCAGTCGTTA